>NC_056005.1:22039183-22685850 GCF_018446385.1 Zingiber officinale | reverse complement strand
GTGCCCTAGCCGCCGCCGTCGCACGGAGCACCGCCAGTGACACCGTGCCCTAGATCTGCCACAGTTTTCACTGATTTGGTGCTCGCCTTCGTGTGCGGCCTTGTCGAAGCTGCCGAGCCACCATCTGCTAGTTCGGGAAGGGGTTGTAGTTGGCTGAGTAGGGCTCCCACCCTCTTGTATACCTGCGACCGTGAGCAACAACCACTACTGCCAAGGTTTCGGGCGCTGTTGACGCTGTGAACTGCCACCAAGGAGCTATAGGGTCTGTGGAGTGTTCTTGGTCCGACAGCACCCCAACCAGTAGCTCTCCTGGTTTCCCCAATCAACAGTGGTTGTTAATTGAGGGATTCTTGTCTGGTCCAGCAGATCACCTTGCTTTCCAGTAGCTTGATTGAGGTATATGTAGGAGTAATTGATACATGTTCTAGATGAATCAGGTTAAGTGTGATTGATTAGTTGAATGTAGGTAATTGATCTTGGTTATAGATCATATTGAATTTGGAGGATTTCATGATTAGTATGGTTGGAACATGTGGTAGATCATGTGTAGGTTTGATTTGAGGTTGTAATTAGTTGTGATGTGATTAGGGTTTTGCTCTAACTTAGTATTAGGGATTTTATTTAGCTATTCTTTTATATTTAGCTAAATAATATATATATATATATATATATATATATATATATATATATATATATATATATATATATATATATATATTGTTTGACGCAAGACACTAATTCGAGACGGGCGTCTCGACTTTGGATTGCTTGGTGTTACCTTCTTTTTGAAGCGGGTACCTTGACCTATCTATTTTGATATGTCTTGTTGATATGTTTAGTAGATTTTAACAAGTAGTACTAAATATGTTTATATCTGCATCGGCATGTTACTATTTGTTTTCCAAGCATGTTTTGTTTGTTACTTATTTAGCATTCATGCCCTATTTACTACTTATGTTATAGAGGTAGTGACATATCATGCTTTATGATATATCGAACTGGTTAGATACCATACCTGACCTGTGTACCTAGATCATATTATTTGATCCACGTATTTGGTACATGTTTTTATGGAGGTAGATAGGATCAGGATATTTCTATGCTCAGTGTCATGCATCATTACGCATAATTGCATGCTGAGCGATTGACAGCTCCATTATTGTTAAGCACATCGTCAGTTACATGGATCTGCACACACAACCACTCATGGGTTAGTGGTTTTATTCAGGCAGAGTGTGTTGCAGCAGGTTGCTCTGTTTGACTCCGTTGGTCCGCTCATGGATAGTGTGACGCGGCGTGGTAGCCGGCAGAGATCCCTCCTCTGGATTGTCTCAGGGAGATGAGAGCATTGTGCTCCCCTACTTATAATTTGGAGTAGGAGGATAGGTGTACTCCGACAGCATCCCGTCCACTCGGTCGCTCAGGAGCAATGATGACAGAATGCACGATTGTCACAGCTCTACCCACTCGGTCTCACCATCGTGTGTGAGATGGATGACTGGCGTCAGGGGTGACCATGACATGTTATTGGCATCATATGCATTATTTGCATTTATTACTTGTGTTTGTTGCACTTTATATGCTGCATATTGGATGGATGCATTGTTTGACATACATACAGGATTTATGATACTCGGGGTCTAACAACCTTGATATCCCTATTCCCAGGTTCTAGTTAGTATAGATACTCCTTACTTTGCCGTTTTGCATTTTCTATCCAGGAGACTGTACACATATTTATTTATGTTGGTTATTATTTACTATGCATGTCAACTAGGTATCCGCTGAGTGTTGGACTCACACCTCGTTATTACTATTTTCAGGTTGAGGCTGTTCAAGAGGTTCGAATCGCTAGTCCCCCACCACTGCGCGTCGCGACGAGTTCGCATATTTCAGTTTCCTTATTATGTTATAGACTATATTTCATACTTGTATCTTTTGACATTTGGATCTTGTATGATTTCTTATTCTCGATGGGTTTTCGTTTAGATGCATGCTGATGATTTGTGTTTTATGGGTGTAGTTGAGTAGGATATCGGATTTGTGCTTTATGGGTGTAGTTAAGTAGGTTATTTGAAATGATTATCTTATCGTTGCTTAAGTTAATGTTTTACTATTAAACTGCGTAGGTGTTTGATTATTTTCATTGTTATTATACATATGTTCTGGCTGTGTTGGTCGAGGTATCTGAATTGATGTAGTCAAGTTTCATATTATCACCCGTACAGGGGAGATGTTGCCGAAATTTCTTTTGGCAGGGACTATTTGAGGCGTGACACATAAAATGACTTACAATAGAATAATCATTCCGTCTAAGAGTCGAGCGGTGGTTCTAAACCCAAGTTAGTAAAATATAGCAGAACGATGACCTTAAACACATGTCAGCAAGTGATAGCTGAGTGGCTAAAACCTAGAATGTCTGATTGACCGTGAAGGTCATCGAAGATACTGCTCGTCCAATCAGTCAGACTTATAGCCTCCTTCGACTAGACTTGAAGGGAGAACTTGTGATGCGGCAATAAAGGGAATCCACCAAGTGTGGATCAAAGGTGGGGATAACAGTCGATGTGGAAGTCAAAGTCAAGGCAGTCAAAGGAAGAAAATCGTCGCCTGACCAAAGTCGACCAAACGGGTGGCAATGTGCCGAAAGGACATGAAGGATCCGATTAGCCTGGAGGCTCATCTAACCAGATCTCTTATCCGGTTGAGACAACTATATAGAGGACATCAGATGCTCACAACTGTGACCTAGTGAATGATAGTCCGACCAAACTGCCTATCTGGTCATGCAAGAGACAACATACTGAGTTGAGGGACTACGGAGAAGAACAACCTTGAGCGATTGGGCGGGGAATCCTGGTTGAGCAGCTCCCCCACTTGGCCAAACAGTGGGATAGCTTATCATATCCTTCTAGGAGTTAGTGCCGCTGACAACAGGGCATGGTCAACAGGCAAATCGTACGACGAAAGCTTCTATTGTCATATCAGAGATTGCATACTCTGTTATGGAATGGTGTCAGAGATACTTTCCTGACATGTCTTTTCATAGGACAGTTGGAAAAATGTGCACATGCCTTGAGAAGCGTGCACGTCTGCTACCAAAGTACTATATAAAGGGGGTCCATGCACCGACGGAGGTAGGTGTTATCTGTGCTAGAGCTTTTGCTGTTGCTACAGTTCTTTGTCGTCTTTTCTACTATTCCGGTGACTGACTTGAGCATCAGAGAGCCAACGCCGGGGACTCCTTCCCTAGCTCGGCACTGACGTTCTTTGTGTTACAAAGCAGAGTGGAGCCTTCACACAGTCAACCGAGGAGCTGCATCCTCAGCTAGTCGTCTTCACCATTTTCGGACAGGATTAACAATCATTCAACACACAATTGAAACACATCAACTCAACACAAAGAAATAACTAACAATCAGCGCAAAACAACTTTAAAGAAAGGAACAATCCAATGCATTGGAATGGATGACGACGGTTGCTGAGGGAGCTTCAGATGCGGCTGTTGTCTGAAATATGAAAGGGGAACTGATGTCGGTGAAGGTGTTGCCCGGAAGTGGTGGTATGCTCTCCTCTTCTAACCCTGAAGAGGAGAAGTGGCTGTGAGCTTGCCGGCCGGATGTGGATCAAGATGAAGGGCCTCTCTTCTAACCCGAAGAGGGGAAGGGAAAGGCTTCGGCTCCTCCTCTTCAAACCCAAAGAGGAAGTGGCCGAAGATCGATGAAGAAGAATGGACGACGACGTGGATGAGGCTTCCGTCAATGGTGTTGGGAAGAAGAAAAATCACGAGAACTTCTAGGCGTCGGTTCTAGATGAAATGAAGGAGGAAGAGGGAGAGGGAAGGGATGACTGGCCGGTGGGTGTGAAGTGGAAGTGGACCGCCAACCCTTTGGTGGAGTGGATGGCGATCAAGAGGAATTATGTTTAGGCGTGAGAAGCAGAGAAGATCGCAAGAGAAGAAGATGTCGTGAAATCACTGTAGCTTCTCTTTATAACTAAATCTTAATGGACGACTAAGAACTCTCCATATCTTGATTAATGGTGGACTACATCTGATCCAAAGGCTTAGATCTAGATCAGGGGTCATAATCTATCCTTTCTTAACTCAGATGAACCAAATCTTTGATTGATGAACAATCTAGATTGGTTCTCTTCAATTAACCATAAATTTGAGTCCAAATTTGATCTGATCTAACTTGAATCCTTGGTCTTTTTGATCACTTAACTATAAATCTATATTTAAATATTAGCATTAAATATCACAAATATTAAATAAATGACAAATAAGTCTAAAAATAAATGTCACTCATGAAATACAATATAAATGCTAATTTACCACATGAGAGGATAAAAAACACACATATACAGGTCAAAATATTGTATCAAAATGGTGATTATCATTCACCCGAATCCAACTCCAACATTCTCTTCAAGTAAACTTCCTCCTTGGCCTCTCATTCCTAGGATGCGCCGCGCACATTCCTTCTCATCCACCAGTGTACTCTTCTGTAGACATAATACATCAAAATAATACATCCTTCTCGTCCGCTATATCTTCCGCTCAATTTCCTCTGTTACTAAATTTTTATACACTTAGACATAATACATCAAAATAATATATGATTTAATTTAATTTGATTGATCATATAAAACCAACTTAAGATACTTATATAATTAAAGTTTCTCGTTAGCAAAATATAGAAAAAAATTACGAATATTAAAGTTTCTCGTTAGAAAGATATAGAAAGAAATTGTGAATTTAAAAAGATATAAATATTTCAATTAACATGAGTTCTTTCTAAACTTAAAATTATGAAAACTTAAATTAAAATAAATAATATTATATCATTATAAAAATAAATTTAAAATAGATAATATTATTATATCATACTCTTCTTAGAGATGGAACTACCACCGCGGCCTTGAAACGACTCTACATCCGCGACATATTTTCGCACTCGTATACCCATTACAGTTCGAACTACGTAATGGCAGTCTAAACATAGCCTTGATGTAACAACTCGACGTAGTGATATTTTTAGAGATGAGAATTGAGGAGCGCTTTTAATATTTTTTATTTTTATTTTGTCAAAATAATTTTCTAATTTCTCGCTAGATATTTTCATTCCCCGGTTCTTTGGGATCGTGCTAAGTAAGAAAGAAAGGAAGGAGGGAAGCAAGCAATTTAACGCGGGACGCGGTGTGTGTCAGTGCGTGTCTGCGCGCACTGACACACAGCGGCGTGACTTGGCTTCCGATCCGCTCCATTCTTCACGGCAAATCGAGAGTTTATCCGTCGAACAGGCGCAGGAGGAAGCGAGCGGCGGCCATGGCCTCGAAGAAGCCCGTCAAGGTCGAGGAACTGGTGGCCAAGAAGCTGACGCTGTGGCACACCCGTACGTTCCGCCCCATCATGACCCACGACGAGCTGGAGCCCCTCATGTCCGCCGCAGGCTTCGTCCCGCTCCCCCTGCAGCCGCCGCCGCCGCCCGAGGGGCAGAAGCAACCCGCGGCTTTCGCCTGGAGGGAGTACGCGTCGCGGTTGGAGGCGGCGGCCGGCGGGAGGAGGAAAGGCAGGAGGAGGCACGCCGCGGTACTGGCGCCGCCTCGCCCGCGCCTTCCGCACCCCCGGATCGACGGCCTGCACCTCAACACCTACAAGGCCTTCTTCCTCGCCCTTGAGTTCTACCTCGGCCCCACCCTCGTCCCCAATCTCTTCCACGTCAGGTGCGCCGGCCGTCGTCACAATCTATTTTTTTTTTTTATTCACAATTTGTGGCCGGTTATAATTTCTCCTGGTTCCCGTTCCAGGACCATGCCGCTCGCGAAGGCCCAAGACCGCGGGTTCGAGAAAGCCTACCGGCCCATGAAGGACTGCGAGATGGGCCATGAAGGCATACTCGTGTACCGCGACGGCACCCTCGATCCCGTTACCAGGATCACTTGCAGCCGATTCGGCGGCGACGAAATCGACGATGTCAACGACCACAGCAGCAACGCTGCCTCTGTCGTCACCGGCGGCGCAGTTAACCTGTCCTGCTTCGTTCCGCTCAAGGATCTTTTCCCAACCGGCGGCTTGAGTTCTCGCTAGATTTTAATTTCTTAGTGTATCAGTTGTGAAAGCTCTTGCTTTATATATATATATATATTTTTTTTTGGGAGCTATGTTGCATTTTACTTCAGTGAAGGCCAGAAAATAAAATATGATGGTAAAAGATGAATATGTTCATCTTGTGTCTCCGTCAACCAATCTCAGGGGTGAAGGTTAGAAAACATAAGGTGTCGATAGGAGTTACTTTGTAGTAATTTTGTTCATGTAAGCACATAGATTGAAGATTCATTCAAATAAACAACATTGAAAGGAAAAATGATTAATTAGGATAGGTAACGTCGAGTTTGGGGTGATCGATTTAATTCTATGGAAATTTTTCATCGATCATTAGGGTAAATCGGAAAGCGCTCGCAACGGACAACTCAGGAGCTCAGCATCCTTTAGTCGCGTACTCTATTTGAAAAAAAAAATTATAAATTAATCATAGCTAGGACTCAAACAATATTGAAAGGAGATTCATACCAAGGAATATCATATGCACAATTAGATCCAAATTATTATTTTTCGAGGATTCAAAGGTGGATTTTCTTTGGTTCTGCCCAATAAATTTAAGTAGTAGGTATTTTGTTGGCTAAAATACCCTTCGCTTAACTATTTTCACGGAAACAACTAAATTTTCAAGGATATTTTAGCCATGGAAATGCTAAACATTAAATTAGGAGGTGTAATTTAGTATTACAAAATTTAAGATGCACGATTTAATAAATTATGTCTTATTTATTTAGTATGATTATTATTATTATCTTGAAGTGACGAGGTGAACAAAGACTTGCCGCCATTAAAGTATTTACCATTCTCTTGGATTATATATTTAATACGATAGAGTCATGAGCAATGATCCACCGGTTTTGCCTTTTTAATAAAAGATGTCAATGAGTGTCGTGTGTGTGCATACTTCTTGAAAAAGTAATCAAGTAAAGTGGAGATATGGTAATCATCCAAATGACATCTAAATCATCGTCTAATTTGGTATGAATAAAATTAATATTTTTAGGAAAGTATTTTCATAGTGAATAAATTCAAAAGGTAAATTAAATATGTTGTGTTGAAGTATAAGAAAACTTTTGAAAAATCTTGATTGATGATGTGAATAAAAGGATGGAGTTTATTTATTTTATTTTAACAAACACTCTATATTTCAATTTAGTTGATATTTATCATTTAATCAATAAACAAAATTCCATTTTATTCATGATCGAACTTTCCTTATTGAAAAAAATTACTTGTGAAATTAGATTTACCATTTATCATTTATTTTTAGAGAAATAATATCAATTCCATACAATCAAATTAAGGCCCCTTTCATTTTAAAACTAACTTAGTTTTTCTAAAATTTAAAACATTTAAATTAAGAATCTCTTATTAAAAAAATAATTTCAATCAATAAAAAATTTAAACATTTCTTATAAAGCTAAATATAGATTTACTTTTTGTCACTTTCTTAACTCATGATCTTGGCCCATAGTCAGTTTTTTTTTTCTAGCTTTTTTGCTTTAGAATTGTTCTCCACTTTTCTCGATCATAGCTTTATTTTTAGCAACACCCACTTGTACAACGCTTGGATAAATTCGTCCTTGCAAAAGCACATAGTAAACCTATAACTTGCTAGAAACTTACAAAAAATAGGTTCAGAAAAATTGAAAGAACTGAAAAGTTTAGTAAGTAAATAATACCTTCTTATTTCAAAGGATGATTACAAATGATAGAAAGAAGTCTATTTATATAGATCTCAACTTGATCTAATAATGTGCATTACTCAAGTCCCCATGAAATTGTAGGATCGATGCGCACTAGAAGGGGGTGAATAGTGCTCGTGATTATTTCATCTTTCTTTTCGGAAAACACAAAATGAGACGCAGTGGAAGATAAAAACGCAATCGCAAACATAAATAGGATTTACTTAGTTCAGAGTCAGTGGCAACTCATATTCAAAGGCCTACAATCGTTGATCGCTTTCGTTGGGCAATCACTATAAGCTCAAGAAATCTTTACAGCGATAGCAATTACAAGTATTGAAATTAATAACAAAGTTTACCGACAACAAAGGATTAGCAGTTGTTCGTCGATTGTCGGAGCAACGTTTGGACGTTGCTGAATCGTCTCGGAGCAGCGCACAAAAGAGTAGAAGTTGTTCAGTTTCGGTGATTTAAAGTGTTGGTCGATGCTCCTTTTTATAGTAGTTCGAGTCTGATCCAGATCCACTGATCTCGAAATCAGGTTTGACTCGAAGCTTATCGGTCGACTGATCCAGTTGTTCGATCGACTGATCCTGCTGAATTCGCCTGGCTTTCCGTCCAAATGTTGTTGCTTCGGACGAGTCTTTATTCGGTCGACCGATCTCGCTGTTTGATCAACCGATCCTGCTTTTTTCACTGGCTTATCTGGTTTGATCAACCCGGTCCAATTGAGTCAGCGCCTATCCACCGTTCAATCGACTGAACCTGAGGTTTGGTCGACCAAACCATTGGTCTACACTTCATCGAGAGCTAAAATAAGCACTTCTAGCTTAGGGGTTCAGTCGACCGATCCAGACATTCGGTCGATCGAACACGACATAATTCGACCTTGCACAAATGTTAGTCTTCTTGCAAAACAAAGTTAGAATAAAAGATAAAACAGTATATCAAGATAACTTTGACAGCCTTCGGACTGTCCAGTCCTAACTTTGAGTTTCGCTGAAATTTTATGTCGGACCGACACCTACCGTTCCCTCTTCGGAGAACGCGCCCTCACCTATTCCTCTCAGGAGAGTTTATCGTTACCAGACCAATCCTCTAGACCGTCTGTACTTTTGCTTAGCGTCCGAGACTTCAGGACTTTATGTTGAACGCTAGCTCCATGACTCGTCCAAAATTTCACTTGGTCTGTGACCCCCAAAATTTTCACTTAGAGCCCTCGACTTTAGGGTTTCGCCCACAATCCTCAACCTGCCAAGACTTCACCTAGTGCCCCAGACTAGGACTTCATTGTCTAACCGCAACTAGGACTTTCCATAACCTAGGGTTACCATCTCCTAGGACCTAGGGTTACCTTCTCCTAGGGGTTTCCACCTGCCTAGAATCCACTAGGAATTTTTCCTAAGAATACTTAGGATTTTCCTGCAAGCTCATTCATACTTATTAGACAACAAGTAACCTTAACTTTGAACCCTTGGACATTATCAAAACATAGGTTCAATTGTTTGGTGTTCCCTGCACCAACAATTTCCCCCTTTTTGATTATGACAACATAGTTCAAAGTTAAGCAAAAACAAAAAGCATTCAAAAAGATAAAGTAGAATAAATACCAAGTAAATTTCAAGTAGCATTTTTCAAGGCAAAAAATAAAATGTTACTCACTCCCCCTTAAGTATTACTTTTTCTAAAAATAAGACTTTTTACTTTACTTTTAACACATTTCTCCCCTTTTGACATATATAAAAAATTATTAAGTAGAGAGAAAAGTTGAAAAAACTTTAAATTTGAAAAGTTATTTTTTTAATCTTTTCCTTTAAGCTCCCCTAAAAGTAGTACTTTATTTGTTTTTTTTTAAAAAATGTATTTAGCTTTCAAAGAGTTTCTTAGAAAAACTTTGAAAGATTGCCTTTGAAAGATACTTAGCTAAATACTTAGCTTTGAAAAGGATGTCTTTAAAAAATACTTAGCTTTGAAAAGATTTTCTTAGAAAAAATTTATTAAATACTTAGCTTTGAAAAAGATTTTCTTTTTTAAAAAAACTTAACTAAATACTTAACCATGAAAAGATTTTCTTATAAAATTTTGAAGAAGTATTTTATTTTAACTTATAAACTTTCTTTTGAAATAGCACCCCATAAGAAACCTTAAAAATGTAACTCCCTATTTCTCTCTCTCTTAAAAACTTTAAGTAATTTGTAGGGATAGTAAGCTTAACTAATTTAATTAATGCCCTGATTAATAACTATGACCCTAGAGTCTAAGCATGAAAAACATAAGTTAATAATATAAAAGTAATTATTTATTTTTCTGATTTTTTATCTCACTCATTCTATATTAATCAAACAAGTTCAGCTTATGTATTTGTGTGATATGGAGTTAAATTAATTTTGAAGTTGATTTTATCTAACTTTGAAAAGTATTTATGATATTAAAGAATATTTAAATTTGAATTTCAATTTAGATTTCAAAAATATTAAATTTTAAAATATTTAAGTTTGAGTTTAAATTTGGATTACAAAATATTAAATATTAAATTTTAAATTTTAAATTATTTAAATTTGAATTTAAATTTGGATTATAAAAATATTAAAAATTTTATTTTAAAATATTTAAGTTTGAATTTAAATTTAGATTTCAAATATATAAATTTGGATTTTAAAAATTTTAAATTTTAAATTTTAAAATATTTTAGTTTGAATTTAAATTTAGATTTCAAAAAAAATAAATTTTAAAATATTTAAGTTTAAATTTAAATTTGGATTATATTTACTTCGATTTAAAGATTAAGTTAGGTTTAAGCTCGATTAACTAATTTAAACATAAATCCATCTCACCCTTTTTTTAAATTATCAATCAGGGAACTTTATCTATTTTGTGAGATGATTAATTTTATCTTCAATTTTAATTAATATCTAAGGATTGATTTATATTAGTGTTAAACTAAGATTTGACAATTAGTTAATTAAATATTCATTTCAATAATTGAGTTTCAGATTGTGGCGAGGCACTAGGCCTTCTTGGGTATTGGATCATCAACCACTTCTAGACAATGTCTTTTAAAGAAAATGACTATTTGATTTTCTTCCTAAAAATAATAGGCTAAATTAGTTAGGTGTAGATCAAGCCTAAGTCTTTATCTATCCTAATCTAAGTATGTATAAAGAAAAATAGTAAATCAAGCATTAATCAAGTTTATCTAATGGAAATGATATTTCTATTGGCTCCCCCTGAATCATAGCCTCGATAAGGTCTATCAAAGTAGTGTTGGAACCCTAAGATTATTTTGATGTGATCAACAAGTTAAGTTAGGTCCTGTCGTGTTTTTAACCTTGTGTCTAAGTATGCAAGAGCTTAGGAGCACAAGGAGTCGAGCAAAAGACGCAGCTAGCGAGAAGGACGGTACGGGAGGGAGCCGACGAGCTCAATGCGTCTGAGGTATGAGGCGTTACGGAAGAGTACGCGGGCGGACGAGAAGGAGGCGAGCGACGTTTCCGAGGGACGAGAAGCCGGAGCGGAAGGTTGCTAGAGAAGGCCGAAATTGTGTTCGGGTGAACCTTATGTCGGTTGGCTCAAATCACCCAAGCGAGCGGAGCCAGAGCGGAAGACCCGGACCGAGACGAGCAGCACTGGAGCAAAGGGCCCTGACCAAAAGTCAACTTGGTTGACTTTAGTGGTTCGGGCGCCCAGATCCATTCTGGGCGCCCGGACCGTCCGAGCGCCCGGAACCATTCCGGGCGCCCAGAGTTGGATTTTTATCAGGATAACGTCAAACGTGATCCGTTACGAAGGGGATAAAATTTTATCCCCTCCCAGGCACCTGGACCCTTTCCAGGCGCCTCGACCAAGGCTATAAATATAGCCTTGGTCTAGAAACTTAACATCATCTCAGAAATTATGTATTCCAACACTTGTGTGCTTCCAATTGTAGTTTAGCTTCTATTTCTTTATGTGTCATTGCTATAAGAGACTTCTTTACCTGAAGGAGATATTCTAGTGTACGTTTCATTCCATAGATTAACAACCTCCTTGGTTGTAACCAAGTCAAGGTTGTGAGTCTCCTTCTGTTTATTACTTTCTGTTTATTTTTATGCAAGTGTTCAGTTGAAAGTTCAAGAAAGGTTTTCCTTTGTTTTTACAGGGCTATTCAGCCCCCCTTCTAGTCGGTCGTCGTGATCCAACAAGTAGTAGATTTAATCCTTGGAGATTCAATATTGATCAAGTCCAACTTGATTAATCAGGTTAGACTTAGGGGCCCATGCTTGGTCTAAATTTCTATTTAATTGATTTACAAGAGATAAGTAAGATTTAAATTTATATTTAGCCTTATACTCAAGTCTGGGTCTATTGAGTACCTTGGCGGCCGGCTTGAGGGAGGGTGAATTGCCTGAAAAAGGAAACAAAAACCTTTCCCATTCTTTCAACTCTAATTAAAAGTAACTATAATAATAAATGAAAATAACAACTTAAAGAAGAGGCACCAGATTTACTTGGTTACAACCTAGGTGATTGTTAATTCAAGACCAATAAAAGCATTAAAAGAAAATCTCCTTTGTTGAAGGCGGAGAAGCCTCTTACACTCGTTGAAAAGCTTATACAGTTGCTAGGAAATGATTACAAAAGTTGTATCCTATTTCCTAGGTTCAGGGGTTTTTTTTATAACCCCTAGGAAAACTTATCCGGAGCTAGAAGGCGCCTTTAATAAGGTGGAAGGTGCCTCAAGTGAGGCGCCAAGGGATAAAGCTTTATCCCTTGGCAATGGTAACAGCAGGCTGGTTGAAGGCGCCTTCCATAGGGTTAGAAGGGGCCTTCGTACTGTTCATCAAAGGCGCCTTCCTGCCACGGAAGGCGCCTTTCACAGCGAGGCGCGGAGGCACCACAGAGGCGCTGCAGAGGCACCTTCAATTCCCTTTGAAGGTGCCTCTAGCAGCATCTTCAGCCTTCTTTTACTCTCCTATTGCTCCGATAACTTGGGTGATGTTGGCCAACCGAAATAGAGCTCACCCGAACATAATTTCTGGTCTTCTCCTCGAACAAACTTCCACTCCGGCTTCTCGTCCCTCGGAATATCACACACATCCTACTCGTCCACCTGTTTACTCTTTCGCAACACCTCGTCCCTTGGATGCACCGAGCCCGTCGACTCCCTTCTTGTATCATCCTTCTCGCTAGCTACGTCTTCCGCTCGACTTCTTGTGTTCCTAAGCTCATACACACTTAGACACAAGGATCAAAACATAACAGGACCTAACTTAACTTGATTGATCACATCAAAATTACCACGGGATTCCAATAAACTCTCCCTTTTTGATGTGCATCAACCCAAGTTCAAGTTAGGGAAAAACAAACAAACCAAATTGCAAGTTGTAATGAAACTGCACGAATAATATTATGAAAGAAGTTAAAATAACATTATAATGTTGCAATTGAGTTAACAAAATTTAAATTTAAAATTTTAAACGTCCTAACTACCCCTAAATTGCATGAATAATATTATGAAAGAAGTTAAAATAACATTATAATGTTGCAATTGAGTTAGCAAAATTTAAATTTCAAATTTTAAACGTCCTAACTCCCCCTAAACTTGTATCTTTCCTCCCCCTTTGATCTTATCAAAAAATAGGGGAAAAATTAGAATATTTTGAAATTAATTTTGAGGGGTGCTTAAAAAATAGTAAACAGAATGTTTAACAATTTTAAAAATGTTCATAAAGTCATACTTTGTATCTTGACAAAATAAAAGAGTAAATCAAAAACATTTTGTCAATTGTAAAAATTTGACTAATATTTAAAAATTCTAACTTGTTAAAAGATTATAATAGTAAACCATTTTAATAATTAGTCAATTAAATATTTATTTTAATAAAAGGCTTCCAGGTTGTGGCGAGGTACTAGGTCTTTTTGGATATTGGAGCAACAACCACTTTCTTAGACAAAACCTTTAAAGAAATTAATATTCAATTTCTTTTGTGACATTTTAACCCTTTTAAAATTGAGAGAATTTTATTCTAAGTATTATTTTGAAACCCAATATAGGTTTCTACCTACTGATTAATCAGAAATTTTGGAGGTACATAATTTTTAGGAATATTCCTAATTTGTCCCTGTTAGGACCTTCGGATAGCGGCTAGAGAGGGGGGTGTGAATAGCCGACCTCAAATTATCATTTCTTCCTACAATTTAGGTTAGCGCAGCGGAAATACAATGTAGAAACGAAAGTGGAGAAGATCAAACCTCAAACACGATGATGTAACGAGGTTCGGAGATGATACTCCTACTCCTCGGCGTGTCTGTAAGGTGGACGAAGCCTATCAATCCGTCGGTGGATGAGACCCCGGATAACCGGCTAATATGAACTCCTTCTGGGTGGAGAAACCTCGCCACAATCTCTTTTGCAACAGCAATAAAGGAGTACACGAAATAAAGCACGAAACAATGGATAATATGAATGTAAATACACTCTACCAAGTTTGCTTGCCTTCTTCTCGTCGACTGGAGTCCTTTGATGAAGCAGCAACTTCACGGATGATGCCAACAGCAGCTGATCAACCAATCGAGGGAAGCTCACACGAAGCTTCAGCAAAGAGGAGCTCAGCAAAGCTCAAATCGCAGTAGTGAGGAACAAGAAGAAGAAGTTACTGTAGAGGCCCTCGTCCTCGATATATATCCTGCACCTG
This sequence comes from Zingiber officinale, assembly GCF_018446385.1. NCBI lineage: Eukaryota > Viridiplantae > Streptophyta > Magnoliopsida > Zingiberales > Zingiberaceae > Zingiber > Zingiber officinale. Next base: position 22,671,388 of record NC_056005.1, on the reverse strand, counting down.
CTGCACCTGTGAAGAAGACAAAGAGCAACATAGAAATCTAGCCATTGTGTCGCAACGGCTAGGCCTGGACCGATCAGGCTCCAACCTGATCGGTCTGGGAGACTCCTGATCGGTCTATGGACCGATCAGGCCCTAGGCTGATCGGTCCCCAGTCCGATCAACCAACTCTCACATAGAGTTGGCTTCGAAGTCTGATCGGTTTGTGGACCGATCAGACTATAGGTGGATCGGTCCACAGACCGATCCCCTCCTATCGCTCTCTGAAGTCCATCGCTTCCTAATCGGTCTACAGACCGATCAGTTAACCCACGAAACATTACTTTGGTTCTTGATCGGTCACCGACCGATCTAGACAATAAGTATCCTTTGGATCGGTCACGGACCGATCCAATGCCTTCGAGCCCTAAACCCTAAAGCCTTCCGGTCTAGAGAACGAGCTCACGAGCCCTCTCGACCTAGTGCGGAGAACGAGCCAGAGCCCTCTTGACTTCACCTCGTCCGGTCAAGCGAGCTACCGAGCCCTCTCGACTTAGTCGGAGAACGAGCCACCGAGCCCTCTCCGACTTCATCCCGTCCAGAGAACGAGCTCCCGAGCCCTCCGACCTAGTCCGGAGAACGAGCTACCGAGCCCTCTCCGACTTCCTCCGGTCCAGAGAACGCTCCAGCCCTCTCGACCTAGTCAGGAGAACGAGCTACCAAGCCCTCTTGACTCGTCCGGTCCAGAATGAGCTCCCCTCTCTAACCTAGTCCGGAGGAGGCAGGCTGAGCCCTCTCACTTCCTCCGGTCAGGCAGGCTCCCGAGCCCTCTCTGACCTAGTCCGGAGAACGAGCTACCGAGCCCTCTCCGACTTCCCATGCCAAGCTTCCATACTTTGGACTTTTCCCGTGCCAAGCTCCCTGCTTGGACTTTTCTGTGCCAAGTCTCCATACTTGGACTTTTCCCGTGCCAAGCTCCCTGCTTGGACTTTTCCGTGCCAAGTCTCCATACTTGGACTTTACCCGAATCAGGTCAACTCAAGTCGGGTCAACCAGGTCAACCTTGACCGAAGGTTGCACCCACAATCTCCCAAGTTTGTATTCTTGTCAAACATCAAAATACAACTTTTCTATTCTCATCAAATATCAAAATACAACTCGAGTCAGGTCAACTCGAGTCGGATCAACCAGGTCAACCTTGACCTAAGGTTGCACAAACAATCTCCCCCTTTTGATGTTTGACAAAAACCATAATCAAGTTAGGTTAACCCGATAACCTAACTTAGGTTTTCTAATAGTTCTCCAATCAATGTTCTTCCTTGAACATTCTCCCCAAACTCCAATGTTCTTCCTTGAACATTCTCCCCAAACTCCAATGTTCTTCCTTGAACATTCTCTAGACATTTCTCCCCCTTTTTGACACACATCAAAAAGAGTGAATCAAAGTTAAGAGTTTCTTCCTAATGAGAGTCTCATACCTTTTATTGAAACCCTTAATTTCCCCCTTGATACTAAAGACAATAATCAATTAAGTGATAATCTCATATCACTCATCCTCAGAAATCGAGTAAAAACTCCCCCTAAAAGTCAACTCCCCTTTGACCAATAGGTAAAACTCCCCCTTGACCATTGCACCAACAATGTCTTGGAGAGTTTCAATCCTTTAGAAATCTAAAATACCAACTTCCAGCTGAAATTTCAAACAATCAGTCGAAAATCAGCATTTTGGCATGCTCAGCCCTTTACTGGATCGGTCACCAGACCGATCCACACTTCCCTGGATCGGTCCAGTGATCGATCCAGACCTCCCCGGACCGATCAGCATCCCCTCTGATCGGTCCACAAAGCTCTGATAGGAATTTCTGATTTTTCTCCCGAAATTCAGAAGCCCCTAAAAATTCACAGAAAATTCCAAAAATTGTAAAATTTTGAGGATACATTCCTCATAACATATATTATCATGGAAAAGTAGTTTTCTATGAAAATAACTTCCATTTTCAAATCTTGATACAAAGTTCGAAAAACTTTGAAATAGCTCAAGGTTAATCCATCTTTGTATCAACTTGCTCAATGATGAATGCTATCACTAGAAAAGCTTCATCAAGGTTTTTCAAATCAATTTTGAAATGATTTTAAACTATTCAATTTAGGACCACAATCTTAGGGCTAAATGTACATGACTTGTACACAAGCTTTCCCTATGATCCTCAATTTAGAATTAGGCTCATCTAGGTACCAGAGCTATGCACCTTGATCCTAACTCATAATCCTAATATCTCACACACATCTAAGGTGTATCAAACACATCCAAGTCAATTTTGATGTGAGATATGGGTTTAGGTCATCTTAAGCTAAGTTCTCATGCATTTTCTAGACAACAATTTGATTTCCATATCAAATTGAGTTTTTATCCTTAAATCAATTTAATTGATCATAAATGCAAGAGATGATGACATGACATAAAATAATATCATAAGTGAAAATATGTGCCAATGTCATGATGTCATGGCATAAAGTATGAAACTTAAATAAGGCATGACATATAACTAACCTAAGCATTATCATGACATTTCAAATGATAGTAAATTAGATATGATGTCATGACATGGCATATGGCAAACAATATATGGCAAATAACATATAAAGGTATAGAAAATACCTAATTCTAGCTTTAGTTGCCATTTTTGATAATTTTGATCATTTTGTCATAAATTCTATATTCCTAAGTGTAATAGATCTAAAATCATATACTAAAGATTTTTAGATCACTATGTGCCAATTAGATTGACCCTAGAAAATTCCTCAAGTGTGGTTGGCACATCCTAATCACCTTAGGAATGAGTAAAATTTTAAATTTCATTTTCAAGGCTTAATTACACCTTGAAAATTCCTAAAATGCCACCTTTTGCCATGATTAGGTTAACTACCTATCCAAATAAGATGGGCACACCCTAAACCATCTAGCATGATGAAATCACGCTCCTAGGAACCCAAAACCTATTTGAGCTCATTGGGTTCACTAAATATTCACTAGGGATGACTTCCCTAGCAACCCTCCTAATGACCCTCCTAGGCTTTAAAGCCTTGGTCATTTGGGACTCATCAAGATCAACTCTAGGGGTGACTCCCCTTGTGACCTTGGTGATGGTCTTCCTAGCCCTAGGTCTTGTTCCATAATCGAATGGAACATTATGATAAGTGAGCTTGACCACTTGAGACTTAGGTTTGTGACTCAAACCTCTCATGTCATTGGGCTTTTGTTTTTGACCCTTAGACCCTAGAGTTGACTTCTCCAAATTCTTAAGGGCCTTTTCCAAAGTGTCAAGTCTTGACCTTAAGACTTGATTTTCCTTCTCTAATACCTCAAGTTTTAATTTGTCATTTTTCTTTGAGGTATTCCTAGGCATATGTCTAGTTGTTTTGGGATTCCTATCTAGGTTTTCCTTAACCTTAGATGAGTTAACTCTAGGGTTGGCATTTCTAGTATTGTCCTTATCTAGGCTGACATGTTTGGCACCTAAGGACATGTATCGGTTTCTATGGTTATCATGCTTATCATTATTGACAAATGCAATAAAGCTACTAGCATGTGTCTTATTAGAATTGCAAGGATATGCCTTAAAGGGTACCTTAGGGTTTGCCTTAGCTCCCCCCATAGATGTGCTTGGTCTCTTGTCCTTGTGAGGTTGCCTCCCCCTCGGACATTGGCTCCTATAATGTCCCCTTTGCTTGCATTGGAAGCACACCACGTGCTCCTTGCCCTTGCGTATCGGGACTCCGGCTTCCTTGACCTTTGGCGCCGGTGGAGTCTTCCTAATCCTCTTTGGACATTTACTCTTGTAATGCCCATATTCCCTACACTCAAAGCACATTATATGTAATTTACTTGAAATTAAGTTGCTTGAGTTACCTAGGGTTGAGGATGGATATAAGCTCTCTTCTTCATCCCTTCCGGAGGTAGAGACTTCTTCTTGCACCAATCTTGATGAAGAACTCTCCTCCTCTTCTTCCTTAGATGTTGAGTAGCCTCAACTTCTAATTCCATACCTCCATGATGTGAGCTACTTGGCTCACTTGACTCCTCTTCATGACTTGAATTGAAGCTCTCCTCATGGAACTTAGCCAAGTTGTTCCACAACTCCTTGGCATCGTTGTATCCACCTATCTTACACAAGATATCATTAGGTAATGAAAATTCAAGGATTTTCGTTACCTCATCGTTGATTGTGGATTGGTGGATTTGTTCCTTCGTCCACTTCTTCTTCTCGAGAGGTTCTCCCTTTTTATCCACCGGAGGAGTAAAACCTACTCGTACACAATTCCAATTCACTAGGTTAGTCATAAGAAAATACTTCATTCTTACCTTCCAATACGCGAAGTCGTCGCGATCGTAGAAGGGTGGAATCGTGATGTCTTCTCCAAGTAGATCCATTCTCTAGCTTGTGCTCCCCCAGGTGTTAATCCGACGAATAGCAACCTTGCTCTGATACCACTTGTTAGGACCTTCGGATAGCGGCTAGAGAGGGGGGGTGTGAATAGCCGACCTCAAATTATCGTTTCTTCCTACAATTTAGGTTAGCGCAGCGGAAATACAATGTAGAAACGAAAGTGGAGAAGATCAAACCTCAACACGATGATGTAACGAGGTTCGGAGATGATACTCCTACTCCTCGGCGTGTCTGTAAGGTGGACGAAGCCTATCAATCCATCGGTGGATGAGACCCCGGATAACCGGTTAATATGAACTCCTTCTGGGTGGATAAACCTCGCCACAATCTCTTTTGCAACAACAATAAAGGAGTACAAGAAATAAAGCACGAAACAATAGATAATATGAATGTAAATACACTCTACCAAGTTTGCTTGCCTTCTTCTCGTCGACTGGAGTCCGTTGATGAAGCAGCAACTTCACGGATGATGCCAACAGCAGCTGATCAACCAATCGAGGGAAGCTCACACGAAGCTTCAGCAAAGAGGAGCTCAGCAAAGCTCAAATCGCAGTAGTGAGGAACAAGAAGAAGAAGTTACTGTAGAGGCCCTCGACCTCGATATATATCCTGCACCTGCTGCACCTGTGAAGAAGACAAAGAGCAACATAGAAATCTAGCCGTTGTGTCGCAACGGCTAGGCCTGGACCGATCAGCTCCAGCGATCGATGCAGGACTCTGATCGATGCGTGGACCGATCGGGCTAAGCGATCGGTCCCGGTCGATCAACCAACTCTCACGAGAGTTGGCAATCTGATCGGTCGTGGACCGATCAGACTATAGATGAATCGGTCCACGGACCGATCCTCCTATCGCTCTAAGTCTAACTTCGATCGGTCTGCTGACCGATCGAGTGAAACACTGGGTTATCTGATCGGTCACGGAACCGATCCGCAACAATGAGTATCCTGGATCGGTCACTAGACCGATCCAATGCCTTAGAACTTCCCAACCCTAAACCCTTCCGGTCTAGAGAACGAGCCACGAGCCCTCTCCGACCTAGTCAGGAGAACGAGCCACGAGCCCTCTCCGACTTCCACGTTTGGTCCAGAGAATGAGCCACCGAGCCCTCTCGACTTAGTCCGGAGAACGAGCTACCGAGCCCTCTCCGACTTCATCCGGTCCAGAACGAGCTCCCGAGCCCTCTCCGGCCTAGTCCGGAGAATGAGCTGAGCCCTCTCGACTTCCTCGGTCGGATAACGAGCTCCGAGCCCTCTCGACCTAGTCCAGGAGGCAGGCTACCAAGCCCTCTCCGTCCGGTCCGAGAACGAGCTCCCGAGCCCTCTCTAACCTAGTCCGGAGGCAGGCTACCAAGCTCTCTCCGGCTTCCTCCGGTCCGAGAAGAGCTCCGAGCCCTCTCGACCTAGTCAGGAGAGCAGAGCCCTCTCCGACTTCCCATGCCAAGCTTCCATACTTTGGACTTTTCCCGTGCCAAGCTCCCTTCTTGGACTTTTCCGTGCCAAGTCTCCATACTTGGACTTTTCCCGTGCCAAGCTCCCTGCTTGGACTTTTCCGTGCCAAGTCTCTATACTTGGACTTTACCCGAATCAGGTCAACTCAAGTCGGGTCAACCAGGTCAACCTTGACCGAAGGTTGCACCCACAATCTCCCAAGTTTGTATTCTTGTCAAACATCAAGATACAACTTTTCTATTCTCGTCAAACATCAAAATACAACTCGAGTCAGGTCAACTCGAGTCGAATCAACCAGGTCAACCTTGACCTAAGGTTGCACCAACAGTCCCTAGTGATGTCTAATATACCAGTTTAGCTTACCATATTTTCTAAATTTTGGTTTTTGATAATTATTCAAATTCAAACATGCATGGTCATTGTTCAAACTTTTGATTTGAGTTTTTAATATCATTTTCTAATTTTAACTTATCAAGCAACTCTAATGGGCATATTTTTGCTAATTATTTTTTCAAATCAGTGTTCTCTTTTTATAATTTTACCAAATCCTTGGAAAGAACTTTAATGAAATTAAACAACTGCTTGGGAGATAGTGCACGTACCTCACTTACCTCATGTTATGATGCTCTCCCTTCATTGTAGCTTTCTTCTGATGATTCTCCCCCTTCATCAATGCTCATCTCTGAGCTAGTTTCGTCTTCCGTTTGATGGTTTGCCATTAGGGCTAGACCGGAGAAGGCCTCTACCTCGAACTCAGAGGATGATGATTCATCCCATGTGGCCTTTAAGTTCTTGTACTTTGATCTGTTGCCCTTGACTTTATCCTTCTTCTTTAGTTTAGGGCATTCATCCTTGATGTGCCCTTCTTCATTCCAGTTGTAACATCGGACCTTCCTTTTATTTCAGTAATCCTTTTTGTTTGTGATTTAAATTTATTAGACAGAATAAACTTATTAAATTTTCCTACCATTTGGGTCGCTTTGACTTCATCGATTGATGCTTCAGAGTCTTGATCTTCTATTCTTACCTATAGGGCAATGTTCTAACTCGATCCCTTTCTTTGTCCTGTACACCGAGATTCATGTAATTCGAAAATAGAAAAGAGATTTTCTAAAGTACTTACCTCGAGATCTTTGGAGTCTACTATGGATGTTCATTCCAGTGTTCTTGGGAACACATTTAATGTATATCTTTGTGCGTCCCGATTAGTTACCGATTCTCCAATGTTTGTTAATCCGGTGATAAGCTCCTTGATTCTTCCATGTAGATGTGATACTGAATCTCCTTCATCCATCTAAAGGTTCGTCAATTGGTTCCGGAGCAGGTCCCATCTCACAAGCTTTATTTTGGAAGTTCCTTCGTTCAGCTCCAAGAACTTCTTCTAAAGTTCCTTTGCTGATTAATACTCACTGATCCTATTCACTTCCTGGGGTGGAAGTACACTAGCTAAGTAGGTGGAACTCGGCTCATCCGTTTGCTATGAAGTCTGCTTGCTCCTTCTTGGTCCATTGATGTTCTTCCTTTTCATTTCCATGGGAGTCTTTGGGAGTTACAAAATCATATTTAATTATTAATAGTATTTCAAAATCAATTTTGAAAAATACCTCCATGTGTTTCTTCCAAGATGTAAATTCTCTCTCGAACTTCAGTGGAAAGATTGTCAGTCCAGCCATCGTTTCGGTGCTTTAGTCTGCGGTTAGTCCTACTGAGGCTATTAGACTCTGATACCACTTGTTGAGTCCCTTGGCGGTTGGCTTAAGGGAGGGTGAATTGCCTGAAAAAAAAAACAAAAACCTTTCTCATTATTTCAACTCTAATTAAAAGCAACTATAATAATAAATGAAAATAACAACTTAAAGATGAGGCACCAGATTTACTTGGTTACAACCTAGGTGGTTGTTAATCCAAGACCAATGAAAGCAATAAAAGAAAATCCCCTTCGTTAAAGGCGGAGAAGCTTCTTACACTCGTTGAAAAGCTCAGACAGTTGCTAGGAAATGATTACAAGAGTTGTGTCTTATTTCCTAGGTCCAGGGGTCTTTTTATAGCCCCTGGAAAAACTTATCCGGAGATGGAACCCAAGGATAAAGCTTTATCCCTTGGCAATGGTAACAACATCTTGGTCGAAAGAGCCTTCCATAGGGCTGGAAGGCGCCTTCATACTATTCATCGAAGGCGCCTTCCAGCCATGGAAGGTTCCTTCCACAACAAGGCGTGGAGGCGCTGGGAAAGCGCCTTCAATTTCCTTCGAAGGCACCTCCAGCACAATCTTAAGCCTTCTTTTGCTCTCTTATTTCTCCGATCGCCAGGGTGATGTTGGTCAACCAAAATAGGACTCACCCAAACCCAATTTTCGACCTTCTCCTCGAGAAGACTTCTGTTCCGGCTTCTCGTCCCTCGGAATGTCGTGCACGTCCTTCTCATCCACCAGTGTACTCTTCCGTAGCACCTCGTCCCTCGAATGCACCGAGCCCGTCGACTCCCTTCTCATGCCATCCTTCTCATTAGCTGCGTCTTCCGCTCAACTTCTTGTGTTCCTAAGCTCCTGCTCACTTAGACACAAGAATCAAAATATAACATGACCTAACTTAACTTGGTTAATCACATTAAAACTACCACGGGGCTCCAACAGGATCGATTGTATACGGCTCTTTGTTTTTCAAGAATCAGATCAAGATTCTTGGAACCCAAATTGAACTATTCCAATGTATCCTTCAGTTCCTTAACTTGACTTTTTATGCTGGAATTTTCTTCCTCAAGTTGTTGGACTTGAGTTGAAGTTTAAGTCTGAATATATTCAGTCAAAGAGCTTGGATTAGTCACTTTCTTAAGGGTTGTTACCTCCTTTTGGAGTGACTTGACCCGGATATTAGATTTGGCCAACTTTCTTAATAAATATGAAATTAAATTTTGTAAATCATCAACTTGAGTACTAGTAATCAGAGAACTTACAATATTATTTGGCCCTTTGGAAACAGATATGGATCCGTGACTTCTTTCGAACTCTATTTTTGATTTGGCTCCGGCTTCAGATTCGGACTCTATTTCGGTAACGTATGCTTGTACTGGTTGAGCAAGGAAGCTTGTTTGCTCGTGTTCTTCATCGGAATCTTTCGAGGATTCGTACCAAATTACTTTCAAGGCCTTCCTTCTTCTTTGCTTCTAGTTTGGACACTCCGGTTTGTAGTGTCTCTTCTAGTTGCAGCCATAGAAGATAACTCTAGACTTGTCTTTCATGTTCGATTGAGTCACCTTCTTCTTCTTAAGTGGTTTCCAAACTAGTTTGACTAGTTTGGCGGTGATTTAGTCTTCTTCTGAGTCCAATTCATCTTCGAACTTGCGGTTTGGCACTTGGCTTTTGGTTCCCTCGTTCTATTTGTAACTACGACTAAAGTAATACCTTCTCGATTGGCAGTGCATTAGTCTGTTCATGAAGTTCGAATTCAGAAAATAATTTACCTAATCTAATTAAGGAGAGGTCCTTAGATACCTTGTAAGCATCTACCATTGATGCCCACAAGGTGTTCCTAAGAAAGACATTTAGCGCATACCTGATGATGTCCCGATTTTCATCTTTTGACTAATTACATGGAGACTGTTGACAAGGTCTTGGATGTTGCGTGTAGTTGGCTTGTCGTCTCCCCCTCCTGCATTTTTATATTATACAATTTATTTAGAATCAAATCTCTTTTACTTACCTTAGTATCAGAGGTCCCTTCATGTAGTTCGATTAGCTTCTCTCATAAGTCATTGGTAAATGGGCCAACTTGGTTCAGCTCTTCTTTGGCTAGTTTGCATTGTAGGGTTCGAGTTGCCTTGGCACCAGCCTCGATCTTTTTCATCAAGTGTGTGTCCCATTTTTCGCATGGCACAAGCGCTCCGGTGGCGTCGACTGGTAGGGAGAGGCCTGTTTGGATGATGATTCATATTGCTACCTTGGTCTTTAGATAGTACTCCATTCAACCCTTCCAATAGTTGAAATTTTTGCTGGAGAATAGTGGTGGGTGAGCAGTACTATAGCCTTCTTGGTGGGACATTTAGAGAAATCTTGCACACAATTAAAAAAATGACAAATGTTTTAGTAGTGCTGGAAAAAAAATAAAATTAAAGTGTTTCACTAATTTAAAAAAATAATAAAAAATAATGTAACAAATTTTGTTAAATGCAATATTTCACCAACTGTGACTAATGGTGAAAAAATGAAAGTGTTTTTTTTTTTAAATGGAGGGTATAAAATGTAAGGCGTAAGAATATTTTTTAAGCAGAAACGATATACAATTTTCATTTCAAAAAGGAACCCCCTGCTCAATTGGTGGTTTCACCAATTCATAGCGGTCTCACTCTGATACCAATTATAAGATCGATGCGCGCTAGAGGAGGGTGAATAGTGCTCTTGACTTTTTCACCTTTCTTTTTGGAAAGCACAGAATGAGACGCAGTAGAAGATAAAAATGTAATCGCAAACACAAGTAGGATTTACTTGGTTCGGAGCCTGTGATGACTCCTACTCTAAATCCCGTGATCGTTGATCGTTTTCGTTGGGCAATCACTATAAGCTCGAGAAATCTTTACAGAGATAGCAATTACAAGGATTGAAATTAACAATAAAGTTTACTAGCAACAAAGGATTAGTAGTTGTTCGTCGATTGTCAGAGTAGTATTTGGACGTTGTTGAATTGTCTCATAGCAGCGAACAAGAGAGAAGTTGTTCAGTTTTGGTGATTTCAAAGTGTTGGTCAAGGCTCCTTTTTATAGTAGAGTCGAGTCTGATCTAGATCCATTGATCTCGGAATCAGGTTTGATTCGAATCTTATCAGTCGACCAATCCAGTTGTTCGATCGACTGATCCCGCTGAACCCACCCGGCTTTCCATCCAGATCCTGCCGCTTCGGATGAGTCTTTGTTCGGTCGATCGATCCTGTCGTTCGATTGATCGATCCTGCTTTCCTCGCTAGCTTATCTGGTCTGATCAACATGGTCTGATTGAGTCAGCACCTATCCACTGTTCGATCTACTGAACCCAAGGTTCGGTTGACCGAACCCTCAGTCTACACTTCATCGCGAGCTGAAATTTGCTCATTTAGCTTAGGGGTTTGGTCGACCGATCCAGATGTTCAGTCGATCAAACACAGCATAATTCGACCCTGTACAAATGGTAGTCTTCCTGCAAAATAGAGTTAGAATAAAAGATAAAACAATATATAAAGATTAACTTTGACAGCCTTCGGACTATCCGATCCTGATTTTGAGTTTCGCTGAAACTCTAGGTCAGACCGATGTCTACCGTTCCCTCTTCGAGGAACGCGTCCTCACCTACTATTCTCAGGAGAGTTTACCTTTTGCCAAATCGGTCCTCCAGACTGTCTGGACTTTTGCTTAGCGTCCGAGACTTCAGGACTTCATGTTGAACGTCCGCTCCACGACCCGTTCAGATTTTCACTTGGTCTGCGACCCCTAGGATTTTCACCTAGAGTCCTCGACTCTAGGATTTCATCCACAATCCTCGACCCTCTAAGACTTCGTCTAGTGCCTCGGACCAGGACTTTGTTGCCTAATTGCAGCTAAGCCTTTCCATAACCTAAGGTTATCATCCCCTAGGACTTAGGGTTACCTCCCCCTAGGGTTTTCCACCTACCTAGAATCCACTAGGACTTTTGCCAAGAACACTTAGGACTTTCCTACAAGTTCATTCACACTTATTAGACAATAAGTAACCTTAACTTTAAATCTTTTACCATTATCAAAACATAGGTTTGATCATCTGATGCTCCCTGCACCAAGAGAAATATCTATACATTTTTATAATGATAACCTTTTGTAGGTGCAGCGGGGCCGACAAGAGGGGGGTGAATTGCTTGCAAAATAAAAGTATACCCTCCTCAATTTTTTAACTCAAAATAAATAACAACAATTAAAGGAAAAGGCAGAATTAAAATAAGAGACAAGAAATTAACTTGGTTACAACCAAGACGGTTGTTAATCCAAGGTGGTTAAACAGCTCCACTAGAATGTCTCCTTCACTGTAGGTGGAGAAGCCTTTTTACACACTAAAAGAGTTCACAAGTTGCTAGGAATTGAATGATTGATTGTTTGATCATTTCCTAGCTCTAGGGGCCTTTAAATAGCTCCTGGAAATTCTATTTCGAAGGTTTAAGGCGCCTCTAACAAAGGTCCAAGGCACCTCTAACCAAGTCAAGCGGATAAAACTCTATCCACACTCAAACGGTCAAGTTGACCAGCTTGGAGGTGTCTCAAGCAGTGTTGAAGGCGCCTCCATTGTTTAAGGCGCCTTCAACACTTGTTGGAGGCGCCTCCAAGGTTGAGGTCAGTGCAGGTGCCTTTAGTACTCCATTGAGGGGGCCTCAAGCTAGCGTTCCAGCTCCTTTAGTCTTTATTTTAGCTTCCGATGCTCAGATAACTTGGGTGATTATGGCCAACCAGAATAGGGCTCACCCGAACCTGATTCCCGGCCTTTTCCTCGAGCAGTCTTCCGTCCCGGCTTTACGTCCCTCGAACGTCGCGCACGTTCTTCTCGCCCACCGATGTACTCTTCCGCAGCTCTCTCGTCCTTCGGACGTACCGAGCCCGTCAGCTCCCTTCTTGTGTCGTCCTTCTCGCTAGCTGCGTCTTCCACTCGACTTCCTGCCTCCTAAACTCCTGCACACTTAGACACAGTGATCAAAAACAAACATGACGTAACTAACTTAGTTGATCACATCAAAACAACCACGGGATCCAACAATCTTCCCCTTTTTGATGTGTATCAATCCAAGTTCAAGTTAGGAAAAAAAACAACCAAATAGTAATTTTAAGAAAATTACTAAACTAACATTTTAAATATAAAAATTGCAATAATATAATTTGCAACATAAGTTAGAAAAAAAAATATAATTTTCCTAACTCCCCCTAAACTTAAACTTGTATAACTATCTCCCCCTTTGATCACAACAAAAAGAGAAAAATATTCTAAGTTAAAAATTTAGTTAAGATAATTTCAGAAAAAAAATTCTAATTGAGAATTTTTCTAAGAAACATTTTTCTAAAAAAAAATATTTTTGAAGAATTTCAAAAAAAAGTTTAAAAACTTTTCAAAGTATTATTTATTTTTAATTTTAATATTTTTATCAGAAAGCTAATTAAACATTTTATTTTTCATATTTTGGATTCCAAGTCGTGGCGAGGCACTAGACCTTCTTGGTTATTGGAGCAACAACCACTTCCTTAATCAAAACCTCATAAAGAAATTTTAATGTTTAATTTTCTTCTGAAAGCCTTAATTTAAAGAGATTTTAATCCAGTAAAAATTTTGGAACCCAGTATAGATTCCTTACTACAGGGTTAATTAAAAACTTAGGGGGTATATAGCCTTTAGGTATTCTTCTAAGTTGACCCTGATGTTTTCTTATATACCAATTTAATTTTCCATAAACCTTAATTTTTTATTTTTGAAAGACATTACCATTTAAACATCCATTAGATTTTAACTTTTTAATTTGGAGTTTCAATTTGTCATCTTCAGATTTCAAATTATCTAACATTTTATTTAAGTTAACAATTTCTTTTTCTGATTCAGCTAAGTTATTAGAAAGAGCTTTAATAAATTGAAATGACTGTTTAGGGTTTAGAGCACGTACCTCCATTTTGCGTTTCCACGTAGCGAAGTCTCCGTCAAACTTCGGGGGATGAATGTTCGCTCCGGTCATCATCTTGATCTTTGTGCTTCAGTTGACAGTTAGTCCTTCTGAGACGGTCATGTTCTGATACCAATTGTATGTGCAGTGGGGCCGACAAGAGGGGGTGAATTGCTTGCAAAATAAAAGTATACCCTCCTCGGTTTTTTAACTCAAAATAAATAGTAACAATTAAAGGAAAAGGCAGAATTAAAATAAGAGACAAGAAATTAACTGGGTTACAACCAAGACGGTTGTTAATCCAAGGCGGTTAAACAGCTCCACTAGAATGTCTCCTTCACTGTAGGCGGAAAAGTCTTTTTACACACTAAAAGAGTTCACAAGTTGCTAGAAATTGAATGCTTGATTGTCTGATCATTTCCTAGCTCCAGGGGCCTTTAAATAGCTCCTGGAAATTCTATCTCGAAGGTCCAAGGTGCCTCTAACCAAGTCAAGCGGATAAAACTCTATCCGCGCTCAAACGGTCGAGTTGACCAGCTTGGAGGTGCCTCAAGTAGTGTTTAAGGCGCCTCCATTGTTTAAGGCGCCTTCAACACTTGTTGGAGGCGCCTCCAAGGTTGAGGTCAGCGCAGGCGCCTTTAGTACTCCATTGAGGGCGCCTCAAGCTAGCGTTCCAGCTCCTTTAGCCTTCATTTTAGCTTCCGATGCCCTGATAAGTTGGGTGATTGCGGCCAACCGGAATAGGGCTCACCCGAACTCGATTCCCGGCCTTTTCCTCGAGCAGTCTTCCGTCCCGACTTTATGTCCCTCGAACGTCGTGCACGTTCTTCTCACCCACCGGTGTACTCTTCCGCAGCTCTCTCGTCCTTCGGATGCACCAAGTCCGTCGGCTCCCTTCCTATGGCGTCCTTCTTGCTAGTTGCGTCTTCCGCTCGACTTCCTGTGCTCCTAAGCTCCTGCACACTTAGACACAGGGATCAAAAACAAACAAGACCTAACTAAATTGGTTGATCACATCAAAATAACCACGGGGTCCAACACCTTTAAGACAAATATCTATAATAATTCGAAGGAAGAGACTAAATGAAAGATCATATTAATATCATGGGTTGAGAGGATGAATCCAAGTGTAGGATTATAAACGAGTAAGTCAAGCTAGATATTATATTGTTTAAGTTTGTTTGATAAACTAAGCATTTGAAATAGTTATTTAAGGTTAGCTTGATTTCTTTTTTATAAGTTTGGGCTTGATTTGAATTTGATTCATTTAATTATTATCGAGCTCTTTAATTTAAATTTTTAAATTGTTTAAAAATTTTATACTTTATTTAGTTGGTCGGTGAGTTTGCCATTATAAGTTTGTTTATTTATTTATAAATTTAATTTGACATTTTGTTTATGAATATAATTCATAGACATTATCTATGAACATTGTTCAAAAAGATTATAATAAATTTATTCATTTAATTGAGTTTGCTTATATTAAATGAACATAAATAAATTTATTTATGAATGTTTGGTTCATTTGCAATCTTATCAAAAGAGTAGGTTAAGAACTTTTTAAACTTAAAAATTGGTGAGCTAAGATATTCTTCTCCACCTTAGCTCATGGCATCCTAGATGCATTCTCCTCCTTATAGATCTTGATATCTCGTATATTCTCCACTTCACTAAATATATCATGTAGTTTATATTTTTATCGAAGGAGATGACAATGGTTATTGGTACATGATCAACCTTACTCTTGCTTGGGTTCTCTTGGTCTTTAAGATAAGGTTTAAGAATGCTTACATGAAAGATAAGATGAATTTTGAACTTTGATGAAAAGTAGAACTTGTTGAAAATATTTTATTTTGATTGCAAATCTTTCCTTATTAAGTGATACATATTTGTTAAAATTTAATTTATGCACAATCTTTTATCTTAGGTCATATATTGTAAGATTTAAATATGCATAATTAATTGAAATCTTACTTTAATATACACATAATATCTTTTTATATGGTATGATTATCTTGTAATAATTTGCTGCAATATTAAGGATCAATTTAATGATATTAATGAGTTCCTATAAATAATGGCCTTTAGGGTCCTTAAACATACACACTTTTCAAGAACAACATCGAGGTTTGAAGTGTTTAGAAGACTTTAAAACATTAAGCAACAAAAATAGTATTCAAGCGTTCTTTAAATATCAATAGTTGAAGGTAGCAATAATCGATTTATTTTTCTGCATTCAGTTATCATATTTATTTAAAGTATGATTTAAATTTATAACAAAATTTGCTAAGATATCTTAGTCACTAATTTTCAAGACCAAGAGAGGTTCTTGCTCTACTATTTGATCCACCCTCTTAATGCAATGGTCTTAGCTATAGTCATTCTTATAGTTTCTTCTTTAGAAATATTTTAGTTTTTTTTATTTTTTTAATATAAAAATATGTAGATATCTATCAAAACTTTATAGATGCATAATATACAATGTAAAATCAAATTGATCTAAATGTGCTATTTACTTGGAGAGTAAATTTAAAAATTGAGGAAAGTTTTATTAGGAAAAGTTTTCTATTGTTTATTTCCTGAAAAATTTACTTATTATAAATGATATGATGCATAATGGAGGGGTCCAATACAATAGGAAAGTCAATAGCAAGGGGACGTAGTGGTCAAAAGTAAAGGAAGGGTGGCGGTCAAGGACAGAAAATTCCTGGCGTGGTCCAAGAAGGAAGTAACAGTCAAGGACGAGAAGTTTTTCAGAGACTTAGTTCTTCCACCTCATAGGCACGGCTCTCGATATACTCTCGATCGATTTCTTAGCTAGTCGGGCCCCCATGGCTCAGTCCCCTCATTTCCTCCTTGGCACTGCCCTAGTCTACACCTGGTCTACTTCTTAGCAGGTCGAACCCCTCATTTCCTCCTGGGCATCACCCCAGTCTACACCCGGTCGACTTCTTAGCTAGTCGGGCCCCCAGGTCTCAATTCCCTCATTTCTTCCTAGGCGCCGGCCCAGTTTACACCCGGTTGGCTCCTTAGTTGGTCAGTCCCTAGGGCTCAGTCCCCTCATTTCCTCATGGGCACCACCCCACTCTACACCTGGCCAGCTTCTTAGCTGGTCGAGCCATTGTCGGGAGACAACAATGTTAGGGAATCATAACCACCTATCAGAGAATAACTACTATCCGTAAGGGAATATTCTGATAATCTGCTTCCTGCATAGCGCAGAACCTTCCTCTACCTAATGGGAGCCCGCCGTACTTCAGCCATCACCCGAAATGCTTTGACACTCGACATTCTTTGATGCTTCATCATCACGAAGGTTATGAGAGGTAGTATAAAAAAATAGGTTCTCTCCATTGACTAGGTACGCGCATACATGCGCTTCTACTATAGTACTACTATTTATCTTCTTCTTTAGACACTTTTCGCTTTGTGCTGCTCCTGACTTGAGCATCGAAGGGTCTGCGTCAGGGACCTCTTTCCTGGTTCTTGATCTAACCCCCCTGCATGTGATTTCTCTGTGTGTACGCAGGCTCGTGGGTACAATCGGTGGTCTTTCCTTCACCCCCACCCCGCTCCGCTATAAGGAGAAAAAACCTGTAACGTCCCCGCATGCCCTAGATCCAGGCTTTGTTTTTGTCAACATTCTTACCTTCGTCACCACCCCCATTTGACTCAGCTTCTAGACTGAATCAATAAAATAATAGATGGATAGATTTATGAATTAATCTACAGATTGATTTTTGGACATTTTTTATTCATCCAAGTCAGACGGAAAGGAACTTTCCTTCCTATGTTGTATCTTTGTACTCAATCGCTCAAGCCATGAGAGGCATTGTGTGATTGGCCCAGCGCCGCATCGAGCAGCTACCTTGCAAGCTACGGGCGACACTGCACAGGGTTGCATCGTGCAGCCTCCTCGCGAGCCACGAGTAGCACTAAGCGGTCGTACATTGCATGGTCACCTTGCATGCATAAGGCAACACCGCACGACCGACTCGAGAAACATCATGAGGGCGGCCTTGCCTGGCTACCTAGCATGATCGTTGTTAGCACTAGTGTGAGTTAGAATGAGGGTGAATAACTCTAATCGCTTTGTCTTGATTGTAGGCTGTATAGCGGGAACTTGAATCAAATTTGATGCCACATGCATAACGCCTTGGTTTTACTTGGTATCCATATATTAAAATGACTAATTCAAGGTCTAATCCTAGCGATCTACCACTACTATAACTTTATCTTTCTTGGCAACCTTTCACAGGCAGAGAAACCTCTTACAATAAGTTTTCATAAAACAATACAACAATGAAACAAAAAGATAATAACAAATAAAAGCAAAACAACTTTACAAGATGAGAGCTTCGCTTTGTTTGTTATTGGTAGCTTTTGAATGCCTCTTGTTGGTATGAAACACATTAGCACTTCATTTTTAAACCTCCAAGAATTGAATCTTCAAATCTCCTCAAAACCCTATTTTTAAAGCTTTTATATCGGAGCTTATTTCTACCTATCAATTTCCTGATCTTACCCATTTGTCAATTGATATAGTTGTTGGGATCAAAATGTAGCTAAAGACGGGGTGAATAGCTCAGTGCGATTTCGTGCTCGTCGTTGCTTGTTTCTTGTGGTGAAATGCAGCGGAAAATACAAAAAACAACAATCAACGTTAACACTAGGGATTTACTTGGTATCCACCTTAAGAAGAGGTGACTAATCCAAGGATCCACACACTCACGCACCCTCAACTATGAAAAACACTCCTTTATGGTAACTACCGAAGGCGGAGAAGCCTTACAAGCTCCCAGTACAAGAAGAAAGGAAAGGGAAACAAAATACAATGATATCTTACAAGTTTGCACAAGAAACCGTAACCCTAACTTCTTCCTTGCCTCTTGACTTGGACGTGCACCAGCACAAGCCTCCAAGAATCTTCAAGAACTGGCGGTGAGAGCTGTGGAAAAGTGGCTATGAAGTCGCAGTGGAGAAAGAATCGAAGTCGTGGAAGAACTACTGAGAGAAACGCTCGCCAACAGCTAAATACGACGCCAACGGTCAAATCCCAATCGATTGGATTGCTCCCAATCAATTGGGGAGGCTTTGGATCAATCGGCTGATCGATCCAGAGTGCCTCCGTGCTCTCGAGAATTGCCTGGATCGATCGACTGATCAATCCAAGGCTTATCGCATAGAATCGCGACTCCCAATCGATCGGCCGATCGATTGGAGGCTCTGAATCGATCGGTCCCTCGATCCAGAGCCATTCTGTGTGATCGCGAGCTTCTCCCAATCGATCCACTGATCGATTGGGAGGAGTCTTGTCGCGGGGACTCACCCAATCGATCAGCCGATCGATTGGGCATGAGCCAATCGATCGGTTGATCGATCCAGCTCAAGGTTTTTGTCCAAAACCAAGTCCAAAGTCCCCTAAACCAACATCCGGTCAACCATGACCTGTTGGTACATCATGCCTAGCATCCGGTCATCCTTGACCTGCCAGGATTCCCTCACCAAGTTTCTGGTCAATCCCTTTGATCCACTTGGACTTTTCTCCTCGTGCCAAGTGTCCGGTCCTCCATGACCCACTTGGATTTCCACAAGATGTCTGGGCAACCTTGACCCATCTGGATTTCCTGTGTCTGGCTTCACTCACCAGGACTTCCCTTCTGCCTAGCTTCACTCACTAGGACTTCTCCTCTACCTGACTTCACTCACCAGGACTTTCCTTACTACCTAGCTTCACTCACTAGGACTTTCACCTGGCTTCACTCACTAGGATTTTCTTCTGCCTAGCTTCACTCACTAGGTCTTTCACCTGGCTTCACTCACCAGGATTTTCTTCTACCTAGCTTCACTCACTAGGTCTTTCACCTGGCTTCACTCACCAGGATTTTTTTCTGCCTAGCTTCACTCATTAGGACTTTCCACCTGGCTTCACTCACCAGGATTTTCCAGTCAAGTATCCAGTCAACCTTGACCTACTTGACACTTCTTCATAATCTCCTCACATGAACAATTGCACCTGCAATCTCCATGTCTTGTCTCCATGTATTGTCAAACATCAAAATCCAAACATCAAGACTCGAGCTTGACCCAATTCAAGCTCAGTCAATCAGGTCAACCTTGACCTAGGGAATATTGCACCAACAATCTCCCGTTTTTGATGTTTGACAATACCTTCTTTAGGTTAATCTCATAGCCTCAACTTCCTTTATGCCAATGTATGAATGAGGGTTTCCTTCATTCTTTCCCTTTCCTAGAGGGCAAACTCCCTCTTTAGGTAGTGAAGGCCTAACTTAACCACACATTCTCCCCCTATTGGCACACATCAAAAATTCTCCCCCTGAAGAGCTACCCAACATTGTTTAAAACTTCACTCGTTGTTTACAACACAATAACGAAGGTCCCATACCCTTCATTATTCTTAACGCTCATCCTTGAGCATATACCACTTGGTATATTCACACACGATTCAAATGAAGGTCTCATACCCTTCATTGTCATCAAATGCTCATCCGTGAGCTTACACCACTTGAATAATAAAGATATACACTTTCCATTATATTCAAATGCCCAACCTTGAGCATTTTCGCTAAAGAAGGTTAACCATCTTCCAAGGTGTATGAAAAATAGATTTTCATGTCCTTAAAGAGTAACTCCCCCTAAAGACATGCACGTAACTTCTGTCATTGCATCAATAATGACTTGGAATCCCAAAACCTTTAGGAAACCCAAATTTAGAAGTTTTGAGCTTCAAAAATTCAATATTGAAACCAAACCTCAACCTAAACCTCTACTTAGTCTTCCTTGATCAATCCATTCTTGTTTTCATCATGAAAACTCCCCCTAAATGTATACAAATGTGTTTTGAGGGGTTAGAAATGATTTTTATAGACGCCAACGGTCAATCCCAATCGATTGGATTCCTCCCAATCGATTGGGGAGGCTTTGGATCGATCGGCTGATCGATCTAGAGCGTCTTTGTGCTCTCGAGAATTGCTTGGATCGATCAACCGATCGATCCAAGGCTTATCGTACAGAATCGCGACTCCCAATCGATCGGCCGATCGATTGGAGGCTCTGAATCGATCGGCCGCTCGATCCAGAGCAATTCTGTGCGATCGCGAGCTTCTCCCAGTCGATCCACTGATCGATTGGGAGGAGGCTTGTCGCGGGGACTCACCCAATCGATCAGCCGATCGATTGGGCATGAGCCAATCGATCGGTTGATCGATCCAGCTCAAGGTTTTTGCCTAAAACAAGTCCAAAGTCCCCTAAACCAACATCCGGTCAACTATGACCTGTTGGTACATCATGCCTAGCATCCGGTCATCCTTGACCTGCCAGGATTCCCTCACCAAGTGTCTGGTCAATCCCTTTGATCCACTTGGACTTTTCTCCTCGTACCAAGTGTCTGGTCCTCCATGACCCACTTGGATTTCCACCAGATGTCTGGGCAACCTCTACCCATCTGAATTTCCTGTGTCTGGCTTCACTCACCAGGACTTCCCTTCTGCCTAGCTTCACTCACTAGGACTTCTCCTCTACCTGACTTCACTCACCAGGACTTTCCTTACTGCCTAGCTTAACTCACTAGGACTTTCACCTGGCTTCACTCACCAGGATTTTCTTCTGCCTAGCTTCACTCACTAGGTCTTTCACCTGGCTTCACTCACCAGGATTTTCTTCTACCTAGCTTTACTCACTAGGTCTTTTACCTGGCTTCACTCACCAGGATTTTCTTCTGTCTAGCTTCACTCACTAGGACTTTCCACCTGGCTTCACTCACCAGGATTTTCCAGTCAAGTATCCAGTCAACCTTAACCTACTTGACACTTCTTCACAATCTCCTCACATGAACAATTGCACCTGTAATCTCCATGTCTTGTCTCCATGTATTGTGAAACATCGAAATCCAAACATCAAGACTCGAGCTTGACCCAATTCAAGCTCAGTCAACCAGGTCAACCTTGACCTAGGGAATATTGCACCAACAATCTCCCCCTTTTTGATGTTTGACAATACCTTCTTTAGGCTAATCTCATAGCCTCAAATTCCTTCATGTCAATGTATGAATGAGGGTTTCCTTCATTCTTTCCCTTTCCTAGAGGGCAAACTCCCTCTTTAGGTAATGAAGGTCTAACTTAACTACACATTCTCCCCCTATTGGCACACATGAAAAACTCTCCCCCTGAAGAGTTACCCAACATTGTTTAAAACTTCACTCGTTGTTTACAACACAATAATGAAGGTCACATACCCTTCATTATTCTTAACGCTCATCCTTGAGCATATACCACTTGGTATATTCACACATGATTCAAATGAAGGTCTCATACCCTTCATTGTCATCAAATACTCATCTGTGAGCTTACACCACTTGAACAATAAAGATATCCACTCTCCATTATATTCAAATGCCCAACCTTGAGCATTTTCGCTAAAGAAGGTTAACTACTTTCCAAGGTGTATGAAAAATAGATTTTCATGTCCTTAAAGAGTAACTCCCCCTAAAGACATACACGTAACTTTTGTCATCGCATCAATAATGACTTGGAACCCCAAAACCTTTAGGAAACCCAAATTTAGAAGTTTTGAGCTTCAAAAATTCAATATTGAAACCAAACCTCAACCTAAACCTCTACTTAGTCTTCCTTGATCAATCCATCATTGTTTTCATCATGAAAACTCCCCCTAAATGTATACAAATGTGTTTTGAGGGGTTAGAAAGGGTTTTTATTGACTAAAAATGGTTTAAAATGATGAAAATAAGCTTTCCCAGCTAAAATCAGCATCCCCAATCTATTGGAGTTGAGTCTCGATCGATTGAACCCTGCTGAATCGATCCACTGATCGATTCAGACTGCGTGGATCGATCGGCTGATCGATCCAGCGAGCTTCTGCTCACGGAAGAACTCCTCTCAATCGATCGCCCGATCGATTGAGGCACTCCAATCGATCGGGTGATCGATTGGAGCTCTGAAAAACTAAAAATTTATTTCAGTGAATTTCAGAAACTCCCCTAAAATTCTACAAAAATCAAAAAATCATGAAACTTCATATAGACATTCCTTAGGGCATATACTATCAAGGAAAAATAGCTTTCTATGAAAATACTTTCTATTTTTAAAGATTGACACAAACTTGAAAACTTGTAAAACGTTTAGTGTTTTCTTCCAAGTTTGTGCTCAACTATTCAATGATGATTACTATCAAAAGATAGCCTTCATCAAGGTTTTCTAAAGCATATTTAAAATCATTTTCAAAACCAATATCCAACCATATTTTTTGGGCTCAATGCACATGACTTGTACATTAGCTTTCCCAATGATTGGAAAACACATAACTATCTGTTTTGATGAATTTAAAACTCACAAGAATGCTCTAAATCAACATCTTGAGTTTTGTTTATCATCCTAACATGTCACTTGTATTTAATATGTACAAAACCACATACAAGTCACCTTATAGTTCTTTAGTGAGATGTAAACTTTGGTTTTAGCCCTAATCTAGGGATCATGCATATCTATCTAGGCATTTTTGAAACTATGAACATCCACCCAGGATGATACTTGTTAGTGAATGTCATTAGTCCTTAATTGCAAGGAATTAAAACAATGCATGATATGTTATGGCATACATCAAAGATAAATAATTTTCAAAGAAAATTTCCTATGATTACATGATGTATGTATAACATGACATGGTATTTTTGTATTTTTCATAATAAAACATGAATGCAAAATATGATGTCATGGCATATGATGGGCAAACAACGCATGGTAAATTAGCATAAATGAAATACCTAGATTATCTATCTAAGTATCCTTAATCCTTAGCTAAATTAAAATTTAAAACCTAGATTGCCCACTATTTCCTAAGAAAATGTCAAAATTCAATTTTGACATTTCTTTTGATTTTCCTAATTTTGTGTCAATTTAAATTAAGCAAATTCCTCAAATTTTTTGGCACAAATTACTCTTTTAAAGAGTAACAAATTAAGTTAAGGCTTAAGTTGCCTTTAATTCCTAAGAACATACCACAATCCCAACTTGGTAGTTCTTATGATTTTCCTAAATGTGCCAATTTAATTTTAAAATCAAATTTCTCACATTATGACACATCTTACCCTTTCCAAGAGTAACTTAGTTATCCATTTCATTTTCAAAGGTTAATAATAACCTTGAAAATGCTCTCCAAATGTCAACTTCATCAAAGTTGGGTTAACTACCCTTCTAATCAGAGTTGACACTCTCTATCCCATCTAAGGAGTAGAGAAAATGCTCCTAGGAACCCAAAACCTATTGGTGTTCCTTGGATGCTCTAGGTATTCACTAGGGATAGCTTCCCTAGATATCTTCCTAGTGACCTTGTTAGACTTCTTGGAAGCCTTAGTCACATTTCCTAGATCAACTCTAGGGATTGCCTCCCTTGTGATCTTTTTAGTGACTTTCTTGGACTTCTTAGAAGTCTTAGTCATGTTTGTTGCAAAAATACTCTTAGGAATAACCTCTCTAGTATTTTTGACTTGACCATTTAACCTAGGGTTGGTTCCATAATTATATGGAACCATATGGTAATAAGGCACATCCTTTTTAATTTTAGGTTTGTATCTCAAACCCCTATGACCCGTGGATGACCCTTGTAGTGCTAAACCTAGGTTTTGCTCATTTTGCCCTTTTAGGATACTTTCCATCCATTTTAGGGTCTTTTTCATTTTATCAAGCCTTAACCTCAAGACTTGATTTTCTTCCCATAAATCCCTAGATTTTGATTTTTCTTTAAATCCTTGAGCATTTTTATTTCTAGGCTTATAACTATGGTCCTTAGTGTTATTGCCTAACCTTTTACCTACCTTCCTAACCCTAGGTGTGGTAGTCTTAACATGGAGAGCCATATGTTTTTCTTTAATGCTATCATGCTCCCTATTTTAATGATAAATAGCATTAAAATGATAAAAATTAGAATTAGCATGTTTTTTACTATTATTTAAAGGGGTAGGCTCAATAAATGATATATTTCATTTTACCTTGGAGGCTTCTCCTTTACTCATGCTTCCTCCCTTAGGCTTGACCGCTTTCTTCCCCTTAGGACATTGACTCTGATAGTGTCCCCTTTGATTGCAAGAGAAACACACAATGTGCTCCTTGCTCTTCTTTGTTCCGGGAGCGGTCTCTTTGGGCTTCTCCTTGCCCTTTTGTGCCACTTGCCCCTTCTTCTTGGCCAATTTAGGGCACTTGCTCTTGTAATTCCCATGTTCCCTACATTCAAAATATATGATATGATTTTTATTTCTAATTGAAATATTTTTACCTTCACATGTAAGGGTGGCATCTTCTCCTTTGGATCCAGAGGTAGAGGCTTCCTCTTGATTCGACATTGATACTCCTCAAATATATTTGACTTGACTTGTGGAGGTGGAAGCTTCTTCATCCTCTTCTTCTCTTAACCTGGATGTAGAGACTTCTCCTTCTTTTTGATCCGGTGTCACCAAAAGTCGCTCCCCCTCAATCCTAGAGGTGGAGGCTTCTTCTTCTTCATCTTGTATATGGAACAAAGGGTATGCTCCCTCTTTGCCCTTTTCATTGTACTCCTTTGAAGATGAGGCTTCTTGAATGAAGTCTTCGACTTGTAGAATTACTCTAACTTCTTCACCCTCTAGTTTTTTGCCTCTTCCGGCGATGATTCCGGTGAAGAGCAACCTCGCTCTGATACCACTTGTTGGGACCGAAATGTAGCTAGAGGAGGGGGTGAATAGCTCGATGCGATTTCGTGCTTGTCGTTGCTTGTTTCTTATGGTGAAATGCAGCGGAAAATACAAAGAAACAACACTCAACGCT
The DNA here is from genome assembly GCF_018446385.1 of Zingiber officinale. Taxonomy (NCBI): domain Eukaryota; kingdom Viridiplantae; phylum Streptophyta; class Magnoliopsida; order Zingiberales; family Zingiberaceae; genus Zingiber; species Zingiber officinale. Next base: position 22,646,048 of record NC_056005.1, on the reverse strand, counting down.
AACACTAGGGATTTACTTGGTATCCACCTCAAGAAGAGGTGACTAATCCAAAGATCCACACACTCATGCACCCTCCACTATGAAAAACACTCCTTTACGGTAACTACCGAAGGTGGAGAAGCCTTACAAGCTCTCAGTACAAGAAGAAAGGAAAGGAAAACAAAATACAATGATATCTTACAAGTTTGCACAAGAAACCCTAACTTCTTCCTTGCCTCTTGACTTGGACGTGCACCAGCACAAGCCTCCAAGAATCTTCAAGAACTGGAGGTGAGAGCTGTGGAGAAGTGGCTGTGAAGTCGCAATGGAGAAAGAATTGAAGCCGTGGAAGAACTACTGAGAGAAACGCTCGCCAACAGCTAAATACGACTCCAACGGTCAAATCCCAATCGATTGGATTACTCCCAATCGATTGGATTGCTCCCAATCGATTGGGGAGGCTTTGGATCGATTGGGGAGGCTTTGGATCGATCGGCTGATCGATCCAGAGCACCTCTGTGCTCTCTGGAATTGCCTGGATCGATCGCCCGATCGATCCAGGGCTTATCGCACAGAATCGCGACTCCCAATCGATCGGTCGATCGATCCAGAGCCATTCTGTGCGATCGCGAGCTTCTCCCAATCGATCCACTGATCGATTGGGAGGAGGCTTGTCGCGGGGACTCACCCAATCAATCAGCCGATCGATTGGGCATGAGCCAATCGATCCACTGATCGATCCAGCTCAAGGTTTTTGCCCAAAACCAAGTCCAAAGTCCCCTAAACCAACATCCGGTCAACCATGACCTGTTGGTACATCATGCCTAGCATCTGGTCATCCTTGGCCTGTTAGGACTCCCTCACCAAGTGTCTGGTCAATCCCTTTGACCCATTTGGACTTTTCTCCTCGTGCCAAGTGGCTTGTCCTCCATGACCCACTTGGACTTCCACCAGATGTCTGGGCAACCTTGACCCATTTGGATTTCCTGTGCATGGCTTCACTCACCAGGACTTCCCTTCTACCTAACTTCACTCACTAGGACTTCTCCTCTGCCTGGCTTCACTCACCAGGACTTTCCTTACTGCCTAGCTTCACTCACTAGGACTTTCACCTGACTTCACTCACCAAGATTTTCTTTTACCTAGCTTCACTCACTAAGTCTTTCACCTGGCTTCACTCACCAGGATTTTCTTCTGCCTAGCTTCACTCACTAGGACTTTCCACCTGACTTCACTCACCAGGATTTTCCAGTCAAGTATCCAGTCAACCTTGACATACTTGACTCTTCTTCACAATCTCCCCACCTGAACAATTGCACCTGCAATCTCCATGTCTTGTCTCCATGTATTGTCAAACATCGAAATCCAAACATCAAGACTCGAGCTTGACCCAATTCAAGCTCAGTAAACCAGGTCAACCTTGACCTACGGAATATTGCACCAACAATACTTTCTGACACTATTTATATCATTGAACAACCTCTGGACTTTCTAAAATTTATTTGATTTTGTCAATAGTTTGACCATCAATAGACTGATTCATTCGAGCAATCGATTGATGTAATTAGTCAAGTCTCGCTCTCGAATCAATATGTTTCTATTCAGTCCTTGATTAAACATCAGCCAATCAATATCAACTATCAGTAGATTGATATTATCAGTCGAGTCAAACAATTGAATTGACTTGCTTCTGATCAGTTTTTAAAACCATCAGTCGATTGAATTATCAGTTGATTGATATCAAGTAATAAATATAATAGATATATGAATGAGCTCCGTTCGAACCAAAACTCATCTCATTATGATATTCGAGTCAAAAGTTATAGGTTTCAAAAGTTTACTCTATCATTTTTGCATCACTATAAATCAACTAATACTCCTATTTCAGCTTTATCAAAGCCGAATTCTCATCTTGTCTGCTATCTAGTTGACCTCAACCTACCAGGACTTCCTTTGCCCAACATCTGATTAACCTTGACCTGTCGAAATTTCCTGTTGCTTAGCATCAAGTTAACCTTGACCTGCCGGGACTTTCTCGTTGCCTAACATCTAATCAACCTTGACCTGCTTGGATTTCATCATTGCCTTACATTCGGTCAACTTTGACATGTCTGGACTTCACACTTAATGCTAACTCCTTGTTGGACTTCCAACTATCAAGTGTTCGGTCAACCTTGACCCACTATACTTTTCTTTAACCAACTTTCTATTGGACTTCCGATCATCAAGTATCTAGTCAACCGTGATCTACCAGGACTTTTCATATTTTGTCAAGTATCTTGTCAATCTTGACATATTTGACTTTTCGTTCAACCAACTTAATTAACATATTGATCGACTATCAAGTATCCGGTTAACCTTTACCTACTCGATATCTCACTCAATCAACTAACATATTGATCAAATATCGAAACTCCAACTCGAGTCAACTTAAGCTTAGTCAATATGGTCAGCCTGGTTAATATTAACCATGGGTCGATTACACCAACAATTGCCAGTCGCAGGTGGCTTTGCTCAAGTCGCAACGAGATGCTATTTTTTTCTTCTTTTCTCTCCCTTTTTAGCATTAGATATTCAATGACCATACTAATTATAGGATGACCGATCCGATTTTATGAAAAAATTTTATCGTCATCCAGATAAATTTATAAATTCTTGTAATAGACGACTCAAGAGTCTAACACTTAAAAAAAAATATCTACGATACATCATAATTAAGAATTGAACCATAAATACCTAAAAGAGACTTTATCTCTTACTTCCAAAGGTACACGCTGCATCCCTAATAGTGTTACATGTTCCACGTTATAATGAACTAGCCGAGTAATAAGTACTCGACGGGCGCATACCCTCAGGGAAAAACTCATCGCATCCCCTAGCCCACTTGGTGGTTGGGTATAAGTTAACCCCGTGATTTATCTCCCTTCACATAACCTAGGAACGGACTGTGAAGGATGCATGGGGTAAGTGTAATCATCTTTGCTACAATAATATCTAATAGATAACTCTTCTCACCTTTATTCACTCAACGGTCGACTATAAATTGACTTCGTGATTTATCTCTCTTCACATAACATGAAAACGGATTGTGAGAGACGTCTGAAAAGAGCATAATCATCTATTGCTACAATAATATCCAATAGATGGTTGTTGTGCGTCCAAGGTCAGTATATAATCTTTTGTAAACAAGAAATAGTGTTCAATAGTTACCCCTATGAGCTGATGCAGTTGTTCATGCAAGGATGCTACTTCCAATAGGCCTAGGATTGATTTCAAGTGGGTATGAAATATCCTGCTAATTGCCTCGACCCCTCTTTATATGCGCTACTATTGTTGGGCAAAATACCCGTGATTTACTTTTAATGTAGTGATTTCACCTTTTGCTACTAATAATATCTAATAGTATTGGGTAATCAAGACGTGTGTTGGCATGTAAGATCGTGCAAAATATGTATTCGGTACCATGGATACCGATTCGAATTTGATACTTCATCAAAAATGTTGAGCGAGATCATGAGTTACTTGGTGTCTTTGGACATTTTTGGTGATATATATTTACCCTTTTTCATCAAAAGAAAATAGTATCCAATAGTAGCTCTCGGCATAATGGTGCGACGGTTAGACCCTCCAACGGATAATCAAGGGGTTTAATATCTGAATCTCAGTTGCGATGCATTATAGGAGATTTTTCCTCCAGTGAAAAACAGACCTAAGAATGTGTTGGTCGTCTAGATGAGTCTTTGTGAGTACATTCCGATTTCTCCTAGTGGTCGATGGAAAACTTCTGTAGGACCAGACAAGTCATCCCAAGATTAGTCGGTTCAAAGAGCTGGGATAACTTGTGTCAACTACAAAAAATAGTATCAAATAGTATTCATTTTGGTAATGCTTCGTTGAATGTCTAACCTTCTCATGCAAAGGGCCGTTGTGCTAGAGTAAAATATTTCATCATAATTTACCTAACTACATTTTACTATGAGACCGATGGTATATATATATATATATATTTGGATTAAACTCATTTAATTTTTAAACGAATTATTTTTAGCTAAGCTCGAGTCGAGCTTAAGTTATTTAATTTTATTATGAGCCAAGTTCGAGTTAAACTCTAGCTGAACTCGGATTTAGAGATAATAAATCGTATACAATCTCGAACCTCTTATCATTTAGCTCGGTTCGATTTTACTAAACCCCTGCACTTTAGTATTATATCTGTCCCTCCTTTTTGCATTCATTTTTTTCATGTCATTTTTTTTTAAATCTTTTGGAAATTCATACCGGAGGCTTTTAGCAGAAGTTTTAAGGAGTAAATTCATTTTTAATTTGAAATCATTCGGATTTTTTTAAATTAATCAATCAGTTTAAACTGAGGGGCGAATTTAAAGAATTTTAAATTAAAATTAATTGATGAATTTAAATTTGATAGTATAAATTAAGAATAATAAATTTTTGAATAAATTAAAAAAATTGAAAAAATATATATATATTAGATTATAAATACGTGAAATGCGTAATACGTATTTTGCTAACGCGGTCGAAGTGTCGCTTTTTCTTTAATCCATTTTCGGCATTTAGTTAACTTTCAGTCCTCTGGTTCCTTCTCCCTTGGCGCCTTCCCTTCTCTCTCTCTCTCCCTTTCAATAAATTAGCTGTAAGCCTCATGTGCGCCAGCTGTGTCGGCGTACATGCGTGTCAGAAGAGACAAATCAAACCCAATTTTGTTAAATTATTTGCAGAATTGCTGGCGCCCGAAAGATCTCTCTCTGAGAGAGTTGAGGTCGGGCACGAAATGAGATATCGGACCGATCGCTCGAGCTGTTTTCGGAGTTTAGTTCAAGAGTCGATCGCAGCACAGCTCAGATGTCGCCTTCGCCACTGTGTCGGTCCTCCTTCCTCTCGCCATTTCTTTATTATTATTATTATTACTTTTCTCTGTGTCGTACTGTTATTGTTGTTGTATTGTTGTTTCGCCTTCTTCAAGTTATCTCTTTTGCGGTGCCCTCCCTTTTTCCTACCCCTTTCTGGTTTTCCTCCCTTTTATGGATCCGGTTGGCGCAGTGTAAGCATCAAGCAATAATAAGTGGCCGTAGTGGTGGTGGGATGGAGAGAAGGGGAAGAGGTTGGTAGGTTGTCTTGCTGGCATCGCATTACTTTAGCGGAAGACAAAGAGATTGTCAACTGGAGAAGAGGGAGGGATGCGACCATGGCGCTCCAATGAGGCTGCAGTGGTTTTGATTTGAATCAAGTTGCTGCCTTTCTTGTGTTCTCCCGTGGATTGAGGCAATACTTCATGGAGGCGAGCGCGGGGCTGGTTGCCGGCTCGCACAACAGAAACGAGCTAGTGGTCATCCGGCGCGATGGGGAATCGGGGGTAATTTTCCTGCCCCCTTCTTTGATTCTTTGGTTCCTGCTGTCAAAATGTGATTTTGATTCGATGTTTGGGCTTTGCAGCCGAGACCGCTGCAACAGCTGAGCGGGCAGGTGTGCCAGATCTGTGGCGACGACGTTGGCCTCACCGTCGACGGCGATCTCTTTGTCGCGTGCAACGAATGCGCCTTTCCTATTTGCAGGACTTGCTACGAATACGAGCGACGGGAAGGCAACCAAGTCTGCCCTCAGTGCAAGACCAGATTCAAGCGGCTCAAAGGTACGTAAAAGAATGAAACGCAAGGAAGCCCTAGATCCCTTCCCTGCTTTCGTTCTTAGGAGATTTATTAAAAATTTACTCCGCTATTTGGGAAACTGGAGTTGGCCATTTAGTGTAATTGCTATACCAAACACACGAAAGTTCCTTTTCAGTAAATCTGTCCAGTCTTAAATCCTGTAGTAAACCCCAGTGATGGATCCTTCGTGTATATGATCCTTCTTGTTTTAGAACCTGATATGGTTTCATCCGTAACTCCCTATAGGGTTAGTAATAGATCTCTCTTTGCTTATATCTTACTTGTATCAGATTGTTGAATTCAACGATCTTGTGTTTGCAGGATGCCCTCGTGTGCCTGGGGATGAAGAAGAGGATGGTGTTGATGATCTTGAACATGAGTTCGAATGGGGAGATGACCATGACTCACTGTACATGGCAGAAGCAATGTTGCACGGTCACATGAGCTATGGCCGTCAGGGTTACATAAACAACCCTCATGTGGCTCATCCTCTGCCCCAAGTCCCACTACTCACCAATGGCGAGATGGTACTAACAAATCAGCATTGCTTTTGGCTATCATGCACTCTGCAATACCCTTCAATTCCGGTGGATGAATTCCATTTTCATTTTCCAGGTCGATGACATTCCTCCAGAGCATCATGCTCTTGTTCCTTCTTTCACGGGTGGGGGAGGGAAAAGGATTCACCCTCTACCCTTTCCAGATCCCAATCTTCCAGGCATGCACGCTATCATAGTATTTGGATCATTGGTTTTTTTAGACAATTAAATTGATAATAGAACTATTAACCTCACAGTGCAACCTAGATCCATGGACCCCTCCAAGGATCTTGCTTCTTATGGATATGGAAGTGTGGCTTGGAAGGAGCGTATGGAGAGTTGGAAGCAAAAACAAGAGAAATTGCAAATGACCAGGAGCCATGGTGGTGATAAAGGCTGGGATAACAACGATGATGAATCTGATTTACCATTGTAAGCTCTAAAGTTTGTTTAATGAAAATGGTATTCTTGTTAGTAACTTGTTGACATTGGCTTACTCCCAAAATCACTGGTTGATGTTAATTGATACCAAAGAAGATTTTCCCTTCTGTAATTTGACTCACTATTCATCTTTGTAGAATGGATGAAGCTAGACAACCACTATCCAGAAAACTTCCAATCTCTTCCAGCAAAATAAACCCATACAGAATGATAATCTTAATCCGACTGGTAGTTGCTGGGTTCTTCTTCCATTACCGAGTTACAAACCCTGCAAAAGATGCATATCCATTGTGGCTTATATCCGTCATATGTGAAATCTGGTTTGCTGTTTCTTGGATTCTTGATCAGTTTCCGAAGTGGCTTCCGATTGAAAGGGAAACTTATCTTGACAGATTATCATTGAGGTAGTTTAAGTTGCCCACGAGAATTTATTAATCTTAATCAATTTCTTGAATATTTCCCTAAGTGTTCATTATTGTTCCTAGGTATGAAAAAGAAGGGCAACCTTCTCAATTAGCTTCAATTGACATATTTGTGAGTACAGTTGATCCAATGAAGGAACCACCTTTAATTACTGCAAACACAGTGCTATCAATCCTTGCTGTGGATTACCCGGTTGAAAAAGTATCTTGCTATGTCTCTGATGATGGTGCTGCTATGCTGACATTTGAAGCATTGTCTGAAACATCTGAGTTTGCTAAAAAATGGGTTCCATTCTGTAAGAAATTCAATATAGAGCCCCGTGCACCAGAGTGGTATTTTCAGCAAAAGATTGATTATCTGAAGGATAAAGTCCATCCTTCTTTTATAAAAGAAAGAAGAGCAATGAAGGTATCAAATAGTTATATTATCGTCGGTAAAGTATGCACACAAGTTGCCTAACTAAACTTTGTCCTTTACAGAGAGAATATGAGGAATTTAAGGTACGAATAAATGCCCTGGTTGCAAAAGCACAAAAGGTACCTGAAGAAGGATGGACGATGCAGGATGGAACACCCTGGCCTGGAAATAATGTGCGTGACCATCCAGGCATGATTCAGGTAAAGTTTCAGTTTTCTTACTACAATACTTTGTACTTATAAGCAATAAGCTTGTTTTTCTTTTGCTTATGAATTTAATTTCTCATTTTCTCGACATGGCATACTTTTAGGTCTTCCTGGGGCAAAGTGGTGGGCTTGACATTGATGGAAATGAATTGCCACGTTTGGTTTATGTCTCAAGAGAAAAGAGGCCAGGTTTCAACCATCACAAAAAGGCTGGAGCCATGAATGCGTTGGTAAGCAAGTGCCATTTTGAACGATTTGTCTACCTGAATATCAAATAGCTGTAGGCTTGCTCATTATGGTAATGAATTTGGCAGGTTCGAGTTTCTTCTGTCCTTACAAATGCACCCTATCTCCTGAATGTTGATTGTGACCATTATTTCAACAATAGCAAGGCAATACGAGAAGCAATGTGTTTCATGATGGATCCACTTGTAGGAAAGCGAGTGTGCTATGTGCAGTTTCCTCAGAGGTTTGATGGTATTGATCGGCATGATCGATATGCTAATCGAAACATTGTCTTTTTTGATGTAAGCGTTGGCATGAGTTATATGTTATGCATTCCTCAGTTTCACATTTAGATATTTAACACATCTATAATTAAAGTTTATTTACACATGATTGAGTACTAAAACAAAGATATGATGCAGATCAATATGAAAGGTTTGGATGGGATTCAAGGACCTATTTATGTGGGTACTGGATGTGTTTTTAGAAGACAGGCTCTATATGGAACTGATGCTCCAAAGAAAAAGAAGCCTCCAAATAGAACATGCAATTGCTGGCCTAAATGGTGCTGCTGTAGCTGCTGTTGTACTGGTGGGAGGAAGAAGAAAGCAGCAAAGGCTAAGCAAGAGAAGAAAAGGTTTAGTTCTAAGATTGCTGAGAATGGAGCACCTGCATATGCTCTTGACAGGATCGAAGAAGGTACCAAAGGTATGTTGATGCTTGTGACTAATCAAGCAAGCATCACTGGCAGTTATTTTATTCATTGTGCATTGTAGATTAATGTTTATTGTTCAATAGGGGCTTTACTACTTCCATTTCTGATAGCTATATATGGTCATGCACCCTATTGTGAAAGGGCATTCCATAGTATACAATGCTGTTTTCAGAAGTTGCTATCTAGTCATCTAATATATTTTCATGAGTCGCCACAATGTATTATTAGCACTGAGGGATAGAATTGTTTTTTTATGCCTTTCTTTATTCTCCATCGGGCGGTGTCTTTTTAGTTCATTTTGCTTTTCCATTCAGGCATTAGGCAACAATGATTCATCAAAAAATTATAAGAGTCAGCTGAATTAAAATATGTCTGAATTCTGTGTGCACAAACTAACACTTGCTACTATTTTTGACTATTAACAGGAAATGAAACTGAAAAATCTAATATGACAGCGGTGCAGAAGTTAGAAAAGAAATTTGGGCAGTCTCCTGTTTTTGTCGCATCTACTCTCCTAGAGAATGGGGGAACACTTAAAGGTGCTACCCCAGCTTCATTGTTAAAGGAAGCTATCCATGTTATTAGCTGTGGTTATGAAGACAAGACGGACTGGGGAAAAGAGGTAATTCCTTCTGTCTTGATTTTTTTTTTCCATCGACAGACAAGATATATTTTCTTAATTTCCTTTCCTCGCTCCAGATTGGATGGATCTATGGTTCAGTAACAGAAGATATATTGACTGGTTTCAAGATGCATTGCCATGGGTGGCGATCTATATATTGTGTGCCATCATTAGCTGCCTTCAAAGGTTCTGCGCCTCTCAATCTCTCTGATCGTCTTCACCAGGTGCTTAGGTGGGCTCTTGGTTCTGTTGAAATTTTCTTGAGCAAGCACTGTCCTCTTTGGTATGGATACGGAGGTGGGCTTAAATGGTTGGAGAGGATGTCATACATTAATGCCACTATCTACCCATGGACTTCAATTCCTCTCTTGGCGTACTGTACCTTGCCTGCTGTTTGCTTGCTTACTGGAAAATTTATCACCCCAGAGGTAAGCTTATTTATTTTTTTGTATTTATGTTCCAATCATTTCCTTTGTTATCGTCTCTTGAGTTTTATACCAATTTGCATTCTATATTGCAGCTTTCCAATGTAGCAAGTCTTTGGTTCTTGTCACTTTTCATTTGTATCTTCGCAACTGGCATCCTTGAAATGAGATGGAGCGGTGTCGGCATTGATGACTGGTGGAGAAATGAACAGTTTTGGGTTATTGGAGGTGTTTCCTCGCATCTCTTTGCTGTGTTTCAGGGTCTTCTAAAGGTTCTTGCCGGCATAGATACCAGTTTCACTGTGACATCAAAGGGTGGTGATGATGAAGATTTCTCCGAATTGTACACATTCAAGTGGACAACATTGCTCATCCCTCCTACAACATTGCTTATTGTGAACTTCATCGGCGTTGTAGCTGGTGTCTCCAATGCAATAAATAATGGATATGAATCATGGGGACCTCTATTCGGGAAACTGTTCTTCTCCTTCTGGGTGATCGTTCACCTGTATCCCTTCCTCAAAGGTCTGGTCGGCCGACAAAATCGGACGCCTACAATTGTCATCGTCTGGTCCATTCTCCTTGCATCAATTTTCTCATTGCTATGGGTACGAATAGATCCATTCCTGCCGAAATCAGATGGTCCTCTCTTAGAGGAGTGTGGATTAGATTGCAACTGAGCACGAGGTCGATCTGCATTCTGATGCCCCTGGACTACAATTCACTCGTTGGCATTGTTGCACAGTAAACTACACTACATTCACACCAGTGTACATGGAGTTGTGCATTCATTAATAGATAGGAAGACAGTGTGCTACAGCATTTTTGTTCTCCCTTTGTACTTCAGCTCTGAACTAGTATCGCTGAAATAGTGAGATTGCTTGTTTGTGCAAGAGCAGCAGCTGTTGCAGTTTTAGCTGGATGAATGGCAAGAGGAAGGGTGAGCTTTGTTGGTGTATTCTTCCAGTCAATCTGTACATTGATTCATCACAATAAGGCATGCCTTCCTCGATACTTCAAACATTCTGTTGGTTGAATTTACATTCGGCCCTTTGGGTGATTATTTATTTCTGGTGATACTGAAAAGAGAATATTATATTGTGCATTTTTTTTAATTTAATCACATCATGATCCTCTGTACTTGACCAAAAAAAAAAAAATTGGAAAACGTGTGAAGGACTACGTTTTGTCTTGAAACTGAACTACAATTTTGTTTGGGTTCGAGCCATGCATGTGTCTCACTGTGTTGAGGATGCTGATTCTCTGGCTGAGGAAACAGACGAGGCAAATGCCAAATGCATGGACGAGTGTTGTCATTTTGTACTTGTTCTGGTATCTCATTGTGCCACTGGTTGGAAGTTCCCTTCTCCTCGAGGGTTTCTACTCTTCATTGGTGCTGATTTCTGCTCACTTTTCATGGATTTCTACTCATTTTGCAACCCCTGTTCGCTGGAATTCGTCCCTCGTTATTTAGTCATCAATGGTCACTCGAGCATGCACATGCCAAATCCATTAGTGCACTTTACACTGCATTCACTACGCCCACCCAACGAGAACGAGCAATTCCACCTTGTAGTTCGCACTAAACCACCAGTATCACTCTTTTTATCGTTGCCAAGAATTACGCAGCCCAGCCAAGCGCCATTAGTAGCGTGGTCCTGGAGCTAACATTTAGCATAGTTCCATTTCCATGAGCAAAACACAAGAATTGCCGCGTTAATTTCGCCGCCAAAATTTTTCGGAGGATCGACGCGGTAATGACGAGGCGTTTGATGCCCCCAATAACTCCCGCACTCGATGGCAGCTATGAAAGAAATAAAACAAAATTTGTGCAGGGCAATGGTGAAGTGGAGAACGCATTCTCAGTTTCATATAGTTAAGGATGAAGTCAATGGATGATTTTTTTTTTTTTTAATGGATGACTAACCTAAGAGGATGGATAGCCGTGTGCAATTATGCGAGGGCGATATCGCATGGGGCAACTGATCGATGCTGCACAAGATGATCTTGATAAAATTGATGTAAATATCTCTCTTATATGTTAGTTATTATTCCAAAGGTGAGTAGTCGTCCATGATTTACCTCCTCCGTGTTGGTCTTAGGACGAATTGACGGGGATGCTGAAGGTGAACGTATTCGTCTTTTTACCACAACGAGATGATCTCGGGTGGGATCACCGATGGAGGCAGTGAGGCGACCTTGCCCGCCGTACGTGATCACGCGAGATCCAATCACTATGCAAAAGGCGGGTCCCGCCGCCCAGCGGCCCCCTAGGCCTGGCCCCACAGGGATCCTAGGAGGAGGTAAATCAGCGGTGAATGCTGGTCCGGTAAAACGTGGCGTCTCCAGAATTTAATACAGCCGGCCCAGATTATTCATCCAGTGGGCGTACGTGGACATTCGACTCATTGTGCAAGGATGCCACACCTTAACCGATTGATTCAGCCCGCAGGGGCACGCGAGATCCAATCACAAGTCGAAAGAATTTGAACTGCACAGTTGGAAAAGAGATGTAATTAATTTGGAGGGACGAAAAAATAATTAAGAAAAATATTTCTGCATTCATAAATCCATCTACCAAGTAAAATACATTTTTCTATCATAAAATACATTTTTTTTTTCATAATTTTTATTTCCATCCTCCCCAATCAACAGGGTTAGGGATCAACAGGGTTTGGGGAAAAAAAACAGGAGAAAAAAAATAAAAAAAAATAAAAAACGCGGCCCCAACCTCCCATCTCTACATTACTCCGCCATCAATTCCACAAAGCAGGCACGGAATTAGTTAGCTCCTGCGTCGCTTTAACTGCGATTGAGAACGTACAAAGTATAATTAATTTATGTTGTTTGGGTTCACGCTAGGAGGTTAAAAATAAATTTAATTGGTCAATCCAATCTGAATCGATCTGAAAAAGATAGTATTAGATTGTTAGGATTGAAAGTTTTTAATTAGATTCGAATTAAAGATTTTTGGACTAATTTAGGTTTGAATTGAGTTTGGATTGGATCCGAAAAATATAGTATTGAATTGTTAGGATTGAGTTTTCGGATTGAATTCGAATTAAAGATTTTTGCACTAGTTTAGGTTTGAATTGAGTTTGGGTTGAATTTGAGTTCACTAAGATTGAATTAGATTTATGATTTTTTTAAAAAATAAATTAAATTTTATTTTAAAAATTAAAAAGTTTTATGAAGATAAAAAAACATAATAGTATATATATTAAAATAAAAAAATTATAGAGAAATATTTTTTTTTTAAAAAAAAAGATTTTTCTTGAGTTGATGGGATTATTCGGGTTAGTTTTATTATTCTGATTTAAATTCGGATTTAGAGTTTTCGATTTAAATTTGGATTTGGGCCGGATTTGAATTGTGATTTCTTTCAGCATTTTACTGTACCACGTAGATAAGTTTTTAAAATTATCAAATTACGGTAGTTTTAAAATTACTAAATCATATACCCATTTTCCATTTTATCCTTATCAGTAGATTGATTTTTGGAATAGTTGAATAGATTTTGCTCTATATTGAAATATCAAAATTTTGAACAAATAAATTACTGATTTTTAAAATCAGATCAAAGTTGACTAGATGTTTGGTAAGGGAACCATAGACTTGTGTTTGATGAGATAGGGTTGAGCACCCCGACCCCAAAAATGGGTTGTTTCTACTTCTGAGGAAACACCTACAGGGGATATTTCCCCTCCTCCAGAGCCGACTCTATCTTCTTTATATCTTACACTTGCCTCTTCCACTTCTCAATTACTAGTAACTCCTCCACTCCCGACCGTTAGCTCCAATCCTGCTTTTATGATGAATTTCTCTGAGCCAGTTTTCCGATTGGCTCGAAGCCCAATTGATCAGTTGATTGATTGAGATCACTATCACGACAAAGTCGACCCAATTGATCAGCCGATCGATTGAGTTACTCTAATGATTAAGAGTTTATCGCAAACACACAGAGAGTCTCCCCATCGATCTGTTGATCGATTGGGACATGTCAATCGATTAGGTGATCAATTGGGCTCAGTTTTGCGATGATGCGAGGAAGTCAAAACCGATTGGTCAATCTATTCCAGGGGTTTTTGTGATAGCACAGAAGGATTCTAGATCGATCAACCGATCGATCCAGCTGCTGCTAGTCGATCAGCCGATTAATTGGAAGATGACCGTTACGTAGGATGCGAGGTTTGAATGGCTGAGATTGCTTGGATCTGACGTGACAATGAATTGAGAGTAGGCTTAATCAATTAGGAACCCTAAAAACGTACATATAAAGGTGACGGCGAGTTCAAATGCAACATACACACACGCTTCTCTCCAACTAGTTCTTGGAAGTTTTGGAAGACAAAGTACTACTGCCAGGGTCGACTTTAGGGGGAACAGCCTAGGCGTCTAGGGCCTCCCTATTTTAGAGACCTCCATATTATTAAGGTTTTATATTTATATTTAGGTTTTTATTAAATTTGATAATGGATCAATTTTTTTGACAGATCAATTAGAACATTCCATCAATTTTATAATTGCACATGGACCATGAGACATCTAAACCTTTTGCATCTACAATCCATTATATTCATTAAAAAAATCAATTTGAGTGAAATAAAGTCATTTCACTTTTTCCTTTTCAATTCTTTGATTCTCTCTCTCGTACTACCCTATCTCTAATTTTCTACCCCATCTTCCGCCTCATTGCTACGCCGCTTTCAAATCGTAATAGAGAAACTCTCCAGAGAGATCGGTAGTTCGACAATTTTTGATCTTCGACTCCAATCTCGAATCCCACCAATCTACTAGTTCGGCACTGATAGTCTCTCGTCTCTAATCTTCATTTTCCAAGTTCTTATTTGAGGTGAGATTTTTTGCTTTCTTTCTTTTTATTTCCCTTCCTTTTTCTACGATTGTGGTTTGCATCGTTAGTCCGTTGCATAACCTTTTGTCTTATTTTCTCATAGTCCTAGAGTTTAATCAATTGATGTTTTTTGGTTGAGATTCTTACGACATCATTTTGTGTATTTGATTCCGTCCTAAAATTAAAACTGTTGTTGACATTTGATAATTGAATATGTCTTGATTATTTGATATCTCACTTCATAATCTTGATTTCTAAGCAGTGATTACGTGAAGTCTGTTTTTAATTTTTTTTATGTAAGATTTTGTTACTTTGTATTCATATAAACCATGGTTAATGTAGTGCACACTCAAAATAGGAGGCTACCATCTTTTATGGCCTCACAACAAATAAAAATAATATTTAAATAGTTGACACTAAAAATGTGTGGATTGGTAATTTAAATTAATTTACTGATGTGCATTCATATATAATTGTGACTAATCATTATTTGAATATGCTTAATTGTGGTTAATTATTATTTTAGTATGCTCAATGGATGGATCGATGTATCAATAATTAGTGTTTAAAAGCAATCAGTTTATTGCAATTATTAAAGTTATAATCCAGAATGTTTTATGTATCATAATTGCTTAATGCGATTAATCCTATCATTGATTAATTTGGAAATCCTAGATATGTATTTGTTAGTATTTAAATTATATTTTGCTTTTTTTTTGTTAGATTTGCATTGTAAATTATGACGGGAAAAAGAAATTTGAATCACGAAGTTTGAAGAGGAAAAAAAAGAAAGATAAGAGATTTTTACAAAATCTCTCACTGGGTCCATGGAAAGGTACATAAAACTTGTAGTTTCTGTAGTTAAAGATTTGACTATCATTATAAATTCGAATCAAAATTTGAATCCTGAGAATGTAGTTGCTAATCAAATTTTGACTGAGAATATAGTTTTGAATGATGATTCAAGTAAATAATAAACATGAAAGGACTGAAATTGAACAAAATATTAACAAGGGAATGGAAGATGCAAATGACATTAAAATTTTGAATGAAAATGTAGATATGAATTGTGAAGAATTAGATGATTTGTTCGATCTGAGAGATTAGGAGAATAATATGCCTCAAAGAAAGATTGATTTATTAATAGATAGAGGTCAAAAAAAGAGTTATGGATATTGTGTATAATGATCACGGCAGAAGCTTCAATGATAGACATTACATTCGATCTTTGTTGAATGGAGAAAAACTTGATAGATCATGGCTAGTGTACTCTCGGAAGAAGGATAAAGTGTTTTACTTTTGTTGCGTGTTATTCAAAAGAGCTAAAGTTATATCAAGTCCTTTGACAACAACTATCGGTTATCGTGATTGGAAAAATATTCATGCAAGACTTACTAAGCATGAAAGAAGCACTGATCATATAAATAGTTTAACAAAATGGATGAAGGAAGAAACAAGGTTGAGAAAAAAAAACTAACAATTGATTCTTCTAATCAAAAAGTCATTGAGAAAGAAAAAAGATTTTGGAGAGATGTTTTGAAGAGAATTATTAGTGTTATAAAAACTCTCGCTGGCAGTAATTTGACATTTTGTGGAAGTAATAAAAACTTGATGATCATAATAGTGGAAACTTTCTAAGTATGATTTGGATGATTGCCAATTTTGATCCAATCATGGAAGAGCACCTTCGGCGCATCCGAAGAAAGGAGACCCGCCGTGTCCATTATCTTGGTCATAATATTCAAAATGAATTAATACTTTTGTTATCAGGCAAGATTAAGAATAAGATCCCTGAAATCATTAAAGGAGCAAAATATTTTTCTTTAATTATTGTTTGTACTCCAGACATTAGTCATGAAGAATAAATGTCCCTTATATTGAGATGTGTTGATATTTCCAAGACTCCCATAACAGTGGAGGAGTTCTTTATTCAATTTTTGAAAGTTGCTGAAACATCAGGAGATGCACTTTATAATGTGCTTAAATATATTTTGGGAATATTAGAACTTGATTTTAATGACATGAGAGGGTAAGGTTATGATAATGGTTCAAATATGAAAGGACAATATAAAGGAGTAAGCAGCAAAGTACTTAAAGAATATCCTAGGGCATTTTACAGTCCATGCAGTTGTTATTCTCTTAATCTCGCCCTTTGTGATATGGCTATGAGTTGTGTTCAAGCTAAGTCATTTTTTAGAGTGACACAAAGAATTTATAAATTGTTATCCAGTTCAACAAAATGGTGGGAGGTCCTTAAATCTTTTGTAAAAGGTCACAATAGAGAAGGACTTACATTAAAATCATGGTCAGATACATGTTGGGAAAGTCATCTTGATAGCGTAAAAGCTGTAAGATTTTAAGTTCCTCAAATAAGAGATGCACTATTGCATCTAGTAGAACATAGTGTTAATGTAACAATAGTGAGTGATGCAGAGTCTTTGGCAAATTATGAACTTCGAATTTTTGAATTTTTTGTGGCCATATGGTAATATGGTTTGAAATATTGAAGAAAGTAAATAAAGTCAGCAAGATTCTCCAAAGAAAAGATATTGCTATTGATGATTGTATTAGTCTATTAAAAGGTTTGATTATCTTTTTGGAAGAATACAGAAATACTGGTTTTGAAGCCACGAAGAGTGAAGCTGAAAAGATTGCTTTAGGAATGAAGGTTGAGCCCACATTTCGTGAAACTCGTATTCATCGTAGAAGAAGATTCTTTGATGAAGATTCTCGAGATGAACCAATATAAGGAGTTAAAGAATATTTTCGACTAATTTTTTTTTGCAGATAGTTGATAATGCTCTTTCTTCACTCAAGACAAGATTTGAGCAGTTTTAGAAATATGAAGAGACTTTTAGATTTTTATTTAACTTGAGTAAGTTGAAAGATGCAGATGACGAGAGTTTGAATAATTCATGTGCTACACTTGAAGATTTTTTAAAACATGAGGATGATTATGATATTAATGCACTTGAATTATTTTCTGAATTGCAATTACTCAAAAAAGCATTGCCGAATTGGATTACCAAACCACTTTATTTAACTTGAGCAAGTTGAAAGACGCAGATGATGAGTGTTTGGACAATTCATGTGCTGCACTTGAAGATTTTTTGAAACATAAGGATGATTCTGATATTAATGCGTTTGAATTATTTTTTGAATTGCAATTACTCAAAAAAGCATTGCCGAATTGGATTACCAAACCACTTGAGGTCTTGGAGTATGCCAAAAATTTGCATCATGGGTTTCCTAATGTTTGGATGGCTTATAAAATATTATTAACCATACCGATTATGGTAGCTTCTGCTAAAAGAAGTTTCTCAAAGTTGAAGTTCATAAAGAACTATTTTCGATCAACTATGTCACAGGATAGATTGAATGGTTTGGCCATATTGTCTATTGAAAAAAAAAAAGATAGTAGCTAAGCTTGATTATGATGAACATTTTGTACGACAAAAAGTGCGAAGAATATGAACATTTTGTTATTAAATTTAGTTTATATATATCTTTTTTTATAATTTAATGAATCTACATAGAATATTAAATATTGGTGAAAATCATGTGCATTTAATTATCGACTCATATGTAATATTTTTATATTTAATAAAAAAAATATTGTATAGGACTTTCGTCTAAAAATTAGCCTAGGGTCACCAATTTTCTAGAGACATCCCTGACTGCTGCATTTCCCATCTTTAAGAGGCATTCAAAGTAAGAAAGACTCAAAGGATTCAAGGTTTAAAGTATCAAGTCATTTTTATTTGTATTTACATTTGTTTCCTTGTTTCGAGTTATATTTTCTTGTTCTTGAGTTTTAGAAGTTTCTCCACCTTCGGATTGTTCCGAGAAGAAGTGGATTTCATAGTGGAGAGTGTGCTCAGCGTGGATCCTTGGATTAGTCACCTCATCTTGAGGTGGATACTAAATAAATTCTACTTGTTAGCATCGGGAGCTTACTTTGAGTTTATTTGTTGCAAAATTAACATTGACGAAGCGAGCAAGTGAGAAAGATGAGCTATTCACCCCTAGCTCCAGAGTGTCCCAACAGAAATTAGTTCCTATGTGTTCGACTATCTCTCCTGATTATATTCATACCCTCAAATGTCAATTTAACATTTAGCTTATTAGACGATTTTGCCCAAAATCTGCTAATAGAGTAAATGACCTCGGATTGATATGAAATTAGTTTTTATATGTTCGTCTACCCCTTTTGATTATATCCATGCTCTCAAATGTCAAATTAACTTAATATATTGAGAGCAATGATTTTTTTAACACAAATATGTTTAAAAAATTTAATTCATGTTAAAAAAAAATATGATCGATGGACCAAACGATCTTGAATTGATATAAAATTAGATCTTATGTGTTCGGCTAGTTCTCCTAATTATATCCATATCCTTAAATTTCAATTTGATCTAATATATTGAAAGCAATATTTTTTTGAATATAAATTAAAATTTTAAAATATTTTTGTGTTAAAAAAATCACCACTTTTAATATATTGAGTCAAATTTATGTTTGAGGACATGGAAATAATCAGAAGAGGTAGATGAATACCTAGGAACTGATTTCATGTCAATCTGAGGTCATTTGGTCCATCAGCCGTACCTAGAATCGGTTGATGAACGAGCAAAATCGGTTGATGGATCAAATGACTTTGAATTGACATGAAACTAGTTCTTATGTGTTTTTCTATCTTTTCTGATTATATCCATGAGTCAAATGTCAATTTGACTCAATATATTGAGAGCAATGCTTTTTTGAACATGAAAATATTTGAAAAATTCAATTCATGTTTAAAAAATCTAGCTGATGTACCAAACAACCTCAAATTGATATGAAACTAGATCCTATATGGTTGGCTAGTTCTCATGATTATATACATGCTCTCAAACATTAATTTGACCCTCAATATATTGAGAACAATGATTTTTTTAATATGAATTAAATTTGTCAAACATATTCGTATTAAAAAATTGTTGTTTTCAATATATTGAGTCAAATTGACATTTGAGTGCATGGACATAATCAAGAGAGGTAGACGAACACATAAGAGCTAGTTTTATGCCAATATGAGGTTATTTAATCCGTCAACCAATTTTAGCTAATGGACCCAATGACCTCGGATTGACATGAAACTAGTTCCTACGAGTTCATTTTGTTAGGGTTGATTTGTAGCTAGAGGGGGGTGAATAGCTCGTCACATTTCAGTTATGTGCTTCTTCGATGATGTGCAGCGGAATAAGGAACAAGAAAACACACTCAAAACGCTAACAAGTAGATTTACTTGGTATCCACCTCAAGAAGAGGTGACTAATCCAAGAATCCACACACAACGCTCACTCCACTAATAAAACACTCCTTAGTAACTACCGGAGGTGGAGAAACCTCGTACAACACTCACACATACAACAACTCAACACAAGAAGAAAAATACAATGAATACAAATGAAAAACTCTCTCTTTTTGCTTACTTTTCGCTTGATGTTGCCTCTTGAATCTTGGAAGTGCACCATCACTTGTCCCTAAGAGCCTTTAAGAACTGACTGTGAGCAGTGGAGAAATCGTGTGAAGAATCGGGAAGAATCGTGCGTGAAAGTTGCTCAGAAAAATGCTCGCAACGGTTATATACTGTGCGCTCTTGCGACTCCCAATCACTTGGGCTTCGTCCCAATCGATTGCCACGTCACATCCCAGCCATCGCAGCTGTCCATCACCGGTATCTTGTGCAATGGTCGAATCCCAATCGATGACTGATCGATTGGGGAGTCTTGAATCGATCGATCGATTCAAAGTGCCCTATGCTCGTTGGAAGCTACCTGAATTGATCGACCGATCGATTCAAGCTTTCTCACAAGCGTGCGAGAAAACCAGTTGCCAATCGATTGGCGGTGCTCGATCGATCGGCTGATCGATTGGGCAGCTCTCGGTGCTCGCAACACTTGCTCCCAATCAATTGGTCGATCGATTGGGTCGCTGCTTGTCGCAGCACTCTCCCAATCGATCGACTGATCAATTGGGCTTGTGTCAATCAATCAGCGGATCTATTGCCCCAACCTTGACTTGCCTAAACTCAAGTCCAAAGTTCCCAAACCCAACATCTGGTCAACCATGACCTGTTGGAACTCCTTCTGCCTAGCATCTAGTTAACTTTGACCTGTTGGGACTTCTTCATCAAGTGTCACTACAAGAAAAAAGCTATTAGACAACGCTTTTAAAGCGTTGTCTTTTTGCGTGAAAAAGCATTGTTAAAGGCACTGTTGTTAAAAGTATGCTCAACGACAACGCTTTTAAAGCGTTGTCATTTGTAGCAAAGACAACGCTTTTGCAATGCTTTAAAAGCGTTGTCGATTTTTGCAAAGACAACGTTTTTGCAATGCTTTTAAAGTGTTGTTTTTTTTAGAAAAGACAACGCTTTTGCAACGCTTTAAAAACGTTGTCTTTTTAAAATAAAAAAAATATATTTCCAAAATCATTGTTTTTATATTTACAAAACTATTATTTTTCTTTTACCATATCCAGATTCGAATTTGACATATAATAGCAGTTAATCAGCTTGGCTAATGATTTCAAACTCATACCAAAACAATAGAATTTAGCTACAAAGTATATATTAATATTTACAGGAGAATTCAGCTACAAAGTAGAATTCAGTTAATGGTTTCAAAGACTAAATAATTCTATTTCAAAGTAGATAGTGACATTCAAATTTAAAACAAAAAAGCACATCATAGTTAGCCGGCCTTGAAGGGAACGATCTTCTTGCTTACTTCTACTAGATACACTCAACAAGGATTGCTGGCTTGAGACTGGGACAAAACACCTACCACTGTGTATCTACCACAGAAAATAATACCATCAGTATTATGCAAAAGAAAAACTAAAAACAAAGGTCACAGTTCAGACCATACAACAATTAGAAAATCTGGATTGAGGTACAGATGAGATAAATCAAAACTTGACAAGGGTCATTAGTGGACCTATGGTGACAACAATTAGTAAGAAATTTGTTGTGGTTCACAAGCCAATTCCTCATAAACAGGTATGCAAAGCACAAGCACAAAAGTGCACCCACATGTTAGGACCAAAAGTAGCTAGAGGGGGGGGGGGGGTGAATAGCTCGTCGCGTTCGCTCGGTGCTCGGCGTTGCTTGTTTCTTCAAGAATATGCAGCGGAAAATACAGAAACAAATACAACAACGCTAACACGGTTGGTTTACTTGGTATCCACCTCACAAGAGGTGACTAGTCCAAGGATCCACACCACGCACGCACCCTCCACTATGAAAACACTCCTTTTCGGTAACTACCGAGGGCGGAGAAACCCTACAAGACTCTCAGTACAAGAAGAAAGGAAAGGGAAACAAAATACAAGCGCAAAGCTTACAATGAGTACAGAAAACCCTAACCCTAGCTTCTCTTCTTGCCTTTGATCCGCCTCTTGACTTGGAGAGCTTCCAAGATCCTTCAAGAACTGGCGATCCGAGCTTTGTGAGTGTGGAGGAGTAGGCTGGAGTGAATCGGAGAAGTTCTTTCGCAGGCCATGAACGCCTGCGGCTATAACGACGCCAACGGTCGGATCCGATCGATTCGAATGTTCCCAATCGATCGGGAGGCTTTGGATCGATCCACGGATCGATCCAGAGCGCCTCTGTGCTCTGGAAAATCGCCACGGATCGATCCAGCCGCGTCCCAATCGATCCACGATCGATTGGGATCTCTGGATCGATCCACGGATCTTTCTGTTCGCTGGGACAGGTCTGGATCGATCCACTGATCGATCCAGAGCCTGGATCGATCCACTGATCGATCCAGCACTTGGTTTTTGTCCAAAACCAAGTCCTAAACCTCCCAAACCAACATCCGGTCAACCTTGACCTGTTGGTATATCATGCCTAGCATCTAGTCACTCCCTTGACCTGCTAGGACTCCCTTACCAAGTGTCCGGTCAATCCCTTTGACCCACTTGGACTTTTCTCTGTGCCAAGTATCCGGTCAATCCCTTTGACCTACTTGGACTTTTCTCTGTGCCAAGTATCCGGTCAATCCCTTTGACCTACTTGGACTTTTCTTTCATGCCAAGTATCCAGTCAATCCTTTGACCTACTTGGACTTCCCAGCACCAGATGTCCGATCATCCTTGATTCATCTGGATTTTCCCTTGCCTGGCTTCACTCACCAGGGCTTTCACCTAGCTTCACTCACTAGGGTTTTCCATCTGCCTAGCTTCACTCACTAGGACTTTCACCTAGCTTCACTCACTAGGGTTTTCACCGCCTAGCTTCAATCACTAGGACTTTCACCGGCTTCACTCACCAGGATTTCCATCCGCCTAGCTTCACTCACTAGGACTTTCACCGGCTTCACTCACCAGATTTCCATCCGCCTAGCTTCACTCACTAGGACTTTCACCGGCTTCACTCACCGGATTTCCATCCGCCTAGCTTCACTTACTAGGACTTCCTTGCTTTTACTCACCGGACTTTCATTTGCCTAACATCCAGTTAGGACTTCCAGATCGCATCCAACAACCTTGACCTACTTGACTCTTCTTCAATCAATATCTTATCAAACATCTAAACCCAAACCAAGACTCGGCTTGGTTACCAGGTCAACCTTGACCTGAGGGATATGCACCAACAATCTCCCCTTTTGATGTTTGACAATACCACAATAACACTTACAATCCCATATGTAAGTTAGGCTAATCTCATAGCCTCCTTCTTCATGCCACTAGGTAATGAAAGCATAAATTAAGCTCTTCATTCTCCCCTAAGAGGGCAAACTCCCTCTAGGTAATGAAAGCCTAACTTACTCCCTTTCATGAGTCCTTTCATTCTCCCCCTATGACCTTCCCATAGGTAATGAAGGACTAAGCTTAACCATACATTCTCCCCCTATTGGCACACATCAACCCATCGTTGGACACACATCAACCTATGCTCCAATTCTGGGCACACTTCAACAAATCCATTTGTTGAAGACTCTCCCCCTGAAGAGTTGCTCATCGTTGTTCACAACATCACTCGTTGTGATCAACACGATAATGAAGGTCCCATACCCTTCATTTATCCTTAACTTCTCCCTCAATGTAGACAACTACCCAACCTTGAGCATTATCTACCACATGAGTGTCCACTTGAAATAATGAGGATATCCACTCCCCATTTCTCCCCATTTCAAGTTTAAATGCTCAACCTTGAGCAAGTTCACAACAGAAGGTTAACCACCTTCCAAGGTTCATGAAAAATAACTTTCATGTCTTTAAAGAGTCCCTCCCCCTAAAGACATGGTGGTAACTTCTGTCATTGCACCAACAATGACTTGGAATCCCTAAAACATTAGGAAACCCAAATTTGGAAGTTTTGAGGTTCAAATATTCAAAATTTGAAACAACCTCAACCTAAACTTCTACTTAGTCTTCGTTAACCAATCCATCCTTATTTTCAACATGAAAACACCCTTTGTATGTATACAAATGTATTTAAGGGGTTTGAAATGGTTACCTAGACTCAAAGAGGTTCAAAGATGCTGAAATCAGGCCTTCCCAGCCAAAATCAGCAACTTGGATCGATTGGAGTTGGGTTCCAATCGATTGAACCTTTCTGAATCGATCCACGGATCGATTCAGACTCCCTGGATCGATCGGCTGATCGATCCTGTTTGCAAGAATTGCCGTTTGAATCGATCCATGGATCGATTCAGGAACTCCAATCGATCCATGGATCGATCGGAGCTCTGATAGTTGCTGAAATTCCATTTCAGTCAACTTCAGAAACCCCTAGAAAATTCTACAAAAATTCAAAAATTATGAAATTTCGTGTAGACATTATTTAGGGCATACTTAATCATGGAAAAATAGCTTTCTATGAAAATACATCATATTTTCAAAGATTGACACAAACTTGAAAACTTGCAAAAACTTTAGTGTTTTTCTTCAAGTTTGTGTCTAACTATTCAATGGTGATTACTATCAAAAGATAGCCTTCACCAAGGTTTTCCAAAAGCATTTTAAAAACATTTCCAAAACCAATATCCCATCATGTTCCTTGGGCATAATGCACATGACTTGTACATTAGCTTTCCCAATGATGGGAAAACACATAACTATGTGTTTTGATGAATTTAAAACTCAAAGGAATGCACTAAATCAACATCTTGAGCTTTGTTCATCATCCTAACATCTCACTTGTATATAATATGCACTAAAACACATACAAGTCACCTTAGAGGTCTTTGTGAGATGTAAAATTTGGTTTTGCCCTATTCTAGGGATCATGCATATCTATCTAGGCATTTTAGAAATATTAGACATCCACCTAGGATGTCACTTGTCAATAAGTGTCGTTAGATGCCATTTGTCCTTAATTACAAGGAATTAAACTTAATGCATGATTATGTTATGGCATACATCAAAAGAAAATAATTTTCAAAAGAAAATATCCTATTGCTACATGATGTATGAATGTCATGACATGGTATTTTTGGATTTTTCATAATAAAACATGAATGTAAAAAACTAGACATGATGTCATGGCATATGATGGGCAAACAATCATGGCAAGATTTAGCATAAATAAAATATACCTAGATTAGCTATCTAAGTATCCTTAAAATCTTAGCTAAACTTACACCTTAAACCTAGATTGCCCTAAAATGCTACAAGAGAATGCCAAAGCCTAAATTTGGCATTTCTAATTTCCTTGATTTAATGTATGCCAATTGAAAATAAACATGTCCTCAAAAGTTGGCATATTCCATTTTTCCACAAGAGTAGCACTTTTAAATTAAGGCTTAGTTTGCCTTTAATTTCCTAAGAACATACCAAAAACCCAACTTGATAGTTCTTATGAATTTTCCAATATGTGCCATTTAAGATTAAAATCAATTCTTCCACCATTAGGCACATTTTACTCTTTCAAGGAGTAATCAATAATTCCATTTCATTTTCAAAGGTTAACAAAAACCTTGAAAATGCTCCTTGAGTGTCAATTTCCTCAAAGTTGGGTTAACTACCCTTCTAATCAGAGTTGACACTCTCTAACCCATCTATGGGGTAGAGAAGATGCTCCTAGGAACCCAACACCTATTGGTGCTCCTTGGATGCTCTAGGTACTCACTAGGAATAACTTCCCTAGATACCTTCCTAGTGACCTTGTTGGGCTTCTTAGAAGCCTTGGTCACATTTTCTAGGTCAACTCTAGGGATAGCCTCCCTTGTGACCTTGTTTGTGACTTTCTTAGACTTCTTAGAAGTCTTAGTCACATTTGTTGCAAAAATACTCTTAGGGATGACTTCCCTAGTATTTTTGGCTTGACCACTAGACCTAGGGTTTGTTCCATAACTATATGGAACTCTATGGTAAGAGGGCACATCCTTCTTAGCCTTTGGTTTGTATCCCAAACCTCTATGGCCATTGGATGGCTTTTGTGCCCCTAAACCTAGGTTATGCTCATTTTGCCCTAATAGGATATTTTCCATCCTTTTTAGGGTCTTTTCCATTTTATCAAGCCTTGATCTCAAGACTTGATTTTCTATCACTAAGTCCTTAGTTTTTGACCCATGAGCATTTTTATTCTTGGGCTTGTATCTATTATCCTTAGTGTTCTTGCCTAGGTTTTTACCTACATTCCTAGCCTTAGGGATAGTAGTTTTGGCATGTAGGGCCACATGCTTTTCCTTAAAGCCCTCATGCTTCCTATTCTTATGGTAAATCGCATTAAAATGATAAAAATTTGACCTAGCATGCTTTTTACCATTTTGCAAAGGAATAGGCTCAATGAAAGTTACCTTCCTTTTTACCTTGGAGGCTCCCCCTTGACTAGTGCCTCCTTGAGCCTTGACCATCTTCTTCCCCTTGGGGCATTGACTTCGATAATGCCCTTTTTGTTGACACAAGAAACACACAATGTGCTCCTTGCTCTTCTTTGTCCCGGGGGTGGTCACCTTGGGCTTCTCCTTGCCCTTTTGTGCCACTTGGCCCTTCTTCTTGGCCAAGTTGGGACACTTGCTCTTATAGTGCCCATGTTCCCTACACTCAAAACATATTATATGATTTTTATTATTAATTGAAATATTTATACCTTTGCTTGTAGGGGTGGCATCTTTTTCTTTGGATCCGGAGGTAGAAGCTTCCTCTTGATCGGACCTTGATTCTCCTCCATTTGATTTTTCTTGACTTGTGGAGGTAGAAGCTTCTTCCTCCTCTTCTTCTCTTGACCCGGATGTAGAAGCTTCTCCTTCTTCTTGATCCGGCGTCACCAAGGATTGCTCCCCCTCAATCCTAGAGGTGGAGGCTTCATCATCTTGAATGTGAAACAAGGAGTATGCTCCCTCCTTGTTCCCTTCGGTGCATTCCCTTGAGGATGAAGCTTCTTGGATTTCCTCTTGGTCTTGATCCAATGAGTCGCCCTCTTTGGATTCTTCTTGATTTGATACAGTGGAGGGGATCTCATGAATTCTTGCCAATTTGCTCCAAAGCTCCTTGGCATCTTCAAACTCTCCAATTTGTTCCAAGATGTTGCTTGGCAATAAATTGACCAAAAGCTTGGTCACTTTGTCATTGGCCTCACATCTTTGGATTTGGTCTTTGCTCCACTTGCTCCTTTTGAGTACTTTGCCCTTGGAATTTGTGGGAGCTTCAAAACCTTCCATGAGAGCAAACCATTGCTCTATCTCCATCATAAGAAAATTTTCGATTCTTGATTTCCAAGAATCGAAGCTTGTAGATGAATATGGTGGAGCCACCCTTGTGTCAAATCCAAGTCCATCTTGGAATTGCATCTTGAAGTTGAGCTTCTTGAATTCTTTGACTTTGATGAATTTGCTCCAACTTCTTCACCCTCTAGCTTTTCTTGTTATGCTTGACCCTTCCGGCGATGATTCCGGTGAAGAGCGGCCTTGCTCTGATACCACTTGTTAGGACCAAAAGTAGCTAGAGGGGAGGGGGGGTGAATAGCTCGTCGCGTTCGCTCGGTGCTCGGCGTTGCTTGTTTCTTCAAGAATATGCAGCGGAAAATACAGAAACAAATACAACAACGCTAACACGGTTGGTTTACTTGGTATCCACCTCACAAGAGGTGACTAGTCCAAGGATCCACACCACGCACGCACCCTCCACTATGAAAACACTCCTTTTCGGTAACTACCGAGGGCGGAGAAACCCTACAAGACTCTCAGTACAAGAAGAAAGGAAAGGGAAACAAAATACAAGCGCAAAGCTTACAATGAGTACAGAAAACCCTAGCTTCTCTTCTTGCCTTTGATCCGCCTCTTGACTTGGAGAGCTTCCAAGATCCTTCAAGAACTGGCGATCTGAGCTTTGTGAGCGCTGTAGAGGAGTAGGCGAGAGCTCTGGAGTGAATCGAAGAAGTTCTTGCGCAGCCATCGAACGCCTGCAGCTATAAACGACGCTAACGGTCGGATCCCGATCGATTCGAATGTTCCCAATCGATCGGGGAGGCTTTGGATCGATCCACGGATCGATCCGAGCTTCTGAGATAAGCGCTGGATCGATCCACGGATCGATCCGGCGCTTATCGCGAAGCGGCCGCGTCCCAATCGATCCATCGATCGATTGGGACCTCTGATCGATCCACGGATCGATCCGTGGATTCAATCGATCCATTGATCGATCGGAATGACCTGATCGATCCATCGATCGATCCAGACTTGGTTTTTGTCCAAAACCAAGTCCTAAACCTCCCAAACCAACATCCGGTCAACCTTGACTTGTTGGTATGTCATGCCTAGCATCTAGTCACTCCCTTGACTGCTAGGACTCCCTTACCAAGTGTCCGGTCAATCCTTTGACCCACTTGGACTTTTCTCTGTCAAGTATCCGGTCAACCTTTGACCTACTTGGACTTTCTCTGTGCAAGTGTCCGGTCAATCCCTTTGACCTACTTGGACTTTTCTTTCATGCCAAGTATCCAACAATCCTTTGACCTACTTGGACTTCCCAAGACTGATGTCCGATCATCCTTGATCCATCCGGATTTTCCCCCTGGCTTCACTCACGGGGCTTTCACCTAGCTTCACTCACTAGGGTTTTCCATCTGCCTAGCTTCACTCACTAGGACTTTCACCTAGCTTCACTCACTAGGGTTTTCACTCTGCCTAGCTTCACTCACTAGGACTTTCACCTGGCTTCACTCACCAGGATTTCCATCTGCCTAGCTTCACTCACTAGGACTTTCACCTGGCTTCACTCACCAGGATTTCCATCTGCCTAGCTTCACTTACTAGGACTTCCTTCTGCCTGGCTTTACTCACCAGGACTTTCATTTTGCCTAACATCCCAGTTAGGACTTCCCAGTCAAGTATCCAGTCAACCTTGACCTACTTGACTCTTCTTCAATCAATATCTTATTGTCAAACATCTAAACCCAAACCAAGACTCAGCTTGGTTACCCAGGTCAACCTTGACCTGAGGGATATTGCACCAACACCACAAACTGTCATGTACACCAAAAATAACATACTAAAATATAGGTGAAAAGTAACAAGATTGAAGTTCTATATCAACTTATAAAAAGTGTAATGATCTACTAATGACAAGCAAAATACATTTGGATAACTCAATCATTTGATAATAAGGGTTATTATCAAGCATTGTTGTATCTGATATTTGATTGGCAAGCTATGTTGTAACAACACAGCTTACATTATACAGCTTCCTAAACTTAACAGTAACAAAAACAAAACCTCAATTAACAAGATGGGATCCAAAATAACCAACCTTGGCATTGCCTTGCTTAGAAAAGCCAAATTTCATATCCTATCACTGATCCTGTTGTAGTACTGTTGAAGAAACCTTTGGTGCACTAACATCGCAGGAGGTCCCAAAACCTTCACGTTGTTGTTGTTGTTGTTGTTGTTGTTGTTGCTATTGTTGGCGTTGTTTATGTGCATCTGCCCTGCAAAATAGTAAATAAACATGTAGACAAGATATGACGTTCTATGGTTCACACACATATATACACAGGAAAAAAAATTAAATAAAAGTGCAGGGAGGTGTAAGAAAGCAAAAGTATATAGGATACATTTGTGCAAACTTGGGCATTTCCTTCTCTTGGCGTAATTGTTCTCTTTTCTACCTATCATCACGGCTGCTTCCATGCATTTCTCTCATTTCTTTGAATCTCTGTAAATTTTAGAAAGAATAAAAGCCACATTGACATGTTGTAGGGACTATCATTATTCTAATAAGGTTACAGATGAGGCTATCAATTTAGTTACAACCATGAAATTGAGATCTATTTAAGAAACTTTTTTAATGACAATGGAAAGGAATACCAAAAAAATGTACTTATTTCTTGGAGTTTGGTGCAATAAAAAAATTTAGTGAACATTGATGTGAACTACCATAGATAATTTTACTAATAAAATTGACTTCATTTCAAAAACCAAAAACATTAATCACTTTCATCATCTATCTTTAACCAACTATTGGAATTGGGAGCTAGCAGACACTTAATCTCCATTAGGAAAAAATATTAAAGAACATGGTTGTTAAAAAATTTCTTGCAGAACTTATATAAACCAATTAGTCCGTCCATACAAAATCCAGATAGTATCTTGCAAAAAATTGGAACCATCTTAAAGGGAAAAAAAGCTGATACTGAATAACACAAGTTACCTTTCTATGACTGTGGTCATAAGAGCTTAGATGACTTTCAAATTCTATTGCCAATTTGTACTGTTTGTTGCAGAGATTGTAAAAAAAGACCTTTTTTATTTCCTTGACCTCAGATTCAATTTTCTACATGCGCTCTGCTACAACTTGGATTGTCATCATTGGCACGAAGCAGGCAGAAGAAGCCACCGGGTTGCATTATCCTAATTAGTTAGTCTGGTCATGTGACAACGTTCAAGGAATAAAATCATATCTTTGACTTTGTGAACTTCTCATGCAATATTCTAGAACATCGTGTTTAACATTAGCTTCTAGATAAGTGAGAGACTATATAGAAAGATACTACTCAACATATAGCTGCTCTGAAATTGGAATTCCACTCTTAACTTTTTTGTATTCAGAGCAACATATAGCTGCTCTGAAAGAAACATCCTAAGCCTAGTACAAGTCCGACCAGGAGATCAAATACGTTGTTAACATATAACTAGCGTGTTATCTTTTGGCAGGATCAAACAACAGCTTTTGTACATAACTAGTCGCGTGCTCGTAAAGACACTAGAATGATCAGGTCATCCAAAGAGGTTCCTAACCTTCCTTGTGCCATCAATTCCAGCATAACCAGATTATTCCTAGCTACCATCCAGAAACTCATAAGTATATATTCTCAGCACGTCAACAATAACACCTCCAAAAATGTTAATTTTCAGCTAAAAATCAAGAGGAAAAGTTCAAAGAAAGAAATCGCCAGGGCATAAACCTTCTTAAAGCAAAACATCAGAGAAAACAAACAAAAAGAAGAGGGTTTCAGAATCTCACGATCATAACCAACTAACTTCCTTCCCAAAAAAGTACGATTGAAAGAGGGATTCCTTGATGCAATGAAATCAAGTGATGAGTCTCCATGCTTCGAGAAGCGCTTACCCTCCAACCCTGAGGAAGATGCATGTCACATACCTGAGGAAGATGAATGTCACCTTGGCAAAGGATTTGTACAAACCTGAGGATGATGAGTGTTACAGAAAAAGGGAAAGAAAATGTCGCATGGCTTTGGTAGAGTATCGTTCAGCGAAGAGGGGTTCACCGAAGAGGGGTTCACCGCCGACGAGAGGTTCACGGAGAGGGGTTCACCGGAGAGGAGTTAGACAGTAGCATACCAGAAGCCACCAGGATCTGCCGTGGTCAAACTGCCTCAGCGTCGGGGGCGAAGGAGGTGAAGAGCTGGGTCAATCTGTCGTGGTCGATCGCCTCAACACCGGGATCTGCCACTTGACAAAGCGTGAATGAGGCGACGGAGTCAAAGAGATTAGGGCATGAAGAGTTGAAGGAATAAGGTGATTAATCCCGCGGTCTTGACGGAGAGGAGTTCGGAGGAGTGGTTCACGGAGAGGGGTTCGCCGGAGAGGGGTTTGCCGGAGAGGAGTTGGAAGGAGAGGGCATGAGAGGAGGAGTTGGATGGAGAAGGCCGCGTGAGATGAGGAGTTGGGAGAAGGGTTCAGGATCAAAATGATCGGAAGATAGGAGTTGGGAGAAGGGTTCGGGTTTTCTACTCCTTACTTAGATCCAATAGTTTGTATTAATCAAGATTTAGATTAGAACTTAATAATAGACAACACTAAAAAAGGTTAATAGACAACGCTTTTTATGAAGCGTTGTGTTTGACCCATAAAAATTACCAATAGACAACGGTTTTTAGAAAAATGTTGTCTATTAATAAGAAAATAATGAAATAGACAACGCTTTTCACTAAAAGGGTTGTTAAAAAAAATAGACAACACTTTTTATAAAAAGCGTTGTCGTTTAAGTGTTGTAGAATCCCGATTTTCTTGTAGTGTGTCCGATCAATTATTTGATCCACTTGGACTTTTCTCCTTGTGTCAAGTGTCCGGTTAACCTTGACCCACTTGGACTTACCATCTTGTGCCAAGTGTCCGGTCCTCCATGACCCACTTAGACTTCCACCAGTCCGATCACCCTTGACCCATCTAGATTTCCTTGTCCCAAGTATTAGATCAATCATTTGACCTACTTGGGCTTCCCAACACTAGGTGTCCGACCAATCTTGACCCACCTAGATCTCCACGTGCCTGGCTTCACTTATCAGATCTTTCCATCTGCGTAGCTTCACTCACTAGGACTTTCCATCTGCCTGTCTTCACTCACCAGGACTTTCACCTAGCTTCACTCACTAGGATTTTCACCTAGCTTCACTCACCAGGATTTTCCCACTGCCCGGCTTCACTCACCTGGACTTTCACCTACCTAGCTTCATTCATTAGGTCTTTCACCTGAACTCACTCACTAGGATTTCTCAATTGCCTAGCTTCACTCACTAGGTCTTTCACCTAGCTTCACTCACCAGGATTTTCTCACTGCTCGGCTTCACTCACCGAGACTTTCACCTAGCTTCACTCACTAAAATTTTCACCACTGCCCAGCTTCACTCATCGAGATTTTTCAACTACCTAGCTTCACTCATTAGGTCTTTCACCTAGCTTCACTCACCAGGATTTTTCAACTGCCTAGCTTCACTCATTAGGTCTTTCACCTGACTTGACTCACCAAAATTTTTCCTTTCCTAACATCCAGTTAGGACTTTCCCAGTCAAGTATCTGATCAACCTTGACCTACTTGACTTTTCTTCATATCAAACTGGTCAGTCATTGACCAAAGGGGAATTATATCAATAATCTCTCCAATCGGATGATTGCATCTGCAATCTCTATGTATTGCCAAACATCAAAACCCAAACATCAAGACTCAAGCTTAAGTCAACTCAAACTTAGTCAACATGGTCAACCTGACCCTGGGGATATTGCACTAACAATCTCACTCTTTTTTATGTTTGACAATACCTTTAAGTTAGGCTAATCCTATAACCTCAACTTTTCCTTCATGCTAATGTTTGAATAAGAGTTTCCTTCATTCTCTCCCTTTTCAAAAGAGCATTCTCCCCCAAACTTTCTAAAGGGGCAATGAAGGTCTAACTTAAACCCTACATTCTCTCCCTATTGGCACACATCAAAAACCCTCCCCCTGAAGAGTTAATCAACGTTGTTCACAACCTAGCATGTTGGTCACAACACCGCAATGAAGGTCTCATACCCTTCATTATATCTAATGCGCACCCTTGAGCATTAAACCTCTTCACAATGCTCATCCTAGAGCATTCATCATTCCACCAATGAAGGTCTCACACCGTTCATTGTAGCCAATGCTCACCCATGAGTATTAATCCACTTCATAATGCTCGTCCTTGAGCATTCACAACTTCACAATGAAGATATCCACTCTTCATTATTTTTCAATGCTCAACCCTGAGCATTTTCTCTAAAGAAGGTTAACTACCTTCCAAGGTATATGAAAAATTAATTTTCATGTCTTTAAAGAGTAACTCCCTCTAAAAACATGCTCCAAATTTCTATCATTACACCAACAATGACTAAGAATTTCTAAACCTTTAGGAAATCTAAAAACAGAAGTTTTGAGGTTTAAGTATCAATATTTGAATGCAAACCTCAATCTAACTTCAACCTAGTGTTTCTTAATCATTTCTCCTTGTTTTCATCATGAAAACTACTCCTAAATGTATACAAATATGTTTCAAGGTGTTATGAATGATTTCCTAAATTAAAAATGATTTAAAGTGTTGAAATCAGACATTTACAGTCGAAAACAATCTTCTCAATCGATTGAAGTTGGAACTCAATCGATTGAAACTATTCAATCGATCCACTGATCGATTCCGTGAGCTTATGCTTACGGAAAAAGCCTTTGAATCGATCCAGGTCTGGGTGAATCGATCGGATGATCGATTCAGCGAGCTTCTGCTCGCGACAATACCGATCTCAATTGATCACCTGATCGATTGAGGCACTCCAATCGATCGCCTGATCGATTGGATGTCTAATTTCCTGAAATTCAATTTCAGCGAAATTCAGAAATGCCCTAAAAGTTCTACAAAATTCTAAAAATCATGAAAACTCTTATAGACATTATTTAGGGTATATATTATCAAGGAAAAATAGTTTTCCAAAAAAATACTTCCTATTTTCAAAGATTGACACAAACTTGGAAACTTGCAAGAATTTCAATGTTTCTTCCAAGTTTGTATATAACTTTTCAACGATGATTACTATCAAAAGATAACTTTCACCAAGATTTTCTAAAGTATATTTAAAATGATATTCAAAACCAATTTCCAACCATGTTTTTTGGGCTCAATGCACATGACTTGTACATTAGCTTTCCCAATGATTAAAGTACACATAACTATGTGTTTTGATGAGGTCAAAACTCAAATAGATGCACTAAATCAACATCTTGAGTCTTATTCATCATCCTAGCATCTCACTTGTATTTAATGTGTACTAAAATACATACAAGTCACCTTATAGTCTTTGTGAGATATAAATTTTGGTTTTGCCCTAAACTAGGGATCATGCATATCTATCTAGGCATTTTGAATTATGAACATCCACCTAGGATGTTGCTTGTTAGTAAATGTCATTATCCTTAATTGCAAGGAATTAAAAAGTAATGTATGATAATTTATGACATACATCAAAATAAATGATTTTCAAAAGAAAATATACTATTGCTATATGATGTATATATGACATGACATGATATTTTTGTTGTGTTTTTCATAATAAAGATGAATGCAACACATGGTGTCATAACATATGATGGGCAAACAAAGTATGAAAATTTAGCGTAAAAGATATACCTAGATTATCTATCTAAGTTTCCTTAAATAAATGCTAAACCTAAAATTGATCATAGATTGCCCAATTTTCTTCAAGAAAATGTCAAAACCCAGCTTGCCATTTCTTTTGTTCTTTTTGTGCCAGTTGTTGGGACCGAAAAGTAGCTAGAGGGGGGGTGAATAGCTCGTCGCGTGTTAGGTGCTCGTTGTTGCTTGTTTCTTCAAAGATGCGTAGCAGAAATACAAGAAACAAACCACACAACGCTAACAAGGTTGGTTTACTTGGTATCCACCTCACAAGAGGTGACTAGTCCAAGGATCCACACCTACTCACGCACCCTCCACTAAGAAAACCTCCTTTTCGGTAACTACCGAAGGCGGAGAAGCCCTACAAGTTCACACTACAAGAGGAAGGGGAAAGGATACAAAATACAAGCACAAAGCTTACAATGAGTACAAGAAAACCCTAACCCTAGCTTTCTTCCTCTTGCAATAGATCCGCCTCTTGACTTGGAAGAACCTCCAAGAACTTCAAGAACTGGCGTGGAGAGCTCTGTGGAGTCGCTGGTGAAGATCTGAGCTCTGTCGTGGAAGTAATGCCGAAGGAAATGAACACCTGCGGCTTAAATCGACGCTAACGGTCGAATCCCGATCGATTGGAATGCTCCCAATCGATCGGGGAGGCTTTGAATCGATCCACGGATCGATCCAGAGCGCCTCTGTGCTCTGGATCGATCCAGCGCTTATCGCGCGAAGCAGCAGCGTCCCAATCAATCCACTGATCGATTGGGACCTCTGGATCGATCCACTAATCGATCCAGAGGCTTTCTGTGCGCTGGGAAACTGCCTGGAGATCTACTGATCAATCCACTGATCGATCCACTGATCAATCCACTGATTGATCCACTGATTGATCCATCTCTTGATTTTTACCCAAAACCAAGTCCCAAGCCTCCCAAACCAACATTCGGTCAACCTTACCCTGTTGGTACATCATGCCTAGCATCTAGTCACTTCCTTGACCTGCTAGGACTCCCTCACCAAGTGTCCGGTCAATCCCTTTGACCCACTTGGACTTTTCTCCTCTTGCCAAGTATCCTGTCAATTCCTTTGACCTACTTGGACTTTCCTTCATCATGCCAAGTATCCGGTCACTCTCTTGACCTACTTGGACTTTCACCTGATGTCTGATCAACCTTGACCCATCTAGATTTTCCCCCGTGCCTGGCTTCACTTACCAAGACTTCCATTTTGCCTAGCTTCACTCACTAGGACTTCTCTTCTGCCTGGCTTCACTCACCAGGTCTTTCACCTAGCTTCACTCACTAGGATTTTCTCACTGCCTAACTTCACTCGCTAGGTCTTTCACCTGGCTTCACTCACTAGGATTTCTCCGCTACCTGGCTTCACTCACCAGGACTTTCATTTCGCCTAACATCCCAGTTAGGACTTCCCAGTCAAGTATCCGGTCAATCCTTGACCTACTTGACTCTTGTTCAATCAACCTTGTATTGTCAAACATCGAAACCCAAACCAAGACTCAAGCTTGGTCAACCAGGTCAACCTTGACCTGAGAGATGTTGCACCAACAGCAGTGAAAATTAAATCCATTTCTTCAAGTTATGGCACATTTTACTCTTCCAACAAGTAAACATATGATCCATTTCATTTTCGAAGGTTTACAAAAATCTTGAAAATGTTGTCCAAGTGCCAACTACATCAAAGTTGGGTTAACTACCCTTCCAATTGGAGTTGACACTCTCTAACCTATCTAAGGGGTAGAGAAAATGCTCCTAGGAAGTCAACACCTATTAGTGCTCCTAGGATATTCTAGGTACTCACTAGAGATAACTTCCCTAGATACCTTCCTCTTGACCTTTCTAGCCTTCTTAGAAGCCTTGGTCACTTTTTCTAGGTCAACTCTAGGGATAACTTCCCTTGTGACCTTCTTGGTGACTTTCTTTGACTTCTTAAAAGTCTTAATCACATTTATTGTTGCAAAGATACTCCTAGGAATAACTTCTCTTGTATTCTTGACTTGACTCCTAGACCTAAGATTGGTTCCATAGGTATATGGAACCCTATAACATGAAGTTACATCCTTCTTAGCCTTAAGTTTGTATCCCAAACCTCTATGACCATTAGATGACTTTTGGTTTTCTAAACCTAGGTTATGCTCTTTTTGCCCCTTTAGGATACCTTCTATCCTTTTTAGGGTCTTTTCAATTTTGTCAAGTCTTGACCTCAAGACTTGATTTTCTTTCCATAAATCCTTAGATTTGAGTTTATCATTAAATCCTTGAGCATTTCTATTTCTAGGCTTATAACTAAGGTCCTTAGTGTTCTTGCCTAGTTTATCTACCTTCCTAACCTTAGGTGAGGTAGTCTTGGCATGAAGAACCACATGATTTTCATCAATTCTATCATGCCTCCTATTTTTATGGTAAATTGCATTAAAATGATATAAGTTAGAACTAGCATGCTTGTTTCCATTACTTAAAGAATTTGGTTCAATAAATGATACCTTGGGTTTGCTCTTACAAGCTCCTCCTTGAATTGAGCTTCCTCCTTTAGGCTTGACCGATTTCTTCCCTTTTGGACATTGACTCCAGTAATGTCATTTTTGGTTGTAAGAAAAAACACACAATGTGCTCCTTGCTCTTCTTTGTTGTGGAGGCAGTCTCCTTGGGCTTCTCCTTGCCCTTTGGTGTCATTTGGTCTATCTTTTTAGCTAATTTAGGGTACTTACTCTTGTAGTGCCCATGTTCCCTACACTCAAAACATATAATATGATTTCTATTTTTAGTTGAACTACTTAGACCTTTGCATGTAGGGATGACACTTGATCCTCCATTTAATGTCTCTTGATTTTTGGAGGATGCCCCATCTTCTTCTTCTTCACTTGACCTGGAAGTAGAAGCTTCTCATTCTTCTTGGTCTGGTGTCATCGAACGCCGCTCCCCCTCAATCCTAGAGGTGGAGGCATCTTCATCTTCATCTTGTACATGGAACAAAGAGTATGCTCCCTCTTTGCCCTTTTCGTTGCATTCTTTTGAAGATGAAGCTTCTTGGACTTCTTCTTCGAATGTTGAGCATCTCTCAACTTCGAAGTCCTCTTTGTTAGTTAGAGCCCTAGAGTCAATCATATGATGATTGTTGTATGGACTCAATGTATCAGATTCCTATATATTTATAAAGGCATTTCATTATAGTTATTATACTTACTTGTATTGGTGCCAAATAACTAAGTATAATATCGTCCTTGAGTAAAGGGTTCTTATCTATAGTAATCGATTGGTTAAATCGATAGTGAGATGATATAGAGAACACTACTCTTAATCATTCATAGTCAAGTATTAACATTTAGGGACAATGTTAATACAATGAGACTAGTATGTAGGTCAACTCGATGACTTGATCTCACAAGTCATGGATATAGAGATATCAAGTTGACACATGGGTATGCATTGGAGAATGTATACTAAATGACCCGCCATGAGAAAGTATCATGGATCGTTATATGAGTGTCATATACTTTCTCATGTGGTTATTAGTATGACTATTAGTTCTTGGACTTGAAATCACCATGGTTCCCTACATAAGGAGTTGCATACTTTGGCTTCGTCAAACATCACCCGTAACTGGGTGGACTATAAAGGCGATTACTGGGTATGTAACAAATTATGCGGAGGGATGTGAGTGATGTAGATGAGATATATCCCTCCTATATGACGGGAGTGACATCATCATTCTTGATAGAGTGAGACCACTAAGTGCATGGACATGCCCAAATGAGTCAATATGAGATATTGAGCTCATTGGATTAGAGTGAGCTACTTGAAGTTCAAGATATAGATTGATTAGAGGATGACACGGTCTATGCCTCATTTGATCAATCTAGATGTCTAGGATAGAATGACATTATCATATATTGTGAAGGGTCACAATTAGTAGTCACAAGGTGATGTTGGATCTCAGCATTCTTGTAACTTGGGTAGTAATGATGTGTTGCTAGATACCGCTCATTACTTATGCTTCTAAATATGTTTAGGAGCATTGCCAACGTTACAAGAACTTATAGGGTCACACACAAAGGGCAATTAGATGGAGATTAGGTTCATTTGATGAACCAAGAGGATTAGGTTCATGTGATGAACCAAGTTGGATTAAGAGGAATCCAAATTAAACTAATTGAGTTAGACTCAATTTGATTCATGTGTTAAATGAGTCTAATTTAGACTTGGACTCATTGAGTCAATTTAATTCAATGAATAGAGATTCATTAAATCAATTGATTTGAACCAATGGTTAGATTTGATCAACCATGGAGATAAGAGGTCAAGTTTAACTTGACTTGAGAAGGAAGATGAAAGGTTAAGTTTGACTTGACCAATGCCACATCATTTGTGTGTTGGCATAAGGTGGGTCAATGATGATGTTCCACATCATTGGCTTATGTGTGTGTCACCTCATGAGGGAGACCAAGAGCCATGACTCTTGGTATTCCATGGAGGTTTATAACCTCTCCATGAAGTGGTCGGCCACATGATTGCAAGTGAATGCAATTGTATTCTCATTCACTCCTTCTTCTTCCTCATCTCTTCCTCTCTACTCTCCCTCTTCCTCCATTGTCGTGAGCCACAAAGAGTGCTAGCACACTCTAGTGTCTTTTCTCCATCTCGTTGTTTGTGTGGATACATATAGAGGAGTGTTCACTTGACACTCTAGAGATCCGACAACCTTGGACGAGCAGGATAAGCGAATGGCTTCGCATCAAAGGTATTAAATCTCTACCATGTAGATCTAGAGTAGATCTAGAATAGAAACAAGTACATGAATTTATTTTAATCTTTGCACGGATCCGGTGGCAAGACTTCGGGGTTTCCACAACGCAAAAAGTGTTTTTTACGGCCCGAAGGTCCCAACACTCTTTCTCTTGATCTTGATCCAAAGAGTCACCCTCTTTGGATTTCTCTTGGTTTGGTGTAGTGGAGGGAACCTCATGGACTTTAGCCAATTAGCTCCATAGCTCCTTGGCATCCTTGTATTCTCCAATTTGAGTCAAAATATTGCTTGACAATAAATTGACCAATAGCTTTGTCACCTTGTCATTTGCCTCACTCTTTTGAATTTACTCTTGACTCCATTTGCTTTTCTTGAGAATTTTGTCTTTTGAATTTATTGAAGCTTCGAATCCTTTTATTAGAGTAAATCATTTCTCTATCTCCATCATGAAGAAATTTTTGACTCTTGATTTCTAAGAATCAAAACTTTTCAATGTATACGGTGGAGGCATCCTTGTGTCAAATCCAAGTCCATCTTGGAATTCCATTTGAAGTCGAGCCTTTGATGAAGTCTTCGACTTGTTGAAATTTGCTTCAACTTCTTCTCCCTCTAGCTCGTTGCCCCTTCCGACGATGATTCCAGTGAAGAGCGACCTCACTCTGATACCACTTGTTAGGGTCGATTTATAGATAGAGGGGAGGGGTGAATAGCTCATCACGTTTCAGTTATGTGCTTCTTCGATGATGTGCAGCGGAATAAGGAACAAGAAAACACACTCACAATGCTAACAAGTAGATTTACTTGGTATCCACCTCAAGAAGAGGTGACTAATCCAAGGATCCACACACATCGCTCACTTTACTAATAAAAACATTCCTTCTCAGTAACTACCGGAGGTGGAGAAACCTCGTACAACACTCACACATATAACAACTCAACACAAGAAGAAAAATACAATGAATACAAATGAAAACCCCTCTCTTCTTACTTGTCACTTATTGTTGCCTCTTGAACCTTGGAACTGCACTAGCACTTGTCCCCAAGAGCCTTCAAGAACTGGCTATGACCAGTGGAGAAATCGTGTGAAGAATCGGGAAGAATCGCGCGTGAAAGTTGCTGAGAAAAACTCTCGCAATGGCTATATATTGTGCGCTCCTACGGCTCCCAATCGATTGGGATTCGTTCCAATCGATTGCCACATCACATCCCAGCCATCACAGTCGTCCATCGCCTACATCCTATACAACGGTCGAATCCCAATCGATCGGCTGATCGATTAAGGAGGCTTGAATCGATTGATTGATCAATTTAGAGCGCCTTTGTGCTCGCCGGAAGCTGCCTGAATCGATCGACCGATCGATTCAGGCTTTCTCATGATCACACGAGAAAACCAGCTGCCAATCAATCGGTCGATCGATTAGCGGTGTTTGATCGATTGGCTGATCGATTGGGCAGCTCTATGTGCTCGTGACACTTGCTCTCAATCGATCAGTTGATCGATTGGGCCGCTACTTGTCGCAGCACTCTCCCAATCGATCGGTTGATCGATTAGGCTTGGGTCAATCGATCATCCAATCAATTACCCCAACCTTAACTTGCCTAAACTCAAGTCCATGGTTCCCAAACCCAACATCCGATCAACCGTGACCTGTTGGGACTCCTTCTACCTAGCATTTGGTCAACCTTGACCTGTTGGGACTTCTTCACCAAGTGTCCGGTCAATCATTTAACCCACTTGTACTTTTCTCCTTGTGCCAAGTGTCCAGTCAACCATGACCCACTTGGACTTACCGTCTCGTGCCAAGTGTCCGGTCCTCCATGACCCACTTGGACTTCCACCAGATGTCCGATCACCCTTAACCCATCTGGATTTCCTCGTGTCAAGTATCCGGTTAATCTTTTGACCTACTTGGGCTTTCCAACACCATGTGTCTAGCCAATCTTGACCCACCTAGATCTCCACATGCCTGACTTCACTCACCAGGTCTTTCCATCTGCCTATCTTCACTCACTAGGACTTTCCATCTGCTTAGCTTTGTTGGGATATATACTATAAGCTTAGCTTTTGTATGAACATCTGTTTTGAAATATTTTGAAATAAGAATCACTTTGGTCAAATGCTTATATTTTATATTTATATATATGTCAATGCAGTTGTCCATTTAATTTATATTGTAGGTAGCATAGTGTGTGGTGCCACATAGAAGATCATGTTATCGGTTCCTTATAAATTATAAATAGTAGCTCACAACCAAGATGGATTGGGACAAACCATTGGAACGGTTGTAGTGTAAATTGGTATTAGTATGTCTTGGCTATAAAATTACACTAGTATACTATGTATGTATTGAGCAGGATCATTTGAGGTTGTTCGATTTATACTGACTACATAAAAGAACCGAACCTCTGTTATTATGGATATACGCCCTCTTAATCCCTATATAATAACAAGCACGTATACTTAGTATTTATTTTTTTTAACTTATCAATGGGTGAAATTTATTTGATAAATCAATAGGTCCGATGAGTTAGGAGATAGTATTATTTATATGGTGTGTTGTTGATTATAGAAGGAATCAGTATCCTAATTATTTAGGTTGATGATGCCCCCTTGAGGAGATCATAAGGATTATCATGTAAACCCTGCAGGTGGGCTTAGTCCAACATGATAATAAAGTTGAGTGGTACTACTCTTGGAATCATATGTTAATTAATTGAGTTATAAGTAACTCATTTAATTAACGGACATACGATATCTTAAATACGGGCAGATTAACGCACTCATGATAAGTAGGAGCCCATATTGTAATATGAGATTGGTGCAGTAGTTCAATAATAATTATTTAGTGGGATGAGTTATTATTGATGGACTTAGGTTGGGTGTTCAGGCCGAATACAGGAAGCCCAAGCCCATCAGGAGGCCTAAACCAATTCCTCCTCTAGGTCCCTGTTGTAGCCTCTATATAAAGTCTCGCATCCACCCATCCACAACTTGGGTTTTGGTTTTATTTTCTCTTCCTTACCTATGGTTGGCGGCAAGCTTATAAAAGGGAGTAGGTGGTGTTGGAGCAATCCCAATGGTCCGCGAGACCATGTGTTTTGGTGTTTGGGCAAAGGGTTTAAGTTAGGATTACCCTCGTTATTTGATATGTGTACTTGAGTTGTGCAGGACTGCAGGTGACACATGTGACTCAGGTTGACGGCTTCGGGTCCGGTGAA
Organism: Zingiber officinale; assembly: GCF_018446385.1. Classification (NCBI taxonomy): domain Eukaryota; kingdom Viridiplantae; phylum Streptophyta; class Magnoliopsida; order Zingiberales; family Zingiberaceae; genus Zingiber; species Zingiber officinale. The sequence goes on along the minus strand of NC_056005.1, from coordinate 22,603,193 downwards.
GGATGGAGCATCCGAGGGACCGTGGACAAGGCAGCGAGGACAAGGGCCGAGGGAAGCGACTTCGAGGTATACGCGAAGGATGGCATTGGGGATGAGCCGCGGGCTTAGATGCATCCGAGGGACGAGGGCCAAAGGAATTAGGCTTGAAGCCAAGAGGTCAAAGCTGCAAAGAAAGCGTCAAATGAGTCATAAGGGTGAGGGTACGAGTGCATGAGAGATTATACTCGGAGTAAAATCTTAGTTTTAGGATTTTACTGTAGCGACACTGTAGCAGTTACTGCAGTGTACTGTAGCAGTGACTATAGCGCACTGTAGCAGCCGACTGGTGATGGATCAGTCAACTGATGCACTGTAGCATAGCCGTTGGGCTGGCACCAGTCGACTGGTGTAAGGACCAGTCGACTGGTAACGGGCAAATCAGGTTCTGATTTGTTCCAAGCTCTATAAGAAGGAGCTTGGTATGGTCGGCCAAGGCGACGAAATTAGACTTGGTTAAAGCCTAATTAGTAGTCACCAAAGTGCTCAAAGTTCCCTTGTGTCCAAGTGTTGTTGGTGAGTGTTGTGGTGAGGTTTCTCCACCCACAAGGAGGTTGAGTAGCCGGAGTTTCCGGGGACTAATCCACCGACGGATTGAGGGATCGTCCACCTTACGGACACGTCGTAGAGTAGGAGCATCATCTCCGAACCACGTTACATCGAACGTGTTAGCGGTTTGGTTTGTATTTCCTTTCTTTATCTTGTATTTAGTTTAGCTTGTTTGTTTTTATTTGTATTCCGCTGCGCAAGCTAACAATAGTGTAGGAAGCTAACGATTTGGGGATGCCGTCTATCCAACCCCCCTTCAAGCCGGCCACCGATCCTCCAACAGGTGGTGCCTCCAAAACCTAATTTTTCCCATAAGCCTCCTCCTTTGCTTAGGGCCAGCGGCACAATTCTTCCTCTCCTCCTTGTGGTTGGCACCCCCTTTCCTCCTCCTTCCTTGTTGCTGGCATCCCCCTCCTCCTCCTTCTTTGTTGTCGGCGCCCCCTTCCTCCTCCTCGCTTAGAGTCGGCACCCCCCTCCTCCTCCTTGTGGGCGGCGACTTGAAGAAGAGAAAGAAGAAGAGAAGGCGCCCCATCCTAGAGCATCTCCCCTTGGTGGCCGACGGTTTGGAAGAGAAGAGAAGAAGGATGGTTTTGTCTTGGTAGACCGTCGCCCACACGACGTCCAAGAAGAGGAGAGGAATACGGCAGAAGATCAAGAGGTCTTTAGCTACAAAGGTAAAGGTACAACTAGTTCTTTAATTCTACTGCGTAATTAGTTTAAGTTTTCTTTATATCAATTTTGAATACCAACACAAGAGGCCAGCGATCTTGTACTTCGATCAAGGTGTGCTTTGATCATTCAAGAACTTGCTTGATTGATCAAACACATGTTTGATCAAACATGCGAGTTGCTAGGAAAAGTTTTGTTCTTGTACAAATTTTTTTGTACAGGGAAATTGAAACAGAATGGAATTCCAACGCCTTCAGGCTTCACTCACCAGGACTTTCACCTAGCTTCACTCACTAGGGTTTTCACCTAGCTTCACTCACTAGGATCTTCATCTAGCTTCACTCACCAGGATTTTCCCACTACCTGTCTTCACTCACTTGGACTTTCACCTGCCTAGCTTCACTAACTTGGTTTTTCACCTGACTTCATTCATCAAGATTTCCCAACTGCCTAGCTTCACTCACTAGGTCTTTCACCTGGCTTCACTCACCAGGATTTTCCCACTACCCGGCTTCACTCACCGGAACTTTCACCTAGCTTCACTCACTAGGATTTTCATCACTGCCTGACTTCACTCACCAGGATTTTTCAACTACTTAGCTTCACTCACTAGGTCTTTCACCTGAATTTACTCACCAGGATTTTCTAACTGCCTAGCTTCACTCACTAGGTCTTTCACCTGACTTCATTCATCAGGATTTTCCCTTTCCTAACATCCAGTTAGGACTTTCTCAATCAAGTATCCAGTCAACCTTGACTTACTTGACTCTTCTTCACATCAAACTAGTCAGTCCTTGACCAAAGGGGAATTGTATCAACAATCTCCCTAATCGGACGATTGCATCTGCAATCTCCATGTATTGTCAAACATCGAAACTCAAACATCAAGACTCAAGCTTGAGCTAACTCAAGCTTAGTCAACTTGGTCAACCTGATCTAAGAGATATTGCACCAACACATTTATCTCTCCTGATTATATTCATGCTCTCAAATGTCAATTTGACTCAATATATTAAGAGCAATAATTTTGGATCTGCGTCTGCCTCCACTCCACTTGATGAGCCACCGCCCAAGCGGGGCGCGGATGCTCCGATGTTGTCCGGGACGGTTTCCCTCGAGAGTACTCCGACCCCACATGGCTCTCCGAGGGCCAGCTCTGAGGTGCCGCCATCCAGCCCTTCTAGAACTCTGTGCCGCATCAGGCGTTTGGGCGACCTTCCCTCCTCGTCCACCGGTAAGGCCGATGCCTCTCAGAGCGAGCCGAGTGGCTCGAATTTAATTAAGACCGTTCTGCGCCTCCCCTCAGAGAAATACATGGCTGCTACTGATCGGCCAGTGGTCCCCGAGCAGCAGATCACCTTGACGGGCCCCCTTGCACAAGCTTGGGAGGACGCTCGGCGTCGCATAAAAGCGATGACTCCTGGGCAGCTCGGCAACAGCAACCTCCAACAGGCCACCGGGGTATTCTCTCTTCTTTATTCGTGTAGTTGAATTAAGTTTTTAACCTATTCACCTTTGCTCGTAGAACTGGGTGGAGCAGATTGCCATTAGCAATCGGTTGGCCGAGCTGGAGGACGAACTGAGAAAACTTAAAGCCGCTAGGGACAACCAACAATCGACAGCCGCTCTGGAGAAGGACAAAAAATCACTGGAAGCTGAACGGAAAAGGGCTTCCGATCTGGCGAGCAAGGTCGTTCGGCTTGAGGCGATGATCAAGCAACGAGATAAGGAGATCAAGACGGCGACCACCCGGAAGCTCCAGGCCATCGAAGATATGGACCGGATGAAAGTGGGGATCCGAGGGCTGGAGCAACGCATCAAGGATCTGGATGCTCTGCTGGCTACCGAGAAGGAGAGCCGCTCGGCCGATCTCCAAAGATTTGATGGAGACTTGAAGGATATCCAAGCCGCCAGCGACGCTGCCCACGCCGCGCTCAAAGAATATCAAGAGGGGGAGTCGGCTCGACGCTCGGAAGATTTCGGAGAGAAGTTTACCGACAAGATATCCCTCACTTTCGAAGAAGCGATCAAGGCGGCGGTGGATTACCTGAAGACCAAGGGCCACCTGCCCGCCGAGCTGGCCATCCCCCCCGAGGACCTCGCGACCGTGATGGGCGCCATCCCCGACACTCTTTTTGACTTTGACGCGTGATAAGTGTTTTTTCTGTGTATGAACTTTTTTGTATTCCAGCCGTTCGGCCCAACTTTTTTGGTTCACCCAGTGTATAATAGATAATCCTTTCTGTTCCTTCAACTGCTGTTTTGGCAAGAAATTTTTCTCTCGTCACGACTGAAGTGTTCTTTAAAACTCTTCCGCTCGGCACCACGCTCGGCATCATGCTCTACCAGACAAGTCGACTGTTTTTAACGAAGTCGCTCGGCGTTTACACGCTAATATCTTTTAACTTCTACTGACAAACTTTTGCTCTGTGCCTTACCCCCAAAGAGGTTTTCCGTACACATTTGATAAGCGAGCCGCTCAGCCGTATGTTGGTCTTGACGACCAGGCTGTCGTTGGTCATATCATGTGAATGGCTATCCGCTCGGACGTTTATAGACGTCGGCTCGTCTCTCGATATTTAACGTCGGAGCTCGAGGATCTTCCGCTCGGACGTTTATAGACGCCGGCTCGTCTCTCGATATTTAACGTCGGAGCTCGATGATCTTCCGCTCGGACATTTATAGACGCCGGCTCGTCTCTCGATATTTAACGTCGGAGCTCGACGGTCTTCCGCTCGGATGTTTATAGACGCCGGCTCGTCTCTCGATATTTAACGTCGGAGCTCGACGGTCTTTCGCTCGGACGTTTATAGACGCCGGCTCGTCTCTCGATATTTAACGTCGGAGCTCGACGATCTTCCGGCTTTTAACGCTGCCGATCGGCGATCATGGCCATCCTTTGAATTAATTTTGATTCCTGCATTTCGGACTCGGGCGACTCATATACGACCGGCTCGTCTCTCGATATTTAACGCCGGAGCTCACGATCTTCCGCCGGACGGTTTATAGACGCTCGTCTCTCGATATTTAACGCCGGAGCTCGACGATCTTCCGCCGGACGTTTATAGACGCCGGCTCGCTCTCGATATTTAACGCCGGAGCTCAACGATCTTCCGCTCGGACGTTTATGGACGCTTGCGCCTCGATATTTAACGTCGGAGCTCGACGGTCTTCCGCTCGGACGTTTATAGACGTCGGCTCGTCTCTTGATATTTAACGTCGGAGCTCGACGATCTTCCGATCGGACGTTTATAGACGCTGGCTCGTCTCTCGATATTTAACGTCGGAGCTCGACGATCTTCCGCTCGGACGTTTATAGACGCCGGCTCGTCTCTCGATATTTAACGTCGGAGCTCGACGATCTTCCAGGTTAATTTTGACGCTGCCGATCGGCTAATCCATTGGCCATCCTTTGCATTAATTTTGCTTCCTGCATTACAAGGACATGGGCGACTAACATATACAAAAATGATTTACATTCGTGCACCTTTTACCCCGCTCGATAAGGCTGGAGATGATTCGCACTCCATGATCGATCCAGCTGCCGCCCGTCTTCATCCTCCAAATAATATGCTCCCGATCGGAGCTTCTCAATAACCTTGAAGGGGCCCGCCCAGGGAGCTTCTAACTTGCCGACATCGCCGACCGGCTTGACTTTCTTCCAGACAAGATCGCCGACCTAGAATGATCTAGGGATTACACGGCGGTTGTAATTTTGCTTCATCCGCTGCCGGTACGCCATTAGCCGAACGGACGCCTTGGCTCGCTCCCCGTCGACCAAATCCAGCTCCATGTTCCTCCGTTCGGCGTTGCCATCATCATAACTCTGAATCCAGACGGACTCGACGCCGACTTCAACCGGAATAACCGCCTCGCCACCATACACCAAATGGAATGGTGTGACGCCCGTCCCTTCCTTCGGAGTCGTCCGGATGGCCCACAAGACGCCCGACACTTCATCCGGCCAACTTCCTCCCAAATGGTCGAGCCGAGCGCGCAGAATACGAAGTCGGCTTGACCGTTGCTTTGGGGATAAGCCACGGACGTGAAGTGTTGCTCGATGCCGTAGCTCTTGCACCAATCCTCCAGCACCTTCCCTGTGAATTGTCGTCCGTTGTCGGAAATCAGTCGGCGAGGGATGCCGAACCGACAAATGATGTGTTGCCATATGAACTGTTTGACCATTTGTTCGGTGATCCTGGCTAGCGGCTCGGCCTCCACCCACTTGGAAAAATAATCTACTGCCACTAGTAGAAATTTTCGCTGTCCGGTCGCCATAGGAAATGGACCAACGATATCCATTCCCCACTGGTCAAACGGACACGAGACTGTAGATGCCTTCATTTCCTCGGTCGGTCGGTGGTAGAAGTTATGGTACTTCTGGCATGAAAGGCACGTCGACACGGTCCGAGCAGAATCTGCTTGTAAAGTCGGCCAAAAGTACCCGTCCAGGAGGATCTTCTTGGCCAACGATCGTCCGCCCGGATGCCCTCCGCACGATCCTTGATGTACTTCTTGGAGGATGTAAGCCGAGTCCTCCGAGCTCACGCATTTCAACAACGGGCGTGAGAAAGCCTTTTTGTAAAGCTGATCGCCGATGAGTGTGAACCGACCGGCTCTCCTCCTTAGCAGCTGGGCTTCATACTCCTTGGATGGTGTGGCGCCCGAGCGGAGGAATTCTATGATGGGTGTTCTCCAGTCGCTCGGAATCATGAAGCCTACCATTCGGTCGACATGCGCCACCAACAATACTTTTTCAATTGGCTGCTGAATGGCGATCGGCTTTATTGAGCTCGCGAGCTTTGCTAACTCATCGACCGCTTGATTTTCTACTCTGGGTATCTTCTGAACAATAACTTCTCTAAAATCGACTTTGAGCTTTTCGAAGGCTTCAGCGTAGAGCTTGAGTCGAGCATTATTAATTTCGAAAGTACCCGAGAGCTGCTGAGCGGCCAACTGCGAATCCGAATGAAGCGTTACCCGACCGGCTCCTACATGCCGGGCAGCCTGCAAGCCAGCTATGAGGGCCTCATATTCTGCTTCATTGTTGGTAGCTTTATAATCCAGCCGGACGGATAAGTGCATCTTTTCTTCTTGAGGGGAGAGCAACAATATTCAAATCCCGCTTCCGAGCCGAGTGGACGACCCATCCACATATATTCTCCACATAGCTTTCGGCTCCGGCCTTTGCACCTCAGTCACGAAATCGGCCAAGGATTGCGCTTTGATCCCCGAGCGGGGCTGGTATTGGATGTCGAACTCACTTAATTCCGTCGTCCATTTGATGAGCCGTCCGGATGCCTCTGGATTTAGTAGGACACGTCCGAGCGGGCTATTGGTTTTGACAATGATCGTATGCGCTAGGAAGTATGGACGAAGGCGCCGAGCGGCCAGGACTTCTCGAGCCCAGTGTAGCGAGATTCAGCATCTTTTAAAATGTGACTAAGGAAATATACAGGCTCTTCTCCGCTCGACCTCACTAAAGCTGAGCCGATTGCATGCTCGGTTGAAGACAAGTACATATGAAGTGGTTCACCCGCAGTCGGCTTGGCTAATATCGGGAGAGAGTTCAGAAATGCCTTCAAATCTTCGAACGCCCGGTCGCATTCTTCGTCCCAGTAAAATTTTGTAGCTTTGCGTAAGATCTTGAAAAAAAGGAAGGCTCCGGTCGGCGGTTTTGGAGATGAATCTGGACAGAGCGGTGATCCGACCGGTCAAACACTGCACTTCCCTTGTATTTCTTGGAGGCAGCATATCTTGTAGAGCTTTCACCTTGCTGGGATTTGCTTCGATTCCCCACTCGGTCACTATGTACCCCAGAAAGCGCCCTCCTTTTGCTCCGAACAGGCACTTCTGGGGATTTAGCTTGACTCCATATTTGCGCAGCGCTCGGAAGGTTTCCTCCATGTCTTTGAAGAGATCGGTCACTCGGTCAGACTTAATGAGAATATCGTCCACATAAACTTCTAGATTCCGCCCGATCTGCTCTCTGAATACTTTATTCATCAAGCGCTGATATGTGGCCCCCGCATTCTTCAGTCCGAACGGCATTACATTATAGCAATAAGTGCCGTCGGCCGTCACGAAGCTAACATTTTCTTGATCTTCTCGGGCGAGCGGCACTTGGTGATAGCCCTGGTAGGCGTCGAACATACAGATTAACTCGCAGCCGGTCGTAGAGTCCACCAGCTGATCTATCCGGGGCAGAGGATAAAATTCTTTCGGGCAAGCTTTGTTGAGATCCCGAAAATCAATGCACACTCTCCACTTATTGCCTGGCTTGGAGACTAATACTACGTTAGCCAGCCAGCTCGGGAACTGCACCTCGCGTATATGTCCGGCTTTCAAAAGCTTTTCCACCTCCGCCCGGATAATGGCATTCTGCTCGGCGCTGAAGTCCCTTTTTCTTTGCTTCACTGGCCGAGCGTCCGGTCGGACATGCAACTCGTGTTGCGCTATGCTCGGCGAAATTCCGGGCAGCTCATGTGTCGACCAGATGAAGACATCATGATTTCTTCGGAGGCATTGGATCAGCTCATCTTTCTGTTTCTCCTCCAGATCGGACGCAATAAAAGTCGTGGCATCCAATCGGGTTGGGTGAATCTGCACTTCCTCTTTTTCTTCATAAATTAAAGAGGGTGACTTTTCGGTGATGGCGTTTACCTCAATCCGGGGCGCCTTCCGAGCGGAATTGGCTTCTGCTCGGACCATCTCGATGTAGCATCGCCGAGCTGCTAGCTGATCTCCCCGTACCTCTCCCACTTTGTCCTCCACGGGGAACTTGATCTTTTGATGGAAGGTTGAGACGACCGCTCGGAATTCGCTGAGCGCCGGTCGTCCCAAAATGACATTGTAGGAAGAGGGAGAATCGACTACCACGAAGTTTGTTGTTCTTGTCCTCCTGAGCGGCTCTTCTCCCAGCGAGGTAGCCAGCCGGATCTGTCCGACCGGCTGAACTTCGTTACCAGTAGAGCGGAGTTGTCATAGGTAACAGCTCGGCTCGATCAATTTGCAACTGATCGAGCGCCTTCTTGAATATGATGTTGATGAGCTCCCTGTGTCAACAAACACGCGGTGAATAGTGTAATTGGCTATTACCGCTTTGATGAGCAGAGCATCGTCATGGGGTACTTCAACTCCTTCCAGTCCGGCCCGAAACTAATTTGGGTCCTTCCGCTGCTCTTGGCTACACCGCATGAACTGAGTCCGGACGCCTCCTTTCTAGCTCGGTTGGAGTCTCCTCCGGTCGGTCCGCAAGCAATAACGTTGATCTCGCCTCGAGAAGTATTACTTATTTTCCTCTTCCCGAGCGGATGGTCGAGACCGTTCTCGGGCTCGGCGATTCTCCTTCCTTGGGGAACGATGTCGATCGAGTCCTTTGTCGCCTATCGCTCTCGTCCGATCGGCCATGAGTTCTCCGTTCGCCGACGAGGGAGACCGTCGTCCCATTCCGAGGCGCAGGATGAGCCATGAAGGGAAGACTGACAATCCCTTGTGTTGTGCGTATCCGTCCGGTGGAAGGAGCACCACATCTTCTTTGGGCTGGGCGGCGGCTACCTCTTGCACGTGGGACCGGCATGGGGATCGGATTACTTGCCCTTGGTCCTCCGGGCGGTGATGAGCGGTCGCTTCCGTTCACCGAGGAGCCCGGTTGGAGTTTCTTTTTTCCTAGCCGCCTGTGCCTCTTCCACGTTGATGTATTCGTTCGCCCGGTGTAGCATGTGATCATAGTCTCGGGGCGGCTTTCGGATGAGCGATCGGAAGAAATCCTCATCCACCAGGCCTTGTGTGAAGGCATTCATCATGGTTCCGAGGTGGCCGTTGGAATGTCCATCGCCACTTGGTTGAACCGCTGGATGTAAGCTCGAAGCGATTCACGGGCTTCTTGCTTGATGGCGAACAGGCTCACGCTCGTTTTCTGGTAGCGTCGACTGCTCGCAAAATGGTGGAGGAAGGCCGTTCGGGAATCTTTGAAGTTCGTGATGGATCCGTCCGGCAATCTCCGAAACCACCGTTGAGCCGATCCCGAGAGAGTGGTAAGAAAAACTCGGCAATTTACTCCATCTGTGTATTGATGGAGAGTAGCTGTGTTATCGAACTTACCCAGATGATCATCTGGGTCGGTTGTCCCATTGTACTCGCCGATCGTCGGAGGCGCGTAGTGCTTTGGCAGAGGGTCTCGTAGAATAGCCTCTGAAAATTGGCGATTGATCCGCTCGGGAGATGCGTCCGCTCGGGGGGCTTTCCCCTTTCTGTCATCTCGCCTAGGCATTTCCTCCGAAGAAGATCCCCTATCCCTATGAGCTAGTATGGCTTCAGGGGTGCAGAATAGGGCTCGATGAAATGCAACGGTGGTCGGTGGTGCTTCCGCTCGACCACCAGACGCCGATGTTGCTTGCTGCTCTGGCCGCTCGGCTGTGGCTTTTTATTTTTGCTCCACGAGCTTGGCGGCCCTTATCTCGATCAGAGCGTCAAGTTCCTCGTTCGAGAGCGTCACCACGTGTTGTCGTCCAGCCTCGTCCATGGCTGTCGATCGGATGCAGGAGCGTTCCCACAGACGGGGCCAAATTGATCCTGTCTGAATCGCCGAACCAAAGGACGCTGGGCACGTGGCGCACTCCTAGTCGATGGTGTAGGCCTCCGTCTAGTCGCACGAATCTCCGGCGAACCTGCACAGAAGTCGGGCCGGGAAGGGGTTCCCGGCAGCGACCCTCCGACGCTCAAGTCAGGTAAGCGGACAACAAAAGGTGGCTCCGAATATCCTAGAACGCGTACCTCCGGCGAAGGAAGAGGCTCTTTATATAGAGCGGTGAAAGAATTAATGCACGTCCACCGAGGTGCATACGTGTCCGCAGCCCATACCTCGGTATGTACCTGTCAGAGAGCTTACCTGACACCATACTGCTACAGTTCAATCACGTATTCGATGGGACAACAGAACACCTTGTTGTCAGACTTAGAGTTGACGGCTGTCAGAAGATGTTCCTATCCTTCACCCACCGCCCGGCCGGGACGTTCGTCCGGACGGCCTTAATTCCCGGCGCCAGCCGGCCGGCGCGCCCATTATGTCCTGCCTTCTCTTAGGCCTTCCGCTCGGTCATTATTTACTATGTCATTGAGCGTCGGAACCCTGACTCCTGTCAGGGCGTCTTTCACTATCAGACGTGTACGGGTAGGCCGATCGGCCTGCCCTTTTTTCATGTGTCCGGTCGGCTCACCCTTCTTCGACGGACCACCTGGCCCTCTGACCTCCACGTGGCATTGACCCCTCGTTAGGGGGTCCCGGGCTCTTACCACCGCATCAGTTAATTTGACTCAATATATGAAAGCAAAGATTTTTTGAATATGAATATGGTTCGAATCTCGGCATAGTTGAGCTAAATGCCTCCCTCATGCGTTAGCACTATTCCAAAGGCTAGTAGCCATCCGTAATTTATCTCCTTTATGTTAGTCTTGGGACGAGTTGACAGGGGCGCTAGGGGCGAGCGTAGTCTCCTTTTGCCACTAGGAGAGGTAAATGAACACATATGAACTAGTTTTATATCAATCTGTGGCCATTTAGTTAATCAGTCAATTTTGACCTTGGATTAATATGAAACCAGTTTCTATGTGTTCGACCACTTCTTTTGATTATATCCATGCACTTAATGTCACTCAATATATTGAGATTAATAATTTTTAAATATAAAAATATTTGAAAATTTTAATTCGTGTTTAAAAAATTATTGCTCTTAATATATTAAGTCAAATTGATGTTTGAAGGCATGAATATAATTAGGAAAACTAGCCGAACACATAAAATCTATTTTCATATCAATTCGAGGTCGCTTGGTCCATTAGTTTGATTTTTTTTAATATGAATTAAAATTTTCAAATATAATTATATTTAAAAAATTATTGTTCTCAACATATTGAGTCAAATTGACATTTATAGATATGTATATAATTAGGAGAGATAGATAAATACATACGAACTAGTTTCATATCAATTCGAGGTCATTTGATCTATCATCTGATTTTAGATAAAATTAGTTGATATATCAAATGTCAAATTGACGTTTAAGGGCATAATTTTGCCTAAAATTAATTTTAAAAAAAATCAATCATTTTAAAAATCAATTCATCCATTCGTTTATAATTTAGATGTTTTGGCATAGAAAAAAATTTATTTGATTGTAGATGTGTGGTTTTGATAATTTTTTTAATAATTTTAAAAATATATCTGATTAAGTAAAAAGTCGTTTTTTTTATAATATTCTGGTTGGATTCCATCCGAATCGTCACCCAGGCCACGGAGTGTCGGTGGCTCGTACGTGGTGCTGATGTTAATTAATGCGCGGCGTGGAGTTCCGCGAGGTGACTGCGCCTCGGTGTTGCTCTGTGGCAGTTGTGGAGACGTCAATCATTGATTTGAGGCCGGCGAAGTGAGTGACCTAAAGTGATTTGCTAACCAAAAGGGCGTTTTGATTAACCTAAAGTTGTTCTAATTAATTTAATAAAGTTTGATGTTGATAATTTAGATGGCATAGTGAATGATTTGCTAGGAGAAGTATTGTGCATCCAAAATCTGTACTCATTATTAGTGTGAAAGAGATAATCAATTGAGACAAACAAACAAACAAGTAAGACAAAACACGATAACACTTAACCCACTGGGTAAATACAAAAAGAAAACATTATGAGGATGGATAAAGTAAAGGGTATTTTAATTAAGGACAATACTTAGAGTCAAATTAGTTAGAATGATTTTTTTAAAAAAAAATTAATGTCATTATTCAAATAATATCATATTTTATAAATCAATTATATTCTTTCTTATTTATTTTTTATTTAATTTTAAAAATAATATCTTATTAATTTTTATTAATAATACTTAATTAATTTTTTTAGCTAATTTAATTAATTTTTTAACTAGATAAATTCAGACCAGCCAAATTTATCGTTTAATTAATCAAATAAGGTGCTTTATTTTCTTTTTCCCCCACTCTTTTATTCTATTGGTTCAATTCACTCAAAAAAACCATGTTGGTCCATAAACAGCAAAGTTTAGTAAAAATACCAAAATGGGGGTTTCATAATGAACAATTCTCACGTAGGCCCGAATATTTAATGATGCTCATTTATCATAAAATAAAGTCAATCAGTAAGAAATTTTTTTTAAAAAAAAAGGTTAATTGATCCTATTCAAAAGTCGAGTCGACGGATATTAGGGATATGACGCTCCTATTGAATGTGCGAAGACCCCAAGTGAAGCGGACCTGTAACCATAACCACGTCAATACCGAGCCAGGGAAGGGTTCTCCGGCATTGGCCCTCCGACGCTCAAGTCAGCCACCGTCGATGTATAAGCAGTAGAGCGAAGAAGTAGAAGAACAATAGCAATAGTAATGTGCGCGCACCTCCGACGAAGCTTGGACCTCTTTATATAGGGTTCTCCCAACGCATGTACACGCTTCCCAAGGCGTACACGCTTCTCATAGCTTCGCATGAAAAGACCTATCAGTGAAGTGTCTCTGACACAATACCTTAACGAGTTGAGCACATCTTTGACGTGACAGTGGAAGCTTTCGTCGTACGATCCTCTGTCTGATTATGCCGCCAACCATACCGTTTGTCAGTGGCTCTGGTCCCCAAAAGGATATCGTCGGATCCTCCTTTTGTATATTACTGGGTCGAGAGGGAGAACCGCTCAGCCAACCTTCCACTGTCCAAGCTTCGCTGCCATGTTGAACGGGAAGCCTGGTTTGAATATGATCTACTTGATCGCGACTTCGCTTCGTCGGTTCCTAGTTTGATGCAAGTCCGAAGCGGGCTAGCCGTTCGGCATGTGCCTCGCCGATTCTAGGCTCTTATGAGCATCAGAAGCTCGGTGCAGGGGCGAGCTGTGATGATATCGGACTGGACATTCTTTATCCCGGTCGGGCAAGTGGGTTGCCCTACCGGCCGTTGATATAGGGGGGTAGACCTTGACTGTGCCCCCCACCGTGGCGTTGACCCTCCGCGGAGTGGACCCCCACTTGCCCGATCGGCCAGTGATATAGGGGAGTAGACCTTGACTTTGACCCCCACCGTGGCGTTGACCCTCCGCGGAGTGGACTCTTCCTTATCATCGCATCACATGCCTCCCGCTCAAGTCTAGTCAAAGGAGGCTGCAGGTCCGACTGACTGGACAAAAATTGTCTCTGGAGATAGATCGCTTGATCAGCCGTGACACTTATTGGGCTCTAGTCGGACTGCTGAAGGATGTCGATCAGCCATGAGGTCGATCAATGGAACCGCTCGGCGCTATGAGTAATCGCCCTTGGGAATTTTTCTTTTGGTGTCGTTGGGCGAGTGTGGTCTATGATGATGTCACCCGGATCTCCTGGAAATCGTGTAAATCACCCCCATTAAGACCAAGCACGCGCCCATGCCGATTAATGGCGCCCATTAAATACCGACCCATGGGAGTGCGCCACATGTCGCGCGCACTGTTGTCGCACGTCCGAAGCGACAGGCTATGATGTGACGTTTGACGGTTTGAATTCAATGACGGGATCTGTGCTTCGGTTTCCGTGACCTAGATCGGACGATTCCGGTCGGTCGAGCCTGGAGTTTATAAATCCGCAACGCTGGCTTCTTCTCCCCACTTTGCGTCTTCTGCGATAGTTTGACGGCGAGTTTCCCTGTGCGATCGATGCTCCGACGATTTTTTGCACCTCTTTTATGGCCACCTTTTCTTCTCCTGTAAGCTCTCCTCCTAAACCTTGCTTGCCTTCAATCTTTGCATTTTTGTTCCAACACTTTCTGTGTTTCTCACTCGCATTTATTCCCTTCGACACCCCCCCTCCCCCGCTCGTTTTCTTGTATTTCGGCGATGGCAAGATCCTCGCAACCGTCAGACCACTCTCCTGGTCTTTTGGTATACTACCATGGAGACCAAGTTTGATGCGGGCGACGACGAGAGTCTCAAAAATGTTTTTGAGATTCCCCCTATCACGAGATCATTCTACCTTCCTCGTCCGATCGGCCGAATGATCCGCTGACCGACACAATCTATTTGTTCAGGGATCAATTTGTGGTCAGTTTATGATTCCCTATCCATCCCTTCATCATCAAAGTTTGTAATTATTTTCACTTTCCCCTTCCATAACTCGTGCCGAACTCATTTCGTCTTCTGTGCGGCGTCATTGTGTTGTTTCGGCTGCATGACATTCCTCTGACCCCTCACATTTTCTATTACTTTTACTATCCCAAGCAATCCGAACTAGGAACCTTTCTCTTTCAGTCTCGGGCCAAGCTAGTCTTCTTTGACAAAATGACAACTTCCAACAAATATTGGAAAGAATATTTCTTCTTTATGCGTCTTTCCGAACGACCTGACTTCCATACTCGCTGGCAGGTTGACTTACCACCTCAACCTGATTTGAAGAAGTACAAGAGTCGCTCGGACTACCTTCATGCCGCCTCCATGCTGGCCGGACGGAAGTATGACATCCACAAGCTACTGCTTGAGGGTGTGCTATACATTTTTAGCGTGAGTCTGATCCGCACCGGGCTATCGACCAGCTTAGGTAAGAGGTTCCTTGCATATTTTTCTTTTGATTCTAACTGATTTTTCTGCTTCTTTTGTAGCCGAAGTTATATTGCGTGCTCGGATGTCCGACCTTGCGAAGCTTCAGAACGACAAGATCAAGGCGGTTGTTGTGGAGGAATTAACGAACTGCACCCTACAACCGGTCGGCTCTCAAGATGAGAGCGCAACGACTCCCCGCCCTGGCGAGTGGGGCGGGGGGGGGGGGGGGGCAGCTAGTTAAGCCGCCAATATCAAGGTTGTCAGCGGCGCGAAGCCACCATCCGAGCAAATGGCCATCGCCCGCTCGGAGAGTTCGGATTCTTCTAGCAAGCCGTTGCTAAGGCGTAAAAGGCACCACATAGAGTCTTCGTTCTACTGCTTCCACATCGCCTATGATTGACTTGAGCGTCGGAGGACCAACGCCAGGAACCCTTCCCTTACTCGACACTGACGTGATTATGATTACATGTCCACTTTGCTCGGAGTCTTCATACGATCAACAAAAACACCACATCCTTAATATCCATCGATTCAATTTTCGGACAGGATCATTAATAATACTCATTTGTTATAAAATAGAGTCATTTTATACTTTTTTTTTAACTAACAATATTTAACAATTTTATATTAAATACGACCAAATTTAAGAAAATATGAATAGAATGAACACTTGATTAATAATCAGACGTCAAACTAATTAAATTAAAATTGAATAAGTTGAATTTGTTTAAAAAAAATTAATCGGATGGAATTTTTATATAAAAATAGAACAAATGAATAGATAAAAATCAAATTGATCCGGTCAAACACTGAAATAATAAATATTTATTGATGATAGAGAGTCGAATGCATCAATAAAAGAATCATCACGGTCCGAAATCATCAATCAAGGAAATTTTTTAAAATTTTTTTAAATGATACCATTTCTTCACGGTCCGACTCATGATCTTCAGTTTGATTTAATGCAGTAAATCAATATTTTAAACTCTAAATATGAAACCATTTCTTTGTTGTGACGCATCAAACAAAATTTTTTAAATGATATTTTAAATACGTAAATCATTTGAATAAGTTTTTATAAGTACTTTCTAATTTATTTAGATGATAAAAAAAATTTAAAAATTTTAATTGAATAAGATTCGTCATCTCCAATATTAATTAATTTATTTGAAAATCTAGATATTTAGATTAACAAATAAAAATAAAAGTGTGTCACTATATTTATTACAAATTTAAGGATTTTAGGATGGTTAAATATTTTTTTTTGGGATAAAAACTTAATTTCAATCAACCAATACTAACTACCAAGATATATTTCGAAAAAATTAAGATTTCTAGACTATAGTACAATAATAAAATATTCAGATTGTCATTTAATTATATATTATTCGATTTTTAGATAGGACGAATTTATAAAAATTTAGGGGCGTGCAACTAAAGATTATTTTTGAAAAATTATAATATATTCCACCAGTTGATAAATTTTTATAGAATAAAATAAATGTATTTATAGTATAGTAATAAAATGAAATTGTTAAGATTAATATATATTTTTTTCAAACTGTTAATAATTTCCGTTCTTCCACGTAATCTTAGCTGTGCCGGGCCGTGGGTCCAAACATTATGATAATTACGAGGACCAAAGTGAAAAGTTCCAGATACACGGGCGGAAGGCGGCCGTAAAATTAAAGTGTAGTAAAACAAGAAAGAATCCGAGTGACTAGTGAGCAGGGTTGAATAATAATAATAATAATAAAATAAATAAGATATTCGTCGTCAGTCGAAGGCCATGCTCGCCACCGACAGCTTAGATGTTGCCGCCTTTTCATTGGGTTGGTCGTTCATGCCTCGCCCTCACTGATCAACCACTCTTTCCGCCTTCTTGATTCATACATTTTCTCCTTCCTCCTCACGATTTCTTCCTCTTCCTCTTCGTTCTATTAAAATTTTGTTTTTTTACCGAGAATAGTTGAAATCGCAATCCGGTTGGGTAGCGGATGTAAAAAAAATGGGGGAAGAATAAAAGAGCAATTAAGGAGTTGGAGGCAGCAAGACAGAGGGGAGAGAGAGACAGAGAAAGGGAGTCTGCCACTCTTCCTTCACCCGGTCCTCCTCCGTCCACACTCTCTCTCTCTCTCGCTCTCTGCGCGCACTGGAGACTAGAGTAGAGAGAGAAGGAAGGAGGGAGGAGGAATTGGTTACTGGTTCGGTTTCTGCTTTCTGTTTCACCTCCTCGGCTAGTCGGCTGGTGGACTTGGGCCTGTTCGAGGTAAAGGAGGTAACTTTGAGTGGTTTGGTCCCTAGAGCGAAGAAATGGAGGCCGGCGCAGGGCTGGTTGCCGGTTCCCATAACCGGAACGAGCTCGTGGTCATCCGCCGCGACGGTGAATCGGGGGTAATTGGCTAGCCTTTTTTTTTTTGTTAATTTCTTTCACTTTCAGTAAAGATCTGATTTTGCATTGCGTTTCTTGTTGATTTGATCTTGCCCGGCAGCCCAAGCCGCTGCAGCAGTTGAGCGGGCAAATCTGCCAGATCTGTGGTGATGACGTCGGTCTCACCATCGACGGGGATCTCTTCGTCGCCTGCAACGAGTGTGCCTTCCCCATTTGCAGGACCTGCTACGAGTACGAGCGCCGGGAGGGTAACCAGATTTGCCCCCAGTGCAAGACCAGGTTCAAGCGGCTCAAGGGTAAAAAAAAAAAAAACTAAACTAAACTAAACATACGCATTCTCCTTCCTCTATCTCGCGTTCCATTTTCCGCACTTCTCTCGATTTTCTTGTCTTTTTTGCTCTCTTTGCTTCATGATCATGTTTCATAGGTTTGGTATTGACAATTCTGGTGATTTCCAGTGCGAAAATATAAATTTTTGCTTCAGTTTATCAGAAAATTATGGTTAACCATTTTACATAATTACAATTCTTTTCACTCGATCCCTCTACTCCTAAGCATTTATAGTGAACCTCCGTATTAGATCTTCTCGTCCACTTCCATTCTCGTCTTAAACCCTGGTTGAATTTAGTCTTGCTGTATGTGTCTCTAAACTTTGGCTTCAGCTCATATCAGGAAGCTTCTTGCTTGGGCTTTTACAACTATAGTTTTATCTATGAAGGGTGTCCTCGTGTGACTGGTGACGATGAAGAGGATGATGTTGATGATCTTGAACATGAATTCGAGTGGGAAGATAATCATGACTCACAATACATGGCCGAGGCAATGTTAATTGGCCACATGAGCTATGGCCGGCAGGGTGACATCAACACCTCCCGTGTGGTTCATCCAGTTCTCCAAGTCCCTCTTCTCACGAATGGCGAGATGGTACTTGTACTCACACCTTCCTTTGGTTATTTCTCTCAGAAATACCATTCAACTCTGATGGATGATTACTAGTCTTTTAATTTCCAGGTTGATGACATTCCGCCGGAGCAGCATGCACTAGTCCCTTCTTTTGTGGGCGGCGGAGTGAAAAGGATTCACCCTCTTCCCTTTCCTGATCACAATCTTCCTGGTATTTGTACTACCACTGATCTATTAAACTACAATGAGCTATTATGATGTCTACCCATATAATTTTAGTGCCAGAAGAAACTAATAGCAAAGATGTTCATTTGCAGCGCAACCTAGATCCATGGATCCTTCCAAAGACCTTGCTGCTTATGGATATGGGAGTGTAGCCTGGAAGGAACGAATGGAAATTTGGAAGCAAAAGCAAGAGAAATTGCACACGACTAGAAGCAATGGTGGTGATAAAGGCTGGGATAACAATGAAAATGAATCTGATTTACCATTGTAAGTTCCAATGTGATTTATTATATGTTTGAAATTTGTATTCTAGACAATGTTATATGTTCATACTAAAGAATCTTTACTTTAATAATTTAACTTCCTATTCATCTTCTGTAGAATGGATGAAGCTAGACAACCATTGTCAAGAAAACTACCAATCCCTTCTAGCAAAATAAATCCATACAGAATGATAATCTTAATTCGACTGGTTGTTGCTGGGTTCTTCTTCCATTACCGGATTACAAACCCTGCCCGAGATGCATATCCATTGTGGCTCATATCGGTGATCTGTGAAATCTGGTTTGCTATTTCTTGGATTCTTGATCAATTTCCCAAGTGGCTTCCAATTGAAAGAGAGACTTATCTTGACAGATTGTCCTTGAGGTAATCTACTTAGTCCACATGAAATTTTATTGTTTGTTTAATGATACTTGCACCTAATTGTTCATTCATATTCCTAGGTATGAAAAAGAAGGGCAACCTTCTCAATTAGCTTCAATAGACATATTTGTGAGTACAGTTGATCCAATGAAGGAACCCCCTTTAATCACTGCAAACACTGTTCTTTCTATCCTGGCTGTGGACTATCCCGTTGAAAAAGTATCTTGCTATGTCTCTGATGATGGTGCTGCTATGCTGACATTTGAAGCATTGTCTGAAACATCTGAATTTGCAAAGAAATGGGTTCCTTTTTGTAAAAAATTCAGTATAGAACCCCGTGCACCAGAATGGTATTTTCAGCAAAAGATAGATTATCTCAAGGATAAAGTCCATCCTTCATTTGTAAAGGAAAGAAGAGCAATGAAGGTATGAAAATATTTATCATTGAAAATATGCAAAGAACTTGTATAACTGAAATTGATTTTATTTTCAGAGGGAATATGAGGAATTTAAGGTGAGAATAAATGCCCTGGTTGCTAAAGCACAAAAGGTTCCAGAAGAAGGGTGGACAATGCAGGATGGAACACCCTGGCCTGGAAATAATGTCCGTGACCATCCAGGCATGATTCAGGTAGATTTTTCTGCATTTCTTGTACCAGTATGGTATGAGCTTCTTTCTTTACCTATTTCAATCGTTTGTTTTGCTGACATAATATATTTTTAGGTATTCTTGGGTCAAAGTGGAGGGCATGATATTGATGGGAATGAACTACCACGTTTGGTTTATGTTTCTAGAGAAAAGAGACCAGGTTTCAATCACCACAAGAAGGCTGGTGCCATGAACGCTTTGGTGAGCAGTGTGCATTGGATCAGTTTGTCAGAAGTGAATTTAATTTTGCTCAGTTGCCTATAATATGTTTGACAGGTCCGAGTCTCTTCTGTACTTACAAATGCCCCTTATCTGTTGAATGTTGATTGTGATCATTACTTCAACAATAGCAAGGCAATGCGAGAAGCAATGTGCTTCATGATGGATCCTCTTGTAGGAAAGCAAGTGTGCTATGTGCAGTTCCCCCAGAGGTTTGATGGTATTGATTGGCATGATAGATATGCTAATCGAAACATTGTCTTTTTTGATGTAAGTACGTGCATCAATGTTTCACATTTGATGATCTATTGCAGAATTCTTTAATTAAAAAATTGCTCTATTCACATGGTTCAAGTGCTAAAACAAAGACATGATGCAGATCAATATGAAAGGTCTGGATGGGATTCAAGGGCCTATTTATGTTGGTACTGGATGTTGTTTTAGAAGGCAGGCACTCTATGGAACTGATGCTCCCAAGAAAAAGAAGCCTCCAAATAGGACATGCAATTGCTGGCCAAAATGGTGCTTCTGTTGCTGCTGTTGTACTGGTAGTAGGAAGAAGAAGACCGCAAAAGCTAAGAAGGAAAAGAAAAAGACTAGTTTCAAAAATGCTGAGAATGGAGCACCAACATATGCACTTGAAGGCATCAAAGAAGGTGTTAAAGATACATATCTATGCCTCTATCTTTTCAAGCAGCAATGCTAGCATCTGTTACTTATTTTGTAGTGTAGTTCTGAATTTAACAATATTTAGCTGCCTTTATTGACATCTTCTAGTTTTGGAAGTTAGTAACCATACAATGATAGTCTGATTAAGAATGACCTTCTTTGGCAGGTTTCTTAGATAACTGGACGCCTAGTCCTTTATATCTTATAGAAAGGATGCCAAGTATTAAGACTCAGGAGTCAATTCATTTTGTTAGTTTTCTTTTTATCTGTTTCGGATCAATGTCTTCTTTCAAAAGGTTCACAATAAAATAAGTCAAGTCAGATAACTAAAACATTTTTTGTATTGTAACTAGTGTTTTATTGAAGGAAGATCATGATGCGTTCCTGTAATTTCTCAATGTCGTGTAGATGGATTTTGCTACTCTGTCAAACTATTGAAGCATTAGGCACAACTGATTCAATAAAAGATAGATACACAGCTGCTTGAAAATATGTTGGAATTATAGATGTTTATATTAACATTCAAATATGTTAACAGACAATGGGACAGACAAACAAAATCTGACATCTGAGCAGAAGTTAGAAAAGAAATTTGGGCAATCTCCTGTTTTTGTTGCATCTACTCTCCTAGAGAATGGTGGACTGCTTAAGGGTGCTACTCCAGCTTCTTTACTGAAGGAAGCTATCCATGTTATTAGCTGTGGCTATGAGGACAAAACAGACTGGGGAAAAGAGGTGATTCTTTTGTTATTTTATTTATTTATTTATTTATTTTACAGTTAAGATGTCTTTCTTAATTTCCTATTACTTCTCTGCAGATTGGATGGATCTATGGTTCAGTGACGGAAGATATATTGACAGGTTTTAAGATGCATTGCCATGGGTGGAGATCTATATATTGTATCCCATCAAGGCCTGCATTCAAGGGATCTGCACCTTTGAATCTTTCAGATCGTCTTCACCAGGTTCTGAGGTGGGCACTTGGATCTGTTGAAATTTTCTTGAGCAAGCACTGCCCTCTCTGGTATGGATATGGAGGTGGACTTAAATCGTTGGAACGGATGTCATACATTAACGCTACTATCTACCCTTGGACGTCAATTCCACTTTTGGCCTACTGTACCTTACCTGCTGTTTGCTTGCTTACCGGGAAATTTATCACCCCAGAGGTACAATCTATTTTGTCATTTTGTTTTACTAATTCCAATTGTTTTTTCCCAGATGCTTATTTATAACATGTTCTGAATTGCAGCTTTCCAATGTAGCAAGTCTTTGGTTCTTGTCACTTTTCATTTGTATCTTCGCAACTGGCATCCTTGAAATGAGATGGAGTGGTGTTGGCATTGATGACTGGTGGAGAAATGAGCAGTTTTGGGTTATCGGAGGTGTTTCCTCGCATCTCTTTGCTGTGTTTCAGGGGCTTCTAAAGGTTCTTGCTGGTATAGATACCAATTTCACTGTGACATCAAAGGCTGGTGATGATGAAGATTTCTCCGAATTGTACACATTCAAGTGGACAACATTGCTCATCCCTCCTACAACATTGCTTATTGTGAACTTCGTCGGCGTTGTTGCTGGTGTCTCCAATGCGATAAACAATGGATATGAATCATGGGGACCTCTATTCGGGAAGCTCTTTTTCTCCTTTTGGGTGATCGTCCACCTGTATCCCTTCCTCAAAGGTCTCGTTGGTCGACAAAACCGAACGCCTACAATTGTCATCGTCTGGTCCATTCTCCTTGCATCAATTTTTTCATTGCTATGGGTACGAATCGATCCATTCCTACCAAAATCAGATGGCCCTCTTTTAGAGGAGTGTGGATTGGATTGCAACTGAGAGCCAGAGGTTGGTCACTATTGAAAGTCTCTCAACCACGGCTTGTTTCTTGTCATCGGCATATATATGTATGTACACTACCTTGGGGTCTTCCTCAAGTACACGGCGGGCGGTCCTGCTTTAAGTTGTAGATAAAAGGTGTGCTACATTTTGATTTTTTTCTTCCTTTGTATGGTTCTTTCTCCATCTCCCATTAGGGAATTCGAAGTTCTGTCTAGCAATTGTAGTTTGTCTGTGCTAGCCGTTGCAGCGCCAGTTATTTTTTAGTTGATTAAACCAGTGGCAAGTCATGTTTCAATTGTTGCAGCCTATATCTATACTGATTCACCTCAATAAGGCAGGCGTCGCCTGATACATGCCACATGAAGATGCTTCATCAAATATGATGTTAGTCGTTTTCGTTTGTCTGTGCTTGTGTGTTCTTGTTATCAATGGTGTGGCAGCATCGACTTTTTTTTGTCTGAAATTGATTGCATCAGCTCTCTTCCTTGTCAAGACTGCTCCAGTGCCTTCGAATCATCTTTTCAGCATGAGAATGGCAGTAGCAAAGTGCTTCTATTTGTGGCCTGTTCTAAGTTATCACTTTACAGTTCATTCCTGCCTTTTGATGCGGATGGTTGTTTCGATTAGCTGCTGCGTCGGTGGTAGCCATCAAACTAGACATCTCCAGGCCTTCTTAATCAGGATTTTGAAGGTCATTAGTATTTGCTGGCTCATTTATTCCTCTTGGAAGCTATTGTACATTATAAAGAAGGTTAGTCACTTTTTTCCTCTCCCAATTATCATCGTCTCATTAGCTGCATAACAGCTTATGCGCCTTTCTGAAAAGGCAGATAATTACTCTCTTTTTCCTCACGACACTCATATTGCTTCTTGGATTCATCTGTACGTATCGTTAACATGCAGCAAAAGTAGCGTCAAAGTAATGCATCATGATTGTAGGTACCAAAATATTAAACATTGGCTCATCACAACATTCACTTGGGTATACTTTATTCACAATCGATTTTCAAAGAAAAACTGGTGAATTGGTAGGAACTCCAAAGTTACATGTGTATAGTTGAAGAGATATGTTATGCTGGGTGCAGCATATGTTATGCTGGATGCTAATGTTGTGCCCAACGTCCGCAACTATGAGGGGCGTCTCATGTGATAGTCGTGGACATTGGACGCGCAACATTGACGTCCAACATAACAAATTCCTATAGTTGACAATAAAAGTGAAATAGTCACCTCGGTAGCACTTTCAGGTGGCCCTTCATTATATGAAAGGAAGGTAGATTATGGGGATTTTGTCCAACAACATCAGTGCATTCAAGGAAGAATATAGACAACTAGTGGAGCATTTTACAATTGTTGGGACATAAACTAACCGTACTAGCCAGTGGGGGCAATAAATTCCCATAATTTTTTTAATGGGCACCGGATAATCCGTTAACTGAACAAATTCCATAGTTAAGTTCAAGGCAAAATGATGATCTCAAAAGGTGAAGCTGGCTTACAGCCTAAAAGCTGCGCTTACAGTTATCCTGGGGATGGTGGAGGGAGGCAAATCAGAATTTTGAGAAAATAAAAAGGACAAAAATTCAGGGGCGTTTTTTTTTTTTTTTTCATTTATCATCAAAATAACATTTCACCGTATCTCAACGTATTTTTATTTTGGAGTGGTTATGATCCTATAAATAACAATTATCATTCGAACTGCTACAACTATATAGTTATAATAATTACAATCCTATAACCATTACAATTGTATAATAGTTATGATTATGAAATTGTTATAGCATAATGTTAATTAGTATTAATCATAGATGAATTATTTTTATTATAACAGTAGGATTTAAAATTGTTACAATATAATATTATTAGTGTTCAGTAGAATTAAAAAAATCTGAGGGGCAATTAGGTCATAATATTTGCATGAGGGAGTTGAAGCAAATAAAACTTTGCATGCAGGGAGTGGGAATAACGTTTTTTATGAGTGGGGATTGCATGCAAAATTCAAGTTCTAATTAGAGATTTTTCTCTACTTTACTTTTGAAAGGGAAAATTTACATGCAGTCCCCATTGGTAAACACAATTTTGCATGCACTCCCTATTGGAAAAAATCTTTCTTTTCACTCCCTAGTCTAATATACTTATCTAATTGCCCCTGATATTTTAAGTATAAAAAATCTAAAAATGAGTATAAATCCTCTTAAATTAAGTACAATTAAAATAGAATCCAATATATTTTCTATCATATTGAGTATAATTCTTTTTCCACCTCAATTGGATGGAAAATATATTAGATTTTCTTTAAATGATACTCAATTAGATGTAAAATATACTATATTTTCTTTAAATGATACTCAATTGGATGAAAAATATACTAGATTTTTTTTTTCAAATGGTACTGAATTTAGGAGGAATTATATTAAATAGGAAAAAAAGCGTACTCAATTTAATAGAAAATATACTTGATTCTAGTTTAAAATACTGAATTTAATAGGAATTATATTTTTTTTTAGACTATTTATACCTAAAATATATGAAGGTCAATTTTAATTAAAAATATACTCGAATATATTAGATTTTCTTTAAATGATACTCAATTGGATAAAAAATATACTATATTTTCTTTAAATTATACTCATTTTTGGACCTTTTGTACTAAAAAAATCTGAGGGGCAATTAGGTCATAATATTTGCATGAGGGAGTTGAAGCAAATAAAACTTTGCATGCAGGGAGTGGGAATAAAGTTTTTTATGAGTGGGGATTGCATGCAAAATTCAAGTTCTAATTAGAGATTTTTCTCTACTTTACTTTTAAAAGAGAAAATTTACATGCAGTCCCCATTGGTAAATACAATTAAATATTTGAAAATGAAAATAAAAATGAACTAAGTGAGAATGAGAGTTATTTTGATAATAAATAAAAGAGTATTTTTTAATGATTTAAATAAAAGAAAGGTCTCTTTAATTTTTACCCAAATAAAAATAAGTTAAAGACTCACTCATTTAGCTAATGCTTTTGCGATGGAAAACAAATATTTCATTATGACGTGAATTAGAGGATAGTTTATATTCAGGTATGAGACAGCAAGATCTAATAAACGATTGTAAAATGATCTTTTGTGCCGTGGTCGAACGTAGGAACGAATCGAATTAAAGTTAGGGTGAACTTGAACTTATTGTTTGGTAGACTTGAAGGATAGAAAGGCTAGACAAAATAAAAGTTGGGACTTTCTATCACGGGCTGAAAAATTACTATGATGGTTTATTTTTTCCACTATTGACATTTGGCAAAATAAACTAAAAGATAATCAAACAGAATACTAAAAACTACAACTGGTTTGATTGAATCAATCTCTCAAAATTAATCAAAGTAAGTTAAAAATATAATGACAACTAAAAAACTAGAGTATATGAGTTAAAGTTCAATCTGCAATCTAAATCATTATCACATAAGAACACCCCACGCTTCAAAATAATCATGATTTCACATTCATCCATTAAATTGTCTTTTTTTTTAAAAAAATATTTTAATTTTTATAAATATTTATAGATCACATTTATCCCAGTTATCAAACGTTTACCTTCAATTTTTTTTTTAAAAAAAATAGGGGAGCTGCTGCAGCACAGGTGGGTCCGGCCGCAGGTCCACCCACGCACCGAGAATTGTGCTGCGGAAGCTCAGACTTTTAATTTTTTTTAAAAAAAATAAAACTTACGAGGCAAATCTTTAAACTTTTTAACGGTGATTTCTAATATCCCCTCTCTATTATCTATTATCTATTATCTCGTGGATATTTGAGGTTGAACATATTTACATAAATATCTTCTTCAAATATTTCCATGCCTCCCAGAAATTTATTTCTGACAGGAAACGCAGGTAAATCCATCAGTTTTATTCACTTGTGGGGAAGAATAACTTGTTTCTTCTTTACAAGAAAAAAAAACTCTTCGACTTTCCACTTTCTTTTGACGAAAAAGAAAGCATTAATGTTCATCGGCGAATATGATGAACCTAAATAGGTTATTGAAGTTGGCCTCGCCCACCGTTGGAGGTGTGGAATCGAGTACTTATTATTGGAAATATGAATGAAATAAAGAGATGGAGATAAAGAGATTTTATTGTGTATGAGTTTAGTCCCATATTAGAAGTCTCTTTAGGGATGACAATGGATCGGGTTCGGGTCGGATTCTATATCCTCCGTACTCATATCCATCGGGTATAGGATATCCAATGGGTATACCCATACCCATTAAAGGACCGCATATATTTTGTACGTGTAATTTTTCTTCTTTCTATCGAGCTATTATCATTCAAAAAAACATATTAAAATTAACATCCTATTAAAAAATTTATATATAATTATAAAAAATAGATTAAACATCTATATAGGCCTACTAATATCAACAAAAAATAGTAAATTGATTTTAGAAAAAGAAAATTTTCTTTAATATATGTATATATATTATTTAATCGGGTATTCGGGTCGGGTATCGGGTATTGATAGTCCCTCCATACCCTCCTCCATTCGGGTCGAATGTCGGATCCTCCATCGGGTTCGGGTGAAATTGTCATCCCTAAGTCTCTTAGTTTTATTGTTGGTTTAAATTATGACACATGCATTGACGTGGTAAACATATGCATGGGGGGAGACTTTCTCACGCGTGAGTGCGCAGGGATGAGTGTAAATCCAGGATCCGGATTGTACTGAACCAAGATTGCCTCGTGCGCGAGCATGACTTGCGCATGTCGAATGCCGGACCGGTTGAGGTAAAATTTACCCAAAAGAATGAACCAACATATTGCCACTTGAATCTTGCTTGATTTCGTAACGTCTCAGTATTAATGACGGCATTAAACTCATTAATGGTAATTTCGTAAGACATTAAACCCATTAATGACGAAATTAAACTCAACATTAAATGATCATAATTTGATCATTTATTGTAGGCAAGATGAGAGCTCCTATATAAGGAGGCTGGATCTTGAGCAAAGCAAAGAAAAAGCAAAAGCAAAGCGAAGCAAAAGAAAGAGAATTCCTCTACCTTTGTTCCCTGATTCTTTTCTCTCAGTCGTGCATCCGCTCGGCTAAATTACTTGTGATAACACTCAGGTGCATTCTCAGTTCGCCACGAACAACCAGTGCTTGGTTGCATTCGTGGTTTTGCCGTTGTATTCTAGGAAACAGACAATCTTGAAACAGATTCAATTCTGTTGAGATGGCCACGGAACGAAATGTTGAGGTGCAACAGACTCAACATGTGCAGGGCCCCTGCGCCCCAATTGGAACTGTGTCAATCAATCATGGGGACAAGCCAGAGAAGTTCAGTGGACTGAACTTCAAGAGGTGGCAGCAGAAGATGCTCTTCTACCTGGCCACGCTCAATCTGGCTCGGTTCTTGACCGAGGACCCTCCCAAGCGCACTGAGGATGCTGATGTGCAAATCATCAGTACAGTGGAGGCATGGACTCATTCTGAGTTCCTTTGCCGAAACTATATCCTCAACTACCTGGCCGACTCGTTGTACACTGTGTATAACATGAAGAGAACGGCTAAGGAGTTGTGGGAGTCCCTGGACAAGAAATACAAGACGGAGGATGCAGGGGCAAAGAAGTTCATCGTGGGCCGATTCCTGGACTATAAGATGGTTGACTACAAGATGGTTGACTCCAAGACGGTGATTAGCCAAGTCCAGGAGCTTCAGGTGATCTTGCACGAGATCCACTCAGAAGGAATGGTTATGAGTGAAGCCTTCCAGGTGGCTGCTATCATTGAGAAACTGCCTCCTGGCTGGAAGGACTTCAAGAACTACCTGAAGCACAAGCGGAAGGAGATGAATGTGGAGGAACTCATTACTCATTGTTCGACTTCGCATCGAAAAAGACAACAAGAGTTCAGAGAGGAAACTGTTCTCTCAGGCTACTGTGAAAGCCAACGTGGTTGAGCTCGGTCAAAGCTCGAAGCGGAAGAACCCCAAGTCTTCTAAGATGGGACCCAGAGGAGGCATCAACAAGAAGAAGTTCTCTGGGAAGTGCTTCAACTGTGACAAAGTGGGTCACAAATCTTCGGAGTGCAGAAAGCCGAAGAAGAAGCAAGAGGCCAACTTGAATGAGGGACTAGAAATGGACGACCTCTGCGCCGTGGTCTCTGAGTTGAACCTGATCGGTTCAAACCCGCGACAATGGTGGATCGATACTGGAGCCACCAGACATGTGTGTTGCAACAAGGAGCTGTTCCACAACTCCGAGGAAGTCACTGGAGACAAACTGTTCATGGGGAACTCAGCAACCTCGGACATCATTGGCCAAGGAAAGGTGGTGCTGAAGATGACCTCGGGCAAGGACCTCACTCTGAACAATATGTTGTATGTTCCGGAGATTCGAAAGAATCTAGTGTCTGGATCACTATTAAGCAAGCATGGCTTTCGCATTGTTTTTGAGTCGGACAGAGTTGTATTGTCCAAAAATGAAACATTTGTAGGAAGAGGCTACGTATCTGATGGGTTGTTTAAGCTCAATGTAATGGCCATTAGGCCCAAGATAAATAAAAATGAAAGATCTTCCACTTATATGCTTGAGTCTTCGTGTTTGTGGCATGGTAGACTAGGACATGTTAACTACGATGTGTTGCGTAGATGAATAAACATGCAAAGCATACCTACATTCCACCTTGACCCAAAACACAAGTGTGAGATTTGTGTTGAAGCGAAAATGACAAGGTTATCCTTTCAACATATTGAAAGAAATAATGAACCACTTGACCTAATCCACACTGATGTGTGCGACCTAAAAGGTACACCAACACATGGTGGTAATAAATACTTCATCACTTTTGTAGATGATAACATAAAATATTGTTATGTGTATCTTCTCAAAAGTAAGGATGAAGCTATAGAGAAATTTGCTCTCTATAAGAATGAGGTTGAAAATCAACTTAAAAGGAAAATTAAGGTGGTTCGAAGTGACCGAGGCGGTGCATATGTGTCACCATTCGCTGAGTTGTGTGTTGAACATGGGATCAGACACGAAACAACAGCTCCATATACTCCTCAGCAAAATGGAGTTGCTGAGCGAAAGAATCGAACTCTTAAGGAGATGATGAATGCTCTTCTATTAAGCTCTGGATTGCCAGAGTCCATGTGGGGGGAAGCTGTGTTAACAGCTAATTACCTTTTAAATAAGGTGCCCCAGAAGAAAATAGATAAGAGTCCTTATGAGTTGTGGAATGGAAGACAACCGTCCTACAAATATTTACGAATGTGGGGGTGTCTTGCCAAAGTGTTGGTACCTGATCCGAAAAGGATTAAGATAGGACCAAAGACTGTTGATTGCATATTTATTAGATATGCACATAACATCAGTGCTTATCGATTTTGTGTGTATGAGTCACACGTACCAGAGATACACAAGAACTCGATAATCGAATTGAGAAATGCCTCTTTCTTCGAGTATGTGTTTCCGTATAAGACCCGTGAGGATACTAGCTCCTCAAAACGGGCAACCGAAACACAAGGCGAAGAAGAAGATGATGATGACGAGGAACCCGTGGAGGTTGAACCTAGACGGAGCAAAAGAGCTTGGGTAGAAAAATCCTATGGATCGGATTTTATCACTTTCATGTTGGAGAGTGAGCCCCGAAGTTACTCAGAAGCTGTAGGCTCTTCTGATGGACCTCACTGGAAAGAGACAATTACATCTGAGATAGAATCTATCTTGCAAAATCACACTTGGGAACTTGTGGATCTTCCTCCAGGAAGTAAACCACTAGGTTGCAAGTGGATCTTCAAGAAGAAAATGAAATCAGATGACACAATCGATAAATACAAGGCCAGATTGGTATGTAAAGGATACCGACAATGAGAAGGCCTTGATTACTTCAATACATACTCTCCGGTATCGAGAATAACTTCCATTAGAGTATTGTTGGCTATTGCCGCTCTATGGAATCTCGAAGTACATCAAATGGATGTAAAGACAGCCTTTCTAAACGGGGATTTAGAAGAGAAAATCTACATGGATCAACCTGAGGGGGTTTCTGTGCCAGGACAAAAAAACAAGGTCTGTAGATTGGTGAAATCATTATATGGCTTGAAACAAGCACCAAAGCAGTGGCGTGAGAAATTCGATAATTCCATGAAGAAATGTGGATTCAAGATCAATGAATGTGATAAATATGTCTACATGAGAGCCACAGAGAGTGACTATGTCATCTTGTGCCTCTATGTAGATGGCATACTTATCATTGGGAGCAATGATAAGATAATCAAATCTACTAAAGATATGTTGAACTCAAGATTTGACATGAAAGACATGAGCCTAGCTGATGTGATTCTAGGAACTAAAATTCATAGAACAACAGAAGGACTTGTTCTTAGTCAGCCCCATTACGTGGACAAGATTCTTGAGAAATTCACCAAGGGTGATACTGTGTTGGCACGTTGCCGCTCCGGAACACCCCCAAGGTCTTCCAAGGAGCTTATTGATGGTTCCCATGTACAACTCCGAGCGAATGTGGTCCATCGATCGGCTCGTGGATCCGATGGACTTAACCTCTCTCCTCATGTCCGATTGGACTTTCTGACCCATTAGGTCTAGGGCTCCCCAGATCCGATCGGACTTCGAAAAAATTGGGATGGATAGAAAAGCATCACTGAAAGCTCATTAGTGCCCCCAAACCCCAAAAGGTCGATCCCTCATTCACCATTGAGAAAAAGCAACCAACAACCTATTAGACCGTCTATCCCATCATCCCGATATTTCTTTTAATGTCATGCATAACGGTCGTTAGAGAATTACTGGAATATTCTCTGTAGCTAGTATAGTAGACGTTTCCACTCGTTATACATAGAAACTGGTTGGTGCAATTTAGACAGGATGACAGTATGATAGTATGGTTGACCTTATTATAGCAATATATCTCGTTATGTATGCTAAAAGAAACAACACTATATTGGGGGGGGGGGGGGGGGGGTCCTTTCTTCACCAAGGAGGGGCTCTCCAAGTGTTCTCCACTATTCCTCATTACTATTCTTCATTTACCATTATTCAGCCTCCCATCTAACTTGAGCATTGGAGTGACTCCGCTAGGACCCACTCCTTGGCCCGTCTATTGACGTTTTCTTCTCACTTTGCTCTCTGTGATGTGGCAGACTTGTTGGTGGTTTTGGACTCTTCTCGTTCGAGGTCTTCTTATGGTCAGCGCACATATCATCTCATTAGCTGTCCATCTTCATTGACTTCAGATAGGAACAAATGTTCTACCGATTATGACTTTGTTTGATCGAGCTCAACATCTTTCAGTTGGGTAGTTTCCTCCTCTGCATCCTTGAGAAGGAGAATGTGATCCTCTTGGGAGAGACTAGTTTTAGAGAGAAACTCGGCCTTGGACGCCTTCTCCCTCTCCATGGTTCAACTGTAGTTTAAACTGAGGTCATGACTAGATCCTGGTCTTTGTAAGACATGATCTAATTAATAATACTATTTTATATTATACTAACTCTGTTTTATATGTTACATTTTATTTTTGTACAAATGTATTTTGCAGGGTTAAAATGCATAAATAAGACTCAGATGAATAGTATATGAGGTGCCTCGGAGGTTCGCGGAGGCACCTTAGAGCTACATGGAGGCACCCTCACATAGATAAACTTCAAGGATAGAAGGTTTCTGCTTGAAGGCGCCTGGAGCGCATTGGAGGTACCTCGAAGTGCTTGGAGGCACCCTCGCGTGGATAGAAATCACAGGCTTTAGAGATGATAGAGGACGAAAATTCAGAGATCAAGTTTGAGGTTGAAGGTGCCCTGAATACTCTATAAAAGCACTATTCAATCAGCCACCAAGTAAGATCTTCTATACTAGCTCAAACGATCATTCTACTACTCCGTCTTCACATTACGGCTATACTACTACTCTACTACGCATGACTGCTACCGAAAGACTAACATAAACACACAAGCGCATTCGAATTTTCATTTTTTTGTTGGTAATGAATTTTTATTTGTGTATATTTATTATATCTGCAAAAGGAAGTATAGGTTGTTACACTTTCCTATATTCCTTTGTATACTATTACTCTTCTAGGAGTTTACCAGTAGAGAATTTAGTGGATTTCTTATTGATAGGTCCAAGGGGCCTGTGTCTTGGAGTAGGATTCGATGAAGGCTCTGAACCAAGTAACCGACTGCGTTCTTGTGTTTGTTATTATTTTTTTTCGCACTTAGTTTATCTTTCCGTTGCACACTCACTTTCCTTTGAATTTCAAAAAATTAAGTTTTTTTAAATATACATGATTTGCCCCCTGTCTTATTGACCAACGGTCCTACAAGTGGTATCATAGCAAGACTGCTCTGAATTGGTACAACCACCAATCAAGGTTTGTTTTTTTTACTTTTGCTTCGCTCTTTGTTGTTTCAGTTTTAATTTTTTTAATTTATCTGAATTGGTACAATTACCTCTTCAGATAAGCTTTTCGTTGTGAATTCTTCGGATTGCTCGAAATTGGACGAAGATACAATTTCCATTCGATGAAGGTACAATTACCTGAAGACTGACATTGACCAGTGATTTTCCATTCGACGAAGATACACAGTGCCAATAGATGAAGCAACAAAAGTACCACTTGACCTAGAAAATTAGAACCTAGAAATAAAGAAGAAGATCCAAATCGACTCGGATACAAATCCAACTGAATAAATAAAACCTTTATTTCATTAATAAGTCAAATTAAAAATTAAACTAAAGCATGAGTTCCAAATGTTGGTACAATATCCCTCAGGTCAAGGCTGACCTGATTGACCAAGCTTGAGTCTTGGTTTGAGTTTCGATGTTTGACAAGGCAGTTGTGTATTTGGGGAGATTGTTTGTTGCAATTCCCCTCTGATCAGGATCTAATCAGGTTGGTTGAAGAAGAGTCAAGTAGGTCAAGGGTGACCGGATACTTGACTGAGAAGTCCTAACTGGGATGTTAGGCAGGAGAGAAATCCTAGTGAGTGAAGCTAGGTGGAAGTCCTAGTGAGTGAAGCTAGGCAGAAGGGAAGTCCTGGTGAGTGAAGCCATGCAGAGGAAAATCCTAGTGAGTGAAGCTAGGTAAAAGTCCTGGTGAGTGAAGCCAAGCAGGAGAGAAATCCTAGTGAGTGAAGAAGCTAGGTGAAAGTCCTGGTGAGTGAAGCCAGGCAGGAGAGAAATCCTAGTGAGTGAAGCTAGGTGGAAGTCCTAGTGAGTGAAGCTAGGTAGAAGGGAAGTCCTGGTGAGTGAAGTCAGGCACGGGGAAATCCAGATGGGTCAAGGTTGACCAGACATCTGGTGAAAGTCCAAGTTGGTCAAAGGGATTGACCGGATACTTGGCACGAGGAAGAAAAGTCCAAGTAGGTCAAAGGGATAGACCGAATACTTGGCAAGAGGAGAAAAGTCCAAGTGAGTAAAAGGGATTGATCAGACACTTGGTGAAGAGAGTCCTAACTGGTCAAGGGTGACCGGATGCTAGGTTTTATCTACCAACAAGTCATGGTTGACTAGATGTTGGTTTAGGGGGCTTTGGACTTCGTTTTGAGCAAAAACCAAGATCTGGATTGATCAACCGATTGATCCAGCAGATCTGGATCGATTAGTGGATCGATCCAGAAGATCTGGATCGATCCAGCAGATCTGGATCGATCGGCCGATCGATCCGAAGAGTCCCCACGAACAGAACCTCTCTGGATCGATCAGTGGATCAATCCAGAGGTCCCAATCGATCAGTGGATCGATTGGGAGCTGCTGTGTATGGGCGATAAGCCCTGGATCGATCCACCGATCGATCCAGGCTATTCCAGAAAGCACAGACGCGCTCTGGATCTATCCGTTGATCGATCCAAAGCCTCCCCGATCGATTGGGAGCAATCCAATCGATCAGGATCCGACCGTTGGCGTCGTATTTAACTGTAGGCGAGCGTTTTCTTCAGCAGATCTTCACCGATTCATCTGAGATCACTTCAGTACTTCCACAGCTCCTCCACAAAGATCAGATTGCCAGTTCTTGAAGGTTCTTGGAGGTTTTCCAAGTCAAGAGGCGGATCTACAGCTGAAGAAGAAAGCTAGGGTTAGGGTTTCTATACTCATTGTAAGCTTTTGCTTGTATTTGTGTATCCTTTCCCTTTCTTCTTGTAGTGTGAACTTGTAGGGCTTCTCCGCCTTCGGTAGTTACCGAAAAGGAGTGTTTGTTAGTGGAGGTGTGTGTGTGTGCATGGATCCTTAGACTAGTCACCTCTTGTGAGGTGGATACCAAGTAAAATCCCAAGTGTTAGCGTTGTATGTTTTTGTTTCTTGTATTTTCGCTGCACATCTTCGAAGAAACAAGCAACGTCAAGCAACGTCAAGCACGAAGATCGTGACGAGCTATTCACCCCCCCCCCTCTAGCTACTTTTCGGTCCTAACAAGTGGTATCAGAGCAAGGTTGCTCTTCACCGGAATCATTGCCGGAAGGGGCAAATAAAACAATCAAAGCTAGAGGGTGAAGAAGTTGGAGCAAATTACCAAAGTCAAAGAATTCAAGAAGTTCAACTTCAAGATGCAATTCCAAGATGGACTTGGATTTGACACAAGGGTGGCTCCACCGTACACATCCACAAGCTTCGATTCTTGGAAATCAAGAATCGAAAATTTTCTTATGATGGAGATAGAGCAATGGTTTGCTCTTATGGAAGGCTTCGAAGCTCCAACGAACTAAAAGGGAAAAGTCCTCAAGAAAAGCAAATGGAGCAAAGAGCAGATTCAAAGGAGCGAGGCAAATGACAAAGTAACCAAGCTTTTGGTCAACTTATTGCCTAGCCACATTTTGGCTCAAATCGGAGAATTCAACGATGCCAAGGAACTTTGGAGCAAATTGGCAACAATCCATGAAGAACCCTCCACTGTACCCAATCAAGAGGAATCCAAAGAGGGCGACTCATTGGAGCTAGATCAAGAGGAAGGGGACTCCGAGGTTGAGAGATGCTCAACTTCCGAAGAAGAAGAAGTCCAAGAAGTCTCATCTTCGACGGAATACAATGAAGAGGGCAAGGAGGGAGCATACTCCTTGTTTCATGTACAAGATGAAGATGAAGAAGCCTCCACCTCTAGGATTGAGGGGGAGCAATCTTCATTGACACCGGATCAAGAGCAAGAAGAATCTTCTACATCTGGGTCAAGAAGAGAAGAGGATGAAGAAGCTTCCACCTCCACAAGTCAAGAAAAATCTAATGGAGGAGCATCACTATCGGATCAAGAGGAAGCCTCTACATCCACATCACATGGAGGAGCAAGTGCCACCCCTACACAAGAAGGTATAAACATTTTAATTAAAAATAAAAATCATATTATATGCTTTGAATGTAGGGAAAAAGGGCATTACAAAAGTAAATGCCCTAAATTGGCCAAGAAGAAGGGCCAAGTGGCACCCAAGGGCAAGGAGAAGCCCAAGGAGACCATCCCCGGAACAAAGAAGAGCAAGGAGCACATTGTGTGTTTCTTGTGCAACCAAAAGGGGCATTACCGGAGTCAATGTTCCAAAGGGAAGAAGGTGGTCAAGGCTCAAGGAGGAAGCTCAACTCAAGGGGGAGCCTCCAAGGTAAAAAGAAAGGTAACTTTTATTGAGCCTACTCCCTTGAATAATGGTAAAAAGCATGCTAGCTCTAATTTATATCATTTTAATGCTATTTACCATGAAAATAGGAGGCATGATAAAATTAAAGAAAATCATGTAGCTTATCATGCTAAGACCTCTCAACCTAGGTTTAGAAAGGTAGATAGGAACTTAGGCAAGAACCCTAAGGATTTTAGGTATGTGTCTAAGAAGAAGAAAAATCATGATTTTAGTGAAAAATTTACGGTCGAGGAATTATGGAAGGAAAATCAAGTCTTGAGGTCAAGACTTGATAAATTAGAGAAGATCCTTAGAAAAATCACAAATGGAACACAAGGGTCTAAGGGTAAAAATCTAGGTCTAGAAATATCAAAGTCATCCAATGGTCATAAGGGTTTGGGATACAAACATAAAACCAAGAAGGATGTATTTTCTTACCATAGGGTTCCATATAGCTATGGAACAAACTCTAGGTCTAGTTGGCAAGCCAAAAATACTAGGGAAGTCATCCCTAAGAGTATTTTTGCAACAAATGTGACTAAGACCTCTAAGAAATCTAAGAAAGTCACTAAGAAGGTCACAAGGGAAGCAATCCCTAGAGTTGACCTAGAAAATGTGACCAAGGCTTCTAAGAAGCCAAACAAGGCCTCTAGGAAGGTATCTAGGGAAGTTATCCCTAGTAAATACCTAGAGCATCCAAGGAGCACCAATAGGTTTTGGGTTCCTAGGAGCATTTTCTCTACCCCATAGATGGGTTAGAGAGTGTCAGCTCTAAGAAGAAGGGTAGTTAACCCAACTTTGAAGAAATTGACACTCAAGGAGTATTTTCAAGGTTTTTATTAACCTTTAAAAATGAAATAGATTTATCATTTACTCTTTGGAAGAGTAAAATGTGCCAAAATTTGAGAAGTATTAATTTTATTTTAAAATAGCACAATTTGGGAAAACATAAGAAATACCAAGTTGGGATGTTGGTATTTTCTTAGTGATACTCTTGTGGAAGAACGAAATATGCCAACATTTGAGAAATAAGTTTAATTTCAATTGGCATAAGTAAATCAAGAGAATTAGGAATGCAAATTTAGGGTTTGGCATTCTCTTGGAGCATTTAGAGGACAATCTAGGTTTAATTTTTAACTTAGCAAAGGGTTAAGGATACTTAGGTAGGTATTCTAGGTATTTTATTTATGCTAAACCTTACCATGATTGTTTGCTCATTATATGCCATGACATCATGATTATGTTTGCATTCATACCTTATGATGAAAAACACAAAAAAAAAAAAAATACCATGTCATGCACTCATACATCATGTAGTTATAGGAATCTTTCTTTTGAAAGCTATTTCATTTTGATGTATGCCATAACATATCATGCATTATTTTTAATTCCTTAAAATTAAGGACAAATGACATTTATCAACTTGTACCAACAAGTGGTCTTTGTAACAAGTGGTACAAATTCACTAACAAGTGGTACAAGCGTATCAACAAGTGACATCCTAGGTGGATGTTCAATATCCACAAATGCCTAGTTAGATATGCATGATCCCTAGATTAGGGCAAAACCAACTTTTATATCTCACAAAGACCTATACAATGACTTGTATGTGTTTTTGTACACATTAGATACAAGTGAGATGTTAGGATGATGAACAAAACTCAAGATGTTGATTTAGTGCATTCTTTTGAATTTTGAGTTCATCAAAACACATATTTATGTGTTTTCCCTGTTGGATCGAGATGCGCTAGAGGGGGGGGGGTGAATAGCGCTCGTGGCTATTTCATTTTTCGAGTTCGTAAATCGTACGAGAAACTATCAGAGTAATAAGCAGCGGAATAAAACAATCAACCACAGAGACACAGGGAATTACTTCGTTCGGAGCCTAAGGCGACTCCTACTCAAAGGCCCGCGATCCTTGATCGCTTCCGGTGGGCAACAACTATAATCTCGATAAGAATTACAAGCTTCTTACAAAGAAAGTATTATAATAAAGTTATACCGACAACTTAAAGAAGAGGAAAGCGGAGCTCCGGGTTGTCGGAATGTTGTAGTAGCACTTCGGAATGATTTTGTTAGCAGCACGTTGAAGAAAGAATTCCTCAAACTTGATATTTTGAAGTGCTGGTCGAAACCCCCTTATAAAGGGTGTTCAAGGCGCCTTGAAGGCTGTTCAAGGCGCCTCCATGCTGCCTGGTCTTCCGCGTGGATCAAAACTGACCTGGTCGAATTTCATCCATTCAAGGCGCCTTATAGCCCTCTCAAGGCGCCTTCCAAGGCGCCTTCTGCCTGCTTCAAGGCACCTCCAGTGGTGCTTCGAAGCCAGCTCAGCTTTTGCACCCGAGGCGCCTCCAAGCTCCATGGAGGCGCCTCGGACACTGTTCATCCGAGGCTTTAGGTTGCTCCTTTGCACCTGCAAGATACGTTAGTCCCAAACACTATCCTGCAGCACAAAGTTAGCACAATAAACATGATAAATGAAGTATAGACAGTCTCTGGACTGTCCGAGTCTGACTTCGGATTTCCAACCGGAAACCCTAGGTCGACCCGACGCCTACTGTTCCCTCTACGGGGAACGCGTCCTCACCTACTCCACTCAGGAGATTTACCTGTTGCCAGTCGATCCTCCAGATCGACTGGACTTTTGCTCAGCACCCGACGCTTCCGGACTTTCTGCTGGACATCCGCTTCCCGGCTAGTCCAGTCTTTCACCTGGTTCGCGACACCAGGACTTTCCACCTAGGGTTACCACCCCCTAGGACTTTTGCCTGAAGCCATCGACCTGCCAAGACTTTCCGCATAGGGTTACCACCCCCTATGACCTAGGGTTACCGCCCCCTAGGGTTTTCCCTTTGCCTAACCGCAGCTAGGACTTTCCTGAAATCCTCAAGTAGACTTGTTAGACTACCAAACATCTTAACTTTGAATTCTTTGCCATTATCAAAACACGAGTTCGATCGTCGGATGCTTCCCGCACCAACAATCTCCCCCTTTTTGATTATGGCAACTCAAATTCAAAGTTAAGTAAACAACCGAATAGATAGACGTTTTTAACAGAGGAAAATCTGCTAAGTATAGATGAACAAGGTAACTTAAGTAAATTTGCCCTATATGCTCCCCCTTAACTTTTGCTCCCCCTTAATTTTTAACTTGAATTTTATGTTTATGTTTACATTTTTGCTACTCTCCCCCTTTGCCATAACTCAAAAATGGGCAATAATGAGTTGTACATGAATTTATTAAGGTCAACAGGTTAGCAATGTTCAACAGGGTTTTAAGGTCAAATGGAATAATATTTTAAGTTTTAGGACAAGGTTATTCATTTAAGTTCAGTTGGTCCTTAAGTCCAAGCACAAGTCATGTTCATTAGATTGATATATTAGGTATCAGAGCCATAGAGAATCAAAACATTATTAACTAAAAAATTGAGTATCCTTTACCAACTGTCTAACCGTTAGTTACTTGCTGATTGTCTATAGGACAATAGCTTTCACCAAGTTAGTCAAGTTAAGTTATTTTGGTCCAGATAGACTTGACTAGAGCTGGAGAGCTTAACTTGATTAATTTTTATTGCATATTTAATGCCCAGACTCATATTGATGCATAGATATAAGCATTCTTGAGTCCAGGCTATACCCTATGCATCTCACGCCGTTCTATGTTCTTCAACCACAATCAAGGTAAACCTAGGTGTTTGTGAGATGCTCTGGCTTAATTCTAGGGGAACATGATATCTAGGGGGAAAGCTTAGGCTAATTCCAAAATTTTGAACAATCTAACAAAAATTGAAGTTTTGAAAACTGGTTTTCCTAGAATTTAAAAAACAATAAAACCTATGCTCATAAAATATAACGCATAAAACTGAGTAATAACATGTCTAATCAATTTAAAACATCCAAGATATACATCAAAAGCTGAGTAAGAGAAAGATCCCAGATGTCAATAATATGTCAAGGCAGGTGAAAGATAGAATCAAGCAGGTGGATCGTCGGCTGGAGGATCGGCTAGGTGCTGCTCAGGTGGCGGTTGAGGCTGTCCCTGACGCCGAAGCTCGCCTCGAAGAGATGCGAATCCAGCAGCTATCTCAGATCGCATAGTCCGAAGAAAACGATGACTGTCTAACACTGCTCACCGCGTCTGTGTGGACTGGATCTCAAGTCGGGTGAGTCTATCCTCGACAGAGAGTGGTGCTGAAGATGACGGCCCGGCTGAAGAGGAGGGTCCGGCAGAGGTGGAAGGATCTGCGAAGAAGTCCTCTGCGAGGAAATATGGCCACTCCTCATCTGCATCAGGTGCGCCCTCGGCCTCTGGAGCACCAGGGGCAGCAGCTGGTGGTGGTCGGCCCTTCCAGGCCAAAATCCCCTCGGTAGTGACCTCTGCCCCTGCTAATCTAAGGCTACGCTGACCGACCTCATCATAAAGGGTAAGTGGGATGAGAACCCCTCTAGTAATGTCTATCCTAGAGCTGGAGAATATCTGGGTCAGGATATGACAATAAGGCATATGAACTACTCCAGATGTAACTGTGCTAGATGCAAGGATAATGTTATGAAACATATGGAGGGCTATGTCTATGTCCAGGCGCTGGGTGAGGGCGTACAAAAAGAACGAGTGGGACGGTCGCATCGTCGAGACATCTCGAGATGATAAGGGTAGAATACAAGCTATCAGGACTCTGTACATAGCATAATCCTGAACTCGAAGAAGAGTGGATC
Source organism: Zingiber officinale (assembly GCF_018446385.1). NCBI lineage: Eukaryota > Viridiplantae > Streptophyta > Magnoliopsida > Zingiberales > Zingiberaceae > Zingiber > Zingiber officinale. Next base: position 22,562,537 of record NC_056005.1, on the reverse strand, counting down.
TGAACTCAGTCAGGCCTAAGGGTCTCTCCTCCCCAAAAAAATGCATGTAAATGTCGTCTAATGTAATGTGGGAATAGGGGGCACCAAAGGGTAGGGTCCTACTCGGATAACATAAAAATGTACACTCAGACTCCCTAATCTCTAGGTTGGTGCGAAGTAGTGATGGAGTGAACTGAAGGTCAGTACCTCCTACTCTGGTGGTATAAGTTCGATCATCAACCTTTTCAAGGTTGTGATAGAACTGGGCACATAGGTCTTGGTTGACAGTAGTGGTGCAATCAACCAGTTTATCTAAATGATAGTGGGTTATCATTTGGATAGTGGGTTGACAATATTGGGACAAGAACTCCCTACCAATATATCTAGGTTTGATTGACTCAAAGGTAAACCTAGAGAAATCTATCCTATGCTGTTCCGAGGGGAATCTCGGATCCATGGAAGGGGCCCTTGCTGGCGTGGTATCCACAATACGACGCTTCCTATTATGCAAGAAAAATTGCAAAACTAGCAAAGAATATAGGATTTAAGCACTTAAAGAAGGGTTTAGATTGTACCTAGGAGGCATAGCTAGGAATTAAAGGGAAGGAAATAGGTAGAAGGTGTTGGTGCAATTTCCAGTAGGTCAAGGTTGACCTAGTTGACCAAGCGTAAACCTTGGTCATGGTTTCGATGTTTGACAATACAGAAAGACATGTAGACAAGGACAATGCAGGTGCAGTTGTCCATGCGGAGAGATACTGATCAGGGTCTGATCAGGTTGGATGAAGAAGAGTCAAGTAGGTCAAGGTTGACCGGATACTTGGCTAGGAAGTCCTAACTGGGATGTTAGGCAGTTCGGAAAGTCCTGGTGAGTGAAACCAGGCAGTTCGGAAAGTCCTGGTGAGTGAAACCAGGCAGTTCGGGAAATCCTGGTGAGTGAAGCCAGGTGAAAATCCTAGTGAGTGAAGCTAGGTGAAAGTGAAAGTCCTGGTGAGTGAAGCCAGGCAGTTGGAGAAAGTCCTGGTGAGTGAAGCCAGGCATATCGGAAACCCTGGTGAGTGAAGCCAGGTAAAAGACCTAGTGAGTGAAGCTAGGCAGTTGGGAAGTCCTGGTGAGTGAAGCCAGGCAGTAGGAAAGTCCTAGTGAGTGAAGCTAGGCAGTTGGGAAGTCCTGGTGAGTGAAGCAAGGCAGTTGGGAAGTCCTGGTGAGTGAAGCCGGGCAGATTGGAAATCCTAGTGAGTGAAGCCAGGTGAAAACCCTAGGGAGTGAAGCTAGGTGAAGGTCCTGGTGAGTGAAGCCGGGCAAGGGAAAATCCAGATGGATCAAGGGTGATCGGACATCTGGTGTTGAGTAGATCAAGTAGGTCAAGGGAGTGACCGGATACTTGACACGAAGAGAAAAGTCCAAGTGGGTCAAAGGGATTGACCGGACACTTGGTGGGGAGTCTTAGCAGGTCAAGGGAGTGACCGGATGCTAAGCATGATGTACCAACAGGTCAAGGTTGACCGGATGTTGGTTTGGAAGGCTTGGGACTTGGTTTGGGCAAAAACAAGCCGGATCGATCGCTGGATCGATCCAAAGGATACATTTGTCGGGATCGATCCGGTGACCGATCAAGAACCACGGTGAGCTTCAGTGTGTTATCCGATCGGATCAAGACCGATCAGAGGCCGATCGAAGAAGGCACCGAGCTGGGAAAGAATACGGTGATCGGTCCGAGGGACCGATTAGGAGTCCGACGGTCACCATGACCGATCGAGACGCAGCCCACCTCTCTTACAGAGGTGGGATCGGTCCGGGGACCGATCAAGGGCCTGATCGGTCCCCATGACCGATCGATAGGCTCGACCGATCGAGGTGGAGCCCGATCGGTTCGAGCCCAGCCGTTGTGACTCAGCCGCTAGGCTATTTCGGCTTCGTGTTCGCTTTTTGCTTGCGTGCTCGTGATATCGAGGTTATAAAAGGAGTTCGAGGGCTTCTACGGTGGGAACCCTTACTCTTCTTCCTCTTCTTTCTACCTTGAGCCCGGTGCGCTCGAGCTTTCTTCGCAAGCTTCGTGTGAGCTTCTTCCTTCGAAGTTGCTGATGTGTATTGCTGCTTCAACCAGTCGACAAGAAGGCAAGCTAGGGTTATTACATTTGTGTATTGTACTTAGTTTCTTGCTGTATTCTTGTACTCCTATTCATCTTGCTGTTGCAAGACATTGTGGCGAGGTTTCTCCACCCAGAAGGAGTGATTATTAGCCGGGTTTCCGGGGACTCATCCACCGACGGATTGATAGGGCTCGTCCACCTTACGGACATGCCGAGGAGTAGGAGTTTCATCTCCGAATCTCGTTACATCGCTGCGTCTAAGGTTTGATCTTCTCGTTCTCGTTTCTATTATTGTATTTCCGCTGCGCTAACCTTGACTTGTAGAAAAAAACGAACGATTTGGGACGTCTATTCACACCCCCCCTCTCTAGCCGCGATCATCGATCCTAACAGAAGGTGCCTTGGTTGGGAAGAATCCGAAGAAATCGGCGGCTTGCGGCGAAACACAAACAGAAGCAAAAATGCTTCTGTTCGTGACAAAAGAGAGGTTTTAAGGTGCCTTAAGATCCCTTTAGGGCGCCTTTGGAGGCGCCTTAAGGGCTTCTTAAGGCGCCTTAAGTGGGTGGCGGGAAATTTCCCGCCGCTGCTTGAGGGCGCCTCCTCTTAGATGGAGGCGCCTTCGGATGCTACGTGTCTTTTTTTTTTTAAATTTTAATTTTAGTTTTTTAAATCATTTTGAAATTTAAGTTTTTTAAAATCATTTTGAAATTTAAGTTTTTAAAATCATTTTGAAATTTTAGTTTTTAAAATCATTTTGAAATTTTAGTTTTTAAAATCATTTTGAAATTTGATCATTTTGAAATTTAAGTTTTTAAAATCATTTTGAAATTTAATCTTTTAAAATCATTTTTAAATTTAAGTTTTTAAAATCATTTTGAAATTTAAGTTTTAAAATCATTTTGAAATTTAAGTTTTTAAAATAATTTTTAATTTCTTAGTCATCTCACCCGATCTAAATTTTCAATCAGGGAATCCTGTAATTTTTTGTGAGATGAATTATGGTTGATTTTTAGGGTAAAATTTAACTTTGTGTTAGATTCAGGTTTAATTTTGGGTTCAACAAGTAGGCATTCTTTGGATAAAACTTCTGGACTATGGTGAGTCACAAGGAACTCATTAAAGTAACCATGCCTTCGAGGTTTTCCAAATAGTCCTACCCATTGAACTTAATACTAATCCTTGGTCTAACTAGTTAGGATTCATTTAAGGGTAGCTTCGGTCAGTTCCACTTGGCCAAATGCACCAGGTCGAAGCCATATCTTCCTAGACATGCGATGCACAAGCTTCCCTAACGTACTATCATCCAAAAACTTCACCAGTACTGTGGTTCAAGTTAAACTTATCCCGTTTTAATCTAACCTTAATTACTCTGCCGAGTAATCTACTCTTGTTTTACCCATTTTGGGTAGATTAGGTTCAGTTACCCTGTCGGGTAGTTCAGTTGGAGGTGCTAGCTAGTTTGGATCCACCATTTATTTTTCAATTTTGAATTTATAATTTAATTTTTAATATTTGATTTAATTTCAAATTTTGAATTTTGAATTTATAATTTTGAATTTTGAATTTATAATTTAACTTTGAATATTTAATTCCGAATTTTGAATTTAGAATTTATAATTTAATTTTGAATATTTAATTTAATTTCGAATTTTGAATTTAGAATTTATAATTTAATTTTGAATATTTAATTTCGAATTTTGAATTTAGAATTTAGAATTTAATTTTGAATATTTAATTTAATTTCGAATTTTGAATTTAGAATTTAGAATTTATAATTTAATTTTGAATATTTAATTTCGAATTTTGAATTTATAATTTATAATTTAATTTTGAATTTTCAATTTAATTTCGAATTTTGAATTTAGAATTTAGAATTTAATTTTGAATATTTAATTTAATTTCGAATTTTGAATTTTGAATTTATAATTTAATTTTGAATATTTAATTTAATTTAATTTCGAATTTAGAATTTAGAATTTAATTTTGTTTTGAATATTTAATTTAATTTCAAATTTTGAATTTAGAATTTAGAATTTATAATTTAATTTTGAATATTTAATTTAATTTAGAATTTTGAATTTTGAATTTAATTTTGAATTTTTAATTTAATTTCGAATTTTGAATTTAGATTTTTATAATCGTTTTCATTTTAGCTTTCCCTGGATCACGGCCTCGATATGGTCTATTGAGGTAGTATATTTGATCCTTCGGAACCCAGTATTGGCCAAGTCCAACTTGATTGACCAATTTAGACTTGGGGACCCATGCTTGGACTGATTTACTACTTTGTTTGTTTATTAGGGATAAATAAGATTTATATTTCTTTTTATATCCTAGCCCAGTTCTATTGTAGACGGCTCTTTGTGTCCCAAGAATTAGGTCCAGATTCTTGGAGCCCAAAGAAAATCGTTCTAAGGTATTTTTTAAGTCTTTTACCTGATTTCTTAAACTTGAATTTTCTTCCTCAAGTTGTTGAACTTGAGTTGAATCTTCAGTTTGAACTTGATCAGGTAAGTATTTAGTTACTCCTTTAAGAATGGCTACTTCCTTTAGAAGTGACTTTATTTTCAGATTTGATTTGGCTAATTTGCGAAGTAAATAATTGACTAAATTATTAAGCCTAGGAATACTTACAACGGAGTCTGGCCCTTCGGAAACGGATGCGGATCCGTGGCTTTGCTCGGAGTCGGCTTCTGATTTGCTCTCGGATTCGATGATCTGGTCCCGGGCCATCAATGCGAGTAAACTCGTTTGGTCGAGTTCGTCGTATTCGTCCTCCGAGGAAGATTCGTCCCAGGTTGATTTTAGGGCCTTCTTTCTTCTTTGCTTCTTGGCTTCCTTTTGGTTGGGGCAGTTGGCTTTTATATGCCCCTTCTGGTTGCACCCGTAGCAAGTGACTTCGAACTTTACCTTTGAGTTCTGTTGGGCCTCCTTGGATTGAACTGCCTTCTTTAGATCTTTCTTGTTGAAGCCCTTTTTCTTTTTGTAGAGCTTCTTCACGAGATTCACTAGTTCGCTGGTCAGTTCATCTTCTGAATCTTCTGAGTCGGGTTCGTCTTCTGATTCCGATTCAATTTTTCACTGTACTCTCGATTCCCTTGTTCGACTCGTACCTGCAACCAAAGCAATACCCTTCTCGGATGGCTGTGCATTAGTTTGTTCATGGAGTTCAAATTCACTAAATAGTTCGTCTAATTTTAAGGAAGATAAATCCTTAGAGACTTTGTAGGCATCTACCATTGATGCCCACAATGTACTCCTAGGAAATGAATTAAGAGCATACCTTATTATATCTCTGTTTTCTATCTTCTGCCCGATTCCATGAAGGGAATTCAGGATATCTTGAATTCGAGAATGTAAAGAACTTGCCGTCTCGCCTTCCTGCATTTTCAAATTGTATAGTTTATTAAGTAACAAATCACGCTTACTTACCTTGGTTTCCGAGGTGCCCTCGTGAAGTTCGATCAGTTTCTCCCATAGTTCCTTTGCGGAGGAGAATGGACCGACTCTGTTAAGCTCTTCTTTGGTAAGACCGCACTGGATGGTGCAGGTGGCTTTAGCGTCGACTTCCACTTTTTTGATAAATGTTGGCTCCCAGTTCTCACAGGATGTAGGCTTACCGTCTGTACCAGTTGGTAGTTGCAGTCCTGTTTTGACGATCATCCAGGTGTCGAACTGGATCTTCAGATATATCTCCATTCGCCCCTTCCAATATCCGAAGTCTTCTCCGGAAAATAGTGGGGGACGAACGGTGCTATATCCTTCTTGTTGGGCCATTTAGATCTACAAAAATAGAAACAACAAGATCTATTCCAAGACTGAGTCTTGGATTAGTAGTGCGGGAGGAAGAAGAAAAAAATAACAGACTCAAGTGGTATTGACCAACTTTGAGCAGAAAATCGATTCGTGAAAAGAAATTAGAATATAGCTATGAGGCTAGATTCTAATTGACCAAAAAAAATAAAAATACCACGTGAAACTTGTTTTGAACAGTGGTTACACTGATTCAAAATGACCCCGCTCTGATACCAATTGTTGGATCGAGATGCGCTAGAGGGGGGGGGGGGTGAATAGCGCTCGTGGCTATTTCGTTTTTCGAGTTCGTAAATCGTACGAGAAACTATCAGAGTAATAAGCAGCGGAATAAAACAATCAACCACAGAGACACAGGGAATTACTTCGTTCGGAGCCTAAGGCGACTCCTACTCGAAGGCCCGCGATCCTTGATCGCTTCTGGTGGGCAACAACTATAATCTCGATAAGAATTACAAGCTTCTTACAAAGAAAGTATTATAATAAAGTTATACCGATAACTTAAAGAAGAGGAAAGCGGAGCTCCGGGTTGTCGGAATGTTGTAGTAGCACTTCGAAATGATTTTGTTAGCAGCACGTTGAAGAAAGAAGGCCTCAAACTTGATATTTTGAAGTGCTAGTCGAAACCCCCTTATAAAGGGTGTTCAAGGCGCCTTAAAGGCTGTTCAAGGTGCCTCCATGCTGCCTGGTCTTCCGCGTGGATCAAAACTGACCTGGTCGAATTTCATCCATTCAAGGCGCCTTATAGCCCTCTCAAGGCGCCTTCCAAGGCGCCTTCTGCCTGCTTCAAGGCGCTCCAGTGGTGCTTCAAAGCCAGCTCAGCTTTTCCACCCGAGGCGCCTCCAAGCTCCATGGAGGCGCCTCGGACACTGTTCATCCGAGGCTTTAGGTTGCTCCTTTGCACCTGCAAGATACATTAGTCCCAAACACTATCCTGCAGCACAAAGTTAGCACAATAAACATGATAAATGAAGTATAGACAGTCTCCGGACTGTCCGAGTCTGACTTCGGATTTCCAACCGGAAAGCCTAGGTCGACCCGACGCCTACTTTTCCCTCTACGGGGAACGCGTCCTCGCCTACTCCACTCAGGAGATTTACCTGTCGTCAGTCGATCCTCCAGATCGACTGGACTTTTGCTCAGCACTCGATGCTTCCGGACTTTCTGCTGGACATCCACTTCCCCGGCTAGTCCAGTTTTTCACCTGGTTCGCGACACCAGGACTTTCCACCTAGGGTTACCACCCCCTAGGACTTTTGCCTGAAGCCATCGACCTGCCAAGACTTTCCGCATAGGGTTACCACCCCCTATGACCTAGGGTTACCGCCCCCTAGGGTTTTCCCTTTGCCTAACCGCAGCTAGGACTTTCTTGAAATCCTCAAGTAGATTTGTTAGACTACAAAACATCTTAACTTTGAATTCTTTGCCGTTATCAAAACATGAGTTCGATCGTCAGATGCTTCCCGCACCAACATTCCCATCATTGGGAAAGCTAATGTATAAGTCATGTGCATTAAGCCCAAGGAACATGGTGGGATATTGGTTTTGAAAATGTTTTTAAAATGCTTTTGGAAAACTTTGGTGAAGGCTATCTTTTGATAGTAATCACCATTGAATAGTTAGACACAAAACTTGAAGAAAACACTAAAGTTTTTGCAAGTTTTCAAGTTTGTGTCAATCTTTGATAATATGATGTATTTTCATAGAAAACTATTTCTCCATGATAAAGTATGCCAAAAATAATGTCTACAACGATTTTCATAATTTTTTGAATTTTGTAGAATTTTTGGAGAGTTTCTGAAATTGACTGAAATTGTATTTCAGCCATTTCAGAGCTCCAATCGATCAGTGGATCGATTGGAGTGCCTCAATCGATCGCCCGATCGATTGAGAGCAGGCTTCTCGCGAACAGAAGCCTTCTGGATCGATCCACCGATCGATCCAGCTCTCCTGAATCGATCAGTAGATCGATTCAAGCTGGTTCAATCGATTGGAACCCAACTCCAATCGATCAAAGTTGCTGATTTTGGCTTGTAAAGCTTGATTTTAGCATTTTTGAACCATGGTTAGTCTAGGTATCCATTCCAAACCCTCAAAAATACATTTGTATACATAAAAAGGGTGTTTTCATGTTGAAAACAAGGATGGATTGGTTAAGGTAGACAAGGTAGAAGTTTAAGTGAGGGTTGCTTCAAATATTGAATATTTGAACCTTAAAACTTCTAAATTTGGGTTTCCTAAAGGTTTAGGAATTCCATGTCATTGTTGGTGCAATGACAGAAGTTACCACCATGTCTTTAGGGGGAGCGACTCTTTAAAGACATGAAAACTATTTTTCATGAACCTTGGAAGGTGGTTAACCTTCTTTTCAGAACATGCTCAAGGTTGAGCATTTGAACTTTAATGGGGAGTGTATATCCTCATTGTTCAAGTGGTTCAAGTTAAAAATGCTCAAGGATGAGCATTTGACTACATTAATGGGAGAATGTAGGGTTAAGGATAATGAAGGGTATGGGACTTTCATTATCGTGTTGATCACAACGAGTGAAGTTGTGAACAACGATGAGCAACTCTTTAGGGGGAGAGTATCAAAGGGGAGAGTTTTCAATAAGTGAATTTGTTGATGTGTGCCCAAAGTTGGGGCATTTGTTGATGTGTGTCAATAGGGGGAGAATGAAGGGTTTAAGTTAGGACTTCATTACCTAGAGGGAGTTTGCCTTCTTAGGAGGAGAATGAAGGGTTTAACTTACGCCTTCATTACCTAGTGGCATGAAGGAGGTTGAGAATATGAGATTAGCCTAACTTAAATGTGATATTGTCAAACATCAAAAAGGGGGAGATTGTTGGTACAATATCCCTCAGGTCAAGGCTGACCTGATTGACCAAGCTTGAGTCTTGGTTTGGGTTTCGATGTTTGACAAGGCAGTTGTGTATTTGGGGAGATTGTTTGGTGCAATTCCCCTCTGATCAGGATCTAATCAGGTTGGTTGAAGAAGAGTCAAGTAGGTCAAGGGTGACCGGATACTTGACTGGGAAGTCCTAACTGGGATGTTAGGTAGGAGAGAAATCCTAGTGAGTGAAGCTAGGTGAAAGTCCTAGTGAGTGAAGCTAGGTGGAAGTCCTAGTGAGTGAAGCTAGGCAGAAGGGAAGTCCTGGTGAGTGAAGCCAGGCAGAAGAAAATCCTAATGAGTGAAGCTAGGTAAAAGTCCTGGTGAGTGAAGTCAAGCAGGAGAGAAATCCTAGTGAGTGAAGCTAGGTGAAAGTCCTGGTGAGTGAAGCCAGGCAGGAGAGAAATCCTAGTGAGTGAAGTTAGGTGGAAGTCCTAGTGAGTGAAGCTAGGCAGAAGGGAAGTCCTGGTGAGTGAAGTCAGGCACGGGAAAATCCAGATGGGTCAAGGTTGACCAGACATCTGGTGAAAGTCCAAGTAGGTCAAAGGGATTGACCGGATACTTGGCACGAGGAAGAAAAGTCCAAGTAGGTCAAAGGGATTGACCGGATACTTGGCAAGAGGAGAAAAGTCCAAGTGAGTCAAAGGGATTGATCAGACACTTGGTGAAGAGAGTCCTAACTGGCCAAGGGTGACCGGATGCTAGGTTTTATGTACCAACAAGTCATGGTTGACTAGATGTTGGTTTAGGGGGCTTTGGACTTGGTTTTGCAAAAAAAACAAGATCTGGATTGATCAGCCGATTGATCCAGCAGATCTGGATCGATCAGTGGATCGATCCAGCAGATCTGGATCGATTGGCCGATCGATCCAGAGAATCCCCACGAACAGAACCTCTCTGGATTGATCAGTGGATCGATCCAGAGGTCCCAATCGATCAGTGGATAGATTGGGAGCTGCTGTGTATGCGCGATAAGCCCTGGATCGATCCACCGATCGATCCAGGCTATTCCAGAAAGCACAGAGGCGCTCTGGATCGATCCGTGGATCGATCCAAAGCCTCCCCGATCGATTGGGAGCAATCCAATCGATCGGGATCCAACCGTTGGCGTCATATTTAGCTGTAGGCGAGCGTTTTCTTCAGCAGATCTTCACCGATTCATCTGAGATCACTTCAGTACTTCCACAGCTCCTCCACAAAGATCAGATCGCCAGTTCTTGAAGGTTCTTGGAGGTTTTCCAAGTCAAGAGGCGGATCTACAGCTGAAGAAGAAAGCTAGGGTTAGGGTTTCTATACTCATTGTAAGCTTTTGCTTGAATTTGTGTATCATTTCCCTTTCTTCTTGTAGTGTGAACTTGTAGGGCTTCTCTGCCTTCGGTAGTTACCGAAAAGGAGTGTTTGTTAGAGGAGGTGTGTGTGTATGCGTGGATCCTTGGACTAGTCACCTCTTGTGAGGTGGATACCAAGTAAAATCCCAAGTGTTAGCGTTGTATGTTTTTGTTTCTTGTATTTCCGCTGCACATCTTCGAAGAAACAAGCAACGTCAAGCAACGTCAAGCAACGTCAAGCACGAAGAACCCGACGAGCTATTCACCCCCCCTCTAGCTACTTTTCGATCCTAACACCAAAAGCATGTCTAATCAAGCAAATATAACTTAACAAATTTTATGTATCTAAAAATAAAATTCACTATATAAAAGCAAAACAACATAATTCCTTAAATAAATCTAATAAACTAAAACAATCAATTAATCTAGACTCGGGCTATAAGTCCAACTCAAATAAAAAGCTTAAATCCCACGATCAAAGCTATAATCAAGTATATTACAACTACAAAATAAATCGACATAAACCTAATAAAAAACTTAGCACAAAACATAAGTTCAATAATTTAGGGAGAGACACCAAATTAGTTGACATCTCAAAAACTTAACCTATCCATTTGGGTATTTAAGACTATATTGAAAAAGATAGTTTGATCCTTGTCCAACATAGTGCCCGAGTGGGGTAAGATGATAGTACATTAGGAAAGCTTGATTAGGGAGTTAGGTAGGGTAAGGCATACCCGACTTGGTCTACTTAGCTGAGTGAAACTAACTGAAGCTACCTCGCCACATCCTATACTAGTTAGACCAAGGTTTATCAATAGGGAGATTAAATGTCCAATTCCTTAAAAAAGTTTATCTAAAAGTGGTTGTTGTTCCGATATCCAAGAAGGTCCCTGTACCTCGTCATAGCTTGGAAGCCAATTTTTGAAATATATAATTAATTAACTAACAGTCAAATCTAAATCTAACACAACATCAAATCATCTTCAAAATTTAATTAACTCATCTCACAAACTATAGGAATACCTTAGTTGAACAATTAGACCGGGTGAGATGATTAAAATTAAAAATTAAAATAAAATATAAATTAAATTAAATTTAAAAATAAATTAAATAAAATTAATAATAAAACATAAACTTAATTTTAAAACTTAATTAAACCTAACTTAAGCTTAATCATGTTATTAAAATTAATAATGACTCCTACTTTTTTAGAAATTCAAGTGGATATTGAATAGTGATTATTCCAGACATGTAACTCGGGATCACACTAAATTCACTAAACTAGCACATAAGAGCTTAAGAATTGTTGCTTTTGGAAACAACGACAAACTTAAGGTAATTGGGATAGGTAATATCGAACTTGAATCTAATTTTGCTATTCGAAAAGTATTACTTATCGATAATTTTAAGTTCAATTTACCTAAACTGTGTGATTCTGGTTATAAGGTTAAGTTTTTATCCTCTGAATGTCTAATTAAGCACACAGATAATCCTAATATAAGACTTCAAGGGTTTAGAAAGGACAATATCTATGTAATTAACCTAACAAATTCCTCACTTAAGTGTCACTTGACACAAAAAGAGGAGACCTACCTATAACATAGAAGACTGTCTCACACTTACTTTAGAAACCTCACTAAACTAAATGGTCTAGTTAGAGGATTACCAAATTATCTAACTTAGACTCAACAATTTATAATGTCGGTAAATAAAGAAAACAGACCAAATCAATCCAAAAACCAACTAATCATACTCAAATCAATTCAATACTTGAATTTTTACACTTAGACTTATTTGACTTACATGGAGTTAAATCAATTAATAGAACCTTATATTGTCTGGTAATAATTGATGATTATTCAAGATTCACCTAATAAAATTCTAAGAAATAAAGATGAAATATTTAAAAATTTTAGTAATTTTTGTAAATAAATAGAAAATGAAAAAGACCTAAAAATTAAAAGAATTAGGAGTGATAATGATGGTGAATTTTAAAACCATAAATTGAACAAATTCTACTTAGAAAATGGTTATCACCATAAATCTTCATGTCCTAAAACATCTTAACAAAATAGAATAGTGGAAAAAAAACATAACTCTACAAGAAGTCACTATGACAATGTTAAATGAATACCAACTACCCAATATTTTGGGGTAGAAGTTGTAAGTACAACCTACTATGCACAAAATAGAATCAATATAAATTAAAAATATAATAAATATAAATTAAAAATATAATAAATATAAATTAAAAATATAATAAAATCCTGTTTAAAATCTACTATAATAAAATACCTAATATTAAATATTTTAAAGTATTTTGATGTTCAGTTTATATATTAATATAAGAGAACACTTAGAAAAGTTTACTTCAAAAGTTAAAAATAAAATTTTTATAAGACACTCCCTAAATAGTAGAGGTTAGAGTTTACATAATAGTACACTAAGAATTAAATAAACAACAAATCTAAATTTTGATGAAAAATTTAACTCTAAGGAACCTAACTTAAATCAAACTCAATATCAACCAATTGATTTTATTAGGGCTAAAAATGATCAAGGGGGAGTTAGTAAAATATAAAGCATATAGAAGAATAAGAAGATTAGCAACAACAAGAAAATCTACAAGAAGATTAGCAAGAACAAGAAAATCTACAAGACCAAATTGACTTAAGAACAACAAGAATTAATTCAGGCCATCCAGTTAACCAAATACTAGGTGATCTAGACCTACGGGTTCAAACTATATCATCCTTTAGAAACCTAAGTCAAATTACATTAATTTCTAAAATTAAACCCAAAATAGTAAAAGAATCTCTACTTGACCCAAACTAGATTATAGCTTTGCAAGAAGAATTAAGAAATAATGTCTGGGACTTAGTATGATTGCCAAAAAATAAAAAATTCATAGAAACAAAATGAGTTTTTAGAAATAAACTAAATGAAAAAGGGGAAACTGTTACAAACAAGCTAAATTAGTAGATAAAGGATTCAGTCAAATAGAGGGACTTGAGTATAATGAAACATATGCCTCAATAGCTAGACTTGAATATGTTAGAATGCTACCAAGCTATGCAGCCCATAAAAGATTCAAAGTTTATCAAATGGATGTTAAATCCATTTTTTTGAACAGACTAATCAAGGAAGAAGTCTATTAGGTCAACTACCTAGATTTGAAAGCTTAGATCATCCTGACTATATGTTTAAACTAAAGAAAACATTATATGTAAAATACGACACCCAAATGATAATAAAACAATAAGGTTATTTGAGGAATAACCTTAACAGATTTTTTAAGAATTTTTAGAAATTTTCTGAGAAATTTTCAAAACCCGTATGACGAGTTTAAGGGGATCAATTATTGGTCCAAGGGAAAGCTTGTTTGGAATACCAATAAGTGGGAGTTGATTGAGGAATGTACCTAGGGTTTGATTAAGAAAAACCTAAGTTAATTTCTTTTTATTTCCTCCTCCTCTTTGCTCCTCCCGACTCCTCGCGTGCGCCGACCCCTCCTCACAGTGCCCTAGTCGACTCTCCTCCCCAACTCGACATCGAACCCCTCTCCTTCCCCGATTTCCTCCTCACCGACCGATCTCTTCCCCTCCTCTACGTCACCGACGCGGATCAGGCTGCTAGCCTCTCCATTGCGTCGTCTCCTCAGCCAATGATGCCCTTGGAACCTTGAAGCCGCAGCGCCGCCTCCTCTTCTCATCGCGGACGCCAAGCACTCACCGGAAATCAAAGCCACCACCGTCTACTTCCTCTACCCTAGCGTCGACTGCCTCCCTCTGCCCTAGCTCCCCATCGCCGCCGACCTTCTCCCCGACCAGGATCGAGAGCTCCGACACCGACAGCTACGGGCCCGGATCGTCGTAGTCAGCGGCTGAGTATGAGACGCTGGTGCCCTGTGATTGCAGCCGCCCACCCTTCTCCACAAAACCGTGTGAAGCCGACCATCGTCCACGCAAGCACCGTGGACACTGCTCTACCGACGACAGCCACCGCCTATACCCTAACCCAAATCCAATGAGGCCATTGCCCTTTCTTTTCCCTCTTTACCACGAGATGCCACAACCCATATCTTTGACGGTTCCACTAGTCGTCGTGAGTAGTCGCTACTCATCGGAGAACAAGAAACGAAAGTTAACCAAATTCTTAACCTGAGCATTGTTGCTCTATCTTAATTCTGTTTAGAATTTAGGACTGTTAAATTAGGAGGAGAAGGAAAGGTGAGCAACAGGTTTCTTCGGCTACGAGTCCTACAGTAGAGCATTGAGATTTGGGTGAGTTATTGGAATTGATTCAAGTTTGTTTATCCTAAGTTGATTATGGAATGCTTAGGGTTAAGGTTGGATTAACTCAAGTTTAGGTGGTGAATTGTTTTATCGAGACCTAAACATATATTGGGGGGTTAAGCGATGATCATATTTTGATTGGAGTTACCCAATATAGGTTTCGGGATTTTATTTAGCTATTTGCTATATGTGTAATTAGCTAAATATATTTATGTAATCGTAGGACATTGATTCGAGACGGACATTGATTCGAGACGGACATCTCAACGTAGGATTTCTGGTCACAATCGATTGATAAAGGCAGGTACTTCTGACTTATCTCTTTGATATAGTTGGTTTAGATATGCATAATAGTATATAGCTAGTAGCAATGATTATGTTTACATTTGCTTTGGTATGTCATTATTTGATTCTTATAATATGCCTATATTCGTATATGTTATACATTCATGCTTATATCATCTTGATTGTTTCCATGTGTACTCTGTTGGTGCAACCTTAGGTCAAGGGTTGACCCGACTCGAGTTGACCTGACTCGAGTTGTATTTTGATGTTTGACAAGAACAAAAGAGTTGTATTTTGATGGGAGATTGTTGGTGCAACCTTAGGTCTAGGTTGACCTGGTTGACCCGAGGTGAGTTGACCTGACACGGGAAAAGTCCAAGTATGGGAACTTGGCAAGTGGAAGTCGGAGAGGGCTCGGTAGCTTGTTCTCCGGACTAGGTCAGAGAGGGCTCTGTAGCTCGTTCTCTGGACCAGAAGTGGAAGTCGGAGAGGGCTCGGTAGCTCGTTCTCCGAACTGTGGTCAGAGAGGGCTCGGTAGCTCGTTCTCTGGACCGGATGTGGAAAGTCCTGGTGAGTGAAGCCAGGCAGTGGGAAAGTCCTGGTGAGTGAAGCCAGGCAGTTGTGAAAACCCTGGTGAGTGAAGCCAGGCAGACAGAAAAGTCCTGGTGAGTGAAGCCAGGCAGATTGGAAATCCTGGTGAGTGAAGTCAGGTGAAAATCCTAGTGAGTGAAGCTAGGTAAAAGGGAAAGTCCTGGTGAGTGAAGCCAGGCAGTGTTAAAGTCCTGGTGAGTGAAGCCGGGCAAGGAAAAATCCAGATGGATCAAGGGTGATCGGACATCTGGTGTTGAGAATGTCAAGTAGGTCAAGGGAGTGACCGGATACTTGACACGAAGAGAAAAGTCCAAGTGGGTCAAAGGGATTGACCGGACACTTGGTGGGGAGTCTTAGCAGGTCAAGGGAGTGACCGGATGCTAAGCATGATGTACCAATAGGTTAAAGTTGACCGGATGTTGGTTTGAAAGGTTTGAGACTTGGTTTGGGCAAAAAACCAAGCTCTGGATCGATCAGTGGATCGATCCAGTGATACACGGGGTATCTGGATCGGTCTGGTGACCGATCAGTAACCAAACAGTAGCCTACTGAGTGTTATCTGATCGGTCAGCAGACCGATCAGAGATCGATCAGTAGACGATCAGAAGGAGATCACTTTCGGGAGGGAAAGGACCGATCGGTCATGGGACCGATCAGGGAAGGACCTGATCGGTCTTCATGACCGATCAGGTATGGGCCTGATCGGTCTTGTGACCGATCAGGACCCTTGTGGACCGATCAGGATGAAGCCTGATCGGTCCACATCCTAGCCGTTGCGTAGCAACGGCTAGTTTCTTCTGTGTCTTCTTCGCAGGTTATAAAAGGGATTGAGGAGCTACTGTTCTTCTCTCTTCTTTCTCTTCTTTCTACTGAGCTGCTGGTGTGCTCTTGAGCTTTGCTGAGTTCTGAAGCTTCGTGTGAGCTTCTTCGACTGTGTTCCTGCTGTTGTAGGCGTCTCGTGAAGTTGCTGCTTCAACCAGTCGACAAGAAGGCAAGCTAGGGTTATTACATTTGTGTATTGTACTTAGTTTCTTGCTGTATTCTTGTACTCCTGTTTATCTTGCTGTTGCAAGACATTGTGGCGAGGTTTCTCCACCCAGAAGGAGTGATTATTAGCCGGGTTTCCGGGGACTCATCCACTGACGGATTGATAGGGCTCGTCCACCTTACGGACACGCCGAGGAGTAGGAGTTTCATCTCCGAACCTCGTTACATCGCTGCGTCTAAGGTTTGATCTTCTCGTTCTCGTTTCTATTATTGTATTTCCGCTGCGCTAACCTTGACTTGTAGAAAGAAACGCGAAGGATTTGGGGCGGCTATTCACACCCCCCTCTCTAGCCGAGATCATCAGTCCTAACAAGTGGTATCAGAGCGAGGTCGCTCTTCGCCGGATTAACACCCGAGGGAGCACAAGCTAGAGATGGATCTATTTGGATAAGATGTCACGATTCCACCCTTCTACGATCGCGACGACTTCGCGTTTTGGAAGGTAAGAATGAAATATTTTCTTATGACTAACCTTGAAAATTGGAGTTGTGTTCAATTAGGGTTCAAGCCTCCGATGGACAAGAAAGGAGAAACCCTAGAGAAGAAGAAGTGGACCAAGGAACAAGTCCACCAATCCCTAGTCAACGACGAGGTAATGAAAATATTTGAATTCTCATTACCTAACGATATATTGTGTAAGATAGGTGGTTACAACAATGCCAAGGAATTGTGGAACAATTTGACCAAGTTCCATGAGGGGAGCTCCACTTCAAGTCATGAAGAGGAGTCAATTGAACTAAGTAGCTCACATCATGGAAGTGTCGAATTAGAAGTTGAGGGTCACTCAACATCTAAGGATGAAGTGGAGGAGAGTTCTTCTTCAAGTTCGGAGCAAGAAGAAGAAGCTTCTACCTCCGGAAGGGATGAAGAAGAGAGCGTTCATCCATCCTCAAACCTAGGTAACTCAAGCATTTTAATTTCTAGCAAATTACACATAATGTGCTTTGAGTGTAGGGAATTTGGGCACTACAAGAGTAAGTGTCCAAGGAGGATTAGGAAGACTCCACCGGCGCCAAAGGTCAAGGAAGCCGGAGTCCCGATACGCAAGGGCAAGGAGCACGTGGTGTGTTTCCAATGCAAGCGAAAGGGACACTATAGGAGCCAATGTCCGAGGGGGAGGCAATCTCACAAGGACAAGAGATCGGGCACATCAATAGGGGGAGCTAAGGCAAACCCTAAGGTACCCTCTAAGGCTCATTTTTGCAATTATAATAAGACACATGCTAGTAGCTTTATTGCAATTGCCAATAATGATAAACATGTTAACCTTAGAAATCAATACATGAGCTTAGGAGCCAAACATGTTAACATAGATAAGGACAATTCTAGAAATGCTAACCCTAGAATTAACTCATCTAAGGCTAAGGAGAATCTAGGTAGAAATCCAAAATCATCTAGACATATGCCTAGGAATACCTCAAAGAAAAATGATAAATTAAAAATTGAGGTATTAGAGAAGGAGAATCAAGTCTTGAGGTCAAGACTTGATACTTTGGAAAAGGCTCTTAAGAACTTGGAGAAGTCATCTCTAGGGTTTAAGGGTCAAAAACCAATGTCCAAGGACAAGAAAGGTTTGGGTCACCAACCTAAGTCCCAAGTGGTCAAGCCCACTTATCACAATATTCCATTCGATTATGGAACAAAATCTAGGGCTAGGAAGACCATCACCAAGGTCACAAGGGGAGTCACCCCTAGAGTTGATCTTGATGAGTCCCAAATGACCAAGGCTTCAAAGCCTAGGAGGGTCATTAGAAGGGTTGCTAGGGAAGTCATCCCTAGTGAATACTTAGTGAACCCAATGAGCTCAAATAGGTATTGGGTTCCTAGGAGCGTGATTTCATCACGCTAAATGAGTTAGGGTGTGCCAACCTTACTTGAATAAGTAGTTAACCTAATCATGGCAAAAGGTGGCACTTTAGGATTTTTCAAGGTGTAATCAAGCCTTGAAAATGAAATTAAGAATTATTCCTAAGGTGATTAAGATGTGCCAATCACATTTGAGAAGTTCTCTTAGGTCAATCTAATTGGCACATAGTGATCTAAAAGTATTGAGGATATGATTTTAGGTCTATTACACTTAGGAATATAGAACCTATGGTAAAATGATCGAAATTATCAAAAATGGCAACTAAGGCTAGAATTAGGTATTTTCTATACCTTTATGTGCTATTTGCCATATATTGTTTGCCATATGCCATGTCATGACATCATATTTATTTTATGATCATTTAAAATGTCATGATAATGCTTAGGTTAGTCAAATGTCATGCTCTATTTAAGTTTCATACTTTATGCCATGACATCATGACATTGGCACATGTTTTTACTTATGATACAATTATATGTCATGTCATCATTTCTTGCATTTACAATCAATGAAATTGATTTAAGGTTAAAAACACAATTTGATAAGGAGATCAAATTGATGTTTAGAAAATGCATGAGACCTTAGCCTAAGATAACCTAAACCCATATCTCACATCAAAATTGACTTGGATGTGTTTGATACACCTTAGAGATGTGTGAGATATTAGGATTGTGAGTTAGGATCAAGGTGCATAGTTCTTGTACCTAGATGAGCCTAATTCTAATTGGGGATCATAGGGAAAGCTTATGTACAAGTCATGTACATTTAGCCCTAAGATTATGATCCTAAATTGAAGGGTTTAAAATTATTTCAAAATTGATTTGAAAAACCTTGATGAAGCTTTTCTAGTGATAGCATTCATCGTTGAACAAGTTGATACAAAGATAAGTAACTTTGAGCTATTTCAAAGACTTTTGAACTTTGTGTCAAGATTTGAAAATGGAACTTATTTTCATAGAAAACTATTTTTCCATGATAGTATATGTTATGAGGAATGTATCCTCAAAATTTTACAATTTTTAGAATTTTCTGTGATTTTCTAGAGGTTTCTGAATTTTGGGAGAAGAAATCAGAAATCAGAGTTGTGGACCGATCAGAGGAGATTCTGATCGGGCCAGGGGTGCCTGGATCGGTCACCGTGACCGATCCAGGGAATCCCTGATCGGTCTGGTGACCGATCAGGGCGTGCCAACCTGCTGAATTTCGACTGTTTGTCTGAAATTGCAGCTCGGGAAGTGGTGTTTTGGATTTCTAAAGGTTTGAAACTCTCCAAGACATTGTTGGTGCAATGGTCAAGGGGGAGTTGACCTTTAGGGGGAGTTTTACCTATTAGTCAAGGAGGAGTTGACTTTTAGGGGGAGTTTTTACTCGTCGAAATTTTTGAGGATGAGTGATATGGGATTATCACTAAGTTGATTATTGACTCTAGTGTCAAGGGGGAAATTAAGGGTTTCAATGAAAGATATGGGACTTTCATTAGGAAGAAACTCTTGACCTTGATTCACTCCTTTTGATGTGTGTCAAAAGGGGGAAGAATGTCTAGAGAATGTTCAAGGAAGAACATTGGAGTTAGTGGGAGAGTTTGTTGATCACGACGAGTGAAGTTGTGAACAACGTTAACTTACTCTTCAGGGGGAGAGTTTGTTGATGTGTGCCAATAGCGGGAGAATGAAGGGTTTAAGTTAGGCCTTCATTATCTAAGAAGGAGGTTGCCTTCTTAGAAGGAGAATGTAAGGTTGAAACTTATGTTTCATTACCTAGTGGCATGAGGAAAGTTGAGGCTATTGGATTAGCCTAACTTAAAGGTATTGTCAAACATCAAAAAGGGGGAGATTGTTGGTGCAACCTTAGGTCAAGGTTGACCTGGTTGACCCGACTCGAGTTGACCTGACTCGAGTTGTATTTTGATGTTTGACAAGAACAAAAGAGTTGTATTTTGATGGGAGATTGTTGGTGCAACCTTAGGTCTAGGTTGACCTAGTTGACTCGAGGTTAGTTGACCTGACACGGGAAAAGTCCAAGTATGGGAACTTGGCAAGTGGAAGTTGGAGAGGGCTCGGTAGCTTGTTCTCCGGACTAGGTCAGAGAGGGCTCTGTAGCTCGTTCTCTGGACCAGAAGTGGAAGTCGGAGAGGGCTCGGTAGCTCGTTCTCCGAACTGTGGTCAGAGAGGGCTCGGTAGCTCGTTCTCTGGACCGGATGTGGAAAGTCCTGGTGAGTGAAGCCAGGCAGTGGGAAAGTCCTGGTGAGTGAAGCCAGGCAGTTGTGAAAACCCTGGTGAGTGAAGCCAGGCAGACAGAAAAGTCCTGGTGAGTGAAGCCAGGCAGATTGAAAATCCTAGTGAGTAAAGCCAGGTGAAAATCCTAGTGAGTGAAGCTAGGTAAAAGGGAAAGTCCTGGTGAGTGAAGCCAGGCAGTGTGAAAGTCCTGGTGAGTGAAGCCGGGCAAGGAAAAATCCAGATGGATCAAGGGTGATCGGACATCTGGTGTTGAGAAGGTCAAGTAGGTCAAGGGAGTGACCGGATACTTGACACGAAGAGAAAAGTCCAAGTGGGTCAAAGGGATTGACCGGACACTTGGTGGGGAGTCTTAGCAGGTCAAGGGAGTGACCGGATACTAAGCATGATGTACCAATAGGTCAAAGTTGACCGGATGTTGGTTTGGAAGGTTTGGGACTTGGTTTGGGCAAAAAACCAAGCTCTGGATCGATCAGTGGATCGATCCAGTGATACACGGGGTATCTGGATCGGTCTGGTGACCGATCAGCCTACTGAGTGTTATCTGATCGGTCAGCAGACCGATCAGAGATCGATCAGTAGACGATCAGAAGGAGATCACTTTCGGGAGGGAAAGGACCTGATCGGTCATGGGACCGATCAGGGAAGGACCTGATCGGTCTTCATGACCGATCAGGGAAGGACCTGATCGGTCTTCATGACCAATCAGGTAAGGGCCTGATCGGTCTTGTGACCGATCATGACCCTTGTGGACCGATCAGGATGAAGCCTGATCGGTCCACATCCTAGCCGTTGCGTAGCAACGGCTAGTTTCTTCTGTGTCTTCTTCGCAGGTTATAAAAGGGATTGAGGAGCTACTATTCTTCTCTCTTCTTTCTCTTCTTTCTACTGAGCTGCTGGTGTGCTCTTGAGCTTTGCTGAGTTCCGAAGCTTCGTGTGAGCTTCTTCGACTGTGTTCCTGCTGTTGTAGGCGTCTCGTGAAGTTGCTGCTTCAACCAGTCGACAAGAAGGCAAGCTAGGGTTATTACATTTGTGTATTGTACTTAGTTTCTTGCTGTATTCTTGTACTCCTGTTTATCTTGCTGTTGCAAGACATTGTGGCGAGGTTTCTCCACCCAGAAGGAGTGATTATTAGCCGGGTTTCCGGGGACTCATCCACTGACGGATTGATAGGGCTCGTCCACCTTACGGACACGCCGAGGAGTAGGAGTTTCATCTCCGAACCTCGTTACATCGCTGCGTCTAAGGTTTGATCTTCTCGTTCTCGTTTCTATTATTGTATTTCCGCTGCGCTAACCTTGACTTGTAGAAAGAAACGCGAAGGATTTGGGGCGGCTATTCACACCCCCCTCTCTAGCCGAGATCATCGGTCCTAACATACTCCTGCTCTTAGAAATAATGACATACATTGACCTACGGTGTAGTAGACTTGTTATTTGTCATATCTGATTTGTGTACTTAGATTTATGATTCCTAGATCATTGTATGAGTTATTTTCTTTTTAGTACATTTTATATGGAGATGTATACTGTTAGTATCTACATGTTTAGTGTCATGCACCATCTTGCATGATTACATGCTGAGCGATTGTCGACTCCATTATTGTTAAGCACACATAACCACTCATCGGTTAGTGGTACATCAGGCAGGGTGTGTGCAGTTTGCTCTGTCAGGGCTCCGCTGGTCCGCTCATGGGTAGCGATGACTACAGCGTGTAGCGGGCAAGGATCCCTCCCTTTGACTATGATATAGGAAGATGAGAGCTTAGGCTCCCCCATTATGTTTGGAGTAGGAGGGTAGGTGTACTCCAACAACATCCTATCCACTCGGTCACTCAGGAGTAGTGATGACAGAGTGCACAGTTGTCATAGCCCTACCCACTCGGTCTCACCATCGCGTGTGAGATGGTTGACTGGCGTCAGGGGTGACCATGCCATTTCTGCATCGATTGCATTTATTGTTTGTGCTTGCTGCATTATGTATGATGCATTTTGGTGGTTGCATATGATTAACATGCATAAAGGTGACATTTTGTATCTGTTCTGACGACCCTTATTTCCGAATAGGAGTTTCTGGTGAGTACAGTTTCTTCAGCCTTTTCAATCTGCATTTCCTACTATTGTTCAGGAAACTGTATCACATAATTATTACTGTTAGTTATATCTTATTATGCATGTCTATCCAATATCCGCTGAGTTCTTAAACTCACCCCGTTGATTATTCTTATTTTAGATTGAAGCCGTTAAGCGGTTCCAGCTACTAGTCCCCTTGCCACAAGGATTTTCGCTTTTGTCTTTTAGTTTTCTATTTATTTGTTTAGAGTTATGTTTCAGACTTATTCTAGTTTTGCACTCTGGATTTTGTGTGTTTTGTCTTAAGACCTTGTAATAGTTGAACTTTTACCTTCTCGATGGATTTTCCATCTGGTATGTTTAGCTACGCGCCTGCCGGTAGGCAGAAGAGGTAAGTTTGGATGTTGTTTTCGATTTCTTTTCATATTGTGATGACAGTTGGAGGCTAATATATTATAACTGCGTGGATTGTTTGTTTTTGTATGTCATATATATTCCAGCTGTGTTAGCTGATGAGTGTGAGCCCTGAGGGATTTGTAGTAATGTTTCAGATTGTCACCCGTACATGGGAGATGTTGCCGAAATTTCTTCTGGCAAGGACTTCCCCGGGGCGTGACATTATATGGTCT
Source organism: Zingiber officinale (assembly GCF_018446385.1). Lineage (NCBI taxonomy): Eukaryota > Viridiplantae > Streptophyta > Magnoliopsida > Zingiberales > Zingiberaceae > Zingiber > Zingiber officinale. The sequence continues at coordinate 22,539,413 of NC_056005.1, read as the reverse complement.
TAAACAAGCACCTAGGGCTTGATATGTAGGTCAACCTCTTATCTAATTTTTAAGGGATTCAACCAAGATCGAGTTGATCCAATTCCTTTTTTAAAACCCCTTAAGCAATACATTTTTATAGCTCAAGTATATGTAAATGATATAATTTTTTAATCAACAAATTTAAAATTTTTATAAGAATTTATCATGTTAATGGAATAAGAATTTGAAATGAGTCTAGTAGGTAAATTAACATTTTTCTTAGGTTTATAAATTAAACAAATAAATGAATAAAATTATATTTATTAACAAAAATACACAAAAGAATTGCTTAAAAAATTTAGAATGGAAAATACTAAAAAAATAAAAACATTAATGACAACCAACATAACCTTAGATAGTGATCTAAATGGAAAACTAGTAGATCCAAAATATTATGGAAGTGACATAGGTAGTGTATTATACCTAACTGTAAGCCGACCTAATATTCTATTTGCAGTTAGTATGTGTGCTAAATACCAAACTTGTGCTAAAGAATCTCACTTAAGTAATGTTAAAAGGATCTTTAGATATCTAAGAGGTACATCTAATATAGGAATGTGGTACCCTAGAACAATAAATTTTGAACTTACAGGATTTTCTAACTTAAATTATGTTGACTGCAAACTAGATTTAAAAAAAAGTACAAGTGGGAGATGTCAATTACTTGGACCATAACTTGTCAACTGGTTTAGTAGAAAATAATACTGTGTTACTTTATCTACTACTAAAGTAGAATATATAGCAATGGGTGAGTGTGTAACACAATTATTATGGATGATGCATACATTAAAAAAACTTAAATTTAGAACATAAAAATGTAAATTTTTTTATTAATAATATAAGTTCGATTAACTTAATCAAAAATCCAATGCGTCATTCACGAACAAAGCATATTTAAATTAATCATCACTTTATTTGAGACGATGTTGTCAGAAGAGACATTAAGCTCAACTATATTGAATCCAAGTCAAATCTGGCTGACATCTTCACTTAACCGGTACTAGAATCCGAGTTTAGTAATTTACGAAGAAAATTAGGAATATGCACGATAGGCTAAAACTTGTTTTGTTTTCAATATCATTTTTTATGTTTCAAAAGATATGTTTTATAAAACTTATTTTTTATTAAAGCTATGTTTTTAAATTTAAATTTTTATAGACTTAGCCTAGGTTTTCTCCCTAGAAAGTATGCACATATAATTTTAGGCAGTCGACATCTTATAAGCACATTAGGATTACCTTTCTTGTGTATTCAAATATTTAAATGATGTGAGATGTATAAGGTTTTGCCTGGACTTCATATGCTTATAAAAATACATCAATATAAGTCTGGGCGAAAAATACCATAGCACATTATTTAAAACTTAATTAAAATTTAAACTTAGTTAACATTTATTTTAAACTTAGTTAAAACTTAATTATAACTTAGTTAATTTAAACTTAGTTATAATTTAAAACATAGTTAAAATTTAATTAAAATTAAGTTAAATGTAAAATTTAGTTGGAAATTTAAAACTCAGTTAAAAATTTAAACTTAGTTAAAACTTAGTAAAAATGTAAATACTTAAGACTTAGTTCACAATTAAACCCTTAATCAAAAATTGGTTAAAATATGAATACTCACTTTTAACATTAAAAAAAGCTAACACCGCTATACCCAAACCAACCCGAGACACCCTGAATCACTAAAGGCGTCACAGTTACAACCACTCGAGGTGCCTTGAGTAGTCTGAAGTGCATCCTATAAAGGTGGAAAATTTCTTGTCGGAACACAACTAAGGTGCCTCCAAACCTAACAGAGACACCCTCATTAACTTAATGAAGTGATGTAAGCCCGCAAGTATACGGGTGTCGTCAAGTTATAAAATATCGATCACACAGGGACTAGTTATAAGCACTAGTGATTATTCATGGTGAATTAGCTAAAATATCGAGGATTATTTAGAGTCACGCATTAAGAGAAGAGAAGTAGACTAAGAAAGAAAGAGAAAGAGTGAGAGTGTCGAGGAACTTGGCTTGGGAAATATTTTAGGAGTTTGGTTTCATTGTGATATCAATCAATGTAACATGGATCACCTATTATCAATCCTCCATTCCTATGCACTTATAAGAAGTTAGATTCATTACTGGCTCCTCCCCATGGATATCAAGCCAGAATGTTATCTTTATCTATATCCTATGCTACTAAATGGTAGTGATTCCTATGAAGTCCGGTAACGGGATACCCCTGTCACTAGGGCCCCTCGATTATAAATCATAGGAACACGCTAACACTCAATAACATAGAAATAGAAACAACAATAATGTCTAATTCCCTACTTCCTTGTGGAGGATTGTCCCTCCTTTTAAGGCAATTCCATAGATGTCTGGAAATGAGATACTCTTATCACTAGGACCCCTCAGTCATATAATATAGGGTATTCCCTCTACGGGATAGAAAATCAACACAAATATTCAATTAAACATGATAATTAAGTTCAAGCACAATGCATACACATAAGATCAAATAGATACAAGGCTTAGCAATGTCATATAGATAGGAAATTGATAAATCCATGAGTTCTAATATCAATTCATATCACAATTACTCCCTTAATCCTAGAATAATAGATCTACTCCATAACATAGAGGAAAGAATCGAAAGATATTGGAATTAAAAGTATCAAAACCCAAACTAGAAGAAGAAGGGAGAAGAAGCTTATGATGGATCGAAAGCGCTAGAGGGGGGGGGGGGGGGGGGGGGAATAGCGCTCGTGGCTATTTCTTTTTCGAAATCGTAAAAACTTGTTCAGAAATAACGCAGCGGAAAAGTAAATGAAGTGGACACGAAGGATTTACTTCGTTCGGAGCCTGTGACGACTCCTACTCGAAGGCCCGCGATCCTTGATCGCTTCCGGTGGGCAACAACTATAATTCGTAAAATCTATTACACGCTAAGTACAATTCAAGCAGAAAAGAGTATTGTACAGACAATAAAAAGAATAAAGCTGAAGCTCCGAATTGTCGTTGCAGCACTTCTGAGTCGAGATGTTAGCAGCTTGTCGCACAGAGAATGCTTAGAAGATGGTTGTACTCTAAAGCTGCACCTCAACCCTCCTTTTATATGAGGTTCCGGGCGCCTGGGACCTTTCCGGGTGCCTGGAGTGTGACGTGGCCAGCCAACCAGGTTGCTCCACGTCGCGAAGTCGCGCAGGGGATAAGAGTTGGTCCCGGGCGCCCGGACCTCCTTTTTCCAGGAGCCGCTTCTCTTGCAAAACAAGGTTAGTCCGAGCAATTGCATACCCTGCAAGACAATGTTAGAATCTGATAGTTCATAAGTGAAAAAGAGCTGACAGTCTTCGGACTGCCCGAGTCTGACTTCGGATTTCCAACCGGAAACCCTAGGTCGACTCGACGCCTACTGTTCCCTCTACGGGGAACGCGTCCTCGCCTACTCCCCTCAGGAGAGATTACCTGATGCCAGTCCGGTCCTCCAGATCGACTGGACTTTCCGCCAAGGGTTACCACCCCCTAGGACCTAAGGTTACCGCCCCTTAGGGTTTTTCTCCACCTAGGGTTACCGCCCCCTAGGACTTTACCGCCCCCTAGGACCTAAAGTTACCGCCCCTTAGGGTTTTCCTCCACCTAGGGTTACCGCCCCCTAGGACCTAAGGTTACCACCCCTTAGAGTTTTTCACCTACCTAACCGCAGCTAGGACTTTCCTGAGACACTCATTCAAACATGTTAGATCACACACTAACTTAACTTTGAATCCTTTGCCATTATCAAAACTAAGGTTCGATCGTCGGATGCTTCCTGCACCAACAATCTCCCCCTTTTTGATAATGGCAACCGAAATTCAACGTTAAGTAAAAATATGGAGTTATTTATAAGCACAAGGAACAAGATAAGCAAGATAAGCATAAACATAGCTCCCCCTTAATATAAGTTATTTTCTTTGAATTTTTTACTAATAGTCATAGCTCCCCCTTAATACAAGCTCCCTTTAAAATATTTTCTTTGAATTTCTCTACTCTCCCCCTTTGCCATACATCAAAAATGAGCTAGTTTTGAAAAAAAACTTAACTTTTCTAGATAGTATTTTGAGGAGTTTCCAAAATTTTCACAGAAAAATTTTCAAAACACAATTTTCAACTTCAGAAATTTTCAAACAAAATTTTCAACTTCAGAAATTTTCTAACAAAATTTTTCAACTTCAGAAATTTTCTAACAAAATTTTCAACTTCAGAAATTTTCTAACAAAATTTTTCAACTTCAAAAATTTTCTGGAAAAAAAACATTCAGGTTTTTAAAGAAAATTTTCAAGAAAATTTTTTTTAAAAAAAAAATTCAAAGTTTTAAATAATTTTCTAAAAACTTTTTTTTTTTTAACTTAACGCATTTTCGAAAAAAAAAATTTAGCTTAAATAACTTTCTAACAAGATAAAAAAAATTTCAAAGTAGAGGACACTTGAAAGTTTTAAATTTGGAGAAAGTTTTTGAGAAAGCTGCTTAAGGCATGTTTTTGAAATGAATTTCAAGAATACTTAAGGCAAAGGAGAAGTGATAACCTTATTTTTTAATAGCTTGCCATTTGTTTTAGTAAGGTATCAGAGCCCTAAAGTCCAAGCATGAGTCAAGATTTGTTTTGATCAGGTATCAGATCCCTTAAGTACAGACATGCTTAAACTTATTATTTCCTTCACCAACTGTCTAACCGTTTAGCTACTTGCTGATTGCCTAGAGGGCAACAGTGTTCACTTGGTTAGTCAAGTCAAGTCAATTTATCCAGTTAGATTTGACTAAGGCTAGAAGACTTGATTTGATTACTTTTAATCACGTATTTAACACCCAGACTCATATTGATGCACAGAAATAAGCATTCTCGAGTCCAGGCTGTACCCTATGCATCTCACACCGTTCTATGTTTTACAAACACAATCAAGGTAAACCTAGGTGTTTGTGAGATGCTCTGGCTGAGTCCTGGGGGAACATGATTTCTAGGGGAAATCCTAGGCTAAATCCAACTTTTGAAAGTCTAGTAAAGTAGGGATTTTGAAAAATCAGTTTTGCCTAGAAGTTATAGAAATGAAACAAGAACTGAATTGAAAGTATCTATTCTACCCAGCACATTCCTATTTGTCTTCTAAGTGTACTGAACTCAAGTTCAGGTAAGGGTTTTATAAAGATGTCAGCTAAGTTTGATTTTGACTCAACATAGCTGAGTACAATGTCGCCCTTAGTTACATGATCCCTTACAGAGTGGTGTTTTACTTCTATATGTTTAGTCCTTGAGTGATGAATTGGGTTTTTTGTTAGATTTATTGTACTTATGTTATCGATTGAGATTTTTGTTTTTTGATATTCAAGTTGATAGTCTTTAAGGGTATGCATCATCCATAGTAATTGAGATGTGCATTCACCTAGTGCTATATATTCAGCTTCAGTGGTAGATAAGGCAACACAGTGTTGCTTTCTACTTGACCAACTTACTAGGCAGTGCCCTAAAAATTGACAACTGCCACTTGTGCTTTTTCTATCTAGCTTGCACCCGGCATAGTCAGAGTCAGAGTAGCCGGTTAGATCAAGGGTGCAAGATCTAGGGTACCAAAGTCCTACGTTTAGGGTTCCCTTAACATACCTAAGGATTCTTTTTACTAGGGTTAAGTGAGACTCTTTTGCACAAGATTGGTATCTTGCGCACATACCTACTGCAAAGATGATGTCTGGTCGACTTACAGTTAGGTACAGTAGACTTCCTATCGCACTTCGATAATATTTCAAGTCTACTGTTTTACCTTCCAAGTCTGAGTCAATTTTAACATTAGTAGCCATTGGTGTATTAATGATTTTTGAGTTTTCCATTCCAAATTTACTAATTAATTCCTTAGCATATTTGGTTTGATAAATATAAATTCCATCTTTGGTTTGCTTAATTTGTAACCCTAAAAAGAAATTAAGTTCACCCACTAGACTCATTTCAAATTCATTTTCCATTAGTTTGGTAAATTCTTTTAGAAATTTTGAGTTGGTTGATCCAAAAATAATATTGTCAACGTAAATTTGGGCTATAAAGATGTCGTTTTCAAAGGTTTTTACAAAAAGGGTTGGATCTATTTGACCTTGGTTGAACCCTTTTGATATTAGATAGTTGGACAGTCGTTCATACCAAGCCCTAGGTGCTTGTTTTAGTCCGTACAGGGCCTTTTTTAATTTGAAGACATAATTTGGACGTTCTATGCCCTCAAATCCTGGGGGTTGACCTACATATACTTCTTCTTTAATAAATCCATTTAAGAATGCGGATTTTACATCCATTTGAAATAGCTTGAATCCTTTGTGTGCTGCATAGGCCAACAGCATCCTAATGGATTCAAGTCTTGCTACTGGAGCATAGGTCTCATCATAGTCTAGTCCTTCTATTTGATTGAACCCTTTGGCTACTAACCTGGCTTTATTTCTTACTATTTCACCTTGATCATTTAATTTGTTTCTAAAAACCCATTTAGTGTCAATTATGGTTTTGTTAATGGGTTTAGGCACTAATTCCCATACCTGATTTCTTTCAAATTGGGCCAATTCTTCTTACATTGCTATAGTCCAATCTGGGTCTGGTAGGGCTTCTTCTATGGTTTTGGGTTCAATTTTTGAAACTAAGGCTATTTGACTCTGGTTTCTATAGGATGACCTAGTTCTTACTCCTACAGTTGGATCACCCAAGATTTGGTTAGATTGGTGATTTGTGCTTGTTCTGGTTGGTCATATGTCATTTGAATTAGTGATTTGTTCTTCAGATTCAATAGGTTCAGGTTGAGTTTCGTCATCTTCTATGTTTATTGGACTAACATTTTCTGTATCCTCAGTTTCATCTATAGTCTCTTCATCAAATTTTATATTTGTTGTTTCTTCTACTTTTAGGGTATTCTTGTTATATACTCTATATGCTCTACTAGTGGTTGAGTACCCTAAAAATATTCCTGGGGTTGTTTTTGATGTAAATTTTTCTAAGTAATCTTTAGTGTTTAAAATAAAGACTTTACACCCAAATACTTTTAAATAGTTTAAGTTAGGAATTTTATTGTAATAAATTTCATAGGGTGTTTTATTTTGAATTTTGTTAATTAAAATCCTATTTTGAATGTAACATGCTGTACTAACTGCTTCAGCCCAGAATTGATTAGATAGTTTATATTCGTTTAACATGGTTCTAGCAGCTTCTTGTAGGGTTCTGTTTTTACGTTCTACTAAATCATTTTGTTGAGGGGTTCTAGGGCAGGAGTATTCATGTTTGTATCCATTTATTTCACAAAATTCAGTAAAGTTATGATTCTCAAATTCTCCTCCATGGTCACTTCTTATTCTTTTAATTTTAGTGTCTTTTTCATTTTCTGTTAATTTACAAAAATTACTAAATATTTCAAAGGTTTCATCTTTTGTTTTTAGAAATTTTACCCAGGTGAACCTGGAGAAGTCATCTATTATAACTAAGCAATACTGGTTCTTGCTTAGTGACTTGGCTCCGTGTGAATCAAATAGGTCTAGGTGAAGGAGCTCAAGTAAACAAGTAGTTCTAGCTAGATTGGTTGACTTGTGGGTTGACTTGGATTGTTTTCCTTGTTGACACGCATTACAGATTGAATTTTCAATAACTTTTAATTTGGGCAATCCTCTAACTAGCCCATTTTGACTCATTTTTTAAATGAGTCTTGTGTGAGTGTGACCCAATCTCTTGTGCCACAACTCAGTTTCCTCTTGTTGTGTTAGAAAACACTTTATTGAGGGTGTCGGTAGATAAATAGTGTAGACATTATCTTTCCTAGTGCCCTTAAGTATGATTTCTGGATTATCGACATGTTTGACTATACATTCAGACTTGGTAAAATTGACTGAATACCTAGTATCGCATAGTTGACTTATACTCAATAAACTGAAATTAAAATTTTCAACTAACAGTACTTTTCAAATAATAAAATCAGAATTAAGTTCGATATTACCTTTTCCAATTACTTTCAGTTTTCCATCGTTGTCGAATGCAACTGATCCTAGGTTCTTTAGTTTTAACTTAGTGAACTTCAACCGATCTCCAGTCATATGTCTGGAACATCCACTGTCCAACATCCATTGATCCAATTCCTACACATAAAGTGGTTGATGGATCAAAAGACAGTTTGATTGAAGTAAGTCCCTAATTTGGCATCTTACCTAATCTTTGTTAATTTTATGGGGGTTTGTTTGGTGATTTGATGTTTAATTGAGAATTTTAAATTAATTCAATTTTGAAAGTGTTTTAGTTAAGTAATTTGGAGGAATATTTAAATTTTAATTTGCTTAGTCATCTCACTCGATGAATGTTTTCAATCAGGTGATCCTATTATTTTGTGAGATGAATTAGTTCAATTTATAGGGTTTTGTTTAACTTTATGTTAGATTCGGGTTTAGCTTTGGGTTCAACAAGTAAGCGTTCTTTGGATAAACTTCTGGGCTATGGTGAGTCACAAGGAGCTCATTAAAGTAACCATGCTTTCGAGGTTTCCCAAATAGTCCTACCCATTGAGCTTAATACTAAACCTTGGTCTAACTAGTTAGGATCCATTTAAGGGTAGCTTCGGTTAGTTCCACTTGGCCAAAAGCACCAGGTCAAAGTCATATCTTCCTAGACATGCGATGCCCAAGTTTTCCCAACGTACTATCATCCAAAAACTTCACCAGTACTGTGCTTCAAGTTAAAATTTAACCCTTTTTGATCTATCCTTATTTACCCATCCGGGTAATCTACTCTTGTTTACCCATTTCGGGTAGATTAAGTTCGGTTACCCTGTCGGGTAAATAGATTTCGGAGCTGCCAGCTATTCTGGACCCTCCTTCTATTTGATTTTTGAATTTTTAAATTTTAATTCCGAATTTTTAATTTTGAGTTTTAGATTTATTTCAAATTTTTTAAATTTGAGTTTTAGATTAATTTCGAATTTTTAAATTTTGAGTTTTAGAATTTTTAACTTTGAGTTTTAGATTAATTTCAAATTTTTAAATTTGAGTTTTAGATTTATTTAGAATTTTTAAACATTTGAGTTTTAGATTTATTTAGAATTTTTAAATTTGAGTTTTAGATTAATTTTAAATTTGAGTTTTAGATTAATTTCGAATTTTTTAAATTTGAGTTTTCGATTAATTTCGAATTTTTTAAATTTGAGTTTTAGATTAATTTCGAATTTTTAACATTTAAAACGCGAAGTCGCGCAGGGGATAAGAGTTGGTCCCGGGCGCACGGACCTGTTCCGGGCACCCGGACCTCCGGGCGCCCGGATCCATCCCGGGTTCCGGGCACCCGGACCTCCGGGCGCTCGGATCCATCCCGGGCGCCCGGACCTCCTTTTTCCAGGAGCCGCTTCTCCTGCAAAACAAGGTTAGTCCGAGCAATTGCATACCCTGCAAGACAATGTTAGAATCTGATAGTTCATAAGTGAAAAAGAGCTGACAGTCTTCGGACTGTCCGAGTCTGACTTCGGATTTTCAACCGGAAACCCTAGGTCGACTCGACGCCTACTGTTCCCTCTACGGGGAACTCGTCCTCACCTACTCCCCTCAGGAGAGATTACCTGATGCCAGTCCGGTCCTCCAGACCGACTGGACTTTCCGCCTAAGGTTACCACTCCCTAAGACCTAAGGTTACCGCCCCTTAGGGTTTTTCTCCACCTAGGGTTACCGCCTCCTAGGACCTAAGGTTACCGCCCCTTAGGGTTTTCCTCCACCTAGGGTTACCGCCCCCTAGGATCTAAGGTTACCGCCCCTTAGGGTTTTCCTCCACTTAGGGTTACCGCCCCCTAGGACCTAAGGTTACAACCCCTTAGGGTTTTTCACCTGCCTAACCGCAGCTAGGACTTTCCTGAGACACCCATTCAAACATGTTAGATCACACACTAACTTAACTTTGAATCCTTTGCCATTATCAAACCTAAGGTTCGATCGTCGGATGCTTCCTGCACCAATAGCTTATCCGATGCATTAAGTGATCTTCGGATCTAATCCTTTGCTTCCAGAGTCGATGAGATGACAAAAATAACTTTGGATCATCAAACGAAGTGCGGAGAGGGTGTAGATCAGAATCAAGATGGATCTCTCAAAAGGGAAAACCTTCCTCCCTTAAAGAAGAGGAAGAAGTCCCTTAAATAGGGCAGGGCACGGGACAGGCACAGCCCGTGCCACGGTCTTGTGGAATCCACATGGCCACACCCTACCTAGGCTTTGGTCTAGTGGCATGGTCGTATGAATTCACACGGTCAAAGTTAGCTCCGACTTTAGAAAATTTACACTGTCGTGTGGATCCATACGGCCAAGGCTTGCTCCTTTGTTTAGTGGCACGACAGTGTGAAATCTATTAGTGCAATATCCTTGGGTCAAGGTTGACCAAATTGACTAAGCTTGAGTTGGCTCAAGCTTGAGTCTTAATGTTTAGGTTTTGATATTTGATAATATATGGAGATTGCAAGTGCAATCATCTGATTGGGGAGATTGTTAGTGAAATTTTCCTTTGATCAAGGTTTGACCAGTTTGATGTGAAGAAGAGTCAAGTAGGTCAAGACTGATCAGTTACTTGACTGGGAAAGACTTAACTGGAGGTTAGGCAAAGACAAATCCAACAGGAATGTTGGTAGAAAGGAAAATCCAAGTGGGTTAGTGTTGACTAGACACTTGGTGGTGAAAGTCTCATTGAGTGAAGCCGGCCAGTGGAAAAATCCTGATGAGTGAAACCAGGTGAAAATCCTAGTGGGTGAAGCTAGGTGAAAGTCCTAGTGAGTGAAGTCAGGCAGTGGGAAAATCCTGGTGAGTGAAGCCAGATGAAAATCCTAGTGAGTGAAGTTAGGTGAAAGTCCTGGTGAGTGAAGTCAGGCAGATGGACAAATGGAAAGTTCTGGTGAGTGAAGCCGGACAGATAGAAAGTCCTAGTGAGTGAAGCTAGGTAGATGGAAAGACCTAGTGAGTGAAGCCAAACACATGGAAATCTAGGTGGGTCATGGTTGACCGGACACCTGGTGTTGGGAAGTCCAAGTAGGTCAAAGGAGTGATCGGATACTTGGCACAAGGAAATCCAGATGGGTCAAGGGTGACCGGATATCTGGTGGAAGGAAGTCCAAGTGAATCATGGAGGATCGGACACTTGGCACGAGACGGTAAGTCTAACTGGGTTAAGGTTGACCAGTCACTTGGCACAAGGAGAAAAGTTCAAGTGGGTCAAAGGATTGACCGGACACTTGGTGAAGAAGTCTCAGCAGGTCAAGGTTAACCAAATGCTAGGCATGAGGAGTTCCAACATGCCACGATTGACCGAATGTTAGATTTGGGAACCCTTGAGCTTGATTTAAGCAAGTTAAGGGTGGCCAATCGATCAACCCATCGATTGAACGAAGCTCAATTGATCAGTCGATCGATTGAGAGAGTGTTGCGATAAATAACAGCTCAATTGATCAGCCGATCGATTGTGAGCTTGAATAGCGAGCACAAAAGCATCCCCAATCGATCAGCCGATCAATTAGGCGTCGTTAATCGATCGATTGGGGCTAGAATTCTCGCGCGACGCGAGGAAGGATGAATCGATCGGGCGATCGATTCAGGCCTTTTCTAGCGAGAGCACAGAGACGCTCTAAATTGATTAGTCAATCGATCCAAGCCTCCTCAATTGATTGACTAATCGATTAGGATATGACAGTTGCGGATGTAGCAAGCTTTGAACAGTTGGGATGGCATGGATCTCACGTGGCAATCGATTGAGAGCAAGCCCAATCGATGGGGAGCCCTAGAGGTGCAGTGTATAAAGCCGTGGCGAGCTTTCTTCTCAGGCAGTCCTCTTGAGCCTTCTTTTAACACACGACCTTCTCCGCCTACTCTCTGCCAGTTCTTGGAAGCTCTTGGGGACAAGTGTTGTTGCACTTCCAAGGTTCAAGAGGCGATCTACATTGACAAGGTCAAGCAAGAAAAGGTTTTTACTTTGTATTCTTGTATTTTCTTCTTGCGTGTGTTGTATCTTGTTGAGTGAGTTTGTACGAGGTTTCTCCACCTCTGGTAGTTACCGAGAAGGAGTATTTTTCATAGTGGAGAGCGTGTCATGTGTGGATCCTTGGATTAGTCACCTCTTCTTGAGGTGGATACCAAGTAAATCCTAGTATTAGCGTTTGCTTGAGTATCTTCCGCTGCAACAACATCATCATCAAGCGAACGGTGCTATTCCCCCCTAGCTACAAATCGACCCTAACAGAATCCACACGACCAAGGTATGTTCCTTCTCTATTTGGTGGCATGGTCATGTGGGTTCACAAGGCCGGTGCCATCTCCTCCTCTAGTATGCAACACGGCCGTGTGGAATCCACAGGACCAAGGTCTTTGTCCTTCATTTATTCTCTAAGTCATCTACAAGCGTCGTTTTCGCTCCAAAGGTGCATCCTGTCAACAGAAAAATATACAAAAAAAAGTATATCTCTAACAAAGAAGAGAAATTATTCTGAAAATATAATAAGAGGTGTAAAAAATGCATAGATCAAGCATAAATAAAGTACGTAAATATGCCTTACAACATGCATAAATGTTATATAATCTAGCACATCACAACCCCAGACTTGAAACTTTATTTATCCTCAAGAAAAATGTCGTAATTTAAATTTATGTACTCTTATAATGCATCATAATCTTAGTGCACTAGCTTAACTCTCTCAACTAGTTTCATTTGTGAGCATGATTGTGGAGTAACCTAAGTATGACCTAGGCATAAGTTCTTGTGCATGATGCAATAAGTGACCCAAACTTTTCAAGTTTCAATTTCTATCCTAGTCAAGTCATCATTCAATTGAATTCTTTATATTTTCGGTGATAGAAACTTATGTGTCACACACTTAGTTTATATTTCTTAGACTACACAAGGTCTCAAAGGACAAGGATTGCGTTAAATTATTTTTTTAGATACATTCGTGTTCAAAAAATCACTGATCTCAATATATTACGTTAAATTAATATTTGATAGTATTTTTATAATCAAAAGAACTAGACGAACACATAGAAACTGGTTTCATATCATTTCAAGGTCCCTCGGTCCATCAACCAATTTCAGTCGAAATCGGCTGATGGACCTAGAGACCTTGAAATAACATGAACTAGTTTCTGTATGTTTGTTTAGTTCTCCTAATTGTAAAAATACTAACAAATTGATTTGGGTATTTTGTAAACTTATCTATTGGGCTCGGTAAAAAGCTATATTATTTACAATAATTCTATGTACAGTTTTTACCCTTATCCAACAATCAATTCGACTGGAAAAATAAATCAGTTGAATCGATTTCATTCTGTTTGAAAAATTCATCAATCGGTTTCAACCAAAATCAGCTGATGGATCTAGAGACCTCGAAATAATATGAAATCAACTTCTATATGTTCGTGTAGTTCTCCTAATTATAAAAATGACATCACACATCAATTTGACTCAATATATTGAGAGCGGTGATTTTTTAAAATATGAATGTATTAGAAAAACTAATTCATATTTAAAAAATTACTGCTCTTAATATTTTTGGTTAAATTGATATTTAATAGTATTTTTATAATCGGGAAAACTAGACGAACGTATAGAAACTGATTTCATATCATTTCGAGATCTCTATGCCCATCAGCTGATTTTGGCCAAAATCAGCTGATGGACTTAGAGACCTCGAAATGACATGAAACTAGTTTCTATGTGTTCGTCTAGTTCTCCTGATCGTAAAAATGCTATCAAATATTAATTTGACTGAATATATTAAGAACAATGATTTTTTAAATACGAATGTATTTAAAAAATTAATTTGTATTTAAAAAATCACTACTTTCAATATATTAGGTCAAATTGATATTTGAGAGAACAAATATAATCATAAGACCTAGAAAAACTTATAGGATATAGTTTCACTTCATTCCGAGCTCTCTAGGTTCATCAATCGATTTTGGTCGAATGAACCTACATTGATTTTATTTAGGTTCATTCGGCAATAGTTTTAAAAAAAATTTACTACTCTCAATATATTGCTTCAAATTGATATTTAATAATATTTTTACAATCAGGAGAATTAGATGAACACATAGAAACTGATTTCATGTCATTTGAAGGTTTCTAGGTCCATCAGCCGATTTCGTCAAATTATCACTGTTCTCAATATATTGGGTCAAATTAATATTTGATAGTATTTTTACAATCAGGATAACTAGACGAACACATAGAAACTAATTTCATGTCATTACTAGGTCTCTAGTTCCATCAGTCGGGCTGAAATTAACTGATGGACCTAGAGAGCTTAAAATGACATGAAACTCGTTTCTATGTATTCATTTATTTCCCATGATTGTAAAAAATACTATCAAATATTAATTTGACACAATATATTGAAAGCGATGATTTTTTAAATATAAATATATCAAGAAAAATTAATTTATATTTAAAAAATTATTATTCTCAATATATTAGATCAAATTAATGTTTGATATCATTTTTACAATCAAGACAACTAGACGAAGACATAAAAATTAATTTCATATCATTCCAAAGTCTCTAACTCGATCAATCAATTTTAATCAAAATCGATTAATAAATTTTTCGAATAGAATGAAATAGATTCAGCTGATTTTATTTTTCAATCGAATTGATTTAAAGATGATGATAAAATAAAAAGTAGATACATAATTTGATAATTTTAAATCTATAATTCATTTTATTATTAAAATATTCTAATTAAGATTTTTTCTAGTACTAGATGATGACAGATTTTAAAAATTATTCTTTAAAAAAAAAAAAAAAAAAAGTAGCTTTCCTAGATTCAAAGAGATAAGATAAAAAATATATTTATTTATTATTCAGTTGCAAATTTTTTTCTTCTAAAAACTATAATAAAATGCGTTCCAAAACCATTTTCCATCATAAAAATCCTTTAAAAAAACTAAGACAGACAGCAAAACGATTAGAAACCACTATCCATTGCACAATTGTGGACAGGTATGATGATAAGAACTTGGAGCACTGAAGAATTCTGACGTCTCCTCTTATCAGCAGGAAAATGCCAACTAGCTTGAGCTAGCTAAATTGGTAAGTCTTTAAAAATTAATCGTCAAGATTTTAATTTTAAGATCAAAACTAAATCTTTCGATCCAAATGCGCGTAGTGAAAAGAACATCTTAAACAAGAACCAAACATCTTAGGCTGGTTCGATCAACAATTGCAGTAAAACCTGAGTGTAACATGAGTAGCAGCCCTTGAGTTGGAGGCACGAAGTGATTAAAGAATCAATATAAATGATTTTCCTGGAGCTTCAAGCATTTTCACCATCCTCCAAGTACGAAATTTTCACTTCTTGAAAATGAGAACAAGAACAGGAGCAGTTGGCCGGTTAAGCATTTCAAACTCAATGCTTGTCCAAGCTTCAACTGGCAAATCAGATGCAAATCCTTGAACAGCCTCCAGTTCATCCCTATCAAATGAACAAACAAAAAACAACATAATAATAAAAGCATGAGAACATGAATGAATGAAAAGTTTTAACTGATAGCCTTCGGTCATTTGGCATGGGGAAATTAAACGACTACATGGCGGCATAAGGAAATTGCTTAGAAAGACAATAGCAGCGGCAGTTGAACCTCAAAAATAAGAACTTGGCTTCGGAAATATTATTAACCAAGCGGTGTACATCTGTCAAGACTAAATAGGAGTAGGATGTGGCACCAATATATAAGAAAGTAAACAAAAATGCATGTGATGATCGCCAATAGTCAATGGTTAAGCCATAAAGCGCAACAAATTTGGCATGGAAATG
This sequence comes from Zingiber officinale, assembly GCF_018446385.1. Taxonomy (NCBI): domain Eukaryota; kingdom Viridiplantae; phylum Streptophyta; class Magnoliopsida; order Zingiberales; family Zingiberaceae; genus Zingiber; species Zingiber officinale. The sequence continues at coordinate 22,523,595 of NC_056005.1, read as the reverse complement.
TGATGTAGTTGAAATTTAAATATGAGAAAGGTAAATACCATAAAATAATAATCAAAGCAATGGGTCTTCAACAAAGACTCAGAAGAGAGCAGCTAGGAAAACCAAACAAGTAGCAGAAAAAAAGAAAGAAACGGATGATTAACCTTCCGCCAGGATGCCCAATGTAGACCATGACGCTTATAATTCCTCCAGATTGCAGAACTCTGCAGGCAGCATGCAAAGCGGCTAGTGTTGTTCTTGGCGATGTAAGAATTGTTTTGTCTCCTCCAGGCAAATACCCCAAATTGAATGCTACAAGCCTAAAGGCAAACAACCAGAAGAATAAATAAGATGTAAACAAACAGAGTTCCTCATTTGCAAAACACAATTATGATGAGCTTTACTTGAAGATCAGCTTTTAGTTTCTCTTACAGTTGTTTTCATCAGAGAGTTATTTCCAGAATATAATTAAAGAGGACACAAAGAAAACCCACTTCAATTCAATTTACAGCCATTTTGGTGTTGGATATTTGCATCAGACTCAGAAACATAGGGTACATGGATATATTTGTAACAAGCACACAGTAACTACTATACAGACATTAGTTGAGATAAATTTTACGATTCTAGTTGACAATGTAAATTAGTATCTCATCTTCATGATAACTTAAGAAGAGTACAAAGCTCAAACCACTATTTCTATCAATGGAATAAAAGAGAAACTCAATCGTTAACCAATGGTATGAGGTAAAGGACACAGCCATTTAGATGCATGCTAGCATACCTCAGTACATCATGGTATAGTAACAATTCAATTCAAGAAGCTATCACCTGACCGGGGTTTCTTGGACAATATCTTCAAGTTTGCTGTGGCAAAGCTTAAAGAGCTTCACTAGCTTCCTCTGCATAAGCATTGATTTAATCATTATGTTAGCATAATACCACCAACAACTAAACCTTATCCCACTAGGTAGAGTCGGCTATATATGTCCTTTTACGTCATTGAGCTCTATTTCCTACTATATCATCATCTATATTTAAATAAATTTTATCTTATTTTATTATTGTTAACCAAGTCTTTTTTGGTCTTCCTCTTCCTCTTTTGATATGTGTGTTTGTCATAGTTTCCACATATGTCAACGCAATGAAAACCTAAAATGGAAACTAACTAGAAAGGTCTAAATAACAGAGAAGCTAATTTATTGATCCATGTCTAAGAATTATTAGATATTACATTTATCCTTTTTAAAAACAATTCCAAATCATGCAAGGTTCAAATCAGTTTTTTATCTTGACAAATGGTTCAAACAACCAGAGAATATGATTTGGAATATTTACTACCTTGTTTTCCTCAACTGATATTTCCAATAAAGAAGAGGTATTGTCTAATGCTTCTTGTTGAATGTCTAATGCTTCTTGTTATCATGCAAGGTTCAAATCAGTTTTCATCTTGACAAATGGTTCAAACAACCAGAGAATATGATTTGGAATATTTAGTACCTTGTTTTCCTCAACTGATATTTCCAATAAAGAAGAGGTATTGTCTAATGCTTCTTGTTGAATGTCCATTCCAAAAACACAGCCATTGTATGATTCATCAGATACCATCATGAGCAATGCCAATGTATCATAGCCATTGCCACATGTTGCATCAATTACAGTGTCTCCTTTCTGAATGATGCTTTTCCAAACTCTGACAAAGAAACTCACATCAGAACATTTAAAAACCCACTAAAAGAAGCTAAAAGGTAGAGCACAAGTCTAACATAATGCAAAACAAAATACTCCGAGAAGCCGGAACAGAGACAGGTTAGCAATTGATATAGTAGACGATTGAAGACTATTAACAATTAGTGTACTTTAAAATTATCTAACTATCATAATAGTAGATAGCAACATATTAGGTATACTAGAAACAACTTGCAAAAAATAAAATTAATAGTGATTAAGACAATGATGATGAAAGACAGACACGAAACTACAACTTAGAACATTGATGATTTTTTTTTTGTGAATTATTGTGATCTTGTTATTGCGAAATGAAGTTTTTACCGAGTCTAGAATTGTCCTTTTTTTACTCCCTAAAGCCACTCATTTTTCGATATTATCCCTTTCTTTAAGTTGAGCCTACTTAAATTAGGTATAATTTGGTTAAGTTTTAGGGCTGGGGTTATGTGTGGCGTCCAATATGTGGAGTTAACATTAGAAGATGTCATAGTATTGAAGTGTGACACCTAGTGCTCCTTGCATCCACACCACAAGCATGAAGAGAGAAATAATGCAACAAAAAACTAAGATAATGACTCACAATGTATATTGTTTGTAAAACAGAAATAAGATCAAGGAGGATGAGGTAGAGGTCCAAAGGAGTTTTAGGGTTTTACACTGGTGTAAGGAGGGGAGGTCATACAATCACATCAAACTCTAAGGATTTGAGAAAGAAACTTAACCCTAGAAAAAGATTCTGCTCTATTACAGAATTGAAAGCGATGAAATATTGAATTATTGTGCTATGAGAGAAGTAATGCACAATACCTATAAGATTAAACAAAATACCCAACAACTGAAACACCCAGTGTGAGACTACACTCACAACAAATGCAACTAACAACTTCAACAACCTAATAACAATGGCATTAATAAGTTGTAGATCTTTGGACATTATGAATAAATTATATACTGGTTGAGAGAAATCGTAGAAAACATAGCAACCTGTTAGTCCTTTAAATATACACATATGATTCATCAAGATTGGGAAAAAAAAGGATTGAAAAATAAAATAAAATATCATTTTCAGAAAAAAGGTAGATCCGCTACCTTATCGGCTCCCTAGTGCCAGCCCCATAAATATAGAGGGAGGTAAATGCAGGTACACAGGCCATAAGCGCATGGTGGGGTAAACCAAGGTTTAAAATTTCGACCCATGCCGAGGTTTCGGTCTCAGACCGGAACGATACGATTTCGGTATTGTATCGTGCCGTGCCGATACAGTTTCGGTATTTTTTATTTATCTATAGTAATTATAAGATAAATATGTTTATTGTGTATATAAAAATAAGTTGTATATTGATTTATTATAAGCTCTCAATTATTGAATAATTTAATATTGTTAGAAAAAATAATTAAAAATAATTTTATTTAAATAGAATTGATATATTAATAATTCAAATTAAAATGGAAGTATCTATAATAATAATAATAATAATAATAATAATAATAATAAGTATATAAATTAATACAAGATATTACTTTATATTAAAAATAATTATATAAATTAACTATTTATTCATTTAATTAATTATTAATTAAATAATATATATTTTAAATAATAAAAACTATCAAGTAAAAAAATTTTAAAAAATAAAAAAAATATCAGAATATAAATATAATTTATTAGATTTTTTTAAAAAAAAATTAGAATTTTTTTAAAAATTTTTTAGAATTTTTTAAAAAATTTTTTAGAATTTTTTTAAAAATATAAATGAAATTTAAAATAATAAAAAATATATTAGAATATAAATAAGAATTATTATATATTTTTTAAAATTTTTAAATGAAATTTAAAATATTATTTTTTCAGAATATTAATTAATAAAATTTATTTAATTTATTTTAATTTTAAATATATTTTTTATTTATTTTATTAGAATAATTTAATTAGGGTTTATAAAAGCCTCTTCGAAATATCACACATCCGCCCCACATCCTCCTTGGGAATTCTTTAAATTAATTAAATAAAATAAATAATTATTAAAAACAGAAGAAAAAAACGCGCAGTACGCGAGATCGCGCCGCGATGGTCGCGGCCGATCCCGCGAGGGGCGTCCGACAGCGCCGGAAGCGTCCAGCGACCCTGCCGGACGCTTCCGGCGCCGTAGACGCCTTCGGTGCCGAAGGCGTCGTGGGACGCCGCCGGAGGCGTCCCGCGTCTCCTCCAACGCCGCCAAGACGGGAACGCCTCCCATGCCGGTTTCGGCCGCCCGGCGGAACCGTAAAAACCGTCCATGCCGAGCGGCACGAAACGGCATTGGTAACCATGGGTAAACCCAGTCCGTCAGTTCCTGATAATCGACCCCTGACCATTACGCCAAAGATGTCATGCACCCACTGTCTGCGCTACGCCCTGGGGGCATATAAAATATCATTTTCAGGCCTTTAATAAAGGCAAGCCATTAGACATCACATGAAATCACAAGTTGTAGTAGCATATTAAATATAGAACCAACTATGCTCTTTGAACTCCAATAGCACCATCAACCCTCTCAATCACTATCCTTCTAAAATACTCACTATATGGATTGGAAAAGGCAAATTAGTGAATAAAGGTAACGTATGATATATCTAGTTCTTTCCACTTTGAATCTCAACATTGAAACCCAACAATAGTTTGATAACAGGCTTTGATCCTTAGCCTACATCCAAGATCATTAAATTTAGAAACATATCCTGATTCACCATCCTTACTAAAAAAATTCACAGATAAAGAAGATAAGAAACCAGATAAAAGAAATGACAGATATAATTGGAGAAACAATGTTTAAAAGTATATATATTTGTACTTTAATCAAACAATCTTCAGTTCATTCTGATATCAATTGCTGACTATTTCCAGTAAATTGTTTCGACTATACTTAATAAGTGGTTCCAAACCAACTTACTTTGGCCTATTCAACATTTATAATTTAGGAAAGGGCTTCATATGAAGTACTCCTATATTGCACAAATCATCTGCCTAATTATATGACTGAATACATTTGACAAACTGATTATTCTGAATCCTCAGGCATGTCTTCTCTTATACACGAATCAGAAAAACACTTAAGTACGACACTGAAAATTAGAACAAAAGATGGAGTGCCTACGAATGAGCTACCTCCGTTGCTTTCTTCTTTCCGGTAATAAATCCCATAAAAGCGCTGTCCGTTCCTAATTCAAAAACAAAATGATAAAAAAAACAATCTTTTTATCAAAATAGGAACAAGTGCCAAAGCTTCACACATATTACCACAAGAGTGGCGGAAAGAAAGAACCACTATGGCATAGAAACGAAGCACAGCAAGATTGGTCGTATACCTGCTATAGGAATCTCATCGGCGTCAGTTTTCTTGTAAGAAGCCATCGTCAGGTGAGATTTGATCGACATGCTTCGACGAATTAGAGATAGGAGAGGAAACGGAGAGTTAAACTTTCGGAAATGGGGCGGCAGTAGGGTTAGCGTTTCCATTGAGAGTAACCTGACAGCAGAAGTCGCAAACCCTTCTTCCTTTTTTATTTCTTTTTTATTTTATTTTTGTTTAAGTTAACCTCAGATATTCAATTTAATTTTGATTGATTTTAATTCGTCCAAACTAAGACTTATCTAACAAATCGGATACGTAGGACGGTAGGAGTCAAATTGATGACCGAAATTAAATAGTTTAAACAAAAGGAGAAATTTCATTTTAAAAAATAAAAATAAAAATAAAAATCTAAAAAAACAAATTAAAAAAAAAAAAAAAAAACCTCAATGCTTTGTAAAAACAAAACAATACCGCTTTAATCGCTAGAAGGCTCTCTTCGGCTACGAGTTATGAGGGGCACCTGGTATTATTATTATTTTCTTAAAACATGTCATATCTTTATTTTCATTACTATTTCAATACAAAATAACTAATGTAAATCCACCAAACCTATTAAGGATGATAATGGATCGGGTTCGAATCGGATTCTTTATCCTCCGTACTCATATTCATTGGGTATAGAATATCCGATGAATATACTCATACCCATTAAAGGATCGGATATCTTCTATACGTATAATTTTTCTTCTTTTTATCAAATTATTATCATTCAACAAAAATATATTAAAATTAACATCCTATTAAAAAAATTATATATATATATATATATAACTAAAAAAATAAATTAAATATCTATATAATCTCCTACTAATATCAAAAAAATAATAAATTGATTTTAGAAAAAGAAAATTTTCTTTAATATATGTATATATATTATTTAATCGGGTATTCGGATCGGGTATCGGGTATTGATAGTCCCTCCATACTCTCCTCCATTCGGGTCGAATGTCGGATCTTCCATCGGGTTCGGATGAAATTATCGTCCCTAAAACCTATCCCAAAGTCTATCACTACATCTTACTATTTAATTAAAAATACAACCCTTTGATAACCCTCAATTAATTTATAATTTGATGAAATCTAAAATTAAGTTATATTAATATTTTTTTATATCGAAAACAATTTCAAGACTTATTAATAATTTCAACTTCTTATCCTTTTTAAATCATAGACATATCAATTCATCTGTATTGATTATTCTAGTATAACTTGAGGTATGATTAATAATTTAATTTCTATAATCTACATTCTTCTCACCGCCTTAATCCTCATAAATTTTTCATCGTTCTCTCATCCTTTCTCCCTCTCTAATTTTTACTATAGCTTTCTCCTTTTTATAATTTTTATATTACAACGTATCAATCTATCTGTTTCAGCTCTTCTACATATCGAGACAGCCTCATCAATTCATTTATATCTCATCGATTCTTCAGGAAAAATCACAGTGGCATCTATCTATCTCTATATTTCATTAGTTTTTTGAATGATATAAGATATTCTTACTACATAATTTGATGTATGATTAATAACCTAATTTCTATTTTTTTTATTTAAAATGTTATAATCTTTAAAACCCCAATTTCTACTCTTGTTTTTTACGAAGTGAAAAAGAACTCAAGCTTCAATACATACATATTCTCAATGACAAATAGTTCAAATTTTCAAGAGGTAAGTGTTTTACACTGACTCTGATTTAATATTTTAAAATAATTTACTATCATTGGTAAATATATATTATATAAAATTTATCCATATTCATACATTATATTATTAGTGAGATTATAAATTTTAATTTTTATAAAAAAAATGTAAAGTAAGATTTTATAAATTCAAGTAATTTGCAAAGTAGTATTTCTAATTGTCACACTATCCTGATAGCACAAGGTGATTACACTGACCTCATTCTAAATCTGTCTCCAGATTATATGAAAGAAAATAAATTAAAAGGTCAATTTATAACTTACGGCCAAGTGGCTAGGAGATGAGAAAATTTTTTACTCAAAAGACATGTATCCATCGGGAATTGATTCTGATCTCATTGTAATAAATTTGTCATTCTCTAATTAACTAGATATCCCTGAGGATTCTAAAGTGAAATAATCTTCTTTGTTTATCTAATGGAAAAATAACTTCCTCCCCTACTCACGGTCACCTCTTGCAACTTAGGGAAGAGACAGCATGTAAAGTCGCTTCATACGTCAACGGGAGATGCTACCTCCCTTCATTTAGATGTGGGACTGATAATGAGGAATGTTCGAGCATTACCATATTTTCCCATAAGTATGTCAACGGAATTGACCCTGCGCTCCTATGGGTGACGAACCTGAGGTAGCCTCATGAGCCCTCGGCCAACGGACCCATGTGAGGTTGCCTTGTGTAGCCTCGTGCAACGGACCTACTCGAACCTCGAGGTCACCTGATATGACTGGCTCATGCGGCCGTGAGGCTGCCACACATGGTATTTCATTTTTTTCAAGTGTCGAATAATCATGTGACAAAAGTTGAAACGCTTGCCCCCAGCGTCTCCGTCAGCCCACCCTAGGACCAACATGAAGGAGGTAAATCACAGTGATTGAGAAGACAAGTAGATGAGAGGGTGAGTTACACAGGGTGCTAGGATTTACACCCTGCCAGCCCCGAGATTTGACCCGGGATCTCATGTAGATAATGCAAGGGTATTCCGACTTCCGGGCTAAGAGGATCAATAATCGAGCCAGAATAGTAGACGGGGTAAACAAGGGATAACTCCGGGATACATCTGATACCCGACTTCCGACTACTCCCGACTCCCAGCTATACTTGATGTCTAACTCCCAACTATTCCCGACTTCCAGCTACGTCCGATACCCAACTCTCGACTACTCCCGACTCCCGACTACTCTAGGCTACCGACTGACGACTCTTGATTCATGTTTCAGACTCTCTCAAACTAAATTGAAAGGGCCCCATCTATCAAGAATTAAAGCAACGAACCGTTATGTTATTCCTTGAGGATATGGATAATGCAGCCATTATCGTGAGAAAAGCAGAAAACACAGCTATTTACCCTGACATAAATGGTTCGTAATGGTCATTTATTTTGGAGAACGTGGCCATGATAGAAAAAACAAGGGGGCACAAGAAGAACGTGACGGAGAGTTCTGGTCCTATAAAAGGTTGTCGACTCTCATGAGCAAAGGTAAGCACACATAACCTAATTTCTAGCAACTACTTTCTTCTTCACCAAAAGTTGACCCATTTTCTGTAAGTATTTTTCCTTGTTGGACGGAAGCCACGTCACCCTCTTAACAACCAATAAAAGCAACGCATTACTGATAGGTCAATGTCTCTGTTCCCAAGCAGGATCAATGGCAAACAACCATCTATTTACCACCTCAGCTATGCCCGTGGGGACAAACACTGAATAATCATGTTGATTGGGTTGTTTATCAAATTTTTTTTATATTAAATTTCTTTCTTTCCTCAAGCCTCCTTCAAAGTCTAAGAATTATTCATTAAAAAAATAATAACAAATTTAGGGTGACCAATTCGATCATACGAAAGTTTCTTACTAGTCGTCAAAGTAAATCAGAAAGCACTTGTGACGGATAGTCCAAAAGTCCAATATCTTGTGGTTGCGCGCTCTATTTGGAGGAAAAATTCCTATAATGAATTGTAGTTGGGATCGAACCGTAAATACTTGAGTTACAACTTGACACCCTTTTACTGCAACATAACCCTAGGGGTCACAAATTAGATTCATAATAACCCAGACTATGGTATAATGACAGAACATCCATATAATCTCCTAGATTCCCAACTGCAACTTATGGTAAGACATTTTGACAAGCTGAATTTATCAGGATAATCAATGAAAAACTTCCACGGTGATTGGGCGGTAAACCATCTGTAAAACATAATTCAAAGTCCATCACACGAAACCTTAGGTTAATGCAGAAGTTCCCAACTTAATTACTTAATTTAACTAAAGTAATTCACACATCAGTGGAAAGAAAAAGTTCGAATGAGAAATTACGCCAACCAGAAGAAAAGGAAGCTGTGGATTAAACACCAGAAGTTCCTTAAAGAACAAATTGAAACAATTCACATCTATTTTCTCCTTTTAGTTGGAAATGTAACATTACAGAGCAAGTAGCAAACAAGGAACAGACATCTTCCTCATAAATCTCATCTCACTTTGAAAGACCAGAAGTCCCTCATGCTGCAGAAGATGCGGAACATGGAGTTAGATTGCTTGATTCTCATCTTCCAGAGGCTGAGACACCAAGACTTGGCCTGGAGCGTGCCATTTGTGTGCAAAACATGACACAGAGCCTTCCTCGACCCTGCCTGCTGGAGAGTCCTCGACTTCACCAGCTTGGATTTCATGCGATGGAGTGACTTCACCACCAAGTTCATGAGTCAGTTCTCTATTCGACGCTTCTCCTTCTCCGGCTTCTTGATGCTAGCGGTCGCACGAAGTCGCGGGACTGTCATTGCGCTCAAGTTCCCTGTTTTTGTGGCTTCCTTGAGGTGTTGCCACAATTGAATGTAACATGATTGCATAATTTGCAGCTGTCCGAGGCCGAGAACAGTGGCCTTGCCCAATCTGTCCTTGGTAGATTAGTCTCAAATGCCTAAGCTCGTCGGGAAGTGGAAGGGACTGGAGCAGCTGCTAATGAAGTCGAAACCTTCTTCTTCCTTCGTCGAGATGGTCACTCGGATTAGCCTCAGCAGCAAAAGGTTTTGCAGTCTCAGAATGGCGGGCTCAATCAAGAAGGAAGACACCACGGCAATCGTTAACCATCTTCCAAGGATCAAACACCTCAACCTCAGTAAATCTTATTTGCCAAGGGAGCAATTACTGGATCTGATCAATGGCTGCAGAGTTGCAGTCGCTAATAGTTGACAATTGTGTTGGTTTTGAAGCTGATGAGGAGATTTTCAAAAAGGCTTCTGGTATTGAACTTCTCAGGCACGAGGGCTGCGGGTTACTCGATCAATTCGCTTATGATACAGATGAGTGTGATCCACTAGATCTGCTAATCTTGTAGAAGATTGCAGCTCTTGTATAAAACATCATCATCAACTTTTCAAGGATGCCAAAGCCTTACAACTCAGCAGATAATATATTTAATCTTGTATAAATATTACAGCCATCAGCTTTGTTAAACCAGATAGGTAGGCCTAATATACACTTTCAATTATTTGTCACTCCATTCTAATTACAGAAAGGTAGTTTCAAGGTACAACAAAATGAATAAACAAACGAGTCAACTACATCTGCCAGGTTAAGCAAAATTGTCAGCATTTCCTTCTGCTTAGGTGGTGATTTGTGTTACCTTTGAGATGACAGACAAAGGAATTATGGCCTTGTGGCCTTGGTTGCCATAGAGCCCGATTCTTCCGAAACTAGCATAGGTGCTATTCGTTGTGGCATTCAGCACAAGAAGTAAGCTCTGTTGCTGCCCGCTTGCGATAAAAAACTGTGTTGGTGTGACTGAAAAGGAAACTCCATAAGGAGAACTCCAACTGACAGTATAATACTCATCATTTGCTATGTTAGTAACTGTCCTCACTATAACTCTGGATCCATTGAGAAACGAAACTGTGACCGACGGCAAGTTCAGGTCTGAGCCTGTCATGCTGGAAACCCCGCAAGCGTGGCCAGTGTAGTTCAGTATTACAGGACTAGATCCATTGATGCCACAGAGAAAGGAAATGAAGTCATCATAACCTGAATACAAATAGGTATCCACTAAAATCTCTTGCTAAATTCTACTTGCAATTGCAGTAAAAGTTTAACAGATCATTGAATGATTACAAGTATTTGTTTCAGAAATTTATGGATTACCCCTGACCTGTATCAAAGATGAGTCCTGGGTCTAGAGCAGCTGTTGCATTAACAAAGCCACTGCCCATGTCAAAGGGTGTCGCCGGTAATTCGCTGGAATCTGGATTTCTGTAAACTCGTTGTGCCATTATGGGGCCACCTTCCCTCTCGTAGAGTGTAGCAGTCGTGGAGAGTGAGGATGCAACAGCTGCAGCACTAGCGCTTGGAAATTTCTGTTTGATAAGAGCAGCAAGCCCTGCAATGTGTGGAGCTGCCATACTCGTACCGGATATCATTGCAAAACTTTCACCTGAGTGTTTTTAAGTTAACGAGGAAAGCTCAAATCAGAAGCCACTTAGTCCTTAGTATTGGATTCATGAACATCCATTGTCCTTATCCTATCGACGACTACCACTTTTTATATACATTAACATAATTCAAACATCATATCCTGATATAATCATGATAAAATAGCTACAATACACTTTGTCAAACAGTAATGTACCTTGAAAGTCAGCAGAATCAGTTCCTAATGAGCTCCAAGCACCCCATATCAAATTGCCAGGAGCTATGAGATTAGGTTTCATGATATCAGCATCGGTTAGTGAGGTGTCTTCTGGATCTGGTCCTCTGGCAGAATAGTACATGACTTTAGGGGCAGAGATGCTGTAGTTAGCTTTAAGACCGCCTAATATGTTGGCTGTGCCACCAAACTTGATAATGTCTTTGGAGGTTTCATCTCTTACTAAGGAGCTATTATAGTAATCTAAAAATATCTGGACAGCAAAATACAAATAAATATTCATCAAAAACTAGGAACAAACACATGATCAAAAAGATGTTAGTAAAATAGAGCTATGAATCTCCTGTTTTCTGACAATACAGAATGTCTATAAACATAAAATGGCATGGAGGTTAGTGTTTAGTAGATATGCATGCAGCACATTATGAAAATGCTCAGATGTAGATGATCAAGAGGTAAAAACTCAATATTCCTTGTACTGATACCTTGGAATCATCTGCAGAGGGTATTACCACACCAGGCATATTCATAGGAGTAGGGTTAAGATGAAATCCAGTAACGAAGGAATCCATGTAGAATATTACTCCGACTGCACTAACATTCTTGGCCGTCTCTAGGGCCTGTTTTATAGAGGATAGACCCAGAACAAATCTGATAGAATAACTGCAGATCAATATTTTGCCATCAGTAAGATCTTCATTCATATAACTAGAATCTTGGCATTCTCCCAAGAACTCGCTCATTTCGGTTGTGCCATTTCTCAGAGCATGAATAGCAGTGATAAGAGGGTACATTGAACCACTGTCTGTTCTAGCTATAGTATGCAAACAATGATAGTGATGGTCAATTTTGTGTCCGTAACAAACAGAAAAAAAATCCAAGTAAATTGAAGTCAATTTAAGGAAGAAAAACATAATACTTACGAGCAAGTCCAACTCCTGAGATTGTTAGATTGTTTCCAAGCACTAGACAGTTATTATATACTCTATCATGAGCTGAAGCACCCACAGTAAATATCCAAGGACTAAAGGAAGATACACTCTTAGGTGAAGGCCCGGTGTTCCCTGCTGCTTGCACAACAAATATTCCAGCTTTTACAGCTGAGAGTAATGACATATCTATAGGATTGAAAAAGGTCGCTAGCCCAAAAGGACGCCTGTTTGGCGTGATTGATAAACTTATGATGTCAACACCATCTTGAGCTGCCTGAAGTTGCATGTCACACAAATTATTATATAACAAATTGCTGTTTTATGCAATGAATTATAGGTATAAATAACTAGGAGGCATTTCTCAGCTATGGCCCGATCCTCCACAAATGCTAATATTTCATTAACTTATGCCAGAATCCACCAAAATAAGATGAGATGACAGATATATCTGAAGAAAAATATTTGATTCTGCAAATCATAATGGATAATGAAGTTCAAGCTGACAAAATTATTGTGCACTTTGAAGTTGTGTTAAGGAAAAAGAATCTTATTCTCGTTACAAATAAAAGAAAGAAATTCCCATCTTCAATAGATGCAGGAAATAGCCTAGAGATTAGAACAGCAATTGGATGGCCTACCTCCACATCATTCTAGGAACTTTCAATATCCTCTTTCTTGCAAAAGTTTCAAAGTTAACATTGTCAAAGGATAAGGATATATTTATATTTTAAAGAAACACACTCAAGTTTCTAATTTGTGGAGCTTGAATTCAATCTATTCCTCATCAACTTCATTTTGATCGCATCCAAGTCACAGAAATATATCTAATTAGGTGACAAAAAGAGGGTGGTTACATAAATACAAAGTAAATTTAAATAGCTTTGATGTAATTTATAGCTATTTCAAAGATACTCAAGTATCTAATTTGTGGATTTCAAATTCAATCTAGTCCTCATCAACTTCATTTTGACTGCAACCAAGTGTCAGAAATATATCTAATCAGATGACAGAAAGAGGGCTGTGGTTACATGAATACTCCGTAAACTAAAATAGGAAAAAGTTATGTCGTTTGATTTGGAAGTGGAATAACTGATGCATTTACCTGGTCAATTGCAGCAACAACATCAGCTGCAAAACCGCCAAAGCTTTTGTAGAGAGCTTTATAGACAGCAATGCTGAAGAAAATTTAATCACTCAAGACAATCATAAGTAGAAAGGCATTATAAAAGATTAACACTTCAATAGGTTTGACTTACTGTGCACGAGGAGCCATCCCACTGGCATTTCCAAAATGATGTCCAGACACAATTACAGGAACACCATGGTTGCCAGCAGCAATAGAAGCAGTATGTCTGTATGCATAGAGAAAACATAGCATAAATAAAAATAAAAACTTGAAAAACAAAAGCAGGTCAATGAAGACACCTCTTTATTAGTTGTCTCTGAATCTATGGATCATATGATTCTATTGATTTGTAGTGCTGCTGTCTAGCCTTCTTAAACAGAGATACTTTAATAGTTTATGTCTGTCTATGTAATTTCAAAGTGTGAAGTCTTTGCTATTCTTATCAAAGTTTGTACTGAATCTCTTTGTTTGTCTCTTGGGAAAAGTAGAAGGAAAAGTAATCTAACTTTTTTGCAATTTTCATTATTCTTAAAGGGACCTTCGGCATGTCATGAGCATGGCAAAAATGATGTATATCTACATATTTCTTTGTGGATACTTTATGTTTAGTTTGACATGGATACTCTATTTGAGTGCCCAATACATTGATCCAACAACAGGTCATGTATGTTAGGAACATCTACGCTAAACTGATGCCTTCGCAGGGAAGAACTACCAGGGTAAAATGTATTAAGCTACAGAAATTGTAAAAGATGATTCGACTTATTAAGTGCACGTAGTGACAGAAATATTAAGCTAGAATTAAATTTATTTTTGTTGATTGACAACAAATAATAGTATTTCAGCTGAACCAACTTAAAATGAAAGAAAGTAGTATGTGCCAGAGTGAACGTAATGTAAGAGATTTCAGGGAAGTGTCTATGCCTAAGGCACCAGAAGAGATTGAGCAGAACAAGTCATTGAACGGAAGCTGTTCTTGAAAAGTACTTACGTTCCATGCCCATCACCATCAAAAGGTGAAGCATAGTCCTGAGTCACATTGAAGATGCCCCTAATAATAGCAGACGCTGCAAAATGGCGAGCACCAACAAGCTTTCGATTACATGACCCAGATGGAAAATCCCTTGTGACTTCACAAACCCCAGAAAAATGAGCTGGTACAGGATATTGATTGATAGAAAGAGAGTCGGAGAAGCTTGGATGAGTTGGATCAATTCCTGTGTCAATAAACCCAATTACAATTCCTTCTCCTGCAGATTCTGGCCCACCTTCTTGAACCCAAGCTCCTTGAGGCAGACCTAGAAATTGAGGAGTATGTGTAGTTGCAGTCCTAACTGAAAAGTCCAATACTAAGTTTGCCACCTCATGCCTCCTAGAAAGCTTGACTGCCTTCAAAAGGTCGACCAATTCATAATACAAATTGAGAAGTTGAATGCACCAAAAATAACTAAGATTGGTTCTGAGATCATTGCTCATAATATAGGAATAAACAAGTCAAGAAATTTTATAAAGAACAACAATCATTACATAACTAGTAAAATACAACAAAGCTGCCTTGCTATTGATCTTTGGTCAGAAAAGCAATAATGGGATACTGTGCACTTTCATTCAATAAACCTTTAGCTTGCATCCCTGAATAAATTGGATATAAATGTTGAACAGAAATTCAATGTTCCTTTACAACGTCAGAATTTAAGTTCTTGCAAAAATGACGAGGCTCAGAAAATGTAGTTTTCTGAAATTACCTCACAAAATTGTTCTCAAAACTACCATAAATTAGCTAAACTGAAATAAAATAATTGATAGAAAAGTAAATGTTGTGTCGACAATAGTTTATAGCTGGACAACTAGGTAATATTGTAGCAAATGGTTATTATGCTCACCCCAGGCGCTCCTCACAGCCCATCCACAGGTTATGTGAAGGAAGGTAAATCACAAGGTTAGTTTATAGCCAACCGCCAAGTAGCTAGGGGTGAGAGAAAGTTTTCCCCTGAGGGCATGCGCCCGCTGGGAATTGATCTCTGTCCCATTGTAATAAATCTGTCACTCTCTAGTCAACTGGACACCCCTGTGGGGACTGGACAATTAGGTAATAGCACATATAAGAAGTTAGTTTAGCAGAGATGATAATGAGATGAATGTGAAAGGTTACTAGAAAGAGATAAGCTATTTTGGAGCAATTAGATGCACCTCAGATAGAACACAAATGAAAAAGAAAAAAAAAAAGACTTGAGATAGTCTATCCGTAGGTTATTTGAAGGGAAGTAAATCACAGAATCAGCTTATAGCCGACCGCTAAGTGGTTAGGGGGTGGGAGGAGTTTTTCCCTAAGGGCATGCGCCCATTGGGAATTGATTTATGCCCCATTGTAGCAAATCTACCACCCTCTAGTCAACTGGGCATCCCATGGGGACTGGACAATTAGGTAATAGCACATATAAGAAGTTAGTGTAGCAGAGATGATAATGAGATGAATGTGAAGGGTTACTAGAAAAAGATAAGCTATTTTGGAGCAATTAGATGCACCTCAGATAGAACACAGATAAAAAAAAAAAAAAATACTTGAGATGATAGTGGTGTCAAAGGCAATCATAAATTTTGTAGTTAGACAAGTTGAATCAATTATAGGCACGGGAGGTAGTTGGCAATCAAAGAAAACCTTTAAACATGTGAATGACAGTGATAGAGAAGTGTTGAATATTACTATGGCTTTGCATGGAATTCAATGAACACATGACTTGTTATTGCAGTAGTGATTTACAGCAATACAATGTATTACCTGTTGAGATGTAATAAGCACGGCAAAGCCATTCATCAGGTAATGATAGCTATACAGCTTCAAATATTTCTCCCCTCTCAGATAGAACACAAATAAAAAAAAAAAAAAAAATACTTGAGATGATAGTGGTGTCAAAGGCAATCATAAATTTTGTAGTTAGACAAGTTGAATCAATTATAGGCACGGGAGGTAGTTGGCAATCAAAGAAAACCTTTAAACATGTGAATGAC
This sequence comes from Zingiber officinale, assembly GCF_018446385.1. Classification (NCBI taxonomy): domain Eukaryota; kingdom Viridiplantae; phylum Streptophyta; class Magnoliopsida; order Zingiberales; family Zingiberaceae; genus Zingiber; species Zingiber officinale. Next base: position 22,507,094 of record NC_056005.1, on the reverse strand, counting down.
AGTGATAGAGAAGTGTTGAATATTACTATGGCTTTGCATGGAATTCAATGAACACATGACTTGTTATTGCAGTAGTGATTTACAGCAATACAATGTATTACCTGTTGAGATGTAATAAGCACGGCAAAGCCATTCATCAGGTAATGATAGCTATACAGCTTCAAATATTTCTCCCCTCTCAATGCCCTCCTTAGCAGCGAATCCTGGAGGCGAATGAGATATGAGCTGTAACTTGTATCTGTTCTTGATGCGTTCCTGGAGCTAGGACATAGGTTAAAAGTCTTGTCATTTTCAAGAATTAACTCTGCATCCCAGATGTTCAATTAGAAGCTAATGTGAATTGTGAACAATAGAAGTGCCTTCCAGAATGAGACAGCAACCTTATATAGTATCCCAATCGCTTCTTTCGTGGCTCGAAAAAGAGTAGAAAGATGCAACCGATAAGAAAATTAAAAACGAAACAGAGGAAAAAGTACTGACATTGGTTTGTTGAGGGTAGCGAAAGCTCCCGAGTTTCTGGCACCTACTCCACTGCTCCCTAACCTCCTCGCCTGATCGTAGTAATGAGCTGTGGGCAGCTGCTTCATGGTGACAATGTACACGGCCGCATCCTCTTGACAAAGACCTCCCGCCCACAGACGCCACAAAGCGAGCACCAGCAGCGACACCCCCCAAAGGCCCTTCATTTATCAAAGCCCCCAAACCCTCAAAGCCCCAAACTCATTCCTCAAACAATAGAACTGGAATCCCCAACCAAAACTCAATCTTGAGATTTCTTATCCACTGCCTCCACAAAAAACCCAATTGGAGAAGACAAAGAAGAGAGCGTTGAGAGCGCCAGTCCAGAAAGCCTAACGGAGTGGGGAAAGAGAAGCGGAAAGAAAAAATAGCATCCAAAGAAAGCCCTTTCTGCTTTTCCTCTTTTACTTTCCGAAAGAGTGCGAATCTCTTTTTATATTTGCTTCCGCCTGTGAAGCCTCGGCTATACCACCAAAGGAGAAAAATGAAGCAGAAAAGCCAACAGCAAAGCGAGCCACAGGCAACAATATCAGCCAAAGCAGAGCAAGGAGAACATGGTGGAGTTAAAAAAGATGAACGGGAAAGAGAGGGGGAAGTTGTCCAATCCTCTTTCTCTCTCAGCCCTCAGCAGAGAGGGTTCATCTCGTTGGGTGATGCTGGCGTGTATGTCCTCTCGCTTTCCCTGCAAGATTCTCTCTCCAACGTTCTGAATGTTTGGACTCAAAAGCCTGCACCACTTGGGTGGTCGTGTATCGATGATCCATCAACGAGGGAGGATGCGTCGTCACTGTGCAATTGGGTTCAGCATTAACGTCACTAAGCCGTGCTTCCCTGCAAGATTCAAATCAGTTTCAGAACCGTTTCCGCGTGATCATAAAGATTACTTACTCAGGTTGATTGCAACTGCTCGAATTCCAGGACTGGATTGGTCCAAAATCTTGGATCGACGGCAGAATCTAGCAGGCTAAAACGACGAGATTGGGCTCCACAGACAATAACACGGGGGTGGTGGAGCGCCCGCTTGTCAAAAGGAACAAACAATTAAATTTTATTTTGCTCTTATATATTTTATCTGTTTTTTATTTTACATTTCATTATTTAAAATATTACAAAGCTACGAACAAAATATAAGACAAAAATTAAAAAGGTTTTTTTTTTTCTAAAATACATAATAGAGTGTTTCACCATATTTTCAGTGCCAAAAATACTCTTAATCTAATATACAATTAGTAGATGCTATAATATGTTAAAATAAAAAAGTTCAATTTAGTTAAAAAAAATATATATTGTATAATGACCACTTTTGTATTTTTTTTTATTAATTTAATTAAAATTATTTTAAAATTATTATAATAGCTATTGAATACATGTTCCAATGCTGCTTAAATAGTTTTAAATAATTTTTTATGATTATTTATTTTTTTTAAATTTATCTTGATAATTGATAATATATATATATATATATATATATATATATATATATATATATATATATATAATTCTTTATGTATGGTACTTATGATAAAGTTATTTTAAAAAAAAAATGGTAAAAGACTTCTTTTTGAAAAGGAGATATCAATAACTAAGAACATCTTTTTAATTTTTAATTCTTTATGTATGGTACTTATGACAAAGTTATTTTTTTTAAAAAAAAAAATAAGGTAAAAGACTTCTTTTTGAAAAGGAGATATCAATAACTAAGAACATCTTTTTAATTTTTAATCAAAAATATATTATTTTTATTCTAATTAATTTATATATATATAATCCTACTATGCTGCAGAAGCAGCTACAATTTTTTGATTCATTTTTTTTTAAATTAACATTTTTTTTTAAAAAGAAACTCTATACTTAATGGGCATCTAAAATTTTTAATCTTAAATACTATAACTAAAAAATAAAATCTGAACCATAAAGAGGAATCTAGTAGCTTAAATTTATTATAACATAATTTTTAAATCCTAAATATATATAATATATTCTGTGAATATTTAAAATTTTTAATTTTAAACATTATAATCCAAGAAAAAAGTCTGAACCCTAAATAAAAAATCAAATTGACTCAAACTTATTATAATCTAATTCCTAAATTCTAACCCTTTAAAACTTAAATATATATAATACATCTAAAATAAAAATAAATAAATAAAATATTCTGGATTGACTTCAGGTGCCCTAGGTTCGTAGGGTTGCGTGGCATAGAATTCACACATAGCAAACTCGTGTGTATATATATTTAGGACCAGAGGTTATTTTAATTTAATTTTATAAATTATGAATGACAAATTATAATATTTTAAACTATATGGGTAAAAAATGAAAAACAGAGAAAGTGTGGGGGTGAAAAGAAATTGTGTCGATACACATACATACCTCTGCTGCTCAAAGACCAAGCAACACTGACGCAACAGCCCCATCTCATTAATACTCTTCTCTCTCTCCTCTCTTGCCAAATTAAAATCCGATCAATAGAAATGGTGGCATGTTGCTGCAGGGAGCCGTTGGGGATGAAAGGTCGGTCCAGTCCACTTCTGAGATTTGGTGGGCAGTGCTTTAACTTGTTTGGTAATGGCGCAACGTGTGACGGAGGCATTGCGATTTTAATGCCCGTGAGCTTCGTTTGTCTCATCGAATAATTTGTAGTGGCAGCGGAGTGCTGCTGCCTCTAGCTAGCTTTAATATTCGCCTGGGGCAAAGAGACAAAACAAACTGGAATTTCTATCTATCTAGCTAGTTTTATTTTCCAACTCTTTTAATTCAGTGGACCAAAACTGACAACACTCACTAACCTTTTAGAACCCAATTCGGTCCGAGATTAAAGGATTACTTTTGGCCGGTTACGTTGGATACCAATGGAGTCGATTTTCTTCAAGTTGGGAGGTGGGTTCTGCTCTATAGGTCAGCAGGTCGGACTTCAATGAGGTTGGTTGTTGTCAAGATGACTTACTTCTTTCGAAGTCGGTTGTTGTCAGGATGATTTCTAAGGAGGCTGATTATCGTTAGGAGGTAGGCTTCCAACTGTTGAGCACCAGAAGAATTTTCAGATAGAGGTCCGGAAAGATTCAAGGAGGATGTTAGAAGGGGGTCAAGGTGAGTCTTTTATTTCAAAGCTCATTAAGTCAAATCTCAAAGAAAACTAGAGAAAATGAACGGAGAAAAATGAATAGTAATAATTAAATTGCTTGCTTTGATGTTGCAACCTGTTACTTTTAAATAGAAAGAGAAAGGATGACCGGATTTCCATACTGACAGATACCTCTCTTGCGGATCGGCGCGTCAGCAACTGCTAAGTCGAAATCAAAGTTTCAATTTGAACGAAAGTTAGATGCAACTCGAACAGAATTTACTTGATGTCTTATATCAAGGGCAGACCTGACCCAAACACAATTTGACAAGACCTGAGCTCGGCTTGACTTGACCCGAGCTCGACTTAATCGGATCCGAGAAATATTATCGAAAGATGAGAAAGATTTGTATTTTATCTCGTTCGGAAGTTGAATGGATGAACGGCTGGTAAGAGAGCAAGATTGTCGATAGTGGAAGGACATGGAGTTGGAAACCGCAGACTTGTGCATCTCACAAAGACAAAAAAACATGAATGTTGGAGTGAGAACAGGGGGTGTCATGCCCCGCGATCGACGGCTAACATCGATGTTGATTTCAAATCCAAGATTCAAAAACAACCAGACTTATAATAATTGTCAAATAAAACCAGTCTTTTCATTCCCAAAATATATAAACGATATACTATTTTCACCATTCGAACGAATTAAATTATATTCACTTAAATCAAGAGCTCATTATTGTAGCTGAACTCTAATCTTCCTGTCAGTAATAAGAGCGGATTCACCATCCCCAGAATTCGACTTACTCTCGATCCTCGATCTCATTCTCGGTTCCAATTTCATCTCTAACTGAAATAGATTGTAAGGAGTAAGTAATTTGGAAGTCACTCAACAAGTGAGGGATAAAACACAAATACTGTATGATACAAGTTATAACAAGCGAATCCAGGAGATGGTGTTGTAGTCAAAGTCAAGGTGATGTGACGATCAAAGTCAGAATAGAGGGGCATTCTACACTTAGTTTTGTTGATCGCCCAGCCTCAAAGTTCTCGAGGCTTGCCTGTGCAGCCCTACAACAGGACGTCCGGATAAGAATGACTGGCTACGAACCTGGTCGGATATAATGACTCTAGGGTTTTACTCTGAAACTAAAGAGATAATGCGCTCGGCCAGTAAATGACCTGTCGGGTTCAAGGAAGCTCGGCTGGATGAAAGGTCATCCGACCTCTAGGCACTTAAGCCTTCTAAAAACTCTTTATACTCACATAGTCGGATGGCAGGTTGGTCGGGCTCAAGGTACTTAAGACTCTCTGTGTATGTCCGGTCAGTCAAAGGTCGGCCGGGCTTAGCACTCTTAGCCTCATAAAATCCTCAATACACAGGCGGGCATAAAAAGGCCAATCGGACAAAGGCCGATCAGGCTTAGCATCCATAGCCTCATAAAGTCCTCAATACTCACGCGAGCGAAAAAAGGTCGGTCGAGCAAAGGCCGGCCGAGCAAAGGTCGACCGAGCAAAGGCCGGTCGGGTTTAGCACCCTAAGCCTCTCATAAAGTCCTCAATACCCACATGGGTGAAGAAAGGCCGACCGATTTAGCACTCTTAGCCTCATAAAGTCCTCAATACCCACACGAGCGAAAAAAGGCCTGACATGAAAAAGCCGGTCGGGCTTAGCACCTTTAGCCTTATAAAGATCTTAAATATTCGATCGGTCAGATGAAGGCTCGTCGAACATAAATTCCTCTGTATCTGCCCGGTCGGGGTAAAAGCCGACTGGACTTAAGAACACTCAACCTCATAAAGTTCTCAATATACGCTCGGGTGGGCAAAACCCGATCGGGCTTAGAGGTACCTGCCCTCTAGAGGATTTACATGAATGTTCGGCCAGGCAAAGGTTGGTCGGGTCTAAAATTACTTGATGTCACATCGCCTCTTGAATGTTGTTTTAATATACAATTAATCATATGGTCTCTCAAATGAGTTCTTACCATACTTTGGACACCACATCAGTCTCTAAATAAATTTTTATGGTGTTTAATACACGACCAAACAAATTAATACATAAGCAGACATAAATAAGGTTGACCCCAGAGATCAACCGAAATATACTCAGCAGACAATTCTTGACAATATTATCACAGATTACCAGAATTCATCAGGGAATATTCTTTTAAAGCCTTCTTTGAGGATTATTATGTCTCTCATAAGCCAACTAATCATGACAACATATTTCTCTAACCGCCTTAGTAATGGCACGAAGTATAAACAACAAAAGAGGTATATCAATGGATAGACAAAAGATTCCTCGTATAATCATTCCGAGAGGTTCATATTGCACACTTTTCATCACCTAACAAACTCTGACAACTTGAGACTTCTCATGATTACAGAGGTTATGAGAGGTGGTATATAAAAGGAGGTCCTCTCCATTGGCAAGGTACGCAATTAGCATCATGTACACCTTACGCTCGCATGAACACTTTCTCTACTGTTCATCATTCTTTCATCCAGTGTCGTACTGACTTGAGTGTCGGAGGATCTTGCCAGAGACCCCTTCCCTGGTCTTTGGTCACTAACATTTTATTGGATCATCTAACTATGCACAGGATCAGAGGAAAGTTCCATTTCAAGCTAAAGAAGTCATCCACTGATCAATAAATCATCCACCAGAGCCAGCAGACCATTTCCCTAGTCTTCAAACAGGATCACCGTAGTTTGTTAAAAGTAGTAGTTTTTCAATAGTAAAATAATAATAATCTCAACACAAAGGTTACTTAGGTACTAAAATTAAATCATGTTCCTCATGGCTTAAACTAATATCAGTCTTATATATAGAATTATCACTTCTAGAAGAGAGGTCGGTAATTAATAATAATTCAATAATCGGTAATATTCAGAATATGTATCTCTACCATTTAGTTCATTAGTAATTTAGTGTCCAAAATCTAATAATGATAATAATTAGTAATAATCCAACAATTGAAAATAACAGTAGAGAAATAACATAAATTTTAGAAAATAAAATTATCATTTTTGGAACTCATAATTTACCTAATAAGCCCACTTACAACACTTCTTAGAAATTGATATGGCAATAACTTCTCCTTCCTTACCAAAATAATTATGCCACGAATATGTCTTCTCTTACTAAGAAAATTTTTCTTCGATAGGTGTGTATATGATTATTTATAAGGGTGAAGTTTTGATCTCTCACTAACCCCCATATCTCTATTTCCCCATAATCCCACTAACCCCATTATCTCCACATTCTTATGATCCCAGTAACCCTGACCATTATCTCCATGTCCCCATGATTGCCTTCATTACTACTTTTATTCAAGAGTTACAACTCCTCAAATTTGACCAGTCTTCACTGGGGTCTATAGCACAAGCACTCTAACACGCAAGTCAGAATCGTAGTCCCGATGAAAAATGGAAAAGAAGATGAATAGTAGAATAGTAGTGTTGATACATGTGTGCATGGCGTTAAAGAATATTGGGTGTCAGAATATGTCGGGATAATGGAGGATGTACAACAACCTTCCCCTATGCAGAGGAAGGTTTCGTTACGTGTATATGTCGAAGTAGTGGAATATTCTATGGTGAGTAGCCGTTATTTTATGATAATGTTGTCTCTTAGAGAGAGTCTGATTGGCTCTGGGGCGATCGAGTTTATGCTGGGAGTCATGTCCATGAGAAGTAAGTACCTGAGCCCCAGAGGTCCGACCGACTTTGGGGTTAATCAAGATTATGCTAGGAGTTATGCCCATGAGAAGTGAGGAGTTGAGCCCCGGAGTTCCGACCAGCTCTGGGGTCGACCGGGTTTACATTAGGAGTCATGCCTAGAGAAGTGGAGAGCTGAGCCCCGAAGATCCGACCGGCTCTGGGGTCAATTTGGTTTACGCTAGGAGTCATCCCCATGAGAAGTGGGGAGCTGAACCTCGGTGATCCGACCGGCTCTAGGGCCGATCAGGTTTACGCTAGGAGCTATGCCCATAAGAAGTGGGGAGCTAAGCTCTGGAGGTTCGACCGGCTCGAGGGTCATCGGGTTTACGTTAGAACCATATTCATGAGAAGTGGAGAGCTGATTCCTGAAAATCCAATCGGCTCTAAAACTGATCGAATTTATATTAAAAATCATACCCATTTAAATACATACATTTTAACTTTGATTATCACCTCATCTTAACTTACACTACCAACAAATTTTAATTTTAACTATCACATTATTTTAACTATCAACTCATATTATTATCTTTAGGACGACTCATAATAATGTTCCGTATCAACATTCAAAACCAACCAGAACATTACTTCTGTCAATGTGGTTGAACCAGTAATTTGTTTTTGTATTTTCTGTGAGGAATAAACTTTTGATGGTTTAAATAAGAAAATACAGCACCCATGTAATTTTCCTGTGGCATGGTCCTTAAAAAAAATTAACAATGATTGAAGCGTGGCATCGTTTCATTTCCTGCGCTTTCTTCGTCGAGGAATGCGAGCGCTTTCTCTAGTAATACAACTAATTAATATAACAGGGACAAGATGCTAATTATTTAGGGACATTTGGATAATTATTTAGTTAAACCTGCATAGTTAGATGCTAAGTTAGTAACATCAAGATGCATAAATAGAAGTTTAAAATTTTTAATATTCTGAATGATCACTTAATAACATTTGTTTTTTGTAAAATAAAATAAAGATAAAATAAAATGCATGATTAAAGATTTTTTTTATTTAAAATACAGGGTCAGCTGCACAAGAGCTACTTGATATCTGGCACCCAACACTACAATTTTTATGTTTCTAGTCACAAAAGGATTATCAGAGACCAGTTTGTCTGATAATTTTATACTAATTGATAGAACCCCACAAATCACAATAGTTACATAAATAACAGATTTTATGATCAGGAATTGGCAATTCACAACTTCCTCTTGCACATTGTTGATAGCACACAAACATGGATAAAAACAATCACCAAACCTCACAAAACCAACTACAACAGACAGTTTTCGAGTTTCAGGCAGCGAACTCTTCTTCCTCGGATTCCACTTCGTATTCCTGAGCCGTCGCGTCTTGGTACTGCTGATATTCGGCTACCAAATCGTTCATATTGCTTTCTGCCTCAGTGAATTCCATCTCATCCATTCCTTCACCCGTATACCAGTGAAGGAAAGCCTTCCTCCTAAACATCAGAGTGAACTGCTCGCTGACTCGGCTGAACATTTCCTGAATGGCAGTTGAGTTCCCAATAAACGTCGACGACATCTTCAGCCCTTTCGGAGGGACGTCACACACACTAGACTTGACATTGTTCGGAATCCACTCGACAAAGTAGGAGGAATTTTTGCTCTGGATATTGAGCATCTGTTCATCCACTTCCTTTGTGCTCATCTTTCCACGGAACACGGCTGAAGCAGTAAGGTATCGACCATGTCGTGGATCGGCAGCACACATCATGTTCTTAGCATCCCACATCTGCTGTGTCAGCTCGGGCACAGTGAGCGCGCGGTACTGCTGCGATCCTCTCGAGGTCAAGGGAGCAAAGCCAACCATGAAGAAGTGAAGCCGGGGGAAAGGAATCAAGTTCACTGCGAGTTTTCTCAGATCAGAGTTCAGCTGACCAGGAAACCTTAAACAGCATGTGACACCACTCATGGTAGCAGAGATAAGGTGATTCAGGTCACCAACTGGCATATATAAATATCAAAGAAAATATCAGAATGCAACAAGAGTAGATGTTACAAGAGAAATGGTACTCAAGAAAGTCGATCAAACTATAGGAATGCGATAACACATACAAAATAGGTGTCGACTTACAGCTGGGTGTGGCGAGCTTGAGCGTGCGGAAGCAAATGTCGTAAAGAGCTTCATTGTCAAGGACCATACTTTCATCGGCATTTTCAACAAGTTGATGCACTGAAAGAGTAGCATTGTATGGCTCTACCACTGTCTCCGAGACCTTTGGCGATGGAAACACCGAAAAGGTGAGCATCATTCGATCAGGATATTCTTCGCGAATCTTTGAGACGAGGAGAGTGCCCATGCCGGATCCAGTACCACCTCCCAAGGAATGACATAACTGGAATCCTGTAAGTTATAGTAGTATATGTAGCTGGTGAAATTCTAGTGACAGATTGATCATGTGTATGAAACTGAAAACAGTATGACAATCAAAATACAAATTGTAGCTCAAATTGGCTCACAGGATCTCCCTGGTAAAAGGATAATTGGTTGCTTTTCCAGATGAACCAATAACACACATTTCGGCCGTGGGGGCGATTAAACATATTTAAAATGACATAAAAGGAAGAAAAATCCAAATAATTAAGTGAAAGAGAACGACTATGTTCTTCAGAAAAAGGATGTACTATCAGTTAAAATTTAAATGAACATTTCTAAAGAGAAAAAAGGATTTATCTTTAAAAAAGTTCACACAAACCAAAATTTTCTAATCTAGAGTCGATTCTGAATTTCAATAGTAGCTAAAATTGGGAGATATTTGGTCTTAACTTTTGAAAATGATTATTAGTTATCTTTGTAGCCTTGTAAAAAGCAATAGTGCATCAAGACAATCAATATCCAAATTCATCATCATTGGTAACTCTTGTTTCTCCCAACTATTTGAATTTTATCCTTTTATTGAGCTAGCAGTATGTTTAGAATAAGATCGGTTAGTTCATCTAGTACCTTTGATGTATATCAATGCCAATATGAAAATGATTTGTCAAACTTCAAATAGCTCTAAGAATAGCAATAATAACATCATACATATATATATTTTTTCACATTAATACAATTACTAGACAATTAACACCTAACTTTTAGAAAGCAAAAAAAATGATATGCTAGGCCAAAGAAGTTTGTCTGCAAATTCGGAAACTATCTTCCTTGAATGAAAGACAAAATAATTGACCACTGAACTTTGATTTGCATTAGAGCACCAATAGTAAAACATGAAAAGTTTGTAATTTTGGTGACAAATGTTCTTTAACCCTGTTGATCTCATAGCCTAAAGAAAGGGAATGCACAAAAGAAGTTCCCTGTAAGCCAATTTCTCTCATCTACAGATACTTCCAATTTAGCTAGTGAAATCAGGAGAGGATTCAGCTTCCTATGCTTTGAACTTGATTTATTATTATTATTTTTTATCATACTTAAGGACATGGAAAAGAAGCACTTGAATACAATTGCTATTCATTCGAGAAGAAATAAGACACATTGGCACATAAAATCTGTCTCTAAGTTGAAAATCTAATTCTATCCCCAAATCAGAGATGATAAAAAAAAAAAAAAAAATACTGCAAGAAAGGACTCCCCAAAATCAAAATCAGAAAAGAAAACAGAGACAAGAACTAAAGATGAATAGCATGACAAGGAACGTAATTACACATGCAATTCGCAGAAAATTTAGTTTCAAAAGTAAAGTTCTGTTGCGAATTCCTGCAAATTCTCCTCCCTTATTTTTTTCACGGAGAATTGGGGAGGCAAGAATTTCGAACCTTGCAAGCAATCGCACTTCTCGACCTCGGCGCGCACGACATCGAGCACGGCGTCGACGAGCTCAGCGCCCTCGGTGTAGTGGCCCTTGGCCCAGTTGTTCCCAGCGCCGGATTGACCGTAGATGAAGTTGTCGGGGCGAAAGATCCGGCCGAAGGGCCCGGAGCGGACGGCGTCCATGGTGCCAGGCTCGAGGTCAACCAAGACGGCCCGCGGCACATACCTCTGTCCGGTGGCCTCGTTGAAGTAGACGCTGACGCGCTCCAGCTGCAGATCAGAGTCGCCGGCGTACGCCCCGGTGCTGCTGATGCCGTGCTCATCGCAGATGACTTCCCAGAACTTGGACCCGATCTGGTTTCCGCACTGTCCCGCTTGGATGTGGAGGATCTCCCTCATCTTCCTGCGTGGAAGGAAACGGCACAGAGGACGACGGGGAAGTGGCGGCGCGGATGTCGGCGAGAATTCAGTGGTGGACCCAAGAATTTAGCTCGTCTTTCTGCTCTAAATCGGGGACTTTCTGACAGAAGCACTTTAATTCAGAGGAGGCTGTAGATAAACATAACATTTATATAATATCTACGAATAAAATTATTTATAAACTTATCTAATTACCAATTCTCATTTACTTTAAAATGTCTTAATATATTATATAATTTCTAAAAATAAGATTTTAAACGATATATATTTTTAAAAATATTTTTTAGCATTCTACTAACTTATTTATTTTTTTCTTAATTTTAGGGAAGGTATTAGGTGAAACATCTGTCTTTGGTGGAGCAATAAACTTTAGGGCATCTTTTGGAAATTGCCAGAAAAATATCAATACTTTTATAAAAAAATATTAAAAAATTCAGACGGTGCGTGGAGCCCCACCCATACATCAGTGGACGGTGTCTAAAGCTGGTCAAATTTGTGCGCCTTCCCAAACTTCCAATCCGATCGAAAAGCTGCCGCCCATCGAACGGCTCAGCATTCTTCTTCATTCTCTTGATCTTGTCGGTGCATATGGCTTTCCTTCGATCCAATGTAAGTTGCAAAAAAAAAAAAAAAAAAAAAAATTATTGAAATCGTCACCTTAACGACCCCCTGAATTCGATTCCATAGATATCTAAAGAAAATAAATCATAATTAAATTGAGCAGGAGGGATGACTGGAAGTCGAATAAAATTTAAACCAAGATTTTATGCCCGTATGCAACTGACGTAATCCACATTTCATTTTTTTTTAATATATATTTTCCTGTATTTTTTATTTAGTTTTGTTTCTTTATTTTTATTAGTTTTATTTTTTTAATAAATTTTATTTATTATTTTTTTTATCCATTTTTATTTTATTTTATTTTATTTTTGACATATATCAAAACCTCCTATTCCTTTTAAATTACCTCTTCTCAAACCTTGACAACTCCTAACATATATCCTAACTTTCCTCTCTCTTTAAATTACCCTCTAACCTCCTTTCCTTTTAAATTATTCCATCCCACTCTTGACACAAGTCAAAATCTTTCTTTTCTTTAAATTATCCATCCTCCAACCCTTGATACATGACACGTATCAAAACCTCTATCTTCTTTTCAACCCTCGACATATGTCAAAATATTTCTCCTTTTAAATTATCCTCATCCAATCCTTTACACATGTAATAGGTACTCCATCAAACGTGTCAGAGCTGAATTTGTAGGCATTAAAATTTGTATTTTTATATATTTTCATTATTTTTTTTATATGTTTACTATTTGTTAATTTGAATAAAAAATTATTCGTAAGTTATAAATATGTATACTATTAATTATTAATATTTTTGTTAGTTCATACCTATAATTTTTATTCTGATTCATTTTTTTAAATTTTTACAAATAATGACTCTTAAAATTTATAATAAAAAATAAACAAAGATTACAAATATATAATAAAAAATTATTCAAAAAATAAAATTGATAAAAAAATAAAATTAGTTAAAAAACAAAACTAAAAAAATTAAAATTAAAAAACGTTAAAATTTTCATGTATTTTATATATTTCCATATTTTTTTTATATTTATAAATGTGTTTACTAATTGTTAGTTTGAATAAAAAATTATTCGTGAGTTATAACTGTGTTTATTATTAATTGTTAGTTGATATATATAATTTTTATTTTAATCCATATTTTTAAATTTTTACAAAAATAACTCTTAAGTTTACAATAAAAAATAAACAAAGATTACAAATATATAATAAAAAATTATTCAAAAATAAAATTGAAAAAAATAAAATTAGTTAAAAAAACAAAACTAAAAAATTAATACTAAAAAACGTTAATAAAAAAACGTGAATGAAGTATAAGGAAAAGGGTACAAATGTAAATATAATTATATTTTATAGTGGGCTCGGGAGGGGAGTGTGTCGGGTGGGAAAAACAGCTCTCTTGATGAAATGATTTGGAATGGTACATGATCGAGTGTTTACATCTTGTTAGATGTGAAGTTAGTATGATGTATCTTCTATGTGGTTTATTGTTCTCTGAGCAGTGGGTTTGTTTCTGCTGTTTTTTTTGTGAACTTTGTTTAATTTATGTGTTCATTCGAGTAATGATATTAGTGACTTCTGATGTGTGATACATAAGCAACAATGTTCAATATCTTTCCTTGAATGTTTTTTTTGTTATCTTTATTGATATCAGTATAAACATTGCGCCTTGCATTTACGATACACTAGATGTTCTCAAGGGGCCTTTGATTGATGATCCCGTCTGGAAATTGAATCAGATGGAGATAGACTTTGTTGTACTGGAAGTTGACGAAAAGTCGCTGAAGGGTTGAATCTACCGGGTACCCCCTGGAAAGGTTCGCACGGGCGGCCGACGGAGAGAGATGACCAGGACGATGACGCTGTCACTCTGCGCACACTCAGATGAGTCCACCCGTCGTTAGAGACCAGAAACCAGGGAAAAAGTCCCCGGGTTAGGCCCTCCGACGCTCAAGTCAGGTACTTTTTCCCCTGCAATCATAGAGAATGGACGAAAAATAAAGACTAGTGAGAAATGACGAGTGAACGTACCTGTATAAGGGACAAGGCATCCCTTTTTATACTGCAATGGAAGTTTCTGGGCCTGACGGGTGTCAGGGAATGTCAGCTGTCAGGCTTTGTCTGGCGGTGGATAACAGGTGGCACCTTTCCATAAGCTGGCGATGGAATCAAAAGGGTTAATGAGCTCTGACTGTGAGAATATTTCCTGACATACTGATTATTCTCTGGCATTCTCTGACAGACGGTTACGATTCCTTGGCTTGTTTGTCGAGTAGTGTCTGGACGACGAGTCTGTAGTTACGAGTCTGTAGTTCCTTGGCTTTACCCTGACCTGCTTTTATCTGTTGTTATCCCTGGCTAGTACTTCCTGACCTGCACGCTAGGTCTGTGTCCAAACCTGCCTATATCTGTTATTATCCATGGCTTGTGCGTCCCGACCTACACGCCAGGCCTGTGTCCAGACCTGCTGGTATACTTGTTACCCTCGGCTTATACGTTCCGACCTGTTCACCAGGTCTGTATCCCGACCTGCGATCCTTGGCTTGGATATCCCGACCTGCACGCCAGGTCTGTGTCCAGACCTGTGATCCTTGGCTTGGATGTCCCGACTTGCACTCCAGGTCTATGTCCAGACCTGTGATCCTTGGCTTGGATGTCCTGACTTGCACACCAGGTCTGTGTCCAAACCTGTGATCCTTAGCTTGGATGTCCCGACCTGCACGCCAGGTCTGTGACAGACCTGTGATCCTTGGCTTGGATGTCCCGACTTGCACGCCAGGTCTGTGTCCAGACCTGTGATCCTTGGCTTGGATGTCCCGACCTACACGCCAGGTCTGTGTCCAGACCTGCTGATATCCATTGTTATCCATTACTAATACTTCCCGACCCGGCCCGTGGGTCGGATCCTTGACCGCTATCAGGGCTAGTCCTTGTCCTGCATATAATTCCATCTTTTAATTGCCCCCTCTGCTAAGACTTCGACCCTGTCCATGCAAGCTCGACTTTTGACCTCCTTGACCTCCACGTCATCTTGATTTCTGACCGGCCACGGAGGCTTGACTTCTGACCTTCTTGACCTCCACGTTATCTGGATTTCTGACCTGTCACGGAGGCTTGACTTCTGACCTTTTTGACCTCCAGGTCAGCCTGACTTCTGACCCTCTTGTGGCCTTGACTCATAACCACATCATCTTATCGACCCCACAAACATGCGCCGTATCACAAGCCTCCCCCTCAAGTGTAGTCGAAGGAGGTTCTAGTCCGACTGACTAGACCCAAATCTTTGTGTTACCTAACCTGGTTCCCGCGTCCTTTGCTGACCTTTCCTTCCTCCGTATTCTGCAAAATTTCCCTCCATCTTGGGAGATGAACGATCTCCTTCCGAACTTATGAGGACTCCTCAACTTCTGGGCGCACTTTCTTCCTATAAATATTATGCTATTTTCCGAGTACCTCCTCAAGTTCCGAGGAAATCCCTTCACCTTCTCCTTCCTTATAAAAGATCCGAGCGTCCAATGCTTCCAGCTATCCTCTTGTTAATACAGTACCTTGTTTCCATGGAACCTACCACAGAACCTAGCGAACTTGCTTCCTTGCTTCGACAGACTTCCCATCTGTTGGAGTTATCAGCTCAACAAGAAGAAGCCTCGCTCCAGCAAATTGCTACTCTGACGGAGTTGCTGGCTCAAAAGGAAGGCATCCTACAAGAAATGACCGCGAGCAGAGATCTTCAAGTTTCCCTTACTCATGAGATGGAGAGTCTCTGTCTGGCCGCCAAATCTAGAACCCGAGCCGAAATTGCTCTTAAACATAAAGCTCAATCGGACTTTCAGAGTCAGGGGCAGTATATTGTTTATTTTAAGAGGAAGCATGAAGATGAAGTGGTTCTTTTGAAAGAGGAAGGACAAATCAAAGATGAAACCATTGGGCAACTGAAGCGTACCATAGACCTTATTACAGAAGATCTAATTAAGGTCTGAGCTCATTTAACTAAGCAGGATCAAGCGTCTGGCTCTGGTAGCCATGTAAATCCTTAAAGAATGTACCTCTGATTTTAATGGAATAAAAGTTGTTTTTTGCATTCCCCTCTTATTGTAGCTTCCCACTTTGTTTTGGGTATCATCATATTTTTATAGAACACCTGTGTCTGTCTAATATTTCTAACAAAAATAACAGTAATAAAAGTAGCTTGCTTACCCAATGTTACCTCATACCATATGAACTTTTGACCAAAGCCAATGAGCCGTTTGAGGATATGCCTGCGAGATTCCCTATTTAACCAGAACCTTTGAATACTGCTTATTGACCAGTCGGACACGATAACTTAGCTTGCGGCATGATATGTCGGCGAATATAAGACATACTGACCGAGAAAATCCTTGTCCGACCGAGAAGGTCATTAGTCGTGGAGCCCTGCTCACTTATAACTCGCGCTGGGGCGAGAGTCTGGAACAACCGACCTAGAAGGTCATTGAGCGTGAGAGCCTTGCTCACTTATAACTCGCACTGGGGCGAGAGTCTGGGACAGCCGATCCGGAAGTCGTTGGGCGTGAGAGCCTTGCTCACTTATAACTCGCACTGGGGCGAGAGTCTGGGACAACCGACCTGGAAGGTCGTTGGGCGTGAGAGTCTTGCTCACTTATAACTCGCACTGGGGCGAGAGTCTGGGACAGCTGACCGGGAAGGTCGTTGGGCGTGAGAGCCTTGCTCACTTATAACTAGCACTGAGGCGAGAGTCTGGGATAGCCGACCGGGAAGGTCGTTGGGCGTGAGAGTCTTGCTCACTTATAACTCGCACTGGGGCGAGAGTCTGGGATAACCGACCGAGAAGGTCGTTGGGCGTGAGAGCCTTGCTCACTTATAACTCGCACTGGGGCGAGAGTCTGGGACAGCCGAACTGAAGGTCGTTGGGCGTGAGAGCCTTGCTCACTTATAACTCACACTGAGGTGAGAGTCTGGGATAGCCGACCTGGAAGGCCGTTGGGCGTGAGAGCCTTACTCACTTATAACTCACACTGGGGCGAGAGTCTGGGACAGCCGACCGGGAAGGTCGTTGGGCGTGAGAGCCTTGCTCACTTATAACTCGCACTGGGGCGAGAGTCTGGGATAGCCGACCGGGAAGGTCGTTGGGCGTGAGAGCCTTGCTCACTTATAACTCGCACTGGGGCGAGAGTCTGGGATAGCCGACCTGGAAGGTCGTTGGACGTGAGAGCCTTGCTCACTTATAACTCGCATTGAGGCGAGAGTCTGGGATAGCCGACCGGGAAGGTCGTTGGGCGTGAGAGCCTTGCTTACTTATAACTCGCACTGGGGCGAGAGTCTGGGATAGCCGACCTGGAAGGTCGTTGGGCGTGAGAGCCTTGCTCACTTATAACTCGCATTGAGGCGAGAGTCTGGGATAGCCGACCGGGAAGGTAGTTGGGCGTGAGAGCCTTGCTTACTTATAACTCGCACTGGGGCGAGAGTCTAGGACAGCCGACCTGGAAGGTCATTGGTCGTGAGAACCTTGCTCACTTGTAACTCGCACTGGGGCGAGAGTCTGGGACAGCCGACCGGGAAGGTCGTTGGGCGTGAGAGCCTTGCTCACTTATAACTCGCACTGGGCGAGAGTCTAGGACAACCGACCGGGAAGGTCGTTGGGCGTGAGAGTCATGCTCACTTATAACTCACACTGGGGTGAGAGTCTGGGACAACCGACCTGAAAGGTCGTTGGGCGTGAGAGCCTTGCTCACTTATAACTCACACTGGGGCGAGAGTCTAGGACAGCCGACCGGGAAGGTCGTTGGGCGTGAGAGTCATGCTCACTTATAACTCGCACTGGGGCGAGAGTCTGGGATAGCCACCTGGAAGGTCGTTGGGCGTGAGAGCCTTGCTCACTTATAACTCGCACTGGGGCGAGAGTCTGGGACAGCCGACCGGGAAGGTAGTTGGGCGTGAGAGTCATGCTCACTTATAACTCGCACTAGGGCGAGAGTCTGGGACAGCCGACCTGGAAGGTCATTGGGTGTGAGAGTCATGCTCACTTATAACTCGCACTGGGGTGAGAGTCTAGGACAGCCGACCTGGAAGGTCGTTGGGCGTGAGAGCCTTGCTCACTTATAACTCGCACTCGGGCGAGAGTCTGGGACAGCTGACCTGGAAGGGATATCTCGACCAAGATAGACGTTGCAGACCTGGGGGTGATCTCCCGACCAGGAAGATGTTGTCGACTTGGGGGGTGATCTCCTGACCAGGATAGACGTTGCCAACCTGGGGGGTGATCTCCCGACCAGGATAGATGTTGCCGACCTGGGGGTGATCTCCCGACCCGAAATTACTTGAAGAGCTTTGACTTCGTCTGCCATCAAGAAATATACCATCAGTTGTGTTGTGAGGATAACAATATTAGAATCTTACTCAGCCTTGGCCTCGCCGCATTTGAATTTCTTTCCCGCCACTTTTCTTCACCGGTTTCCGAGAAAATCGCGTGGTAAGCGTTTATGTACTCCCGCTTCATCTCATGATTTCCTTATCACGTCCATCATTAATACGCCTCCTAGGGGATCGACACCTGTCCCATGCCTTTATTGCTTATGCAGGATGACGCCGCCAACACCACTCCTTTTTGTACACGATTTTCCATAAGAGCGTGTCTCTCTGCTATCGGACGACTTTAAGCATTTTACCCAAGAAGATACTCGACATTTCTTTTCGATATTCCCTAGGAACACTCTCTTTATAAACCCTAAAGGCAGTCCGCAGTCATTGCCTTGAGCTTTTCGACTGCCCTCATCTCCGTGTTGCTTCGCCATCTCTGGTGTCCGACCCTTCCCCCTCTATCCTATTCACGCCGAGTGCTCCTCTCCCTCTCGACTGATCTCATCTCCAACCCTCCTTACCTTGATAATGGCTGACGGTAAGACCACCCTTTGGTATTCATGCTTCATTTCTGATATAGATGATCATGACCTATCTGTGATTCGATTGGACCTGTGACTTAGTGGTGATTATGAACTCAGAGTTCCTGCGCCCCATGAACACCCCGCCAGCCCTCCAGAAGGCTTCATAACCGTTTTTAGAGACCAGATTTTAGGAGGCCTTTGTTTTCCCATCCATCATTTCATTTCCTCCCTGAGCGAATACTTCGACATCTGCATCTCTCAATTTGCTCTCAACTTCTTCAGAGCGGTTTGTGGCACTGTCATTCTTTGTCGCGTATACCAACTTCCCCTGATCGCTCAACTTTTCCATTATTTTTATTCTTTCAAACGTTCAGAGCCAGGAGTGTTTATGGTACAGGCTAGGCCTGGCTATAAGTTTTTTTCTAACATGCCCTCTTCCAACAAGGGGTGGAAATCCCGTTTCTTCTTTGTTAGATTCCCCGAGCCCCTGATCGGGCTAACCCAGTGGAGCTCGAACATCCCTTCCAACCTTCCTGTACATCAACACCAGCCTTCCTGTAACGCCGCTTCAGAAAAACTTCAAGGCGTGAGCGTTAACTTTTCTATATTATTGTTGGAAGGCTTTCTGTATTTGTTTGGGCTCAGCCCCATTCGAGCGGACGTTTGGTAAGATCCCGTTTTCCTCTCCGCTACTCTTCGCTAACTGAGGTATCTTTCTTTCTTATTGCAGAGGCTGCCATGCTCCGAGCGTACTCCTCAGACGTAAAACGCCAATCTGTCTCCTACTTGAGAACTTTAAGTGCAGAGCTTAAACAGGGTTTGGCAGTTTCTTCCCAGTCTGGCCCTTCTGTCTCATGGTCTGCTCCTTCTGATTCACAGCTAGGCCCCCTTGCGCAGGTCCAAGAGGAAACTTCCTCGGCCCTTCCTTTGAATGTGGCTCCTGTAGAGGACCTAGCCACTGTAGAGTAGGTTGAGGAGGAGTGGGCTGCCTCTCCCCCGCCAGCCAAACGTCTAAAGCTCCAGCGTAAAAGGAAGAAGGTTACTCCAGCGACTCAGGAGTCACCTCCACCTCTTCCTTCCGGCCGTCGCTCATCTGCCGCCTTTCCCTCTTTGGAAATCAGAGCTGCTACTCCTGACCGGGAGATTAACTTGGGGCCGGAGGTTCCCGTTATGTCGCCCCAGATATCAGCCCCGACCCCCGGTCGGGCTATAACTTCCGATCAGACCTCTTTTCCTGCTATAGACTCCTCTCTCGGGCAGCTACCCCTTCCTTCAATGGATCAGTCCGAGAGTTCTGCAACTCAATCTGCCTCCCTTCCCTTAGTTGCTCCTGCCTCTACTTCTAGGTCTCGAAGGAAAATTCGCAAGAAGTATTCATTTATTGACTCTTGGCGCCTGCCTTCTTCCACAGAGCCTGGTGCCGCCGAAGGAACTGCAGAAGAGGCTCCTCCCCTGGTTGCCCTGGTTGAATTAGAGGGCGATTTAGCGACGTCCTGGCGCTCAGGCAATCAGAAGTTTTGGAAGAATCCCCCGACGAGGGGGCTAGATCAAGCGACTTTCCAGATTGTTTATGTAAGTCTTCTTATCTCAATACTCCTCTGCTGAAATCTTTTGTAATCTTTCTTCCTTTATTTAACACAGGCATGTTCCGCCAATCTAAGCGTCATTCAATACGCCACTCGCTTGCAGATGGAGAACGAAGTATTGAAGGCTCGTCTTCAGGAGTTAGAGCTGCCGCTAACTCCTCGCGATCCCCTCAATCCGACCCCTGGGGATTTAGCGAGTTATCTTCGACTGATCAGGGAGTCTGCAGAGTCTGCCCGCAACATTTCTCACGCGGCCTTCGACAAGATTAAAACTTTGGAAGCGGCTCTGCGGACAAGCGAGTCTAAATTATCTTCTGAGGCAGAGAGGCGTCGCTCGCTGGTGGCGGAGATGGATGAAAAGGATTCTCGGTTGGCGAGTCTGCAGGAAACCTGGGAGTCTCTTTAGAAGACCTTAACTGAGGTCCAGGGTCAATTGGCCTCCAGTTCAGACTGGGAGAAGTCCCTTCGCAGCCAGTGGGAGGCCATCCAAGCGACCATTAAATCAATGCAGGCCGACCTTCTGACAGCTTAAGAAAATGTTTCTCAGGGTCAGCAAAATTTGAATTTGGCCCGAGCTGATACAGAAAAGGCCCGAGCTGATACGGAGAAGGTCCGGGCAGAGTTGACTGAGTACCAGGCGGGAGAAGTGGGTTGTCTACGAGCGTACATGCAAGCATACGTCTCCTCCCCCTTCTTCTTGAGGAAGATAGGGGGGTTTGATGAATTTCATGCTCTGTTGTGGTGCGGGTGACGGGGCTCGACAAATGTTTGAGCAGAATTTACTTTGCGCTGCCCCCTCAGAGGACTTCTTAGATACCGATCGCCTGATGAGAGAGATTCCAGACGGGTCGCTTCCCACCTTCAAGGATGATGACGACTTATTCCTCCTTCCTAAGCCTCCGGTCGATTCTACGTCTTGCCCCCATGAGCCTCCTACTAACAATGATCCAGGATGTGGTTCTTAATGTAAATTTAAAGCTATCACCCCTTTACTCAATCTATTTATTGTATAATTACGGATTTGCCTTCTCTGCGAGCTGTTTATCACCCTTATGATATGGCATGACCCTTGGTTTTTGATTCTCTTATGATACGTAATGTTAACCCTCTTCTCAGTTGCATTGTATATTACTCGACCAATGCGACCCACGACCAAGAGAACACGTGCGTTAGCTGTCCATATCGTCTTATTGGACCCTGGCTAGGAATCCCCCTTTTACTCTGACCTATTTTCCTTTCTTTCTTCTGTGGACCACTTAACTTAGCTTAACCACTTGCCCGATCTGCGTTTATATCCCGACCTGTTCAACTTGCTCTCCTTAGCTGACAGCTCCGGCTCGGTCATATTTTCCTATCTATTCTCTCATCTCTACTCCAGGTCAGGATAACTTCAGACCGGGAAATTAGTTAACGGTTAAGCCCAGGCCGGGAATGCGAAGACATTTTTCTATAAGGCAACTGCTGCGCCTTTTCCCGAGATCCGTCTCCTCGTATTTCGCGCTGCTACTTTTCCAAATATACCCTTGGGCATTATTTTCAAGGAAGATCCGTCGGTTCTCTTTGTTCCCGCCAATTATTTTGCTCTGATGGATGATAGTTTGATGACATTGCCCCTCTGCCTGGCGGCTATAAATATTCTCCTCGCTTTCGACTTCAGGCGTTTCATGTCCTTTTCTTCTTCCTTCTGCTTGAATCCCTCCTTACTTCCGATCCTCCTGCTTTTGCGTCGATAGCTTTCCGCTTGATCTTTCTTCCTTTTGTTCCTTTTTCTCATGGCCTCCCCCTCTTTTCTTCCTTCTTTGGCGGCGGTGTACTACCCTGGTTCATCCACTTTTGATGAATTAGATCGAGATGACTTGCGCTATACCTACGGAGTTGAGGACAACGTACAGGTGGTTATCCCCACCGGAATACACCAATTCTTCAATCCTCCGGTTGGCTATTACACCTTCTTTAAAGAACAATTTGTGGCTGACCTTCGTCTTCCTCTCCACCCTTTCTTTTCCGACATATGCCGCTACTCCCAGATTCCCCTGGGACAACTGACACCCAACTATATAAGGATCCTATGTGGTTTTGTAGTACTATGTGATGTGTATTAACTATCCTGGTCCGCCCACTTATTCCATTGCTTCTTCACCCTCCGGCATCAGGAAGAGGGTACATTCCGTTTTCAGCCCCGTCTTCGAACTGCTTTTTTCTCATCCCTTCCGCCTTCCGACCCGAGTTGGAGGAACAAATTTTTCTTCATTAGCTTTCCTCACGAGGTGGAGTGGCCCCTGCGATGGTAACCGTTACTTCCCCCGTCTCCAGAACTAGGGGAATTTCACCTTGATACCTCCTACATAGAAGCCTCATCTCGTTTAGCCGACTGGCAACTGAATTTGACACGTCTATTATCTGAAGAGTTGTTAGCCTATTTCCGCCTAAGTTATCTTACTCCCGAGACACCTTATTCCCTGGGTAAGCCTTCCTTTTAATTCTGTTGTCATTTCATAAGCATTTTTTTTTCATACTATTGCTGACTTCCTGCTCTATCCTGTACAGCTGAAGTCTTAACTCGCGCTTCGGAGGTTCAGCCTCTTCCTTTGAGCGATATGAAAATAATGAGGCATGGCCGAGTTGTCTTGTAGAGAAGAGCATTCCCCCACTCATTTTTGACTTCAATCGGTGGGGCATCCCCGGCCAATCCTCCACCCCGACTTGCTCGACGAGGGTTTTCTCCTATCCGACTTGCTTCTTTTGCCCGTCCTACTCGTCCCCGATCTGCGCGTCCTCCCTGGCCTGTCTGCCCTGTTAGGTCAAGGGCTACACCTACTGTTCCTCCCCGACCTGCAGATACGACCCGGCCAGCCACCCCGACGCTTCTTCAGTCCATGGATCCTCCCCAACCAATTTATATTCCTGGTCGCAGCCTCGGTAGAAGATTCGCCAATGTTCCTCAGGCAAGCCCTGCATTCAGAGAAGCTTCTCATGCAGCTCGCCAGGCCCACTCCGCAAATGACCGCTTGGGCTAGGATGCCCCTTCTTCCACTAGACGCAGGGCTCGGCCGCCTTCCGATGATTCTGACTCGGATAATCAGCCATTGGCTCAGAGACGTCAACGCCGAGCCCCTCGTCCTGCGTCAGGCTCAGGTCCATCCTCTATCCATTCCCCTCCTGTTGCAACTGCCTCTCCTCCTCCTATTGGGACTTCGCCCCCTGTCCCGAGCCAGGTATATGTTCGGCCGGATCCCCCCGCAATTCCAGTTGAGCCTCCCACTGCTCAACCTTCTCCTCCAACTCAACCTCCAACTCAACCTTCTACTTAACCCTCTACGTCACCACAACACCAGAGCACCGAGGCCGATCCCTCGCGTCACTCTCCGCCAGCTACCTCGCCCCCAGAGCCACCTCCTGTGCTTCCATCAGCTCCTTTTGGGTCAGCTGTTGGGCCTTCTAGCTCCGTCGCGGGGCTTTCACAACCGCCGCCACCTGCCCCTCTTTATTATCGTACTACTACTCCATCAGAGGCTGGACTACAGTCAAGGCGTGACGTTCCCACCAGCTCCTTGACCATGAAAGGTCGCTTAGCCACTGTGTGGGAAGAGAGCAAGCATCAGATGGAACTTTTGCCACCCCTTGCCCAGATGGACAGATTTTTTGAGCTATACATCAAGGTTAGCTTCCATGATGGCTTCCTATAACTATTATCTTTCCCATTCTTATCAGATGTTTCTTCTATATCCCAGGCCTGTGCGGAATCCTTGACGATAAATCAATCCTTTCACACAGCTCATCATCAAAATAAGATGCTGCAAGACAAGGTAGCCGAGCTGGAACTTCAACTAAGTAACCCGGGGCAGGCCAGTCACGCCCTGAGGGCTGAAATAAAAGCTCTAACAAAAAAGAAGAACAGTCTTGAAGTATTCCTGACGATAGCTGACCAAAAGCTTAAGGACCTCAGGGAAGAAAAAAGCCAAGTTGAGGTTGTACACCAGCAGCTCGTGGACCAACAAGCTTTGGAGCATCAGCGAGCTCTGGAACAACTGGCTCAAAAGCTGCGCGCCGCCGAGACTTTAGCGCAAGAACAAGACAAGAAGTTGAAATCCCAGGAGGCTCAATTGACGTCCCAAGCAGCAGAGCTATTAGCCGCCCGAAATGAATTGTCTTAGGCTCGGGCTACTGCAGAAGGGGCGTCAACAACTCTGGCTATTTACAAAGAGGGAGAGAACGATCGCTGTCAGCAGAACCGTGCTTTGTACTTGCGTTCTCTGGAATTCTGTACACAGGTTGGACAGCGTTTCTCCACGTCTGTTATCTATGGGGTGGCCGGGGCTCTACATCAACTTTATGAACAAGGCTATCTGAACTCAGCTCCCCCTCCTGAATTTTTAGATCATGACCGGATCCTTAAGGAGATCCTAGATGAAATTTTTGCTCCCTTCAATTGATCTTTCTTGGCTACTTGTACATAATGACGACAATTTCTTGTAAAGTACTTTGCTATTTTTCCACTTGCATTCTAAGGCTCACTTTTACTAAAATTGCTTAGTTTTGCCACAAAAAGTATTAGGACATACAATTTCTGCTTTCACATCTTCTTTTGCTCTTTCCGATCTACTTTTCCCGGTTTGCTACCCTGGTTTTTCGGGTAAGTGACAGCCTGACTTACCGCCCGTCTTACTCTTATTGGTGTGCTCCTTTAGACCCGATAAGGTTGCAAGTAATTAGCGCTCCAGGGTTGGTCTAGCTTTTTTCCTCATTCATCTTGTAAGTAATAAGCCCCGGATGCCAATTTTTTGATGACTTTGTAAGGTCCATCCCACTGCGGTGCTAGCTTGGTTACATCTCCCACGGGCTTGATTTGCTTCCAGACCAGATCTTCTTCCCCAAAGAATCGAGGAATCACTCTTCTATTATAATTTTACCCCATTCTTTGTCGATAAGCCTCCAGTTGAGCCGTCGTTCTGTCACGGGTTTCGCTAATAAGATTCAGCTCAGTTAACTGCCGCTCTGTGTTTCCTTCATCATATAAGGTCCTTCTAACTGATGGCACTCCTATTTCTATGGGTACCACTGCTTCATTGTCATAAACCAGGTGGAATGGTGTCAGACCTGTACTTTCTCGTGGTGTTGTACGATAAGCCCACAGAATGCTTGGCAGCTCCTCCACCCAATTGTCTCCCACATGATCTAACTTGATCTTTAGGCCTCATACTATTTATCTGTTAACCACCTCGGTCTGACCATTGCTCTGTGGATATGCTACTGAAGTGAAGGCTTGTGTTATTCCAAATCCCTTGCACCAGGCCTGGATTTTTTGTCCTTGAAATTGCCTTTCATTATCTGACACCAGTTTATAAGGAATACTAAATCTGCAAAGAATGTTCTTCCATAGAAATTGAATGACGGCATCTTCTGTGATCCGGGCCAAGGCTTCTGCTTCTACCCACTTAGAAAAATAATCTACTGCCACCAATAAGAAACGTCTTTGACCTGACGCCATGGGAAATGATTGTTGGATCGAGACGCGCTAGAGGGGGGGGTGAATAGTGCTCGTGGCTATTTCATTCGATTATCGGAACACTATTGGAGTAATTAAAACGCAGCGGAATAAAAACAGTCAAACACAGAGACACAGGGAATTACTTCGTTCGGAGCCTAAGGCGACTCCTACTCGAAGGCCCGCGATCCTTGATCGCTTTCCGTGGGCAACAACTATAAGCTCGAAGAATATTACAAACTTAGAACAATTTGTCAACTAAAGAAATACAATACCGACGACAAAATCTAAGGAAATCGAAGTGTCGGGTCGTCGAGTTGAGTTGAAGCTTTCTCGGGATGTCGCGTTTAGCAGCCGATTGAAGCACGATCACTTGTAATTAGATATGTTGAGGTGCTGCTCGAAACCCCCTTATAAAGGGTGTCCAAGGCGCCTTGGAAGCCTCCGAAGGTGCCTTCATAGCTCCGAGTCCACCGTGCAGATGAGCGCTGACCATTCTGCGCTTATCACCTTGAAGACGCCTTCATAGGTCTTCAAGGCGCCTCTATAGCCAACCGAGGCACCTTCAGCCCTACTTCGCGGCGAGGTCAGCTTTTGCACCCGAGGCACCTCCAAGTTCCATGGAGGCGCCTCAGACACTGTTCATCCGAGGAAAAGCTTCGTTATTTTGTACCTGCAAGACATGTTAGTTCCAAACAATATCCTGCAACACAAAGTTAGCACAAAATAACAGTATGAACAATAAAGAATGTTCTGACAGTCTCCGGACTGTTCGGGTCTGACTTCGGATTTCCAACCGGAAATCCTAGGTCGACTCGACGCCTACTGTTCCCTCTACGGGGAACGCGTCCTCACCTACTCCACTCAGGAGATTTACCTGCTGCCAGTACGATCCTCTAGATCGACTGGACTTTTGCTCAGCATTCGACGCTTCCGGAATTTCTGCTGGACATCCGCTTCCCGGCTAGTCCAGTCTTTCACCTGGTTCGCGACACCAGGACTTTCCACCTAGGGTTACCACCCCTTAGGACTTTTTCCTGAAGCCATCGACCTGCCAAGACTTTCCACATAGGGTTACCACCCCCTATGACCTAGGGTTACCACCCCCTAGGGTTTTCCCTTTGCCTAACCGCAGCTAGGACTTTCCTCCACCTAGGGTTACCGCCCCCTAGGGCCTAGGGTTACCACCCCCTAGGACTTTCATTTTTGCCTAACCGCAGTTAGGACTTTCCTGAAACACTCATTCAACATGTTAGATAACAACAAGACTTAACTTTGAACCCTTTGCCATTATCAAAACTTGGGTTCTATCGTCGGATGCTTCCCGCACCAACAATGATCTCACAATATCCATGTCCCACTGATCAAATAGACATGAGACTATAGACGTTTTCAACAAAGCTATAGGACGGTGTGTTAAGTTTTGATGTTTCTGGCAGGATAAGCATGTATTCACCAACTTATGAGCATCTCTCTGTAAAGTAGGCCAGAAATACCCGGCCAGGAGTACCTTGCGAGATAATGTCCGACCACCAACATGATTGCCACAGTATCCCAGATGTATTTCTCGCAAGGCCTGGTCGGCCTCCTCCATACCCAAGCATTTGAGTAAGGGTCTAGAGAAGGACCTCTTGTAGAGCTGATCTCCAATCATTACATAAGTATGAACTTGCTTCCTGATCAGCCGTGACTCTTTTGGATCGGTCGGTAAGATACTCTGCCTGAGATAGTTGATCATGGGCGCCCGCCAATCAATAGTTGCTTCTCTATTATTTTTCATATCTATCTGAGCTATTAGAAAAGTTTGCGCCATTGACCAATCCAACACCCAAGTGGTTAAGGAACTGGTCATCTTTGCTAACTCATCTGCCCTTTCATTTTCCGACCTGGGTATCTTGGTTACAGTGACCTCTGTGAATTTCTCCTTCATCTTCTCATAGGCTTCCTGGTACACTTGTAATTTATCACAATTTATCATAAAATTGTCTGTCACTTGCTGAGTTACCAGCTGTGAATCTGAATAAATGATTACTCGGGCTGCCCCTACGTGCCGGGCTGCTTGCAGTCCTGCCAACAAAGCCTCATATTCTGCTTCATTGTTCGTGGCTCAGAAATTCAATCGAACCGCCAATTGGAGTATATCTCCTTGGGGAGATATTACCAAGACCTCGACCCCGCTTCCTTGATGATTAGCTGATCCATCCACATAGACCTTCCAGGTTTCTTCAGAGTTGGTCTGATGAATTTCTGTTAAGAAATCTGCTAAGGCCTGCGCCTTAATGGCGGTGCGCGGCTGATACTGTATGTCATATTCTTCCAACTCCGTTGCCTATTTGATAAGCTGACCTACAACTTCTACATTGGTTAGCGCTCTTCCCATGGTTCTATTGGTCAGAACCGTGATAGGATGCGATAGGAAATAGGGTCTTAATCGTCGAGCCATAAGGACCAATCTGTAAACCAACTTCTCTAGGGTCGTGTACCGAGTCTCGACACCTTTTAATAGATGACTGAAGAAATGCACTGGCCGTTGTACATTGTCATGCTCCTTAACAAGCACAACCCCTACGACCTCGGGGGTGGCAGATAAGTAGACCCATAAGGGTTCCCCAACAACTGGCTTAAATAAAGATGGCAAAGACTCCAAGTACTTCTTCAGCTCCTCAAAAGCTCGAGTACAGTCTTCATTCCATTGGAATTTGGAGGCCTTCCTGAGCACCTTAAAGAAAGGAGCGGCCCGGTCTGCAGACCTGGAAATGAATATTGACAGGGCTGTTATTCTGCCGACCAACTTCTGAGTTTCCATCAAATTCTGAGGCGGCTGCATGTCCTTTAGCCCTTGAACTTTTTCTGGATTAGCTTCTATCCCTCGCTCAGTCACCAGATAACCCAAGAACTTTCCTCCCTTAGCTCCGAATAGATACTTCAAGGGGTTCAGCTTCAGTCCATATTGCCGGAGAGTCCTGCATGTTTCTTCTACATCTTTAATCAAGTTCATGGCTAACGGGGACTTGACAAGTATGTCGTCCACATAAACCTCCACATTGCGTCCGATCTGTCCCCGGAAGATTTTGTCCATCATTCTTTGGTATGTGTCTCCGGCGTTCCTGAAACCAAAGGGCATGACAGTATAACAGAAAGTATTGTCAGCCGTAATGAAGCTAATCTTTTCTTGGTCTTCCACCGCTAAATGTATCTGATGATACCCTTGATATGCATCCAGCATGCAAATCCTCTCGCAACCGGCCGTGGAATCCACCATTTGATCAATCCGGGGCAGAGGATAGCAGTCTTTGGGACTAGCTCAATTGAGGTCTCGGAAATCTATACACACCCTCCATTTATTGTTGGTCTTCTTTACTAAAACCACGTTCGAGAGCCAGGACGGGAACTGCACTTCTTGAACATGGCCTGCCTTTCTGAGTTGGTCCACTTCGGCTCTGATTATTTTGTTTTGGTCAGCCAAAAAGTTCCTTTTCTTTTGCTTGACAGGTCTGGAGTCTGGTATCAGATGTAATTTATGCTCAGCTACCTCCGGCCTGACCCCCGGTAACTCCTCCGTAGACCAGGCGAAGACATCCCGATTACGAATCAAGCATTGCATTAATTCTTCCTTGAGGGGTGTAGGAAGGTCGCTTGCCACTCGGGTTAGACTTTCGGGTCGCTCAGCATATAGTTGTACCTCTTCCCAGGGAATAGGCTCTTCAGCCATAGGTGAAGGCTCTTCCTGAACAGCATGAACACCTCCATCTTGCATCCTTTGATTTTTCCGAGCTTCCACTTGGACCATATCAATATAGCACCGGCGAGAGACTCTTTGCTCGCCTTTAACCTCCCCGACCTGCTCGCCCACGGGAAATTTGATTTTTTGATGGAAGGTCGAAACAACAACCCTAAATTCATGCAGGGCGGGCCTTCCTAAAATGACATTATAAGAAGAAGGGGAGTCCACCACGATAAAAGTGCTCCTCCTTGTGCTCACCAACGGCTCGGTGCCTAAGGATATAGCCAGCTTAATCTGACCCATAGGCTTCACTTCATTGCCTATAAATCCGTATAGAGATGTGGCCACCGGCTGGAGTTCAGCAGCATCAATCTGCATCTCTTCGAATGTGGTCCTGAATAGAATGTTGACCGAGCTCCCGGTGTCGACAAAAACCCGAGCCACTCGGCTATTGACAATGATGACTTTGATGATGAGGGCATCGTCATGAGGCAACTCCAGGCCCTCCAGGTCTGCTGGCCCGAAGATAATAACAGGGTCGGCAGCTTGCTCTTGACTTTCTCGGCCTCCTGTGATCCTTCGAGCTCTTTTCCCCGGCCAGGTTGATGGGTGCTGGGTCCTGCGAGGTCGGGGCGAGATTGCCCAGCCTGTCCAGTCGTGCCCCTTTGTTCCTCCATCATCTTAATCAATTGAGGGGCTAGTTCAGGCGGCGATAAACCCATCTCAGCAGCCCGCTTGGAGTCTCGAGCGAACTGGAAACAATGATTAGTATCATGCGTATGTGACCGATGATAAGTACAATACCGATTATTCCATGGCCCTGGTCGAGGAGCATGCACGGCTGCGACTCGAGGAGCAGGTCTGATCTCGGACCCAAGATGAAAAGCAGGTTTGGCTTCCCGGGCACGCGACAGAGGTTGAGGAGGTGGTTGAGGTATTCTTCTTTCCTACTTGTTGGTAGAGGGGGGGGGGTGGTCTTTCAGCTTTCCTCCTGGCAGCTTGTGCTTCTTCCACTTTGATGTAGGAGGCAACTTTTTCCACCATCTCATCAAAATTCCGAGCAGGATTTTTGATGAGATCTTTGAAGAATTCTCCTTCCCCCAATCCATGAGAGAAGGTGCTTATCAGAATCTCTGAAGTAGCAATGGGGACATCCTGAGCCACTTGATTAAAGCGGTTGATATAACTTCTTAAGGGCTCAGTTGGCCCTTGCTTCAGAGCGAAGAGACAATGGTCTGTCTTCTGATACTTCTTACTGCTAGCAAATCGGTGCAGAAAAGCCGTCTTGAAGTCCAAAAAATAGGTGATGGACCCTTGAGGTAGCCCATCAAACCACTTTAAAACCGAGCCAGCTAAAGTGTTCAAGAAAACTCTGCATTTGACAACATCACTGTATTGATGCAATAGAGCTGCATTTTTAAATTTTTGTAAGTGCTCCTCCGGGTCCTTGCTCCCGTCGTACTCCCAAATCGACGGAGCTCTATAACCTTTGGGCAATCTCTCATTCAAGATCCTGGCCGAGAAAGGTACTCTCTCGTCCGGATCTTCCGGGAATACCTCTGGTACGATAAGGGACTTCCCTTTCTTTGAGTCTCGTGGCAAGGAACTCTCATCCATGGAGGCCCGAGGCTACTCTTTTTTGAGGCTATGCCCCTGGAGCTCTGGCTGGTAATACCCCACGCCAGGCTCATGATAAGGAATTTGAGGAAATACCTCAGGCTACTTTCTTTTAGAGCCCCGATCTGAGACAGGGAGGGGCTCCTTGGAAGCTTCAGTAAGAGCTTGTCGTGGTCATGAAACAGTCACCTGCTTCTCGGAGGCTGCTCGCCTCTTGGCCTCCTTGAAGAGCTCAAACTCTCCGGCAGTCATAGTGACATTGATGCGGCCAGACTCCTCAATCGTCACGTTCCAGAACATGCTCTTGTGTTCCCACAGACGACGCCAAATTTGATCCCGTCCGAAAGCTGAATCGGATGGAGGCGGGCCTTGTTGTACTGGAAGTTGACGAAAAGTCGCTGAAGGGTTGAATCTACCGGGTACCCCCTAGAAAGGTTCGCACGGGCGGTCGACGAAGAGAGATGACCAGGACGATGATGCTGTCACTCTGCGCACACTCAGACGAGTCCACCCGCCGTTAGAGACCATAAACCAGGGAAAAAGTCCCCGGGTCAGGCCATCCGACGTTCAAGTCAGGTACTTATTCCCCCGCAATCACAGAGAAAGGAAGAAAAGTAAAGACTAGTGAGAAATGACGAGTGAGCGTACCTGCATAAGGGACAAGACATCCCTTTTTATACTGCAACGAAAGTTTCTGGGCCTGACGGGTGTTAGGGAATATCGGCTGTCAGGCTTTGTCTGGCGGTGGATAACAGGTGTCACCTTTCCATAGGCTGGCGATGGAATCAAAAGGGTTAATGAGCCCTGACTGTGAGAATATTTCCTGACATGCTGATTATTCTCTGGCATTATCTGACAGGCGGTTACGATTCCTTGGCTTGTTTATCGGGTAGTGTCTGGACGATGAGTCTGTAGTTCGAGATCTGTACCCTGACCTGCTTTTATCTGCTGTTATCCCTGGCTAGTACTTCCTGACCTGCACGCTAGGTCTGTGTCCAGACCTACCTGTATCTGTTATTATCCGTGGCTTGTGTGTCCCGACCTGCACGCCAGGCCTGTGTCCAGACCTGCTGGTATACTTGTTACCCTCGGCTTGTACGTTCCGACCTGTTCGCCAGCCCTGTATCCCGACCTGCGATCCTTGGCTTAGATGCCCCGACCTGCACGCCAGGTCTGTGTCCAGACCTGTGATCCTTGGCTTGGATGTCCCGACCTGCACGCCAGGTCTGCGCCAGACCTGTGATCCTTGGCTTGGATGTCCCGACTTGCACGCCAGGTCTGTGTCCAGACCTGTGATCCTTGGCTTGGATGTCCCGACTTGCACGTCAGGTCTGTGTCCAGACCTGTGATCCTTGGCTTGGATGTCCTGACCTGTACGCCAGGTTTGTGCCAAACCTGTGATCCTTGGCTTGGATGTCCCGACTTGCACGCTAGGTTTGTGTCCAGACCTGTGATCCTTGGCTTGGATGTCCTGACCTGCACACCAGGTCTGTGCCAAACCTGTGATCCTTGACTTGGATGTCCTGACTTGCACGCCAGGTTTGTGTCCAGACCTGTGATCCTTGGCCTGGATGTCCCGACCTGCACGCCAGGTCTGTGCCAAACCTATGATCCTTGGCTTGGATGCCCCGACTTGCACGCCAGGTTTGTGTCCAAACCTATGATCCTTGGCTTGGATGTCCCGACCTGCACTCCAGGTCTGTGTCCAGACCTGTTGATATCCATTGTTATCCATTACTAATACTTCCCGACCCGGCCCGTGGGTCGGATCCTTGACCGCTATCAGGGATAGTCTTTGCCCTGCATATAATTTCATCTTTTGATTGTCCCCTCTGTTGAGACTTCGACCTTGTCCATGCAAGCTCGACTTTTGACCTCCTTGACCTCCACGTCATCTTGATTTCTGACCGGCCACGGAGGCTTGACTTCTGACCTTCTTGACCTCCACGTCATCTGGATTTCTGACCGGCCACGGAGGCTTGACTTCTGACCTTCTTGACCTCCAGGTCAGCCTGACTTCTGACCCTCTTGTGGCCTTGACTCATAACCACATCATCTTATCGACCCCACAAACATGCGCCGTATCAATTGACATGTTTTTTAGTGAGGCTTGAGTCTATATAAAGATTCTGGTGTGGGTTTTCTATGGCTTCTTAGTCTAGCTGGTAGCTGGTTTTGGTTGTGGATGTGCTAAATGGTTAAATCTCAATGACCCTTGGATAGAGAATAGAATCAAAGGTGAAACTTCAATTTGTGTGGGGATTTCTATGGTCTTTCAGATTATTTGGTACTTGGTTTTGGTCAGTCGACCAAGCAATCGACAAATTCTTGTGAACAAAAATGCTTTGTTACAAGATGAGTCAACTAAATATCAGATTGACTTGATTGATGGTTGGTTAGTTGATTGAACAATTGACTAAGGCTCAATTCCAAGCAAATAGGAAATATTTCTGTTTGTAATGAAGTTGCCTGAGGAGTCGATTGAAACCAAGTCAATTGTCCAAGCTTATAATACATTTAAAAAATTATACCACGATCTTAACTAAGGGACTCAATTATCATGGCAAGGAGTCAATTGATGTAATGTTGAGCCAACTAATGAGGATCAATTAGTCGATGTTGGATATTGGAATTTTAATGGATCAATATCGATTTTGTAGAAAAATCGGAATACCATCAATAGATAGAAGTCATAATTGACTTCAAATTTGAAGTCTATGTTTCGCGTAGATAGATTTAGACTATTAATTTGCTCAAAACCGATTAAAGGTGAATGAGAAATTAATTATTTAAAGTCGGCCCAAATAAACATTAATTACTCATTAATGATATATAAGGAAATGCATGGGAGAATAGTCCCACATTGAAAATTTTCGATGTGCATTCTTTGCTTATTAATGATGCTGTGTTAATGGAGTTAACTCAGAAAAAGACCAGGTGCTCTCTACTCAGGGGCGAGCAGGTGCTCGCACCTGTGAGCCCTCCACCTGCCACGTGCGCAATGGGCGCTTTGTAGGCGCACTTTGCACTTTGGCGAGGAGCATTGAGGAGCTTAAATTTATGCTCCAGATGACATTGCAGTGCCTACGTGGCACTCGGGTGACGTATCAGACTCGTATCTGACATAGCAATACCTATGTGGCATCCACATGAGCAAGAAGAGATGACTGGACTATTGATTGGGGCAAACGGATGGCTACCGTTGATCAAAGATGTGTGATGGATCGCCGGTGATGCGATCTGGAGCGTTGGATCGCGAATAGTCACGATCTGACCACTTGGGATGAGACTTGATCTGAAGCGTTAGACCGAATGGATCAGTAGATTCAGATCCGATGGCTGATGACAATAGGCGAGATCTGAGGGTCACAACTCTTCAGATCTGATGGATGAGATTAAAGTGGGATATGTGAAGGATTATAACTCTTCAGAATGGATGATCTGATCGATACAGCCCAAAGAACACATCCACTCACCCAAAAGGCATTCGACCTCTTCATTTGGTATAAATAGAACCCTCCAGATGCTGGAAAATTCATTCGAATCATCAAATTCATCTATTATACTCTCTCTTGAGCATTCATCTCATCTTGTGCATAAAGAGTCCAAATAGCCTACGAGAAGGTTCGCTGGTCTCGGAATTCGGAGTGCTACGATTCTGAGACGTTCGTCGTTGTATCTTGGGAATGAATTGATGCTATCCGTTAGCACCGTAGCGGAGCAATATCGTTTACGGAGATAGTGTCGAACACTAGCCTCGACGATCAATATCAGTTTGCGCTCTCCGGGAGATACCGGGACCAACAGTCGTAAACGATTCTCTGCAAACTGATATGGCTACTTCCAACGACATTTCGATGGTCGTTCCGACCGCCATTCCGCCAACATCAATTCCACACGGAGAAAAGCCGGAGAAATTCACCGGAGCCGACTTCAAAAGATGGCAGCAGAAGATGCTGTTTTATCTAATGACGCTAAACCTTGTACGATTTTTGCAGGAAAACCCACCAGCCACTTCGGAAGGTAGTAAGGCTGCCTGTGATGCATGGTCACACGGAGATTTCCTGTGCCGCAACTATATTCTCAACGCCTTGGACAACAAACTGTATAACGTGTATTGTTCATTGGAGACAGTGAAATCTTTGTGGGAATCACTTGAGAAGAAATACAAGACCGAAAATGCCGGATTAAAGAAATTCATCGTTGGCCGATTTCTGGATTTCAAGATGATGGACTCTAAAAGCGTCTCAGCTCAAGTCCAAGAAATGCAATTAATACTGCATGATCTGGACGTCGAAGGCATGAAGTTGAACGAGTCATTCGCAGTAGCTGCAGTAATTGAGAAGCTCCCTCCATCATGGAAGGACTTCAAGAATTACCTCAAGCACAAGCAAAAGGAGATGGGACTGGAAGACCTGATCCTGA
Organism: Zingiber officinale; assembly: GCF_018446385.1. Lineage (NCBI taxonomy): Eukaryota > Viridiplantae > Streptophyta > Magnoliopsida > Zingiberales > Zingiberaceae > Zingiber > Zingiber officinale. Next base: position 22,471,283 of record NC_056005.1, on the reverse strand, counting down.
GGCTACGAATAGAGGAGGATAATCAAAAATTATCTGACTCTAGAGGAACCAAGCGGACTATTGACGAAATGTCCAACCTGGTCGAGCCAAACGTCAAAAAGCCAAAGCAGTTCATGAAGAAGGCTCAAGTAAAAAAGTTCAAGGGCTCTTGCTACAACTGTGGAAAATTAGGACACATGTCCAAGGACTGCAGACGCCCGAAGAAGCCGACCAAGGGGCCAAAAGATGCTGCAAACTACGTCACAACCTCTCTTGAGGACTTGGATCTCACTGCGGTCATGTTTGAATCCAATACAGTGGAGGATAACCCGAAGCAGTGGTGGATCGATACTGGAGCAACTCGTCATATCTGTTCAGATAAAGCGATATTCTCCAAGTATACTCCGATAAATGGAAGGAAGCTCTATATGGGCAATTCCACGACATCTCCGATCGTCGAACTCGGAAAAGTTGTTCTGAAGATGACGTATGAAAAGGAGCTAACTCTGATTGATGTGCTCTATGTTCCCGACATCAGAAAGAACCTAGTTTCTAGATCGGCACTTGTTAAGGCCGGGTTTAGACTAGTGTTCCAGTCCAACAACTCTGTCCTTACGAAGAATGGTGTCTTCGTAGGAAAGGGGTACTTAGAACAAAGTCTATTCAAAATGGTTGTAATGACTGTACTCCGAAAATTTGATGGTAATAAAATAATTGCTTCCAGCTATGTGGTTGAGTGTTTTAATTTGTGGCATGATCGACTCGGACATGTGCATAATAATACTCTGAAACGTCTCATCAAACTAAATTTATTACCGAACGTCAATCTTGACGAAACACACAAATGTGAAGTGTGTGTGGAAGCTAAAATGACGAAACTACCTTTCCATTCGGTGGAAAGGTCAACGACTCCTCTAGAATTAATACATAGTGATCTATGTGATTTGAAATTTGTGCAAACTAGAAGAGGTAAAAAGTATTTTATTACTTTTATCGATGACTGCATGAGGTTCTGTTATGTCTTTCTTTTAAGAAGTAAAGACGAAGCCATAGAGACGTTCAGAACCTATAAAACAGAAGTTGAAAATCAACTTGACAAACGAATTAAAATAATTCGTAGCGATAGAGGTGGAGAATATGGTGCACCGTTTGATGAATTTTGTTCAGATTCTGGTATTATCCATCAAACAACGGCGCCTTACTCACCTCAATCGAATGGTGTTGCTGAACGTAAAAATCGGTCACTAAAAGAGATGATGAATGCCTTGTTGATAAATTCAGGCTTACCTCAAAACTTGTGAGGGGAAGTAATATTATCGGCAAATCACATTCTCAACAAAATCCCTCATAAGAAAAGTGATAAAACTCTATACGAACTATGGAAAGGTCGCGAGTCATCATACAAATACCTGAAAGTGTGGGGGTGCTTGGCAAAGGTCGAAGTACCTAAACTAAAATAAGTAAGGATCGGACCTAAAACGTTCGATGCGGTATTTGTCGGATATCCCCATAATAGTAGTGCATATCGTTTCCTAGTTCACAAATCAGACATTCCTGATATTCATGTGGGAACAATCATAGAATCTCGGAATGCGATATTCTTTGAAAACGAATTCCCAAATAAGAAGGGAAACATTGAAAATGATAACAACGGAAGTTCAAACAAAAATGACGTTACCGAATTTAGTTGTTATAAAAGGACTATTGACGACCAAAGCGAAGGGCCACGTCGTAGCAAACGGGCTAGAGCTGAGAAATCATTCGGGCCAGATTTCATGACTTTGATGTCGGAAATGGACCCAAGAACATTAAGTGAAGCTCTATCTAGTCCCGATGCTCCAATGTGGAAGGAAGCTGTCAATAGTGAAATCGAATCCATCATGAATAATCATACTTGGGAATTAGTAGACCTTCCTTCTGGTAATAAATCATTAGGTTGTAAGTGGATACTAAAACGCAAGTATAAAGCTGATGGATCAATTGACAAGTATAAGGCCAGACTTGTAGCCAAGGGGTACAAACAAGAGGAAAACCTTGATTATTTTGATGCCTACTTACCGGTGACAAGGATTATGTCCATACAAGTGCTAATACCCATTGCAGCACTGTATGACCTTGAAATACATCAAATGGATGTTAAGACTGCGTTCTTAAATGGTGAGTTGGAAGAAGAAATTTATATGGAGCAACCCGAGGGGTTTGTGGCTCTAGGAAATGAGAAAAAGGTGTGTCGACTTGTTAAGTCGTTGTATGGACTTAAGCAAGCACCTAAACAATGGCATGAAAAATTTGACAAAGTAATGTAGTCAAACGAATTCAGAATAAATGAATGTGACAAATGCATTTATGTTAAAGACACACCTAAAGGTTATGCAATCATCTGTCTATACGTAGACGACATGCTGATAATGGGCAGTAATCATGATATAATCATGACTACAAAGAAAATGTTGACCAAAAATTTTGATATGAAAGATATGGGTCAAGCAGATGTTATATTGGGAATTAAAATTCTCAGGACATCAGAAGGGATAGTTCTGACATAATCCCATTATGTAGAGTCAGTATTGAAAAGATTCAATGCGTACGATCTCTCTACAGTAAAATCACCTATGGATCTAAGTCAACACTTAGCGAAAAACCATGGTGAGACCTTATCGCAGTTGGAATATTCTCGGATAATAGGCAGTTTGATGTATCTCACAAACTGCACACGTCCGGATATTGCCTGTGCGGTCAACAAGCTGAGTCGTTTTACAAATAATCCAAACGACACTCATTGGAAATCATTGATGTGATTTCTTAGATATTTGAAATATACTATGAACTATGGATTACATTATGGAAAATATCCCGCTGTGCTGGAGGGATATTGTGATGCTAATTGGATATCAGATACAAAGACTCCAAATCCACTAGTGAATATGTTTTCACGATCGGTGGGGGAGTAGTATCTTGGAAATCCACTAAGCAGATGTGCATTGCTCGGTCAACTATGGAATCCGAGTTTATAGCACTAAACAAAGCAGCTGAGGAAGCTGAATGACTGCGGAATTTCTTAGAAGATATTCCGAGCTGGACGAAACCTGTGCCTGCCGTACTGATCCACTGTGATAGTCAATCGGCGATTGGAAGGGCACAGAGTAATATGTAAAATGGGAAGTCACGACATATACGTCGTAGACATAATACCATTAGGCAGTTGATCTCGAATGGAGTGATTGCAATCGACTATGTTAAGTCCAAAGATAATTTGGCAGATCCTCTTACGAAAGGGTTGAGTCGAGATCAAGTATACTGCTCATCAAAAGGAATGAAATTAAAAATCTACAACTAAAAACGACTGTAGCGGTAACCCAACCTTGTTGACTGGAGATCCCAAGATCTTGGTTCAAAGGGACAAAGAAGTTACAGAAGTTCTGTTACAGCACATGAGATATTTTATCTCTATCCCAATCCTAGGATGAATTTGTGTTGTCCTATCTCATGTAGTGAGGTTAAGCTTATGCTTTTAGTGACTTCTATACCTTATAAGGTAGAGTATGGTAGGATACTCCTGATAGAAGTGCCACCTATATGAGTGTGAAGATAGGTCGCTTCAATGAAACACTCATGAATCCAAGATGGTGTCCATGGCCGAAACAGAACCAACCATGAGAACTTAAAGTATGTGAGATAGGTCTCTATGTGGGTGTTATTGTCTTAGTATACACCAACAGCTGAGCAGTTCAAGACATCACGTTCACTTCGCAGCCCAGTATACTCGATAGTATTCCACTACGGAAGGTTCAAAGCCACAAGCTACCTCTCCCGATGCAGTGACTTATCGATTGGACTCTTGTAAAGTGTCAGCATGCATACACGCATTGCATTAATTTCCATTCATGTGGGGGGTTGTTGGATATTGGAACCTTAATGGACCAATATCGGTTTTGTGGAAAAATCGGAATGCCATCAATAGATAGAAATCATAATTGACATCAAAATTGAAGTCTACGTTTCGCGTAGATAGATTTAGACTATTAATTTGCTCAAAACCGATTAAAGGTGAATGAGAAATTAATTGTTTAAAGTCAGCCCAAATAAACATTAATTACTAATAATGATATATAAGGAAATGCATGGGAGAATAGTCCCATATCGGAAATTTTCAATGTGCATTCTTTGCTTATTAATGATGTTGTGTTAATGGAGTTAACTCAGAAAAAGACCAGGTGCTATCTTCTCAGGGGCAAGCAGGTGCACACACCTGTGAGCCCGCCACCCGCCACATGCGCAATGAGCGCTTTGTAGGCGCACTTTACACTTGGCGAGGAGCATTGATGTAACGCCCCGCCTTCTACTGGCTAAGCTGTAAGGCCGGGGATTACATTATGCTGTTGCTAAACTATTATTAATGTGCGAAAAACTATACTGATTAAATTCTTACTCTATTAATGACTATTGCAACCTGTAAGATTAGGTTCAAAGACCTCTCCGTTGACATACATATACTAGGGAAGGAACCCACACTTCTATTTGCTCAAAAGACTGAAATGAGACCCTTCCAGCTCAAATCAGACACTCCAATCGATCGGCTGATCGATTGGAGTCATCTGATTGATCCACTGGTCGATTCAGCGTGCTACTGTGCACGGAAGAACTTATGGATCGATCGGCAGATCGATCCAGCAATTCTAATCGATCCAATGATCGATTTAGAAGCTCTCTGTTCGCGAGAGCAATTTCCTGATCGATCGGCTGATCGATCCAGTCTGGCCAATCGATCCAGTGATCGATTCCAGAGCTCTCTGTTCGCGACAGAACGCTACCGGATCGATCGGCTGATCGATCCAGGAGCTTACTGTTCGCAGAACAAGCTGCCCAATCGATCGGCTGATCGATTGAGGAGCCTCCAATCGATCGGCTGATCGATTGAGGTTTCTGATTTCGTATCAGAAGTCTAATTTCAGCACTGTTTCGTGCTCAAATCACATATATCAACTCTATAAGCAAAGACAAAGCTACTAGACCCATCATTACTCATGGCTAGCTAATTAAGATCATGACAATCAGTAATCTAAGCATAACTATCGCAATTCAAGACACTTAATTAACTAAAAGTGCAGAAAAGTAAACTACAAGAAATACTAAGTTCTTAAGTTGCTAGTTTCTCCAAAGATCTTTATTCCAAGTTCCTATCCACACACATCTTCATTGCATTGTCCTCCAGCCTCCGCTAATCCATCTTTCCTTTACCTTTATCTGCAGTATAAGGAAAAAAAGTATCTGTAAGCTTGGGAGCTTAGTAAGAAACCATCTACCTCACAAAACATGCATACGATGCAATTTATGCTTTTAAAACATGATATTTGAAATATATACTGAACATGTTGGAGCATGGCATGACATACTATCATACAAAACATAGAAATCAAAAGCTGATCATGGCAATATCTTCTAGTATCAACAAGATAGAACTAAACTGATATAATAACTAACTAAACTAATGTTAAACTGATGCAAATTCTGAACTGCAATCACATAACTAAATTGCGAAGCTTTGAAAAACTATTTATCATAAATAGATGAAAATACTAATCATGCTGTTGATGGCCCCGACAACTGTACTTACTGTGCGCGCATCCCTAATTAGACTCGGGGTTGCAAATCCCAATTCTAGTAGGGCTACTAGGTTATCTAAACCTAGGGACGACTGTGGGAGCCCAACCCATGGACAACTGAAGTCCAGTACAGTGCCACTGATAAAGTAAAATACTGTTTATAGCTAGTTTATCATATCTTACTTTTTACTAGGTTATCTGAACCTAGAGCTAGGTTATCTGAACCTAGAGGCTACTATGGGAGCCCACCCATGGGACCGTAGTCCCATATAAGTTGTAGCAAGGCTAAGTATGCTATAAAATGCTCCTATTGCATTAATCTAAGCTATTAAAAATGTCTATGTTGCATTTAACTGAGCTAAACATTTTATCAAACATTTGGTGTGCACTAATTCACACCCTATGTGCTGAAAATCTGTATACAACTAAACTAAGGCATAAAATCATGAAAAGAGCTACTTATACTGCAGGTGAGGGGTTTCTTACATCCTGCGCTAGATTTCCTTACGATCTGGTCGCTAGATTTCCGGTGGAGAAGACCCTTCGTCGATCTCCTCGCGTCTACGTGCTCTTCTCTCAGAGAGGAGCGTTCTTGTGCCGGAGTTGTCGCCGGGAGGTGTTCCTACGACCCTAGGGATGGAACCCTAGGTTTTGGAGGTTGAGGTGCCGTGAGGTTTGGAAGAAGAGAGGGGTTCGGCGGAATTAGGGTGAGGAGAGGAAAAGCTTCCGATGAAAACTAATAACTCCTCACTTAATTTTTCCTATTTATATTAAGTGGTTTATTCGGTCAACTTAAATATAAATATAATTGTTTCCCTCTTCTTTCAGCACACCCCTGCTGGGGCCTCCTGGTTACTAGAGTTGTCTATAAGACATAGGGTCTCATAGGTCTCGGGTTCAATTCCCGCTTAGGCTATTTTACGTTTCTATTTATTTTTGCTACTTCCGCTACTCTAAAAATTCCATAAAAATATCCTAAAATTCTAGAAAAATAATAGAATATTTCTAAAAGTATTTTGAGAATTTTCGGACGTTACAATCCCCCATAACTTATTAAAAGTTCGTCCTCGAACTTAGAATAACTCTAGGTATTTCTGCCTCATACTAGCTTCTGTTTCCCAAGTTGCCTCTTCTGTTGTGTGATTTTGCCAAATGACTTTTACTAATGATACCTCCTTATTCCGTAATTTCTTAACTGCTCGGTCTATTATCTGTATAGGTCGACTGTCATAGCTGAGGTATTCGCGGACTTGTACCGATTGAGGCTCAATCACCTGGGTGGCATCTGGGATATGCTTCTTCAGCATAGAGACATGGAATACATTATGAATAGATGACATCTCCTGGGGTAGCTCTAGCTCATACGCTACTTTGCCAACTCTTCTGGTAATAAGGTATGGTCCCACATATCTGGGACTTAATTTGCCCTTCTTCCCAAAACGCATCACTCCCTTCATAGGAGCTACTCTGAGGAATACTATATCTCCAACTGAAAACTCTAAGGGTCGACGCCGTGTATCAGCATAGCTCTTCTGGCGGCTCTGAGCTATCTCTATCCTCTGGCGGATCTGCTGTATAGCTACCGTGGTATCTGCGACTAGATCTGTCTGAAGTTCTAGTTCTTTCTGTTCACCACTTTCATACCAGCAGATTGGAGATCTACACCTCCTCCCATAGAGAGCCTCGTAGGGTGTCATGCCGATAGTGGCCTGATAGCTATTGTTGTATGCAAATTCTGCTAAACACAGATATTTGCACCAAATTCCCTTGAAGTCTAGGGCACATGCTCGGAGCATATCTTCAAGTACTTGATTTACCCGCTCCGTCTGACCATCTGTTTGAGGATGGAAAGCTGTGCTAAATTTCAACTTGGTGCCCAACACTGACTGTACACACTCCCAGAAGTGTGACGTGAATCTACTGTCTCTGTCTGAAATGATAGTCCGTGGAACTCCATGCAGTCTGACGATCTCCTTGAGATACAACTGAGCTAGCTGCTCCATGGAGTAGGATATTCTGATAGCTAAGAAGTGGGCTGACTTAGTCAATCTGTCGACTATTACCCAGATGACATCAAAACCATTCGTGGTTCTGAGTAGTCCCACTATAAAATCCATAGAGATATCCTCCCACTTCCATTCTAGGATCTGAATAGGCTGCAAAACTCCTCCTGTCTCTGGTGTTCTGCCTTGACCCTCTGACAGGTCAGACAGGTACTGACATATCTAGCGATGTCTCTTTTCATCCCTGACCACCAAAAATGTTTCTTTAGGTCTTGGTACATCTTGGTGGAGCCAGGATGCATCGCATAAGGAGTCCTGTGAGCCTCGTCTAGGATTTTCCTCCGTAGTTCCTCCTGATCCAGAACACATAGTCTGTCACCAAAATACAGTACCCCGCTATCAGATACTCTAAACTCTCCACTTTCTGATTCTGCTAACCCTTGCTTGATTTTCTGAATTTCAGGGTCCTGCTCCTGAGCTGTCTGGATGTCACCAAGTAGGGTAGATGCCAATGTCATAGTAGAGAGTTGACCAACTATAAGTTCGAGACCGAAATCTGTAATCTCCTTTTGTAGGGGCGGTGACATGGCTGATAGGGACAGTAAGGTAGCACTGGACTTCCTGCTAAGTGCGTCTGCCACCTTATTGGTTTTTCTTGGATGGTAGAGGATGTCTACGTCATAATCTTTGACCAGTTCGAGCCATCTGTGCTGTCGCATATTCAGATCCTTCTGAGTGAAGAAATACTTCAGACTCTGATGATCTGTATACATTCTACACTGAGCTCCATACAAGTAATGTCTCCAAATTTTGAGAGCGAACACAACTGCTGCAAGCTCAAGGTCGTGAGTAGGGTAGTTCCTCTCATAGTCTTTGAGTTGTCTGGAGGCATAGGCGAACACCTTGCCATTTTGCATCAGTACCGTTCCTAGTCCCAACTTAGAGGCATCACTATAAATATCAAAGCTGTCTATGTTTTCTGGCAGAGTCAGAATAGGAGTACTGATCAATCTTCTTTTTAGCTCCACGAAACTGCTCTCACAGTCCTCTGTCCACTGAAATTTTCTGTTCTTTCTGGTGAGAGCTGTCAGTGGGGAGGCTATCCTGGAGAAATCCTCTACAAATTTTCTGTAATAGTCTGCTAGTCCCAAAAAGCTTCTGATTTCACTGACGTTCTTAGGTCTTTTCCAGTTACTCACAGCTTCTATCTTACTGGGATCTACCATGATACCCTCCTTGGAGATGATGTGACCCAGAAAGGATGCCTGATCTAGCCAGAATTCACATTTCGTGAACTTAGCGTACAACTGGTTCTGCTGAAGGGTCTGCAGTACTATTTTCAGGTGCTCTGCATGTTCTTCCTGAGTTTTGGAATAAATAAGAATGTCGTCGATGAACACGATGACAAACTTATCTAAGTATTCTTTGAATACTCTGTTCATGAGATCCATGAAGGTAGCTGGAGCATTTGTCACGCCAAAGGGCATGACTACAAACTCATAATGTCCGTATCTGGTCCTGAAAGCCGTCTTGGGTATATCACCTGTTCTAACTCTCACTTGGTGATATCTTGATCTGAGATCTATTTTAGAGAACACTGCTGCTCCCTTTAGCTGATCAAACAGGTCATCTATCCTGGGAAGAGGATACATGTTCTTAATCGTGACTTGGTTCAATGCTCGGTAGTCTATACACAGGTGCATGCTCCCGTCCTTCTTCTTCACGAACAATACAGGCGCTCCCCATGGTGAGTGACTAGAGCGTATGAAGCCCTTGTCAAGTAGCTCCTGTAGTTGCTCCTGAAGTTCCTTCAGTTCTGCCGGAGCCATGCGGTAGGGTGCTTTGGAGATGGGATTCGTACCGGGAACAAGTTCTATCTCAAATTCGATCTCCCTGTCTGGTGCTAGGCCTGGTAACTCCTCAGGGAAGACTGCTGGATAGTCACGTACGACTTGGACCTCCTCTAGCTTTCGGTCCTTGTCTTGGCTGGTACTGACTACGTGCTAGGAATCCCGTACCTCCCGAATCCAGTAGTTTCTGTACCTTCAAAGCTGAGAGAAACTTCTTGGCCTTTCTCTTTGGTTCTCCGCTGTACTCAAATTGTACTCCTGCTTCAGGTTGGAATATGACTTTCTGTTTACGGCACTCGATAGAGGCACCATATCTGATCAGGAAGTCCATTCCAAAAATGACGTCGTAGTCGGTCATATCTAATACTATCAGATCACCAAAAAGCTCTCTGTCTGCTATAATGACCGGCACCGCTCGGAGCCAGTGTGTGGATGCCATAATCTCTCCTGAAGGTAGCGTCTTCAAAAATTGACCACTGAGTACCTTTGGGGGTATTGCTAGCTTTTCAGCGAATGCCCTGGATACATAAGAATGGGTTACCCCAGTATCGAATAAGACAGTTGCACTTTGCCGTAAAATACTAATCTGACCTGTAACAACTGTCGAGGCGTTCGCTACGTCCTCTCTGGTGAGTGAGTAGATCCTCGCATTCGTCATGGCTGAGGGGGCTTCTAGTCTGCCTTGACTGATGTGTGGTCCATCTATTGCAGCCTGCATGTGATGTAACTGGGCTAGTTTGTCTCCGTACTGTATCAGCTGTGGTGGAGAAAGACTAGTCTTGTTCGGGCATTGCTTAGCCATATGTCCTTCTTGGCCACATTCGAAGCATCCTCGTGTGTCCTTGCGACAAATTCCGGGATGGAATTTCCCACAAGTAGAGCAGTTGGGGTAGCTAGGTTGTTTACTAGCTGGTCCTCCTTTTGGGTAATTCCCTGGCTTACGTTTGTTACTGGAGTTCCCTTTCCAGTTAGAACTGTGGCCCTGGTGTTTTTGAGTACTTGAGCCTCCTTGACCTTTCGACTTTGAGAGGACTTGCTTCAGCTGCTTGATGTTGTTCTGGTAATGTTCGGTAGTCAGAGCACTACTCACTAGTTCTTCTGTAGTTTGCGGCCTACGGACACCGCTGGCCACATTCATTGCTATTTCCGGCCTTAACATTTTGAGCATCAACCGGACTCGTTCTCTTTCAGTGCTGACCAGTTCGGGGCATAGACGAGTCAGTCTGTTGAATTTCCTCACGGCCTCCTCAACTGAAAGGTTGCCCTGACGGAATTCAGTGAACTCATCGTAGTGGCGGTTTATGACTCGTATGTGGAAGAACTCCTCGAAGAATTCTCTTTCGAAGTCGACCCATGTCATCTGATTCACTGGGCGCTTCGTTTTTATTTTCTCCCACCACATACGTGCGTCTCCTGTCAGGCAGAAAGAGGCGCATTTCACCTTCTCATGTTCTGGCCAGTCCAGAAGCTCCATCGTACTCTCCAGTGTTTTGAACCAGGCTTGAGCATCCCATGGTTCACCGGTGCCTGAGAAATTCTCTGGCTTGATCTTCTGCCACTGGATCAGATAGGCTTCCCTCATTGCCCCTGCTGCTGGGGCTACTGGTGCTGCAGGTTGGACTGGTGGAACCTCTATCACTACTGGGGTTGCTAAGTTAGGTTCTGGAGTGACAGTAGGAGTGTTCTGCTGGTTAGCCCTTAAAGTGGCTATCTCCTGTTGCTGTTTAGCTAGTTGCTTCTGTAACTGAGCCACTACCTCTGCAAGGTCTGGAGGAGGCACTGAGCTGCCTGCCTCATGCTGAGGCTCAGTAGCTGGTGTCTTTCTAGCTGGGCGTCCTCGTACCATTCTCTAAAAAAATAGGGGACATACATTACTAATAGGATCATATTGCATAACCATTGTTATCATGTTAGGTACTATCATACATATATAAGCATGCTTTAGTTATCTAGGAACATGAAAACAAACAAAACATAATAAGGTGAGAGATGTTCTTACTTGGAAGCTGCAGGTTCAATGCTGATGTGTGTATGAGGAAGTATGGAACTTGCTCTGATACCATTCTGTAACGCCCCGCCTTCTACTAGCTAAGCTGTAAGGCCGGGGATTACATTATGCTGTTGCTAAACTATTCTTAATATGCGAAAAACTGTACTTACTAAATTCTTACTCTATTAATGACTATTACGACCTGTAAGATTAGGTTCAAAGACCTCTCCGTTGACATACATATACTAGGGAAGGAACCCACACTTCTATTTGCTCAAAAGACTGAAATGAGACCCTTCCAGTTGAAATCAGACACTCCAATCGATCAGTTGATCGATTGGAGTCATCTGATTGATCCATTGGTCGATTCAGTGTGCTACTATGCACGGAAGAACTTATGGATCGATCGGCTGATCGATCCAGCTATTCTAATCGATCCAATGATCGATTCAGAAGCTCTCTGTTCGCGAGAGCAATTTCCTGATCGATCGGCTGATTGATCCAGTCTGGCCAATCGATCTAGTGATCGATTCCAGAGCTCTCTGTTCGTGACAGAATGCTACTGGATCGATTGGCTGATCGATCCAGGAGCTTACTGTTCGCGAAACAAGCTGCCCAATCGATCGGCTGATTGATTGAGGAGCCTCCAATCAATCGGTTGATCGATTGAGGTTTCTGATTTTGTATCAGAAGTCTGATTTCAGTACTGTTTCGTGCTCAAATCACATATATCAACTCTATAAGCAAAGACAAAGCTACTAGACCTATCATTACTCATGGCTAGCTAATTAAGATCACGACAATCAGTAATCTAAGCATAACTATCGCAATTCAAGACACTTAATTAACTAAAAGTGCAGAAAAGTAAACTACAAGAAATACTAAGTTCTTAAGTTGCTAGTTTCTCCAAAGATCTTTATTCCAAGTTCCTATCCACACACATCTTTATTGCATTGTCCTCCAGTCTCCGCTAATCCATCTTTCCTTTACCTTTATCTGCAGTATAAGGAAAAGAAGTATATGTAAGCTTGGGAGCTTAGTAAGAAACCATCTACCTCACAAAACATGCATACGATGCAATTTATGCTTTTAAAACATGCTATTTGAAATATATACTGAACATGTTGGAGCATGGCATGACATACTATCATACAAAACATAGAAATCAAATGCTGATCATGGCAATATCTTCTAGTATCAACAAGATAGACCTAAACTGATACAATAACTAACTAAACTAATGCTAAACTGATGCAAATTCTGAACTGCGATCACATAACTAAATTATGAAGCTTTGAAAAACTATTTATCATAAATAGATGAAAATATTAATCATGCTGCTGATGGCCCCGGCAACTGTACTTACTGTGCGCACATCCCTAACTATACTCGGGGCTGTAAATCCCAATTCTAGTAGGGCTACTAGGTTATCTAAACCTAGGGACGACTGTGGGAGCCCAACCCAAGGACAACTGAAGTCCAGTACAGTGCCACTGATAAAGTAAAATACTGTTTATAGCTAGTTTATCATATCTTGCTTTTTACTAGGTTATCTGAACCTTGAGCTAGGTTATCTGAACCTAGAGGCTACTATGGGAGCCCACCCATGGGACCGTAGTCCCATATAAGTTGTAGCAAGGCTAAGTATGCTATAAAATGCTCCTATTGCATTAATCTAAGCTATTAAAAATGTCTATGTTGCATTTAACTGAGCTAAACATTTTATCAAACATTTGGTGTGCACTAATTCACACCCTATGTGCTGAAAATCTGTATACAACTAAACTAAGGCATAAAATCGTGAAAAGAGCTACTTATACTGCAGGTGAGGGGTTTCTTACATCCTGCGCTAGATTTCCTTACGATCTGGTCGCTAGATTTCCTGTGGAGAAGATCCCTTCATCGATCTCCTCGCGTCTACGTGCTCTTCTCTCGGAGAGGAGCGTTCTCGTGCCGGAGTTGTCGCCGGGAGGTGTTCCTACGACCCTAGGGATGGAACCCTAGGTTTTGGAGGTTGAGGTGCCGTGAGGTTTGGAAGAAGAGAGGGGTTCGGCGGAATTAGGGTGAGGAGAGGAAAAGCTTCCGATGAAAACTAATAACTCCTCACTTAATTTTTCCTATTTATATTAAGTGGTTTATTCGGCCAACTTAAATATAAATATAATTGTTTCCCTCTTCTTTCTGCACACCCCTGCTGGGGCCAGGGGCCTCCTGGTTACTAGAGTTGTCTATAAGACATAGGGTCTCATAAGTCTCGGGTTCAATTCTCGCTTAGGCTATTTTACGTTTCTATTTATTTTTGCTACTTCCGCTACTCTAAAAATTCCATAAATATATCCTAAAATTCCAGAAAATAATAGAATATTTCTAAAAGTATTTTGAGAATTTTCGGGCGTTACAATTGAAAAGCTTAAATTTATGCTCCAGATGACATTGCAGTGCCTACGTGACACTCGGGTGACGTATCAGACTCGTGTCTGACATGGCAATGCCTATGTGGCATCCACATGGGCAAGAAGAGATGACTGGACTGTTGATTGGAGCAAACAGATGGCTACCGTTGATCAAAGAGGTGTGATGGATCACCGGTGATGCGATCTGGAGCGTTAGATCGCGAATAGTCACGATCTGACCACTTGGGATGAGACTTGATCTGAAGCGTTAGATTGAATGGATCAGTAGATTCAGATCCGATGGCTGATGACAATAGGCGAGATCTGAGGGTCACAACTCTTTAGATCTGATGGATGAGATTAAAGTGGGATATGTGAAGGGTTATAACTCTTCAGAATGGACGATCCAGATCGATCCAGCCCAAAGAACACATCCACTCACCCAAAAGGCATTCAACATCTTCATTTGGTATAAATAGAACCCTCCAGATGCTGAAAAATTCATTCGAATCATCGAATTCATCTATTCTACTCTCTCTTAAGCATTCATCTTATCTTGTGCATAAAGAGTTCAAATAACCTACGAGAAGGTTCGCTGGTCTCGGAATTCGGAGTGCTACGATTCCAAGATAGTATTAAACATTAGCCTCAACGATCAATATCAATTTGTGCTCTCCGAAAAATACCGGGACCAACAGTCAATCGCATCAAGATAGCCCAAGACTTGTGCCTGCAAGCTTGATGAGTCAACTACCAGGTGTCGGGGTTGACTGACACTGATAATAGTCAATTGGAAAGGCTTGGAGTCGACTGAAGATAGCAGTTAACAAAGATTGATATTGCACAGATTAAGCTTCAGTCGACTAACCATGTAAAATAATCAATTGACATTAATACAGTATTGCTGTTGGAGCTCATCCATTGTCATTTTGAGAGCTATAAAAGGTGAGGCAAGGAGGAGAGAAGCTCATAATAACTATCGACCATACTTCTGCAACAATTCTCACATCATCCCTTAGCTTTAAGTATTCTTAATTTTTGAATTTTTTTATTTAATTATTGTCTTATTTTATTTTTAAAACTTAAGGTCTTTATCTCCCAGCTCCATATTTTATTATATTTTTATTAGAAGGTTTCTCTACTTTCAACTTGATCTCTTCAAAAGTTATGTAAATAGTTCAGGTCCAAGAGAACTCTCCTTTTCTTAAACAGTCAGCAGTCAGCAGTCAGCAGTCAGCAGTCAGCAGTCATACCCATCATGGAACTAAAGCTTCATATATTTTTTTCCGAGCATGGGGTGAAGGAACTAAAGCTTCATATGTGGTAAAAGGTGATTCGCTCGTCCTTAGTGCCCCTATTAACCCGTCCTTAGGTCAACATGAAGGAGGTAAATCACGGATGACTACTAACCATTAGTGTAAATGACCAAAATATAGGGGAGGTTATGTTCGGTCACGCCGAGTTTCGACCCCAAGACCTCATGTGACAACACCTCATGTTTTAACCATCGCACCACCCCGAGGAGACGGAACTAAAGCTTTATATGTGGCAAAAGACGATTCGCTCGCCCCCAGCGTCCCCGCCAACCCATCCCTAGACCAACACGGAGGAGGTAAATCACGGATGACTACTAGCCATTAGTGCAAATGGCCAAGACATGGGAGAGGTTATGCTCGGTCACGCCGAGTTTCGACCCCAAGATCTCATATGACAACACCCCATATCTTAATCATCGCACCGCCCCGAGGGGACCGGAACTAAAGCTTCATATGTGGCAAAAGGCGATTCGCTCGCCCCCAGCGCCCCCGTCAACCCGTCCCTAGGTCAACACGGAGGAGGTAAATCACGGGTGGCTACTAGCCATTAGTGCAAATGACCAAGACATGAGGGAGGTTATGCTCGGTCACGCTGAGTTTCGACTCCAAGATCTCATGTGACAACACCCCATGTTTTAATCATTGCACCGTCCGAGGGGACGGAACTAAAGCTTCATATGGGCTTACTATGGGAGGACATTAAACAATGAAAATTATGAACCTTCAAAGGGGGTTTAGATTCCAGGTTATTGTTTGATGTGATTGGTAGCTATATCTTGGGAGAATTATGGAATTTATGATTATGATTTTTGTTTGCATTAACAGATTCTTCCTGAGATTAACATCTAAAAATTTGGTATTTCGAAGATTGATAACTACATGAAGATGCTCTGTGAGTTTGTGGAGTCTTAATAAAGATGAGAATGACGTCAAATTATATAGCAAAAAATTGACCTATGAAGGCTTGTAGGAATTTGATTCATGAAGTGCAATGCTTAGGTTATTTAATGATGACCAACCATCCGCATAAAGCATCTATATTTTTAGAAATACTTATCCATTTATCTATTAATCTACGAATCTAATGCTACTGTCTCCTTAGATGAATTTTAAAAAATGACTCAATCCCATCAAGTATGCCATCAAGGAAATGATATCAATATTTAATTGTGATTTTGTGGTTTCTTGACTATCAATATGCAATCTCAAAGATGCATCTTTCTTGGGGGTTAACATGGCTGGGCAAGGATTGAGATTATGTTCTGCAAATCCTTCAGCTAAAAGGGCCTTCTTTCTGTCTGCATAGTTCAACATTTTCTGTAGGATTCTTTTTTTTTCCCTAGTACGCATGTTCTAATTTCTTTGTAGCACATAAATATCGTACTATAATCCAGTTGTTCTCTCATTAATTTTTCTGTATTTATTTATTCATGCCTAACTACCATTCAACTTTTAGTCAAATGCATCTTCTGGAATGGTCGCTGCTGAGAATTGCAAAGAAATATTCCCTAGAGCTTCAGAGGAAGAAGACTGATCGTCATGATGAAAGTAAAAGCAAGTTGTCGTGGAGAAGACTGGAAACGCTACTGAAAGTTATGATGATTTTGTGGCATCTCTTCATTGCTTGGTAAGTCACTGTAGAGAATTGTCAGAATAGCAAAATATTCTTCATTGCTTGGTAAGTCTCTCTATTCTAGATTGTTTTTTTGTTATTATTATTTCTTATATAGTTGGTCTCTCTTCATACTTTTAATGCATGTACATATTATTTTAGGCTGTGAAATGAATCTAGAATGCTCAAAATGGATAGCATGCTCATGTGTGAATTCTAACTCTTAAAATGAAGTCAGTCGTTGGCTTGTGGCATCCTCAAGAAATTTTATAAATTTGCAAATCTTGTCATCTTTATTGTTATTCTTGAGAGGGAACTGAAATTGAAGCCCGTCTTTTTTAGAGCAAATGGTTATAGTCTCCATCTGTGTCGCAACTGTGTCATTTATTATATTGTTTTGTTGATCAATAACTGGAACCTGCTCTAGAAGTTAGTCTCCTCCAGCGTAGCTACAATTTATCATAGAAGTTTGATCATGTCCGAGCGTTGAGTCGATGGACACTGGGAGCGTGGCGCTCTCTGCTATCTTCGAATGGTGATGTGGATTTCCGACAAACCTGCAAAGAAGCCAAGCCGGGAAGGGGTTCCCTCCGACGACCCTCCGACGCTCAAGTCAGGCAGCGAAGAGAAGAGGAAGAAACAAAGTAACACTACTGTGGCTACAGTACTCAAGATTGCATACTTCTGTCGAAGCTTGGGGTCCTTATATAGGCCCCCAGGGAGGCGCGGACACGTTTCTTGATGTGTGCACGCTTCCCCAAACATACCTCAAACGAGTGTGTCAGAAAAGTATGCCTGACGCCATTCCGCCATTGTCCGAGCATATCCCTGACGTGACGATAGAAACTTCCGCCGTACGATACTCTGTCCGGTCCGGCCGCCAACCATGCTGGTTGTCGGCGGCAGGCGTCTCGAGAATGATGTTACCAACTGTCCTATTCGACCGTTTGCATCTCTTGTCTGTTCTTGGGCCGGGCGGCTCTACCGCTCGGCGCTTCCAGCGCCCGGGCATGCTCGGCCTCAGTTGTGCCTTATAACCCCCGCCTCAGCCGAGCGACCCTACCGCTCGGCACGAGAGTTCCTTGGCCTTGAGCGTCGAAAACCCGACCCTTGGTCGGGCTCTATTCCGTCCGACTGGGAGACCCCCAGGTCGGCCGACCATTCACCTGGTATTCTGCTTGGATGACCCTTAAAGTTGATACTCGACCTTTGACTTCCACATGTTGTTGACCCCGGCTCATGTGGTTCCCCCGTCCTTACAACCGGATCACATGTCTCTCCTTCAAGTCTAGTCGAAGGAGGCACTAAGTCCGACTGACTGGACTATGAGTTCGGCCGAGTGACAACCATCCTGCCACCCCCGAAAGTATACCTCCGCTCGGCCACTATGGGGTCAAATAACGCCGATCGGCTAACTACCGAGTGCTGCCCAACTGGCCCGTCGATAGCCTGTATTGATTTCCGTGGGATCTTCTCGGAATGCGTGCAAATTTTCGCCATTATGGTTGAGCACGCGAGTTCTGCACCGTGAGGGGGCTCATTAACTGCCCTCCTCTGACCAAGCGCCATGTGGGGCTGTTGACATCATTGTACGACCATGGCGTCACGTTCGATGGGACGTTCATCGATTTGAAATGGACGGTTGGATGCGGGCCTCGGGTTATGTGACCTGCATCCGACGGCTCGGGCAGATTGAGCCCATCCTTATAAAGCCTTCACCGCCTTCTTCCGCCGCACCTTTGCCGTCGTGTGTTCAGAAGGCTTCCCTTGCGCTTAGTGCTCCGGCGATCTCGCTTCTCGACGTTCCGGCGATCCCTCACCCTCTTCTTTCGACAACCTTCCTTTCTGTAAGAATCCTCTGCCTCTTGCTCCTCGGTTCTCGTGTTTTCTTTGCACTCTTCGCTGAGTTCGTGTTCACTTTTCTCGTTTTTCTTTCTGTTCTCGACCATTCCCCTGTTCCGGCGGTACTCATGCCTCGCAAGCACTATTCCGCTCATCTTCTTTGTCGCTTCATTTCCCGTTCTTCTTCTATTCTTTGCCTTCTATACTGTCCCGGCGATGGCTAGCTCTTCCCAGCCCGCGGACCTCACCCTTGGCCTATGGTATACGACCATGGAGTCACGGTTCGATCGGCGTGATGCAGAGAGCCTCATTAACGCCTTTGATCTACCCTCTGATTTTGAACTTATTTTGCCCTCTCCTTCTGCTCGGCCGCACAAATCGCCGCACGGCGCTATCTGTTTATTCCGTGATCAATTTACAGTCGGTCTGTAGTTTCCTCTCCACCCCTTTATCGCTGAAGTCTGCAATTTCTTCGGCATTCTGCTCGCCCAGTTGGTACCCAATACCTTCCGCCTCCTGTGTGGAGTCGTAGTATTATTTAAGATACACGACATTCCCCTCCACCCGGAGGTATTCTATTACTTCTATTATCCTAAGCAGTTCAAGCTGGGCACTTATTTGCTCCAGTCTCGGGCTGGCTTAATCTTTTTTGATAAACTGCCCTCTTCCAACAAACACTGGAAAGAGCACTTCTTTTTCCTTCGTCTTCCCAGGCGGCTTCCTTTCCGTGCTAAATGGCAGGTCGGACCTCCCGCCTCTCCCGAACTGAAGAGGTATAAGACCCGACCGGACTACCTTCAAGCAGCGAATATGCTAGCCGGTCTGAAGCTCGACATCAACAAAGCTCCTCCCTGAAGGAGTGATGTACATGTTCGGCTTGAGTCCGAGCCGAACCAAACTCCCGAGCAGCTTTGGTAAGTAATTTACTTGTGCATTTGCCTTGGGTTCTAACTGATTTCCTTCTCTTTTCTTTGCAGCGAACATCGTAATGGAATCTGTACTAATCGGGATTCTGAAGAAAAAGGCAGAAGTGATCGAGGCGGTAGCGGCCAAGGAAATGGAGCAAATGGGTATTGCTCCGGTCGACTCTCACGAGGGTGAGGGTGAGACCAATGTGGGGGAGTCGGCCGCTCAGACTTCTCTAGTGGAGGTGACGAGTGGCGCAACCTCCAGCAGGGAACCGACCGTTCGGAAGGAAGACTCCGATCCGGAGGATGAGCTCCCACTCAACAGGAAAAGGCGGCGTGTTGAGATGCCACTTCGTTCAGCTACCTCCGCGGTGCAAGTGTCCGAGCGGACGGGTCCTCTGTCTCCCCGAGGCAAGGCTCCTTCCGTCGAGTCCTTGTCCTCTGATCGGACTCCGTCACAGCTAGAGCCCTCTCAGGACCCCATCGTCACGCAGCCAGTTAGCTCCCTGCCTCCGGTGTCTCGGAGGCCTCGCCGCTCGGCCATACTATCCAAGCCGTCCGCCCCCGCATCTGAACCCTCTGCGTCTGCTCACATGACGCCGGGCGGGCGCCGCACCATTAAGGCCACTTTGCATCTTCCTACCGAGGACTACCTTGCGGAGTCGGATCGACCCAAGGCCCCTGAGCACATGATCGCCATCCAGGGGCCGCTCGCCGAGGTATGGGCGTACGCCCGAGCCCGCGTCGCCACAATGCCTCCCGACCTGCTGGCTAATAGTCACATAAAGCATGCCACCGGCGTAAGTCTTCTGTCCCCTCAAACTTCTTTATATCGCCCCCTCCCCCGTTTGGCAGTAAAAAGCTCCTTTTTTTTGTCAACGATGGGTGGAAGATGTAGCAGTTACCGCTCGTCTGGCGCTGCTGGAAGATGAGCTGAAGCATCTCAAGATTTCTAGCGGGCCATCCTCTTCTCAGGGCCCTTCCTATGTCGAGCTGCAAAAGGAGCTGGCCAAGACCAAGGAGCAGCTAGAGGCCGAGCGGAAGAAGACGGCCGACCAAGCATACATGCTAGACCAGCTCGAAAAACAGGTCAAAACTTATGACCGCAAGATAGAACTCGCAACCACTCGGAAGAATACCACTATCGCTGATTTGGAAGCGAAGAATGTGGAGGCCCGCGCCTTGGAACAACGGGTAAAGGAGTTGGTGGATTTGCTGGACCGCTTAAAGAAGGGTTGTTCGGTTGAGGCGGCGGCTCTCAAGGACGATTTGAAGGTCTTGCAAGAGGCTCTCGACGCTTCCCGTGCTTCCTTTACGGAGTACCAGGGGGCCGAGCAGAGCCACTTTACTGTGATGAGGCAGTCCTACATCTGCTCGGTCGACTTCGTCCAGAAGGTGTGCGATCGGCTCGTCCTTTCATTCGAGTTGGCTATCACTGCCATTGTGGACCACCTGAAGGCCCAAGGTCACTTGCCTGAGTCTTTCGTCATTCTCGTTCAGGAACATGCAGCTCTTCTCACCACCATACCGAAGAGCGTTTTTGACTATCTTGAATGAAGCCTTTGTAATTCTGCCGCCCGGTCGGCGAACTTTTGAATGCAACTTTTGAATACGAATTTTGTTTTGCTTTCCCATGGTTGTCGTTCATAATCTTATGGCCCGAGCGGAGTCTATGCCAAAATGCTTCTATTCGTTGGTCCTTTCTGGGCTTTTAGGGTAGCTGTTCGCCTGCCTTTAAGTGCTGGGCTTTGATGTTGCTGCATGACGGCCTTCCGAGCGGAGTGTTTATGGTCGCCGCTTCGACCCTAGAGTTTAACATTGCCTCTCAACGGTCATCAGGCCGGGGGGTTTATAGTCGCCGGTACGACTCTAGAGTTTAACGTCGCCGCTCGACGGTCTTCCAGCCAGGGGGTTTATAGTCGCCGGTTCGACTCTAGAGTTTAACATCGCCGCTCGACGGTCTTCCGGCCGGGGAGTTTATAGCCGCCGGTTCGACTCTAGAGTTTAACGTCGCCGCTCGACGGTCTTCCAGCCGGGGGGTTTATAGTCGCCGGTTCGACTCTAGAGTTTAACGTCGCCGCTCGACGGTCTTCAGGCCGGGGGGTTTATAGTCGCCGGTTCGACTCTAGAGTTTAACGTCGCCGCTCGACGGTCTTCAGGCCGGGGGGTTTATAGTCGCCGGTTCGACTCTAGAGTTTAACGTCGCCGCTCGACGGTCTTCGTGGAGTTTTGCCATTTGGCACCAAATGCTCATATCCTTGCCCTTTTTAATTTTTACTCCTGCAGCCAAAGGATACAATCGAACGGGGCATACATGAAATAAATTACACGGGCGCACCTTTTATCCCGCTCGGTATGGCTGGAGGTGGTTTGCGCTCCATGGTCATTCTAACCGTCGTCCATCCTCATCTTCCAGGTAGTATGCACCCGATCGGAGCTTCTCGACGACTCTGAAGGGCCCCGCCCAGGGAGCTGCCATCTTACTCACATCGCCGACCGGCTTCACCTTCTTCCATACTAGGTCGCCGACCTGGAATGCTCCGGGAATTACACGCCTGTTGTAATTTTGCTTCATTTTTTGCCGGTACGCCATCAGCCGGATGGCTGCTTTAGCTCGTGCTTCGTCAACTAGGTCCAACTCCAGCTATCTTCGCTCGGCGTTGTCCCCATCGTAGTTCTGGATTCGATCAGACTCGACTCCGATCTCGACTGGGACGACCGCTTCACCCCCATATACCAAGTGGAACGGGGTTACCCCCGTTCCCTCCTTTGGGGTTGTGCGAATGACCCATAGCACGCCGGACAGCTCGTCCATCCAGCTTCCTCCCATGTGATCGAGCTGAACCTGAAGCATTCGCAGGATCTCCCGATTGGCTACTTCGGCTTGACCATTGCTCTGAGGATACGCCACGGAAGTGAAGTGTTGTTCGATGTCGTATCCCTTGCACCATTCTCCGAGCTGCTGACCAACGAATTACCGCCCGTTATCCGAAATGAGCCGACGAGGAATGCCAAATCGACAAATTATATGCTGCCAGATGAACTTTTTGACCATCTGCTCGGTTATTTTAGCCAGTAGTTCAGCTTCGACCCACTTGGAGAAATAGTCGACCGCCACTAATAAAAACTTCCGTTGCCCGGTCGCCATAGGGAAAGGTCCCACTATATCCATACCCCACTGGTCGAACGGGCAGGGCACAGTAGACGCCTTCATCTTCTCCATTGGCCTATGGGAGAAGTTGTGGAGCTTCTGACAGGAAAGACAAGTAGCGATGGTTCGAGTGGCGTCTTCCTGTAGAGTTGGCCAGAAGTATCCGGCCAGCAGGATCTTCCTAGCCAACGATCGCCCGCTCGGATGACCTCCGCAAGATCCTTGATGTACTTCCTGGAGAATATATTCTGCGTCTTCCGAGCTGACACACTTCAGCAGCGAGCGGGAGAACGCCTTTTTGTAAAGCTGGTCCCCAATGAGCGTGAACTGGCCGGCTCTCCTCCTCAGTAGTTGGGCTTCCTCCCGATCGGACAACGTGGCCTCCGAACGCAAAAATTCTATTATGGTTGTTCTCCAATCGCTCAGGAATGTGAGGCCTTCCATCCGGTCGATGTGCGCCACCAAGGACATCTGCTCAATTGGCTGTTGGATGACGATCAACGATATTGAGCTAGCGAGCTTGGCTAATTCATCCGCTGACTGGTTCTCGGCTCGGGGGATCTTCTGTATGACAACCTCGATGAAGTTACTTCTGAGCTTTTCAAAGGCCTCCAGGTAGAGCCGGAGCCTTGCGCTGTTTATCTCGAAGGACCCCGAGAGTTGCTGAGTGGTCAATTGAGAGTCAGAGTACAGTATCACCCGGTGGGCTCCCACATGTCGCGCGGCCTGTAGGCCGGCTATGAGGGCCTCATATTCCGCCTCGTTATTTGTTGCCCGGTAATCCAGCCGGACGGACAGAAGCATCCGTTCTTCTTGAGGAGAGAGCAGCAAGATATCGATCTCACTCCCGAGCCGAGTGGACGACCTACCCACAAATACCTTCCACAAAGCTTCGGGTTTAGGATTTTGTACCTCTGTTATGAAATCTGCTAAGGACTGCGCCTTGATCACCGAGCGGGGTTGATATTGGATGTCGAATTCACTGAACTCCGTCGTCCACTTAATGAGCCGCCCGGACGCAAAAGGGTTTAGGAGTACTCTTCCCAGCGGGTTGTTCGTCATAACGATGATAGTATGCGCCAAGAAATAAGGACGGAGCCTCCGTGCGGCCAGGACTAGGGTGAACACGAGCTTCTCGAGACCAGTATAGCGGGACTCAACATCTTTTAAGATGTGGCTCAAGAAATACACAGGCTGCTCTTCTCCGCCTTCCCTCATCAGCGCCGAGCCAACAACATGCTCGGTTGATGACAGGTATATACGGAGCGGCTCACCTACATTCAGTTTAGCCAGTACAGGCAATGAATTCAGATAGGCTTTCAGCTCCTCGAACGCCCGTTCGCACTCCTGATCCCATTGGAATTTGGTGGCTCGGCGCAAGATCTTGAAAAATGGCAAGCTCCGGTCGGATGTCTTAGAGATGAATCTCGACAATGCCGTTATCCGGCCGGTGAGGCGTTGCACTTCCCTCAGATTCTTGGGAGGCGGCATGTCTTGCAGTGCTTTCACCTTGCTAAGGTTCGCCTCTATGCCCCGTTCGGTCACGATATATCCCAAGAAGCGCCCGCCTTTTGCTCCGAACAAATATTTTTGGGGGTTCAGCTTGACTCCATATCTTCTCAGTGTTCGGAAGGTTTCCTCTATGTCTGTACAAAGATCCGCCGCTCGGAGTGACTTGATTAGTATATCATCCACATAGACTTCCAGGTTGTGCCCGATCTACTCCCGGAACACTTTGTCCATTAGCCGCTGGTATGTGGCTCCGACGTTTTTTAGTCCGAACGACATCACGTTGTAACAGTAAGTGTCGTCCGCAGTAACGAAGCTCACTTTGTCCTGATCTTCCCGGGCGAGTGACACTTGGTGGTATCCCTGATATGCATCCAGCATGCATATCAGCTCGCATCCAGCAGTAGAGTCTACCAGTTGGTCGATCCGGGGTAGAGGGTAGAAATCCTTCGGGAATACTTTATTTAGATCCCGAAAATCGATGCAGACTCTCAATTTGTTGTCTGGCTTGGAGACCAGCACCACATTAGTGAGCCAGCTCGAGAATTGCACCTCCTGTATGTGGCCGGCCTCCAGAAGTTTCTCAACTTCAACTCGGATGATGACATTCTATTCGGCGCTGAAGTCCCTCTTCCTTTGCTTCACCGCCGAGCGTCCGGCCGGACGTGGAGTTCGTGCTGTGCTACGCTCAGCGAGACCCCTGGCAGCTCGTGGGTAGACCAGGCGAAGACGTCGCAGTTTTGCTAGAGACATCTGATCAGCTTCTCCTTCTGGCTCGGCTCCAGGTCGGATGCGATGAACGTAGTGGCATCCGGTCGGACAGGGTGGATCTTTACTTCCTCCTTTTCTTCGTAAACTAAAGAAGGTGACTTTTCGGTTATAGCATTTACCTCGATGCGTGGTGCCTTCCTAGTGGCCTTGGCTTCGGATCGGACCATCTCTACATAACAGCGCCAGACCGCTAGCTGATCACCTCAGACTTCTCCCACCTGATCTTCCACGGGGAATTTGACATTTTGTCAAAAGGTGGAGATGACCGCTCAGAACTCATTGAGAGTCGTTCACCCCAAGATCACATTGTACGCGAAGGGAGCGTCGACTACAATGAAGTTAGCAGTCCGCGTTCTTCTGAGCGACTTCTCTCCCAGTGAGATAGCCAGCCGGACCTGTCTGACCGGCAAAACTTCATTACCGGTGAACTCGTAGAGGGGGGTTGTCATCGGCAGCAACTCGGCTCGGTCGATTTGCAATTGGTCGAAGGCCTTCCGGAAGATTATGTTGACCGAGCTGCCTGTATCAATAAAGATGCGGTGAATAGTGTAGTTAGCTATTACAGCTCGGATGATGAGGGCGTCATCATGCGGGACTTTGACTCCCTCGAGGTCCCTAGGCCCAAAGCTGATCTCGGGCCCGTTCACCCGCTCCTGACTGCAGCCAATCGTATGGATCGTAAGCTGTCTTGCATGCGCCTTCCTTGCCTTGTTGGAGTCACCTCCGGTTGGTCCACCAGTGATGATGTTAATTTCTCCTTGGGACACGTTGCTTCTATTCTCTTCCTCCCGAGCGGACGACCTCAGATGCTCGTGCGATGCCCGAGGTTGAGTCCTGGGCTGCTGATGATGTTGCCGCTCGGGGGATCTTCTTTCTACACGCCGACCAGGGCTCTGGTGTCGATGTCGCTGATCCGGCGAAGGCGATCGACGGCGGTAGTTCCTTGGCGTAGGATGAGCGATTGGGGGGGGGGGCTCCGACAATCGCGCGTGTTGTGGGTTGCTGATTGATGGAGTGAACAAAACATGGGAGTCCATACCTTCCCCCTGAGCTTAGGTCGATCGGCCGCTACTTGTTGAACGGAGTGCGACCTTGCTTGCTGATGAGGCCGGGCGACTTCCTTCCGAGGTCCTCTAGGTGGATGGTAGCTAGTAGGTCGCTTCCGTTCGATAGAGGCCGGTGGTTCAGATGGTGCTTCGTTCCTTCTGACCGCCTGCGCTTTCTCTACGTTGATATACTCATTGGCCTTGTGTAGCATATGGTCATAGTCACAAGGCGGCTTTCTGATGAGCGAGCCGAAGAAATCACCATCCACAAGCCCCTGTGTGAACGCGTTCATCATAGTTTCTGAAGTGACCGTTGGGATGTCCATGGCCACCTGATTGAAGCGCTGGATGTAGGCTCGGAGTGGCTCCTTCGAACCTTGTTTGATGGCGAACAGATTGACGCTGGTCTTCTGGTAGCGCCTGCTGCTCGTGAAATGGTGGAGGAAGGTCGTTCGGAAATCTCTAAAGCTCTTAATTGATCCGTCCGGCAACCTCTGGAACCAGCGTTGAGCCAAACCGGATAATGTAGTAAGGAAAACCCTGCATTTGACCTCGTCGGTGTATTGGTGAAGAATGGTTGCATTATCGAACTTACCGAGACGGTCGTCCGGATCGGTTACACCACTATACTCCCCGATCGATATTGGAGCATAATGCTTCGGGAGAGGGTCTTGCAAGATCGCCTCCGAGAACTGGCGATTAACCGGCTCGGGAGATGACTCCGCGCGCGGTGTCTTCCCCTTTCTGGCGTCCCGTACGGGTGCTTCATCGGACGATCCCTGGTTGGCTAGGGCCAATTCTGACGACGTCTGGAACAGTGCTCGATGGAATGGAATAGGGGCAGCCGACGCGTCTCCCGGTGTGCCGGTTTGCCCTTTGTTCTGAGCCCATGTAGAATATTATTTCGGTCGGTCCTCCATGGCCGCTCGGCCTCCAGAGACCGAGGCGGCCTGTTGCGCTATCCTTTCTACTTGGGCCTTCTGTTGTTGCTCAACCATCTTTGTGGCTCACGCTTGAATGAGTGCTTCGAGCTCCTCGGGAGAGAGCGTTACCATGAGTTAGCGTCCAGCTTCTTCCATCTTCTCGGCTTGGATTCAGGTGTGTTCCCATAGACGACGCCAATTTGATCCTGTTCGAGCGCTGAGTCGATGGACACTGGGGGTGTGGCGCTCTCCGCTGTCTTCGACTGGTGATGTGGATCTCCGGCGAACCTGCAAAGAAGCCGAGCCGGGAAGGGATTCTCGGCGACGACCCTCTGACGCTCAAGTCAGGCAACGAAGAGAAGAGGAAGAAACAAAGTAACACTACTGTAGCTACAGTACTCAAGATTGCATACCTCCGTCGAAACTTGGGGTCCTTATATAGGCCCCCGGGGAGGCACGAGCACGTTTCTCTATGCGTGCATGCTTCCCCAAACATACTTCAAACGAGTGTGTTAGAAAAGGATGTCTGACGTCATTCCGCCATTGTCCGAGCATATCCCTGACGTGACGCTAGAAACTTCCGCCGTATGATACTCTGTCTGGTCCGGCCGCCAACCATGCTGGTTGTCGGCGACAGGCGTCTCGAGGATGATATTACCAGTTGTCCCATTCGTCCGTTTGCGTCTCTTGTCTGTTCTCGGGCCGGGCGGCTCTGCCGCTCGACGCTTCCAGTGCCCGGGCATGCTCGGCCTCAGTTGTGCCTTATAACCCCCACCTCAGCCGAGCGGCCCTACCGCTCGGCATGAGAGTTCCTTGGCCTTGAGCGTCGAAAACCCAACTCTTAGTCGGGCTGTATTCCGTCCGGCTGGGAGACCCCCAGGTCGGCCGGCCATTCACCTGGTATTCCTCTCGGACGACCCTTAAAGTTGATACTCGACCTTTGACTTCCACGTGTTGTTGACCCCTGCTCATGCGGTTCCCCCGTCCTTACAACCGGATCAAAGCCTATTTAAGGGTGTAACTATTCTCTTCTTGTCTGTAAATATCAGGTCTTATTTTGTGTCTCGAATCCGAGCTAAGATGCTGTATGCCACCTCCAAGGATCGGTTCAGGCGAGAACTCGATGGAGTTCATTACGAGCTTCAGGCTACTGATCTCACAGAATTGGACCATGAAATTCTGAGAGAACGAGCTCCTTAATCTCAGTGGTCTCATTGACTCTTGAACTGCAATGTAGGCACTACCTTAAGTACTCATTTCATCACAAGAAGATTATCTGAGATCCTGAGATTCCAGTAATCAATGGGTTACGATGCTGGAATTTATGTTTGGGCAAAAATCAAAAGCTACATCCCAAATAAAAGAAATATCAGATGAACACTCTTTAAAAATAAAAAATAAATCAAATAGGCCCTCTCATGATTTTATTTTGAAATTATCAAATGATTTAATGCTGTTGTAAAAGTTATCGGATAACTTCTATGTGTAACAAGTAACTGCTACCGGGTAATAACTATTCGGTAGTTGTTATAACATGTTTATGGTGAGTTTAGGATTTATGATTTATAATGTGTAGAAGCTGAAGGATTGTAAAGCACTAGAGGGGGTGATTAGCATAAGTCGTTTTTTCACGTTTTTCGTAAAATTTGAGAATGTAGCCGAAAATAGAAAGAGAAAATCAAAAGTTAATACAAGTTTGTTTTACTTGATTCGGAGCTTTCGCCAACACCTATTCCAAAGTTCGCATTCGTTGAGTGATTTTATTGGACAATCACTATGAGCTCGAATAATTATACAGATTTTAAGTACAAAACAAATAAGTAAAATATACCAATAACAAGAAAAGTAATAGCTTGAGCGTTGGTTGTCGGGGTAGTTTTTCGGTATCATAGAGATCTTCTCGGAGTAGTGCGTGAGTAGAAAATCATAACAAATCTTTTATTGAGGCTGTTGGTCAAAGTTTCTTTTATCGGTCTTTCCAGGTGCGCGGACTACCCTCGGGCGCCTCAATTAAGGTCTATCCGATTCTACTTTATCGCTGAGTTACCTGCCTTTGGGCACGTGGACTCCCACCAGGCGCCTTGACCATTGATGTGGCCGCACCTCGATGAAGCTCTATTTGCAAAATTCTATCCAACTCTGGACGCTTGGACTGATCCGGGTGCCTAAATCTTGACGTGTGTCGGCCAATCGGAACATGCCAACTTAGATGCACAGGTGGCTTGGTTCGGTCCCATCCAGGCACCTGAACTCTTCCCGAGTGCATGGAGATTCTTTTTCCGATCAACTTTCAATTTTAATTTCCTATACCATAGAGTTAGCAAAACATATGATAATATAGAAAATAAGTATTATGTTTGACAGTGTCCGGACTATCTGGTCCTGACTTTGGGTTTTGCTGAAACCCTAGGTACGACTGACGCCTACTGTTCCCTCAACGGGGAACACGTTCTCACTGAATTTCTCTTCGAGTTTTTTACTTTTACTTACCATTTGTAAACTTAGTTTACCTTAATCTCCTGATCCACTAGGTCTTTCTGCCATATGCCTATCTGGACTACAACCAATCGTCTGTGTTGGGACCTTGACGTCCGCTAGAGGGGGGTGAATAGCGTCTCACCCAAATCGATTGCTTCCTCCTACACTTGTTAGTTACGCAGCGGAAATACAAACAAACAAGTAGAAAGCTAATCTAAATATAAGACAAGAAATGCAAACCAAGCTACACGATCATTTAACGTGGTTCGGAGATTAGGGCTCCTACTCCACGACTGTCCGTAAGGTGGATGATCCCAATCCGTCGGTGGATGACTTCCCGGCAAACTCCGGCTAGCTCACGTAGCTCCTTGTGGGTGGAAAAACCTCATCATAACTCTCACAAGAACACTTGAGACGCTAGGATACAGGTAGACTACTAATAGGAGTTAACCACCTCTATTTCGTCAACCTTAACCAAGCTCCCAAGTCTTTGTTATATAGGCCACGGGTTGGAAAATCTCGCCTACCAGTGGACTGCCAAAACCATCAGTCGACTGCCAAAACCATGAAAATTCAACCATTACAGTCCAACGGCTCGATACCAGTCCTTTGTTCGCTCCCAGTCGACTGATGAAACCACCAGTCGACTGATGAAACCACCAGTCGACTGATGAAACCACCAGTCGGCTGCTACAATACTGTTACAGTAATGCTACAGTACGCTACAGTACTACTACAGTAAACCCTAATCCTAGGATTTAACCCCCGAGTACATTTATTCAGCACTCGTCTTCGCACGACCAACCTAGACCTAGCCTTCTAGCCTCCTCCATCAACCTTGCATCTCTTGGATGTCTCCCCATCCTTCACGTCTTACCTTCCGGAGCTTCCATTGGTCTTGTCATTGTTGTGGGGTCTTCCTTTGCCAAGAGGTCGCGCCTCCGGGACTTCATCCATTGCCAAGTCACACTTGGGCTTACGTTGCCAAGACTATATGCTTGGACTTACACCACCAAGACTCATCCTTGGATTTTCCTCCTTTGTCAGGATCACACTTGGACTTTCCTTGTTGTACCTATATCCTGCACACTCACAATGCATATCAAATACAACAATAAATCTAACTTAAACCTTTGCCCAAATATCAAAACTTAGGGTACTCAAATTGCTCTAACAATTTCCCATTTTTTTATATTTGGCAACCCATTTAAGTTAGGGAAATAATATATCAATAATAATGCAAATAAATATGCAATCTACACATGCATAAATCATGGAACCTAATCCTAGGCTCCCCCTTCACCTAAGCTCCCCCTTGAGCTAGGATTTCTTACAAAGGCAAACTTCTCCCCCTTTGCTAATAAATGAGCAATCGCTCCCTCTTCACCTAAGCTCCTCCTTTGAGGTAGGATTTCTTACAAAGGTATATAGGTTTCCCACTTAAACCTAAATCCCCCCTTTGCCATACATCAAAAAGAGCTCCAACAATATCCCAATTATTAGACTCTTTGACCTCTAATGACTATAAAAATCATGTATTAATCCCCCATAAGATTACATACATGTTCACTACTCTTTTGGTCATTTTCCAATGCAAAAAATATTTTCAGACCGTATAAGTCTCAGTCGACTGCCATCATCAAAATGAACTTACAAAGACATTCTGTGCTCATGAACAATATTACCAGTCGACTGATATAAATCCCAGTCGATTGCCATTGTCAAAATGAGCTTACAGAGGTCTTCTGTGCTCAAAATTACTGTTACCAATCGACTAGTAACTATACCAGTTGACTGGTACTCTATGTTGGCAAAAATCAGCCTTTTTGATCAACTTTCAGAAATACGTCAAAAATTCCACAGATCTCAAAAAAAAAAATCCAAATTTTGTGGAGAGGTCTATTTTATCCATGTCTACTTGGGAAAAATATATATAAAAAATATATTTATCACAGATCCCAAAATTGACATAAAATTCAAAACTAGCTAAATGGTTCAATTGAACCTTGACCTAAAGTCCTAGTTTTGGCTTCCTCTTGATGTATCTGCCCATACTAAATCATAATGCATCCCTAGCATTGGTTTATATGACATCTATACATCAAAAACTAATTTTCATGTAATATGACCCCAATGTCATATTTTCATGTATGATACCATCCTAATTGTGTCAACCCACTAGGTTAGAGACTCAAGTCCATCTCCTAACCACTTGACACATTTGATAACCCATCTACCATGGGTCCCAAAGGCTCTTCCTAACCTTAGGATTCTTAGCCTTAATCACCTCCTTAGGTGACTCATCTACCATGGTTATACCCACATGGTGTACCTTAGTAGACTTCCTCTTCTTAACCTTAGGCACCTCATCCTTTCCATAATCATATGCAACCTTTACATATTTCTTATCACAGACCTTGAATGATTTTCCCTTGCCCTTTGTCACTCCTCCCTTGCCATTTTCATGTGCCACCCTAGCACTTGACCTCCTCTTGACATGAGAGGGACCTAATTTGACATTTTTGAGGTTTTGACCACCCAAACACATGTCAAGTCATCTAGGTCCAATAGTGAACCTATCTAGGACTTTCTCCATTTCTTCAAGCCTTACCTTCAAGGCTTGATTTTCTAATTCTAGGGTTCTAACCCTAGAGTCAACATGTCCACTTTGGACATCCCTAGACCTACCCACCTTCCTAGGCATATGTCTCCCTTTCTTGGGATTAATGCTTAGGTTTTCACCAACTTTCCTTCCCTTAGACAAAGTGGTTTGTGCCTTATTAGGTCTACCCTTAATGTATGATTTCTTAGGGTTATCTACCGTGTTAACCCTATTCCTATCATTATACCTAAATCCATAATTATGCATAAGTACATAATTTTTAATATTCCTAACAAGCATAAAGGAATTTGAACTTGGTTTAAACTTGAAAATAGGGATTACCTTCCCTTTTACCTTTGAAACTCCCCCTTAACTTGTGCTCCTCTTCTTTTCCCATTTCTTCAAGTGCACCAATTTCTTGAGCTCTCCTCTCCTTGGGCAGTTTGTGTGGTAGTGACCCCACTCACCACATGTAAAGCATCTAATGTGCTTCTTCTCTTTCTTCTTCCTACAACTCACATTAGTTTCTAAATTAACTTTAGTGAGTTTAGGGTTTACCTTCTTGAGCCAAGGACACCTACTCTTGTAGTGCCCCATCTTACCACACTCAAAGCATTTGATGTGGTCATTTTTGCTCTTCTTGGTAGTTGAGGTGGAGGGTTGAGCTTCCAAGATCTCCTCTTCCTTGGATTGCTCTTCTTCCTTTTCACTAGAAGATGTGGACGGTTCCATTTCTTCCTCCCTTGAAGATGTAGATGATACCTCCTCATCTTCCTTCTCCTCCTCAGATGTTGAACACGTGTCAATATCCAATTGGTCCTTCTCCTCTTGGACCAATGAGCCCTTCTCCTTGGGCTCCTCCTCTTCTTGGATTTGTGTAGGACTCTCATGAAGCACAATTATCTTTTTTCCAAAGGTCACTTGAATTCTCGTATTCACCTACATTCAATATCGCATTAGGAGGTAATAAATTAATTAAAACTCTAGTTACCTCCTTGTCGGTTTCCAATTGCTCCCTTTGCTCCTCAGTCCAATATCGAGGTCGGAGACACTTTCTCTTTTTGTCCGTTGGAGCTTTAAACGGTTCCTCCAATGTAATCCATTGGTTCCAATTCATTTGGAACCACATCTCCATGTGCTTCCTCCAATAGTTGAAGTCCTCGCGCTCGTATGGAGGTGGGATTCGGATGTCACATCCGAGAGGTCCCTCCGACTCCATCTTCTTCCTCTAGCCGCTCTCTTGGCGATTAGTCCAACAAGAGCCCACCTAGCTCTGATACCACTTGTTGGGACCTTGACGTCCGCTAGAGGGGGTGAATAGCGTCTCACCCAAATCGATCGCTTCCTCCTACACTTGTTAGTTACGCAACGGAAATACAAACAAACAGGTAGAAAGCTAATCTAAATACAAGACAAGAAAAGCAAACCAAGCTACACGATCATTTAACGTGGTTCGGAGATTAGAGTTCCTACTCCACGGCTGTCCGTAAGGTGGATGATCCCGATCCGTCGGTGGATGACTCCCCGGTAAACTCCAACTAGCTCACGTAGCTCCTTGTAGGTGGAGAAACCTCACCACAACTCTCACAAGAACACTTGAGACGCTAGGGCATAGGTAGACTATTAATAGGGGTTAACCACCTCTATTTCATCAACCTCAACCAAGCTCCCAAGTCTTTGTTATATAGGTCACGGGTTGAAAATTCCGCCTACCAGTCGACTACCAAAACCATCAATCGACTGCCCTCTGTGGAAATTCGACCGTTATAGCCCAACGGCTCGATACTAGCTCTCTGTTCGCTCCTAGTTGACTGCACCAGTCGACTGATGAAACTACCAGTCGACTGTTACAGTACTGCTATAGTACTGCTACAATATTGCTACAGTAAATCCTAATCTTAGGATTTAACCCCCGAGTATATTCACTCAGCACTCGTCCTCGCCCGACCAACCTAGACCTAACCTTCTAGCCTCCTCCATCAGCCTTGCGTCCTTTGGATATCTCTCCATCCTTCACGTCTTGCCTTCTAGAGCTTCCATCGGCCTTGTCATTATTGTCGAGTCTTCCTTTGCCATCGGATTTCATCCATTGCCAAACCACACTTGGACTTACGTTGCCAAGACTACATGCTTGGACTTACACCACCAAGACTCATCCTTGGACTTTCCTCCTTTGTCAAAATCACACTTGAACTTTCCTTGTTGTACCTGTATCCTGCACACTCACAATGCATATCAAATATAACAATAAACCTAACTTAAACCTTTGCCCAAATATCAAAACTTAGGGTACCCAGATTGCTCCAACAGTCTGATCCTTCCTGACCTGACTGGACTTCTTGCCAGCTGTCTAGTCCTCACTGATTCAGCTGGACTTCTTGCCAATCGTCTGGTCCTCCCTAACTCGACTAGACTTCAGCCTGATGTCTGGTCCTTATCAAATCTTTCAGTGCTGCACATTTGATAAGTGAATTAAAATACAACATCTAACTTTAACTTTTTTATTATACATCAAAACCTGAATTTGATCATCAGTGCTAACTGCACCAACAGAAGCTTCTCGGTAGCTACTACGATATGTAGTGTAAAAGCTACAGTAGCTGTTATCACATTGTTAGTGTGAGTTTAGGGTTTAGTATATGTGAACATTATTATATCAAAATAACTTGTACAATTATTTTAAAGGTCTTTTGATAAAGTTTAAATAATTTTAATTAACCTAATAAATAACATTTTAATATAATAGTGTGTAGATATCCTAAATTTTAAACTTACATTAAATACGTTTTAACAGCTACTAGATAGTTTATACATAGTATAAATCCTAAATCTTTACTCACCCTAAATAAGTTATAACATCTATTGGGTGACTTCTACACGTGATAGTAGCTACCTTGTAGCTCCTACAATAGTGTTAGGTTAAAGGATCATTTCAAAATAAAATCACGGAAGGAGTATCCATTTGATTTTTTTTTAAAAAAAATGTCCTTAGATGATTTATAAAATCTAAAAAGCTCTTTTGATTTGTCTCCTTTGTGTATTAATCAATGTGACAAAAGGTCGTGTGTTGACCCTAGACGTCCCACACAGTTGGTCTCATGGTGGCAAAAGGTGAATATGCTCGCCCCCAGCGTCCCCGCCAACCCGTCCCAAGGCCAACACGGAGGAGATAAATCACCACACAGTTGGTCTCATGATCATATATAGAGAGGTAAATTAAGAAACTATAGATGACCTTATGAGGAGGGTATATTCTTGATTTTGCTGAGATTTGACTTTTGCTCAATGGATCAAGTCTACCACCCCATGGTTACCATCTTAGTTATGCCCTAAGGTCCTTTATGTTGGTTGCTACTCGGAAAGCCTAATGGTTCCACTGTATAAAAATTTTGTACAAAGGTCTGAACCTTTTCCTAGCTACCATGTGTTCTTTTAAATTAAATTTGGACTGCCTGCGGAACTTAACACGTTTGATCCTAAGTTTAACTTATTTGTTCTTTTAGGTTTAGACTTAGATCTCCTGCAGAACTTAACACGTTCGATCCAAATCACCTAGGTCACGAAGATAATTAAATATCTATTTCCAAAATCGGCTTCGAGTATTGCATGGCGAGACACTTGACCTTCTTGGATATGGGAGCAACCACCACTGACTAGACAAAGCCTTTTAAGGAAATTAAATATCTAACCTTCCCATAGTAACCCTAGGTTAACCACTAAGAACAATCAAATCACAAGAAAAAGAAAAAACAAAAGAACACAACTTCGAAAACTAATTTGAAAAACTAGAATCGCATGCCTCTTGTATTTGGTATTTTTACAAAGAAACAAAACTAACATGATGCGGAAAATAATTATTAGTTATACCTTTCTTTGAAGATAATGACCTCTTGATCTTCTACCGTATTGCTCTTCTAATCTCGGACGTTGTGTGGGCAACGATCTTCTGAGACAAGAACCACCTAGCACCTTCTTCTTCTTCCTTCAAGTTTCGGCCAAGCACAAAACCTCCTAAGGATGAAGAACGTTTTCAACCAACCAAGCTCCAAGGGATGCAAGCTTCCTCTTCTTGTTCTCCAAGCTAGGATCCGGCCACCACTTGATCTCCAAAAGGAAGAGGAGGTTCGACCACAAAGATGGAGAGAAGAGAAAAAGGAAGAGGCCGACCACACCAAGGAAGAAAAGAGGGAGAAATAGAATAGAGGTTGTGTCTCTTGAAGGCACCCAAACCCCCTCTTTTATAATCCTTAACCTTGGCAAATAAGGAAAATTTAATAAAACCTTCCTTAATTCTTTTGCCATTGAAAAGGAAAATTTTAATTAATTAAAATTAAAATCCTTTTCTTAATGCATATGGCCGGCCACATCAAAACAAGCAAATAAGGAAATTTTTCGCTAGAAAAATTAAAGCTTCCTAATTTACTTCCGGAAAAATTTTAAAATAAAATTTCTCTTTAATAATCCCTTCATGGTTGATGTTATAAAAGGAAATTTCTATAATTTTAAAATTTATCTTTTCAACATGTGGATGATTTATAAATAAGGAAACTTTTTACCAAAATTAAAATCAACCTTTTAATCTACAAATAAGGAAAGAGATTTAACTCTTCTCTTAATCTTTTGTAGAATCTTATAAAAGAAAATATTTTAATTTTTAAATTCTCTTTTAAATCATGTAGTATTCCACATAAGAAAAATTTTAAAATTAAAATTCCTTTTCTATTTTTAATGGCCGACCACACATAGATTGAACCCATGCTTGGGCCGGCCACAATCATTCCCATCTAAACATGGTTTGGTCGGCCCCTTGCTTGGCCAAGCAAGGCTTGGCCGACCCCTTTTAGATGGGTACGAAAGTGGATATAGGTGGGTATAGTACTCTATAATTAAGAGGCTATGATAGGGACCGAGAGGAGGAATTGGTTTTGGTCTCCCGATAAAATTAAGCATCCCGTGTTCGCCCCGAACAACAACTTAATTTTATCAATAATAATTCATTCCACTAGAGAACTATTATTGAACTATCGCACCAATCCCAAATTACATTTTTGGGCTCCTTCTTATTATGAGTATGTTAGTCTCCCTGTGTTTAAGATAATGAATGCCCACTAATTAAATGAGTTACTAACAACTCACTTAATTAATATCTTAGTCCAAGAGTAGTACCACTCAACCTTATCATCATGTCGGACTAAGTCCACCTGCAGGGTTTAACATGACAATCCTTATGAGTTTCTCTTGGGGACATTCTCAACCTAGATTTCTAGGACACAGTTTCCTTTTATAATCAACAACACACACTATAAATGATATCATTTCCCAACTCATCGGGCTTATTGATTTATCAAACTAAATCTCACCCATTGATAAATTAAAGAAATAAATATCAAATATATGTGCTTGTTATTATATTAGGATTAAGAGCACACACTTCCATAATAACCGAGATCTTTGTTCCTTTATAAAGTCAGTATAAAAGAAACGACCTCTAATGGTCATACTCAATACACTCTAAGTGTACTAGTGTAATTATATAGTTAAGATAAACTAATACCTAATTACACTACGACCTTCCAATGGTTTGTTCCTTTCCATCTTGATCGTGAGCTACTATTTATAATTTATAAGATACTGATAACATTATCTTCTGTATGTGACACTACATACTATGTTATTTACAATATAAATTAATTGAGCAACTACAAATAAATGTAGATAATTTGACAAAATGTGATTCTTTATTCAAAATAAATATTTACAAAAGCTTAGGCTTTCAGTATACACTCTAACACTTTATGTATTAATCAATTGTAGCAAAAGATGATTACTTTCATCCTAACATCCCTCACAGTCTGTTTTTAGATTATGCAAAGTGAGATAAATCACAAGATCAACTTATAGCCGACCGCCAAGTGGTTAGGAGATGGGGGGAGTTTTTTTTCAAAGGGCATGCGCCTGCTGGAAATTGATCCCTACTATATTGTGACAAATTTGTCATCCTCTAGCCAACTGAGTATTCTCGTAGGGACCCTTTATATATTAATAAATTGTAGTAAAATATAATTATGCTCATTTCATGTGCCCGCATAGTCCATCGTTAATTTATTTGAAGGGAGATAAATCATGGAGTGAGTTCACAGTCGACCACTAAGTGACTTAGGATGGAAGGAGTTTTTCTCCAAGAATATATGTTCTGTTAAAAATTGATCTTTATCCCATTATAATGAATATATTATTTTTTAATCAATTGGGCACCCGTAAAATCCCTTTATGTATTAATCAAGGATCAACCGAAGCTTGTATTGATAAATGGAGGAAACGAGAGCGTACTTGTGCAACTCTAAGTACCTCTAAGATAAGTCTGTCTTTCTTTATAGTCAGATATTATTTATCGGCATTGTTACATTTAACAAATCAATAGGCGGTCATTCTTTATTGAATTCGACCGTTGCATAACGTTCGGGAGAATTATTGGCCTGCGAGCACAGCGAGAGGCATGTGACATTACTCTTCGCCCTATTTAAACTCCACTCAACCTTCCTGCTCTATCCACTCGCTGCTTGTTGACGCCAACCTACAACTACAGTGGTGACGCATAACTTGCCGCAGTCTGGTGAGAAGAGTAATTGGCTTGGGAATGGGGTTTGTTCTCGTCCTCTCTCTTCCTTTCATTCTCTTCACCGTCTTGCTTGGATTCGGGTGCTTCCTCCTTGGCAGAGCCAAAGGGAGGGAGGAGGCCCGTGCCGCCGTCTACGCCGCTCCGATGGCCCCGCCTGAAGTAGTTGCGAGGAAGGAAGGACCAGGCAATGTTTGAGAACTTGAACATGAATGAAGAGGAAAAGGAAGCACCAGGCCACGTTTGACAACTTGAATATGAAGAGGAAAAATCTACATGTACAATCTATATGCTTCTACTATGTTATTTTATCTGACTGTGAATTCTTTTATGAGCCGTCGTCTATATGTCAAAATAATTTTGATTTCTTTTAGAAAATGTGTTTTTATATTTAATGCATATGAATATGTATATATATTTTCTATGTGATTAGTCTACTCGATTCGCTTGACCTTTTTTAAGAGGACAAAAGTTGAATGAATGAATAAAATAGTTTTATTTTTTTTTTCAAAAAATATCTTATTTTTACTAAAACAAATATAATGACCATTATTTTTAATCCTATAAAATCCTAGATTTTTTTTTTTTTGGTGCAAAACTGAGAAGAAGGTATAAAAAATATAAGTTAAGCACAAAGCATAAGGAGTGATTATATAATTGTGTTCCCAAATATACACTCACTCAACACTTTATAGGAAAATATTCTCTTAGATTTAGTATATAGATAAGAAAATGTATTTTTGTGTTTTCTTATTTGAGCTAATTGTGGGAGTTAGAGGGCTTGATTTGATTAGTCAAGTCTAACACTTTTTTGGTCTGCCTAGATCACCTTAACCAATCAACACTTGCCTTGCCTATCAACTTACATTGATCAGCATACCCTATCTTGACTCGCCCAAATCGATCAATCCATGGATTTGTGCTTGATTTCCCTATTTTGCATATTCAACTCGATTGGTCTACTCGATGGCCTGCCTAATCAAGCCGATTTGTTGACTTGACAAACTGAATTGATTAATCAAATTAACTCAACTCACTTAACTATTCTAACACATCTAACTCATTGAATCCAATCGACTCATTTGGTATGTTGTGGCGCTCCTTCGGTACGCTCGAGCCCCGCCTTTCCTTCTCTCCTCAAAGCTGAGGCGGTATTGGTTCTTCGATCGCTCGGGCCTCGATCTTCTATGGGTCAAAGCACGTTAGCCGATGTCGGTGTGGACGGTGGGGTCTCTCTAACAATCAAGTTAGTTTGGAGCTGAAAGAAGAAGGATTGATTGTGGGAGCGCTAGGAAAAAAAGTCTCTACGCACGAGCAAAAAATCATACCGTCACTTACTGTTGTCGGACGTTGATGAAAAATAATCTCCACGTGAACTGCCCGTGTGACCTGTAGATTGCTGCGTCAGCCATGTAGACAACGGCACAAGCGAAGCACTGCCAGTTGGCTGGGTGCACAGAGTGAGGTAGGAAGCCAGGGATGACAACAATTGGGCGGTACCTCCGGCCAAATAAGGTAGTTAGCCAACTGTCGTCTTAGGAGTAGGCTGTCTTGCTAGGATTGACACTGTATTTGTCAGGAAATGTCAGAGATTGAAATCGCAGAAGGCGGGCTTGCTTGGAAGTGGATTCTTCCTCGTCTAGGAATCACTATAGCTGAGTGAACTGGAAGGGTCATGGCCTAATGGGACCCTTGGAGGGTATCACACCACACAAGGACGAAGAAGAGGGCGACGACCCAATCGAATTCACCGTAGCTATATCAATTGTGGCAACCCTAGCTACATCAATATAATCTATTCACGACGTCCAATTGATCTGATTTATTCACGAGGTCCAGTTGATCCATTTGATCAGATTAACTCATTTAGTCTACCTAAATCGGTTAGAGCAAATCATTTAATTTGCTAAAATTCACCAGCTGAGATAAAACAAAATATTTTACAACTAAAAGTAAATATAATTAAAAATATTTAATATAGAAATAAATTTATTTACTTCACTATGTTTTAAAAAATTGTGAATAGTTTTAATATTATAATTTTCTCCTCTATATTTTCGCAAGTATTGTCACAATATCACTATAATTATCCTATCCTAAAATTAAAAAGATAGAAAGTTGGGAATGTGTCGCTCCTATTGATTACATGTGGACTCCACTCTGATATACAACACAGATGATGTTAGTGTCGAGTCAGGGAAGGGGTCTCCGGTGTTGACCCTCCAATGCTTAAGTCAGTCATCGACGATGAAATAGAAGGCGGAGAAAAAAATGAACAGTAGAGAGCACACTGTCTCGCGTATTGTGTATCTCCGCCGATGCTTGGACCCTCCTTATATAGAGCTCCTGTGGCGTATGTGCACGCTTCCCAAGACAAGCATGCTTCCTAAAGTTTTCCTTGAAAAGACTTGTCAGTAAAGTGTCCCTGACATAGTATCTTAACAGGCCAAACATATCTCTGAAGTCACAGTGGAAGGTTCCGCTGTACGATCTTCTGGCTGTCCATGCCTGGTGTCGGCGACACCAATTCCCAAAAGGATGTCGATGGATATCAGAGGGAGTGCATTACTAGGCCGAGCGGGTTGGCCGCTCGACTGGAACTTCGCCGCTCTGGTGTCCTGTCTAGTCGACCAGAACCTCGCTACTCCTGTGCATGTGTTTGCTCGACAGAAATTTCACTTTGCAAGGCTTGATACTATACCAAGTGGAATAGCCGCTTGACCAAAATTAAATTTTGCTCATATCAATCTATGTTGTTTGGCCCCCTCATCATCACTGCATCATTTAGATCATAATTTCACCCCTAACAAATTATAAATGCTATAGATTTAAACCAATTTTAGTTGTGTTCTGCTAGTGGAAAAACAATATATTTTTGTCTAATATTTTTTTTTTTTAGAAGTTTCAAAATTTTACTATTTCATTCGGATAGCTGGGAACCACAGTCACGTGGCTGGGGTTCTGTTCTTTGCTCGGTGGAAACGGTTCGGTGTACTACCACTAAAATATTACAGAAAAACTCCATCTACCTGTTTCGTCGCAACTCTCTTTATCACGCTCTTTATCACACAAACTGCGATTGACGCTGCCGCACTGGTTACTGCCTGCCGACGGCAACCGGACGCTTCCCTGACTCTGGCGCCGCTAGCAGCCTCCTCCTATCATCCTCTTTTCCTATCTTCCTTTGCCTCTTTTCCTCTGGCTCTGTCTCCACGCGGAGTTAGCGCCGGACCGTATAAGCGAGCCAAGGTAAATGGCCGGGGGCACCCCTCTCGGCGGCAGCAGCGACCTAGGAGGCGGAATCAGCCCTTCCCTGGTGAAAATCGTTCTGGTTTCAATGGCCCTGGGCCTCGCCGGGTACATCGTAGGCCCCCCGCTCTACTGGCACATTGCCGAAGCCCTCGGCAGCTCCTCCTCCTGCCCTCCTTGCGCCGCTTGCGATTGCTCCGCTCAGCCCCTCCTCTCCGTTCCTGAAGGTTCTCCCTCCACCCTCCGCATTCGCTTTATTTTTCCTCCAGCCTTTCTCGACCAGATCTGACGACGATCTGGCGCATCTTCCCTCTTGGATCTTAGGATCCCCTCTTTTTTGTTTCAGAATCTGTTAGTGACATTAGGATTGTGGATTTTTTGTGTTCTAAAGT
Source organism: Zingiber officinale (assembly GCF_018446385.1). Classification (NCBI taxonomy): domain Eukaryota; kingdom Viridiplantae; phylum Streptophyta; class Magnoliopsida; order Zingiberales; family Zingiberaceae; genus Zingiber; species Zingiber officinale. The sequence continues at coordinate 22,429,050 of NC_056005.1, read as the reverse complement.
TCTGAGTAATATTTTTCTATTTGCAGAGTTGATCAACGTGTCCTTCACAGGTTAGTTATATACTTATATGCTTTCCATCCCTGATCTTTAATTGCTTTATAAATGTACATTTAATATTGAGTAGTTGAAATCATTGAGAATCGTGGATTCGAGTATAATCTAAGTAATTACTCTTACAGCCTATTTCTAATAACTTCTAAAATAGATGAACATAAATTTGATAATCTTATGTTAAGACGGTGACTGTTGAGTGTTTTATTACTCTTTTTTTTTTTGGTGGCAGATAAATCTGTCCTAGGAGTTCAAAACGTGTCACATTGCTAAAAATAGAAAAGAAAAAAAATTAATTAATGGGTATCTTACGTGATTTAGAGTGTTTATGCTATGCTCTGTTTCTGTAGTACACCAGTTTAAGAAGAGAAACAAGATAGGTGTATCATGCTGAATTTTTTTATTCTGGACTGAATGTGTTTCTAACTATAATCTAGCGTCTTTGAGATGCACCATTATTGTTCCTTGGGAGTGGTTAGAATGATAGAATTACAATATATCAAACCACTTTGGATTTTATTTGTTGCACATCCATACAAATCCATTGGCTACATGTTATGTGAATTGCCTAAACGTGTTGACCATTTTGAGTGGAAGAATTAAAGAACAATCTAAAGGAGATTAGAAGGACAATTAATTTGATGGAATTTTGATGTTGCAAAAGGGAGTTACTTAAGACTATGTTATGAAATATTTTTCATTTAAGAAGTTTCCAATTAGAGCAATTTAATTATAGACATGCTTGAGGATGTAGATTGATCAAGATGTCATCACTATGAAGATACTTCGAAAAAATTTCAGGAAAATCAAAGCATCAAGATGGTTGGTATAGGATAAGAATAATTGTAAATTGCTATGGCTTTTCATTTCTATCTTTTTAAGCCTTTTTTCCTATACCTCAAATTCCGGTACCTTATAGCTTAGTAAAAACCTACATTACAATTATTATTGCATTCATCTACTGATTTTGATACATACCGTGTCAAATTTGGGATTAAATTCCAAAGCTCTTCCTTTTCCTTGTCCTTTCATCCCAAACAACTAAAATCATGCATGACCATAATAGTTACCGATAAACCTTCTGCAAGAGTCGGTCAACTATTAAACTGGCTGTTATAGAATTTACTATCTATCTTATTTTTGTTTTCTTTCACCCCATCAGCTATGAGTCTCCAAACTCTATGTAAGAGTTCTTGCTATCCACCTATCTTATTTAGGTTCGAGTATCCTACATAGGTATAGATCTAGGATGCATTGAACTTTTAAAAAGTTTTACACATGGTCAGTAATACTGTAAACATGAGTGTTAGTGGCTGAATTTGACACAGGTATGATAGAGTGTAGACTAAGAGTCCAAGTAACATATCCAACCACCTACCAAAAAGATCTTGAACTCTAATTTATATGCTTCTGTTGGTAAAGAGAAATTTGAGCTCACTTCATCTTGGATCTTCAACATATTCTTTAATCTCAAGATATTCTCAAATAGGTTAAAACACATTATGGGACGTCATTATTCAGCATTTCTAATCCTCATGTCTCCCATTTAGACTAAAAAGCAAATCTTATCAGACTGTGTCACAGCCCATTGTAGTTTATGGTTTATTGGACTTTTAGGACATTACACCTACAAAATGTTTATGTAACAAAGATGAGAATTTTATGATGGATGTGTGGATCGATTAACAAGGGGAAAATGCTAATAATCAGAGCATTTAGGAGTTGTTCCACCATAAAATAGGTTGAGAACGTGTGTAAAGATGACCAATAGATTATAGTTACAAGACTCAAATATATTAAAGTGGATAGTACAAGAGGTAAAGGTTGACCAAAAACATATCAATCTAATAAAAATGATTTAACTAATTTGAAAAATACAAGTGGGATTGCCTTTCGTAGAAGCCATGGAGAGATAGGACTCATGTACTCAACCATAAAATAATTTGGATAGGCATGACTCAATACAGGGCAGTCCGGTGCACGAAGCTCCCGCCATGTAGGGTCCTGGGGAAGGATCCATTGTACGCAGCTTTACCCTGCTTTTTGCAAGAGGCTGTTTCCAGGATTCGAACTCGTGACCTTTTGATCACATGGCAACAACTTTTGCAATAGGCATGACTCAATGAGGATGATTATGACAATGTTCATAAAAGTTGCCTAGATTGTTTGGTACTACGTGTGTGGCTTTTGCAATGGTGAGCAACCACTATGGATATGTTGCTGCATGTGTATTCGGCATTCTTGTCATCCAAATTATATATTACTTTCTGAATAGGTTTTATGTATTTTTCAAAATTGAATGCAAACTACACCTGGTCTCAGATTCTATACAGTGACTGTTTGATAGGTATGAAAATGCAATAGCAGACAAGCAATCATCTGCAAGGTGCTACCCACACAAACTATCCATTTTTATGTAATATACTTATCACTTTTCATTCTAATCATTCCTCCACAACTTAGGCTATGTGCGGTACCGATTATTATACCGATGATTAATTGGTGCAAACTTGTAGCTTCCATTGGTAAAAGAAAATTTCTGAATTGACCCCTTTTAAGAGGACCTGAGTAATAAGCATATGCATCTGAGAGAAATATACTTCTTGCAAAGAGAATTTTTACCGTTATTTCATGTGCTATAGGAACATGTTTAGTGGAGCTTTTTGTTGGCACTTCAACTACTCTGTGGTTGTGCCAGTAAGAATTAAGTCACAGTTAAATGCTTTCAGGTGTATCATGTGCTGTTAGCCACTTCAAGCTGATTATGTAATGCATGATTAAATAATACTATCATGCTCACTAATCATGATGCACGATTATGTCACTGAACATTGTTTTCATTATGTTTGCTGTTCTTTCCCTATTCTGAGAAGCCTTTTTTTTTTTTTTACTTTTGCTCAATTCCTTTGTTGCAGATTGTGCAAAACATGATCCAGAGGTCAGTGAAGAAATGGATAAGAATTTCAGAGACCTTCTTGCTGAAGAATTGAAGTTGAAAGAAGAACAGGCAACTGAAGCTCAACATCGTGCCGATGTTACATTGCTCGAGGCAAAGAAGATGGCTTCACAATATCAAAAAGAAGCCGACAAGTGCAGTTCAGGGATGGATACTTGTGAGGAAGCCCGAGAGAGGGCGGAGGCAGCACTACTGCAACAAAAGAAACTAACCGCTATGTGGGAGCAGAGAGCTCGGAGGCGAGGATGGAAAAATGCTCATGCTTATTAATGATATCACGTTCCATTTCCTGGTGAACCAAATGTATCTTTCTAGCTGCCTCCGAAGCAATCTTCCAAGTTGTCCATACTAGATTTGCTCCTCAAAGGGAAGTGCACTAGTGAAAATTCGTTTCATATTTATGACAACGATTTTAATCCATACGCAGAATAACATCCTGCTACATACCGTCTGCCTCGCAAGACGCTTTTGTGTCCTTTTGTTGTATTAAAAAAAATGGTACCTCTTAATTAGAGGCATGATGTTTGGCAATGCTATTTGTTTTCTCAATATAATTTAGAGCAAATCAAGTCTGCATATGCCACAAACACATCACTGCCACGCCAGAGTCATGGAATAAATCTGAACCGTGGGTCATCCGAGATGGCATGGGGCGAAAGTTACTGTAATGAGGTCATCGGGTCGAAACTCAGTGACAACGGAGGAATAAATCTCCTATCCCTGTATTTCACCTGGTCCGTCCCATATTAGCTCGGGTGCTACGATTTATCTCCCTCATAATGACTGTGGGTCCGATCGATGAGGGCCTTGGAGGTGGGGGTTTCACCTTTTTACTCCAATGGAATAAATCTGAACCTTCTAAATCAGATTAAATGGTCCTCTCACAGCCCTAAACAGACGTGTCAATTTGTCTGCTTTTCGTCTCTCTGTTTTCTCACATGGGGCTCTGGCTACTGGAAAACGAAAGCCAACCACTACCTTCTGCCAATCCCAGACCTGTCGATAAGGGAGCCCGCTTGTCATCCTGATAGCTTCCCATCCTCTTCGATGTCAAAAGCAACATTTCAACTAGAGATCGGCTTCCCATCCTCTTCGATGTCAAAAGCAACATTTCAATTAGAGATCGGGCCGAGCCAGCCAAAAGCAAGTACGTATTCCAATCAACCTTAGCTGCCTCTGGGACTTGGAAGCTCCCATGCCTCCAATAATGGGTGGTCAATATCCAAGCCAACGATGATACATATCCAAGCTCGTAAACAAGGTTTTGATTTGCACTTCCCCTTTACTATAAATGTGTGTGGCTCTCTTTCCTTATCTTCTCCACTCCACTCACCTTCATACCTCTACACCTATGCATCAGTCCCAACATTTGCTTCTCGCGCACCATGTCGCAAGAAGGGAACAGCTCCCCTGCATGGCTGGAGGAGCTGCAACTGTCCGACGTGCTGACGTCCGACGCAGTCCGCTCGCTGCACGCGACGATCGAGCAGGAGTGGGACTTCCTCCGGCGCAGCGCCTGCCAGACCGCGGCCGGCCGGGCCTTGTGGAGCCACGCTGTGCATGACCCCATTGCCGCTGTGTTAGCAGGGGAGAGCTACCTCAGGAGCCTCTACGAGAAGATGAGGCAGGACAAGCTCAACAATGCCCAGGAAATTTCCGGCGTCATTCTTGCGGTCCGAACTTTGTGGTTCGATTCCCGGCTGGAAGCCGCCATCGACTCCTTCGTCACCAGGCCTGCTCAAGTTGTTCTGCTTGGTGCAGGTCAGTGTGAAATGGATCGAACGGAACGAGTCATTTCTAGAAATAAATGAATTCCTCAGCGCAAGCTTAAGACCTTACAACTGACAGGGATGGATGCGAGAGCTTACAGGTTGAACTGCCTCAAGGAAAGCATCGTGTTCGAGGTCGACTTCCCGGAGCTGTTGCAGGTCAAGGCATCTCTGCTCAAGGAAGTGATGGTGTCGTCCAAAGAGCACCAGATTTCGATGCGAGCTAAGTCGTTGATCAGAGTGGCAGCAGACCTCAGAGAAGGAGACTGGATCGAGAAGCTACAGAAGAGTGGATACCTGCCTGAGAGGCAAACAGTGTGGGTGCTGGAAGGCATTCTCTACTACCTCCCTCACCTCCTTGCCATGCAAGTCCTGGAGGCCATCGCCGCCGGTTGCACCTCCACACACAGCGTCCTGCTCGCGGACTTCATGAACAAATCCTCCGTTTCGCTCTCGGACTCCACCTTCCAATTCTACAGTGATTGGCCAGATCATTTGCTGTCCAGTATGGGATACGGACAGGTCAAGCTATCCCAAATTGGAGACCCTGATGCCCACTTTGGGTTGCTGAGTGACTCCCAGAACCTGTTCCATAAGCTAAGGAGGTTGCCTAGGTCCATGGAGATCGACCCTGACGACGGAACGCCTTGCCGGAGGTTGTACCTGGTGGAGGCCTCTAATTAATCGTCTCTCTATACAACCAGAAAAGAAAATTTGTGGTTTTGTAATGCTCTTCTAGTAAATTTGCTTGGAAATTAAGTAGAAGATTTGGCATAAACAAGACTGTAAGCCTGTAACACAATTGTATATTTGCATGACTATTTGAATTTGGAATTCAAATTAGATGAGAAATTCCACGTGGACCTTAAGCTAACTTCCAGTTGACGGAAACCCTAACATCGCTCCCCAACGCCCGCCTTTATTTAAACTCCCTGGGCGAACCTTGCGGTGTGCTTCATGGCATATGACGGCGTCTTTAGCACTCGCCTCACTTTCTTCAGCATTTCCATATTTCTGCTCCTCCGTTCTGTTATTGACCTGCGAAGATGAGAAAGTGCGTCTCGCTCCAGCATGGCTTCCAGGTTCGTTTTCCTTTCTCGATCTCCCTTTGACCTACTGCTTTCTCCCCATTTGTTCATGATCTCGTATCTTCCGTCCCAGAAACTTTAGATCTATGAATGCTTGTTGCGGTTGGTTGTGGGATCTAGCATTTCGTTGTTACTTCGGTGACCCGTACTGCTTGTGTGCTGATCTGTTTTTCATTAATGAAATTTGGCTTTTTCCCCCCTTTTTACTTGCTTGTAGAAATCCTGTGTTTTACTTGCAATTTTGTTTGTATCTCTACATGTTCTTCGTTACGCTTCAAATCCTTGTGCACGTCCGATGTTTTGCATTCTAATAATGAATGATTGTAGAAATCTGTTTGGATCTAGTTACCCCGTCTGATGATGTCCAAATTCTGAAGATGCACGTTATGCAATGTGTTGGAGATCATCTCTAATTACGCAATGGCACTTAAACATTCGCCTCTGAAGGCCTGGAAGTCGCTCTCCAGGTCCCTTAAATGGCTTAATTTTTGTTTTCTTGACGCTTTCGATCAAGAGGGGTCTCGATCGCTCTTTTCATCTCTCCCTCCCTCCCTCCCTCCGTTCATCCCCCAAATTCAAACTTGTAATTAATTAGCGAAGTATACATAAGCGTTACGCAGGCATACACATGAAGCAACAAAGTAAATTCTGCATTGAAAGTACGATCGTCATTGTAGCAAAATCACGTTCCAAAGCTTTCTGTAATCTGATGATCAAAGTGTCAAAAATTTTCTTTATGGTCTTAACTTTAACCTAGTTATAAAATTTTCTTCTGAAATGCATGTTACCAGTACCACCACAGCAATCAAGAAACATCGATCTGTCATGATCACTCCTATTCCGCTCATATGAACACAAGTGCGCAGGCGACGATCGCCACCAGGACGACCCTGCCGATAGCGAGATGGGCCACTGCCAGCGGTATCGGCGCCGAGCTAACTATCTGGATCGGGAACAGGCAGTTGCCTTGCGAGGCATTGACGGTGGTGGTAACGGCGAGGCCATCGAAGTCGCACGCCCGAACGTCCTGGTCTTGCATCTGGAAGTACATGTTGAAGGCATAGGAGGTGTTTCCCCTGTTATCGAGTTGGTTGCAGGAGGAGCCGTAGCCGAGAGAGGTGCAGTCAGCATTGTAGCAGGCGTAGTCTATGTTGGTCCCCACAAGCGAGTCGTCCTTCACCTCCGGTTTCAGCACGCACCACTGCGCCGGTAGGTACTGCACGCCCTTCGCCCCCACCAGGTACTTGTCGTTGCCGTTTCCAGAGAGGTCCATCGGGAACTTGGGCCGGCCGTCGTAGGTAAAGATCCCCCAGTGGCGCTCGAAGTTGCCCGGCAAAATGCTCTTCATGTCCTCGTCGATGAGGCCGAAGAGGTACGCCTCCATGGGCCCCGGACGCAACGGCGTCCCCACCTTCTCGGCCATCCGCTTCAGGAACCCGTCGTAGAAACGCTTGGCGCTGGAGAGGGTGGCGTACTCGTTGCCGTCGGTGGGCCACCCGACCTCCCCGACCACGATCTTCATGTCTCCCACTCCGGCCTTCTTCAGCGCCCACACCAGCGTGTCGAAGTTGGCGTCGAACACGTTGGTGTACTGGTGGTTGTTGTCGCTGATCGAGCGGCCGCCGCCGTCGAAGAAGGCGTAGTCGACCGGGAAGTTGGGGTTCAGGTTGAGGCTGAGGTAGGGGTAGATATTGACCATGAACGGGGATCCGTGGGAGTGCATGAAGCGCACCATGTCCACCATAAGGTCGTGGATGTCGGAACGGAAGTCGCCGGACGACGGTACGGGATTGCTGGATGGGGAGTTGTAGACGTCGGCGTTGAGGGGAACAGTAGCCTTGATTCTGTCTCCGACGCCGGCCTCATTGAGGGCCGTTTGGATGTTCTTCAGCGCCGGAAACGTCGTCTTGATGAAAGTCCCGTTGTAACTGGTCAGGAATGGTTCGTTTCCAACGGCGACATACCTAAAGAATTACAGAGCGATCCATTTATGATGTAAAGATAAGCAAATCAAGAACGATTCAAGATAACATAAAAGCAGCAGATCTCGTTTAATTACTTGATTTTGATTCCTCCATGATCATACTTGGTGACGTTCTCCTTGACCCATTCCTTGGCGTTTTTACAGTTTTCGCTCATGCGGGCGAGCTGGTTGTTGGGGATGGCGATCGTGACCTCGATATTGGTGCCGGCGAAGGCGCTGAGCGTCCATTCGTCGGCGTCGAACAGCTTCACCTTCTTGATCCCGTTGTCTTGGATCATTTGCACGACGGTGGAAGGGAGCATGGGGTGGGACATGATGGTGCCCCAGTTGACGCCAAGGCCAGGGACGACGGGCGTGGAGGCTGAGGCCAATGCGGCCGCGGCCACGGCCACCGCGAGGTAGGTCCACATCACGGTCGCGGGGCTGTCCATGGCGTGGAAGGAAATGCGAAGCGGGCAAAATAAAAATGGCGAATGGATAGGTTTTAGAGAAGGTGGTGGCGCAGAACAGGGAGGTCCCCTGGTTTGAGGAAAGATCCAGCGACACAGAGAGATGGAAGAAAATAGACGAGGGATAGAGAATTGCGATATACTGATAGATATATCTATCTATCTATTTATAATTTTTTGCTTGTCAAGATCCAAGAAAAGATTTCGACAAATCCACTCTTAAAAAAACTTCTATTTATTTTCCAAGAAAAATAAATTCTACTTTAAATGAAGTCCAAGAGGGACTGCCTGCCTGCCTGCACTTAGCAACAGAAGACTTCAGTCTGTCTTTATTTATTTATTTATTTTTTTAATATTGTTTCTTTTTAATAAATAATATTATTAAAATAGTTATTCAAATTTGCTTTGATTTGAGTTTAAGCTTCAATCGAATTTTCAGTTCCAACTTATTTGATTATTAAGAGTTATTTAGCTCTTAGAAAGGCTGATTAGGGAAATTATTGCAATTAAGGTTTTTATGGTTGAACTAGGATGTTTAGGAGTCCAATTTATCGCTAATATAGTGTCAGATAACTAAATTCTTTGGTTTGCTTCAACCAAACTTCAGTAAAGTTAATTAAGAATTTTACAATCATTGAATAACAACGCATATGCAATTTTAAATTATTTTGAATGATGTATTTGAAGCATAAAATTGCGAACCATGTAAATATTTTTTAATATAAGGCATGATTTTTTAAAAAATATTTTATTTATCCCAATTAATATGGGGAATAAGACATGATTCAAGGATACTATGAGGACAACAGTCAGGATGATATGTCAGTCAAAAAACAGAAAAAGTGATAGTTAAAGTTAAGGACTATGCGCCCGACTGGCTCCATGCAGGTCGGACACTATTCTACTTTGCTTAGTTTCCAGTCTATGCCGGGTCGACTCCATGCTGGTTGGACCCCATTCTACTTTGTCTAGTTTCCAGTCTACGCCTGGCTGGCTCTATGTCGATCAAACCCCATTCTACCTTGCGTAGTTTCCGATCTACACTTGGCCAACTCCATGTCGATCAGACCCCATTCTACTTTCCATAGCTCCTAGTCTATTCTTGGCCAGCTCAAGGCCGATTGGACTATTATTAGAAGACAACGTTGTCAGAGAATCACAATCACTTGTCATAGAGTAACGTCTGTTCGTTAAGGAATATTCTAATGCTTTGCCATATGCATGAAGCAAAACCTTTCTCCATCCAATGGGAGTTCATCGTACATCCTCTATCACCCGACATATGCTGACATTCAACATTCTCTTATGTTTGATGATTATGGAAGTTACGAAATGTAGTATAAAAAGGGAGGTCTTTGTTGGGGGATTTGCGGCCGGCTTGAAGGGGGGTTGGATAGACGGCACCCCCAAATCCTTGCTTCCTACAATGTTAGCGCAGCGGAATACAAACGAACACAAATAGAAAGCTAAACACCAAATACAAGAATGGAAATGCAAACCGCTAACACGTTCGTTTATGTGGTTCGGAGATAACTTGCTCCTACTCCACGACGTGTTCGTAAGGTGGACGATCCCTCAATCCTTCGGTGGATTAGACCCCGACAAACTCCGGCTAGCTCAACCCCCTTGTGGGTGGAGAAATCTCACCACAACACTCACCAAAAACACTTGGACACAAGGGAACCTTTGGGCACTTAGTGACTACTAATTAGGCTTTAACCAAGTCTAATTTCGTCAACTTGGCCGGCCATCCCAAACTCCTTCTTATAGAGCTTGGAAGAAATCAGTAACCTGATTTGCCCGTTACCAGTCGACTGGTCCTTGCACCAGTCGACTGGTGCCAACCCAACGGCATGCCAACGGCTATCTACCAGTCGACTGGTCCCAGGACTAGTTGACTGATCCCAGCCATTTCGAGCACAGAGAGCTTCTGTGCTCACCACCAGTCGACTGATCCAAGTACCAGTCGACTGGTACAACCATATACCTAGGGTTCCCATCCCGAGTACATTTCTCTCAGCACTCAGACCCTCATGACTCACTTGACTCTTCTTTGCAGGTTTGACCTCTTGTCTTCAAGCCTACTTCCTTTGGCTCTCGTCCCTCGGATGCATCCAAGCCCGCGGCTCGTCCCCAATGTCATCCTTCGCGTATGCCTTGAAGTCGCGTCCCTCGACCCTTGTCTTCGCTGCCTTGTCCACAGTCCCTCGGATGCATACAAGCCCGCGGCTCGTCCCCAATGCCATCCTTCACCGGACCCGAAGCCATCAACCTGAGTCACATGTGTATCCTGCAGTCCTGCACAACTCAAGTACACAAATCAAATATAAGGGTGAACCTAACTTAAACCTTTTGCCCAAACATCAAAACATATGGTCCCACGAACCATTGGAATTGCTCCAACAATCTCCTCCCTTTTGGTGTTTGGCAATACGTTTAAGTTAGGGAAAATAAATAGCAAATAAACATGCTAAAAATAATGGACTTACGATGCCAAGGCTACACACTTGGACTTACACCGCCGAATGGACTTACGTTGCCAAGGCTACACACTTGGACTTACACCGCCGAAACAATGCATCATGCATTTGAACCTATCCCAAGGCTCCCCCTACACCTAAGCTCTTCAATGAGCTAGGATTTTCCCACAGGGATTTTTAAGAACCTATCACAAGGCTCCCCATATGCAAAGGCATTTAAGGTTTTCTCAACTAAACCTTACTTCTCCCCCTTTGTCTAACATCCAAAAAGTTCTCCAACAATATCCCAATTGTTGAAAAGTTATCATCCAAACTGATCCTAAACTCATGTATTTATCCCCCATGGATCCTATACATCTAAACGAGTTGACATGGTCAAGAACAGCACTGAAAAACACTATCAGGCTGGTATCAGTCGACTACCCCAAGTGCCAGTCGACTGCCCCCTTCGACAGAACCTTACAGAAGCATTATGTGGTCGAAATCTACTGTTATCAGTCGACTGGTATCTGTACTTGTCGATTGGTACCCTATTTCTGAAAAAATCAGTCTTTTCAGGCCAACTTCAGAAATGTACCAGAAATTCCCTAGACATCCAAAAATTCCAAAATTTTGTGGAGAGGTCTATTGTATCATTTTCTACTTGGGAAAATACATTACAAAATGTATCTATCACCAATCCCAAGATTAACACAAAATCCAAAACTAGCTAAATGGTTCAATTGAACCTTGACCTAAATTCCTAGTTTTGACTTCCTTTTGATGTATTTGCCCATACCAACCCATAATGCATCCCTAGCATTGGTTTATATGACATCTATACATCCAAAACCAATTATCATGCTATATGACCCAAAATGTCATATTTCTTGCATGAAACACAAACCATGTATGCCAAATCCCTAGGTTTGAGACTCAAGTCCGTCTCCAAACCATTTGACACACTCCATGGCTCCTCTAGACTCCCAAGTAGTACCCACCTGAGATCCATTGGCCATGAATCCCAATTTGACTCTTTGAGCTCCCCCTAGAGCCCTTAGCCTTAGCCACCTCCCTAGGTGAGTTATCCACAATTGCTAGGCCACATCGGTGCACCTCCGGTGACACTTGGCCTACAAACCTAACCTTCTTAACCTTGGACACCTTGTCCTTGGTTAATTTCTTCTTACCATTAAATGACTTTCCCTTGCCATTTATTGACTTCTCCTTACTATAGTCATATGCAACCTTAGCATAAGACTTTTCATTGATTTAGATGACTCCCCCTTGCTCTTATCATGTGCCACCCTAGCACATGGTCTCCTTTTGGCCTTGGAGGGACTAGATCAGTATCCCAAACCTGATTTATCATTATTGGGTCTTTGACTACCCAACACCATATTTAATCCCTTAGATCCAATAGTGAATCTCTTAAGGAATTTTTCCAAATTATCAAGCTTTGACTTCAAAACTTGATTTTTCCTTTCTAGATTCCTAACCCTAGAGTCAACATGCCCACCTTGGACATTCCTAAACCTACCTTTTCTAGGCATGTGCCTCCCCTTCTTGAGATTAATGCCTTGGTTCTCTATTACCTTCTTCTCCTTAGGTAATGAGAATTTAACTTTCCTAGGTCTATAATGTATAGGTCTCCTAGGATTATGATCGATATTTACCCTATTCCTATCATGATATTTAAATCCAAAATTTTGCATGGGTAAATAATAAGAATTATTCCTAGCATGCATGGAGGAATTTAAATTTGACTTCAAATTTAAGCTAGGGTTTACCTTACCCTTTACCTTTGGAGCTCTCCCTTGACATGAGCCTCCATTCTTCCTCCACTTCTTCAAATGCACCAACTTCTTGATTTCTTTCTTCTTTGGGCATTTGGTGTGGTAATGACCCCGCTCACCACACGTGAAGCACACTATGTGCTTTTTCTCCTTCTTCTTTCTACAATTCAAATTAGATTCAAAATGAATTGAATTGAGTTTAGGAGATACCTCTTTCTTACCCATAGGACATCTACTCTTGTAGTGTCCCTTTTCATTGCACCCGAAGCACACAATGTGATCTTTTGACTTTGCCTTGATGGAAGTACTCACTAGGTTGACTTCCAAGACTTCTTCTTTACTTGTCTTGGATTCTTCCTCAACCTTTGAGGATGCCTCCTCATCCACACTAGTGGATGACATTTCTTCATCCTTCTCCTCTTCATCTTCTTGGATTTGTGTAGGACTCTCATGAAGCGCAATTACCTTTTTCCAAAGGTCACTTGCATTCTCGTATTCATCTACATTCAATATCGCATTAGGAGGTAATAAATTAACTAAAATTCTAGTTACCTCCTTTTCCGTCTCTGATTGCTCCCTTTACTCATCGGTCCAATATCGACGTTGGAGACGCTTTCCCTTCTTGTCCGTTGGAGCTTTAAACGGTTCCTCCAACGCAATCCATTGGTTCCAATTCATTTGGAACCACATCTCCATGCGCTTCCTCCAATAGTCGAAGTCCTCACGCTCGTATGGAGGTGGGATTCGGATGCCCCATCCAAGAGGTCCCTCCGATTCCATCTTCTTCCTCTAGCCGGTCTCTTGGCGATTAGTCCAACAAGAGCTAACCTGGCTCTGATACCACTTGTTGGGGGATCTTGCGGCCGACTTGAAGGGGGGTTGGATAGACGGCGCCCCCAAATCCTTGCTTCCTAAGATGTTAGCACAGCGGAATACAAACGAACACAAATAGAAAGCTAAACACCAAATACAAGAATGGAAATGCAAACCGTTAACACGTTCATTTACGTGGTTCGGAGATAATTTTCTCCTACTCCATGGCGTGTTCGTAAGGTGGACGATCCCTCAATCCGTCGGTGGATTAGACCCCGGCAAACTCCGGCTAGCTCAACCTCCTTGTGGGTAGAGAAACCTCACCACAACACTCACCAAAAACACTTGGACACAAGGGAACCTTTGAGCACTTAGTGACTACTAATTAGACTTTAACCAAGTCTAATTTCGTCAACTTGGTCGACCATCCCAAACTCCTTCTTATAGAGCTTGGAAGAAATCAGTAACCTGATTTGCCCGTTACCAGTCGACTGGTCCTTGCACCAATCGACTGGTGTCAGCCCAACGGCATGCCAATGACTATCTACCAGTCGATTGGTCCCAGGATCAGTCGACTGATCCCAGCCATTTCGAGCACAGAGAGCTTCTGTGCTCACCACTAGTTGACTGGTACAACCCTATACCTAGGGTTCCCATCCCGAGTACATTTCTCTCAGCACTCAGACCCTCACGACTCACTTGACTCTTCTTTGCAGCTTTGACCTCTTGCCTTCAAGCCTACTTCCTTTGGCTCTCATCCCTCGGATGCATCCAAGCCCGCGGCTCGTCCCCAATGTCATCCTTCGCGTATGCCTCGAAGTCGCTTCCCTTGACCCTTGTCCTCGCTGCCTTGTCCACAGTCCCTCGGATGCATACAAGCCCGCGGCTCGTCCCCAATGCCATCCTTCACCGGACCCGAAGCCATCAACCTGAGTCACATGTGTATCCTGCAGTCCTGCACAACTCAAGTACACATATTAAATACAAGGGTGAACTTAACTTAAACCCTTTCGCCAAACACCAAAACATATGGACCCATGAACCATTGGAATTGCTCCAACAGTCTTCTCTATTGTCCAGGTATGCTCGCTCACTCGCTTACGTGCGTCTACCGCAGCTTTACTTTTTCATACCTTGTTCGCTTAGCCTCTTTTTGACTTGAGCATCTGAGGGTCCGCGCTAGGGACTTCTTCCCTGGTTCTCATTCTAATCTCCCCCGGTGTTTGGTCTGTGGTGTGCGCAGGCTCGTGGGTCTCATTCTGTGGTCTCCCCCACTCCACATGAAGGTTGAGAGCTTGCATCGAATCCTCCGACCCCAGGTCAGAATCTTCTCCCCGTCAATGTCCCTACCCTCGTTACCAACTCCTATCTCAACATCCGCTCTATCTGGCTTTTATCTCAATAGCCGCTCCGCCTGGCTCCTATCTCAACAATCGCTTTGTCTGGCTCCTATCTCAATAGTTGCCCAACTTCTATCTCAATAGCCGTTCTGGCCGACTTCTATCTTAATAGCTGCTTTGCTAGGCTCCTATCTCAATAGTCACTTTGTCTAGCTCTTATCTCAATAGTCGTTCTTCTAGGCTCCTATCTCAATAGTCACTCTGCCAGCTCCTATCTCAATAGCCACTTTGTCTGGCTCTTATCTCAATAGTCGTTCTTCTAGGCTCTCCTATCTCAATAGTCGCTCTACCGGCTCCTATCTCAATAGTCGCTCTGTCGGCTTTTATCTCAATAGTCACTCTGCCCAGCTCCCATCTCAATAGCTGCTCTGCCAGGCTCCTAAATCAATTGCTGCTTTGTTTGGCTCTTATTTCAATAGTTGCTCTATCTGACTCCTATCTCAATAGTTGCTGTACCCGGTTCCTATCTCAATAGTCGGTCTGTCTGGCTCCTATCTCAATAGTCGCTTTGCCCAGCTCCTATCTCAACAGCCACACTATCTAGCGCCCATCCCAATATATGCTTTTCCTAGGGTCCTATCTCAAAAGCCACTCCGCCTGGCTCATATCTCAATGGCCCCTCTAGCTGGCTCTAAACGTCTGAACTTGAAAGATAATCATTTCGCTATAGAAAAGGGAAAGACAAACAGAAAGGCAATCGAAAATAAAGAGACAACGCAAGGATTAATATTTCATTATCTAAAATTGTTAACAAGAACATAATACAAAGATAGTCTGGTCAATCAAACTCAGAAAAAGTATTCTCTGGTCTCTCTCCTACAATTCTTAGAGAGTCTAAAATTTTTCGGGCGAGTCATCCATTAGGTATCCCTCGTAGAGTTGTCGGACTACTCCTCCAGCCCCAGGTGAGAGCATGTGGTCGAACTACAACCCAAACAGGAATACACTGCTCACCGAGCCTCCCAGTGTTTGTTCTCCACATTCTTATAGACCCTCAGGATAAACTTGGAAGTCTCTACCTCAGACCGTTCATTCCAATTCGACTTGCAGGGAGTCTAGCTCAGCCGCTTGTGAATCTGGTGTTGGGATGTATACTATAAGTCTAGCTTTTGTATGAACATCTGTTTTGAAATATTTTGAAATGAGAATCACTTTAGTTAAATGTTTACATTTTATATTTATATATATATGTTAATGCAGTTATCCATTTAATTTATATTGTAGATAACATGGTGTGTGGTGCCACACAGAAGATCATGTTATCGGTTCCTTATAAATTATAAATAGTAGCTCACAACCAAGATAGATTGGGACAAACTATTGGAACAATTGTAGTGTAATTTGGTATTAGTCTGTCTTGCTTATAAAATTACACTAGTACACTATGTGTGTATTGAGCAGAATCGTTTGAGGTTGTTTGATTTGTACTAACTACATAAAAGAATAAAACCTCTGTTATTATGGATGTGCGTCCTCTTAATCCCTATATAATAACAAGCACGTATACTTAATATTTATTTCTTTAATTTATCAATGGGTGAGATTTATTCGTTAAATCAATAGGCCCGATGAGTTGAGAAATAATACTGTTTATATGGTATGTTGTTGATTATAGAAGGAATCTGTGTCCTAATTATTTAGGCTAATGATGTCCCCTTGAGGAGCTCATAAAGATTATCATGTAAACTCTGCAGGTAGACTTAGTCCGACATGATAATAAAGTTGAGTGGTACTACTCTTGAAATTAGATGTTAATTAATTGAGTTGTTAATAACTCATTTAATTAACAAACATACGATATCTTAAACACGGGGAGATTAACACACTCATGATAAGAATGAGCCCATATTGTAATATGAGATTGGTGCGGTAGTTTAATAATAATCCTTTAGTGGTATGAGTTATTATTGATGAACTTGAGTTGAGTGTTCGGGTCGAACACAGGAAGCCCAAGCCCATCAGGAGGCCTAAACCAATTCCTCCTCTAGGTCCCTGTTATAGCCTCTATATAAAGCCTCGCATCCACCCATCCACAACTAGGTTTTGGTTTTTCGGTGCCACCTCTTCCTCTTTGCTTTCCTAGGGTCGGCGACACTTCCTTACTTTCCTAGGGCCGGCGGTCCTCTTCCCTTGCTAAGGGCCGGTGGTCCTCTTCCCTTGCTTAGGGCCGACACCACCTTCACCTATTGCTAGGGCCGACGCCTCTTGTTTGCTAGGGGTTAGCGACTCTTGCTTATCTTCCTTGGTGGGCGACGACTTGGAGAAGAGGAAGAAGACAAGAAGGAAGAAGAGGAGAAGGTGCCCCATCCTAGCTACTCTCTTGGTGGTCGGGGGTTTGGAAACAACGAAAGGAAGGGTGTTTGTTATCTTGGTAGATCGTCACCCACACGACGTCCAAGAAGAGGAGAGGAATATAACAGAAGATCAAGAGGTTTTTAGCTACAAAGTAAAGGTATAACTAGTTCTTTAATTTCACTGCATAATTAGTTTAGTTTTCTTTGTATCGTTTTTGAATACCAACACAAGAGACCAGTGATCTTGTACTTCAATCAAGGTGTGCTTTGATCCGTTAAGAACTTGCTTGGTTGATCAAACACATGTCTGATCGAACATGCGGGTTGTTAGGAAAAGTTCTGTACTTGTACAACTTTTGTATAAGGGAATTGAAACAGAACGAAATTTCAACGCCTTCAAGTGATATCAGAGCAAGTTTTCAGGTTCTGTGTGATTGGTTTTTAGTTAAATTATGCACTGCTCATACATAAGCTTAGGCAGGATAACAGTAGGATGTGCTAGAAAGATTAACTCTGTGGGTGCAGGCATCCTAAGTCTAACTATTATGACTCTTTGTGTGTTTGTGTATGATTTGAACCCTCGGGCATGTCGAGGTTGTGATGTGTGTGCATGATTGTAATAATTAAATACGATCGGTTACTGTATTATTATTTTGTTACATTCTGTTCAATTTAGATTACATGTAAATTCCTTTGTGGAATATATGATCGATAAATGTAAATTTTATTTCTTTTTGTTGTGGCTTGTATCTTTGTTATGCGTGGTGCTATTTTGAGGACCAGAGGCGCGGCGAAGAAGGAAGCAAGATAGACACGACGACTTGATCCATTGGCAGCATATTGGAGGACAGCGATGGATGAGGCCATAATAGTTGAAAATTTTATTTTCATATTTATTGCCTTTATATGCTATTTTTATGTGCCGTGATGTTGTTTTTGTGTGCTGTGATGTGTGTGCATGTTAAAATTCCTCAATTTAAATAACTAAGTAGGAGAGGGATTATTTAAATAAATTCCACGGTCTCCATTATTGGTTTGTAAGTAATGCATTCAAACTTGCGCGTTGGCTTTAAGTGTCTTCCTCCATATCGGATGAGTTTGTTTGTAGATCACTAGATCAAACTTCCTCTATGGATGATTATAGGAAATTATTTAGGTATGTGTGATCTTCTCTATCTGAAGGGGCACGATCCTAATTAATGGACTAAGTATCAAGTAATAGTATCCTCCCTATCGGAGTCATTGTTATTATTTGTGTGACCGAAGATGAACCAACTGTTAATTTTATTTGTCATAAAGTTAGGTTGATAAGATAATAAAATTAATGGGTAAAACCTCCTATTACAAATGTTTGAATTAGTATATGTCCACACTATCATGGCATGCGAAATTCATGGTGTTTTGATGTGTTGGTAAATTTAAATTATATTGTTTGAGGAATCAATATTATTTTAAATTCTAAAGTTTTGACCAAATATTTTATTTTATGATTCTCAGGGTTTCAAAATGACTTTCAATCCTCTTGTTATTATTTTAAAAGAAAACAAACTTATTGGTCCAAATTATATTGATTGAAAACGAAACTTGGACATTGTCTTAACTGCTGAAGAATACAAGTTCATACTTCTTGAGGTCTGTCCTACCATGCTTGATAAGGATTCTAATGAAGAGGAGATAGAGAGACATAGGAAATGGGTTAAAGCAGATGAGATGACACGGTGTTACATTTTAGCTTCTATGTCAAATGTGCTACAACATCAGCATCAGGCCATTCCCACTGCCTATGATATGATGCTCAATCTCAAGGAACTCTTCGAACACCAGAATCGGGCTGCCAGGCAGGAGGCTATGAGAAACTTAATGGCGACCACCATGATTGAGGGGACACCCATGAGGGATCATATCCTTAAGATGATGGCTCATTTGAATGAGATGGAAATCCTTGAAGCTGAAATCGATGGGGAAACTCAGGTCGATATCATTCTCCAAACGCTGCCCAAGAGTTTTGAGCAGTTCCGCTTGAACTACAACATGAACAAATGGGTTCATTCATTGGTGGAACTTCTGACATAACTCCAAGAGGCAGAAGGGCTATTTCGTCAAAGTTCTCAAGTTCACATTGTTGAAAACGTTTCTGCTTCTAAGCCGAAAGACAGAAAGAAGAAGAAGAAACAAGTTGGTTCAGCAAAGAAAGTGATTCGACTTCAAGGGACTGGGCCACAAGCAGGTGTGAAGAAGCTGAAAGGCAAGTGCTTTACATGCAAGTAGTCTGGACATTGGAAGGTGGACTGTCCTCACAGAAAGGAGAACAATAAAGGTATATCTTATTCATTGGTTGTTGAAATATGTTTAGCGATGTTATCTACCGGTACCTGGTGTTAGATATGGGAGCCACTGATCATGTCTGCAATTCATTGCAGGGGTTCCAAGAAACCAGACGACTACATGAAGGGGAGATCATCATCTACATGGGCAATGCTACGAGAGTGGCGGCTGTTGCAGTGAGAGATATTTTTTTATCTTTTGATAGGAATAAAACTTTGATTTTGAAAAATTATCTTCACGTATCATGTTTTAGAAAGAACCTGATTTTAGTTTCTAAATTATTTATGGATGGATATTCTGTTTCTTTTGATAACAAAGTGGTTGTCAAGAAAAATAGGGTGGTTATCTATTCTGGTGCGTTGGTTGGCAATTTGTATACTCTTAATCCAATAACTCCCATGGTGCAACAAATGGAAATTAATAATACATCCTTTAATTCTAATAAGAGGAAGTAACCTTCAGAAATGAACCAAATATATCTTTGACATCTAAGGTTGGGTCATATTAACTTGAGTAGGATTCAAAGGTTAATAGTCGATGGACCTTTGGGTTCATTGGTAGTGGAAAACTTTTCGACCTACGAGTCTTGCTTGGAAAGAAAAATGACCAAGAGGCCTTTTAAGACAAAGGGGTATAAAGCCAAAGAAGTGTTGGAATTGGTTCATTCTGATTTGTGTGGGCCTATGACTATCCAGGCAAGAGGTGGTTTCGAATATTTTGTCTCTTTTATAGACGATTATTCGAGATATGGGTACATTTACTTGATGCGCCGCAAGTTTGAGTGCTTTGATAAGTTCAAAAAGTACAAGGCTGATTGGAGAAACGTCATGGTAAAAGTATCAAGACACTACGGTCTGATCGTGGTGGAGAGTACCTCTTAGGAGAGTTTAGGAGTTATTTATCAGAGGCCGGGATTCAATCTCAATTATCTGCACTTGGTACACCCCAACAGAATAGTGTGGTGGAATGAACGAATAGGACTCTTATGTAAATAGTTAGATTAATGATGAGTTATTCGGAATTACCAAATTCATTTTAGGGATATGCTCTAGAAACGACGGCGTACATTCTGAACTTGGTACCTTCTAAGTCAGTACCCTCTACTCTTACAGAATTGTGGAATGAGCGTAAGCCTAGTTTGAGACACATTCGAATTTGGGGTAGTCCAACACATGTACTGAAGGGAGACGCTGATAAGTTGGAATCACGTACAGAAGTTCGTTTGTTTGTGAGATATCCTAGAGAAATGAAGGGTGGTTTGTTTTATAGTCCTAAAGATCAGAAGGTCATTGTTAGCACCAATGCTCGATTTTTAGAAGAGGACTATGTAATGAACCACAAGCCCAGGAGTAAAATTGTTCTTGAGAAAATAAGTGAGGACACTTCTACTTTAGTACCAACGGTACAAGATGAGATACCACAAGTAACTGCAACACGTGTCACAAATGATGCACAATTATAGCTAGTGTCTCGTCGTGGTGGGGGGGGGGTTGTTAAACAACCTGAAAGATTCATATTTTTTGGGAGAGTCTTCGGACTTAATCCCTGGTGAACATGAAGCTGATCCTTGGACATATGATGAAGCACTTCAAGATAAAGATGCAACATCTTGGCAAAGTGCAATGAATTCTGAAATAAAATCTATGCATTCTAATCAAGTCTGGGAGCTTGTAGAACCATCAAATGGTGTAAAAGCCATTGGATGTAAATGGGTCTACAAATGGAAAAGAGGAACAGACGGGAAGGTGGAAACCTTTAAAGTGAGACTTGTTGCGAAGGGGTATACTCAGAAAGAGAGAATCGATTATGAGGAAATTTTTTCGCCGGTAGTCATGCTTAAGTCTATCCGGATTCTTTTATCTAATGCTGCTCATATGAATTATGAGGTTTGGCAAATGGATGTCAAGACAGCTTTCCTTAACGGAAGTTTAAAGAAAATATCTATATGAAGTAATCGGAGGGATTCATTACGAAGGGCAAAGAACATCTTGTATGTAAGCTCAATCGGTCCATTTATGGACTGAAGCAAACTTTGAGATCTTGGAACATCCAGGTTGATGAAGTGATCCAGTCTTATGGATTCATTCAGTGTCTAGATGTGTCTTGTGTATACAAGAAAAGTGACGGAAACATGGTGGTATTTCTTGTACTATACGTAGATGACATTTTGCTCATTGGCAATAATGTCAAAGTATTGTTAGACGTAAGGGTATGGATGTCCGAGCAATTTAATATGAAGGACTTGGGAGATTGTGGACATATATTAGGGATCAAAGTAATAAGGGATCGCAAGAAAAGGATGTTGTGCTTATCCCAAGTTTCATACATTGATATTATCCTAGCTCGTTTTAGTATGCAAAACTCCAAGAAAGGTTTTCTACCTTTTCGGCATGGAGTACCTTTATTTAAAAAGATGTGTCCTAAGACACCAAAGGAGATAGAGGAGATGAAGGCAGTTCCTTATGCTTCGGCTGTAGGAAGCCTAATGTATACGATGCTATGTGCGAGACTGGATATCTATTTTATCGTGGGCATGGTTAGCAGATATCAAAGTGACCCAGGACCAAGACATTGGACTACCGTAAAGTATATATTAAAGTACCTGAAAAGGACTAGAGATTATATGCTGGTTTACCAGGCAGATGATTTGCTCCCTGCGGGTTACATGGATTCGGACTTCCAATCAGATAGGGACAGTAGTAAATCAACCTTGGATATGTGTTTACTTTGGGAGGTGGAGCCATAGCACGGAGGAGTGTTAAGCAGAAATGCGTTTCAGACTCTACCATGGAAGCTAAGTATATGGCAGCCTATGAGGCAACCGAAGAAGCTGTATGACTTAGAAACTTATTGATGGACTTAGATGTGATTCTTGGTTTGCCCAAAGTTATCACAATTTATTGTGACAACATTGGTGCAGTAGCAAACTCGAAGGAACCACGAGCCCATAAGGCAATTAAACATATTGAGCGCAAGTACCACCTGATATGAGACATCGTAAAACGAGAAGAGCTTGTTGTCGCCAAGATTACATCAGCAGATAACCTGGCAGATCCTTTCACTAAGGCTCTTCCGGTGAGAGCTTTTGATAGGCATGTTGAGGGGATGAGAATCAGATGTATGACAACATTAATGGCAGTATAGTCTTTTAGTATAAGTGGGAGATTGTTGGGATGTATACTATAAGCTTAGCTTTTGTATGAACATCTGCTTTGAAATATTTTGAAATGAAAATCACTTTGGTCAAATGTTTGCATTATATATATATATATATATATATATATATATATATATATATATATATCAATTCAGTTGTCCATTTAATTTATATTGTAGATAACATGGTGTGTGGTGCCACACAGAAGATCATGTTATCGGTTCCTTATAAATTATAAATAGTAACTCACAACCAAGATGGATTGGGACAAACTATTGGAACAGTTATAGTGTAATTTGGTATTAGTCTGTCTTGCCTATAAATTACACTAGTACACTATGTGTGTATTGAGCAGAATCGTTTGAGGTTATTTGATTTGTACTGACTACATAAAAGAATAGAACCTCTGTTATTATGGATGTGCGTCCTCTTAATCCCTATATAATAACAAACACGTATACTTAGTATTTATTTTTTTAATTTATCAATGGGGGAGATTTATTTGTTAAATCAATAGGCCCGATGAGTTGAGAAATAATGCTATTTATATGGTGTGTTGTTGAATATAGAAGGAATCTGTGTCCTAATTATTTAGGCTGATGATGTCCCCTTGAGGAGCTCATAAAGATTATCATGTAAACTCTGCAGGTGGACTTAGTCCGACATGATAATAAAGTTGAGTGGTACTACTCTTGGAATCAGATGTTAATTAATTGAGTTGTTAGTAACTCATTTAATTAACGGACATACGATATCTTAAACACGGGGAGATTAACACACTCATGATAAGAAGGAGCCCATATTGTAATATGGAATTGGTGCGGTAGTTCAATAATAATCCTTTAGTGGTATGAGTTATTATTGATGGACTTGAGTTTAGTGTTCAGACCGAATACAGGAAGCCCAAGCCCATCAGGAGGCCTAAACCAATTCCTCCTCTAGGTCCTTGTTGTAGCCTCTATATAAAGCCTCGCATCCACCCATCCACCCATCCACAACTAGGTTTTGGTTTTGGTTTTTCGGTGCCACCTCTTCCTCTTTGCTTTCCTAGGGCCGGTGGCACTTCCTTGCTTTCCTAGGGTCGACGGTCCTCTTCCCTTGCTAAGGGTTGGTGGTCCTCTTCCCTTGCTTAGGGCCGGCGCCACCTTCACCTATTGCTAGGGCCGACGCCTCTTGTTTTCTAGGGGTCAACGACTCTTGCTTATCTTCCATGGTGGGCGACGGCTTGGAGAAGAGGAAGAAGACAAGAAGGAAGAAGAGGAGAAGGTGCCCCATCCTAGCTACTCTCTTGGTGGCCGGGGGTTTGGAAACAACGAAAGTGTAACAACCACCCTTTCTTACTACTACTCTCTAAGGGCGACCGTTACCTAACTATAACTTCCCTCCTAGTGGCACTGACTCTATAATTAGAGTCAGGTAGATTTTATCACAGTTCAGAGGGATTCCCACCGAAAAATTCGGCAGAGTCTCCCCTGTACCGGTGACCAAATCCACAATACATAAAAGATATACACAGCCACATGCGGCTGGATCACAATATTCTTCACAACCACGCATTAATAAATCATATTCTAATAAAAAACTAAACTAGCAATAAGAATTAAACTCAAAACTCTCAGAACAAAGCATAACAAGCTACAATGCACTTCGAACTCAAGCATAAACTCATGATTTCATAATGGAAATAAGGAAAATGAACTAGACATAAACTCTAAATGAATAAGTCTTGCTAGTCCCCTCTGGATCCCTCCATAGTTCAGCCACCACACACATCCATCATCACCACCACCCTATCGCCTCCCTTCATATCTTAGCTTTTCCTTTATCTGCAGTAGGAGGAAAGAAAACAAGATCTATAAGCGAAAACGCTTAGTAAGTACTAATCTATCTCACAAAACTCGAAATGCATAAATGAAATGCATAAGTACTGAAACTGAAATACTAAAACTATCTGCATATGCTCATGGTATACAGAAAATGAACTAGATACAAATCATACTCAGTATCAAGCAGAATAACAAGAAACTAACTATGTAAACTTAGAATTAAAGAAACTAACCATTCTTATTTATTCTAAGCATGTAACTTGTTTCATTTCTTATATCCTTGTGTTAGAAATTAATCTTTTAATTCCTATCTTTTACTCACTTCTTCTTTCTTCCTTTCTTAACTTTTCTTTTCTTTGGTTTTCTTTTCTTGGGCCCAGGCCTAGTACCAACTCATGCGCGTTCCCTAATAGGTTGGGGTTGTGAGCCACCAATCCTAAAAGAGCAGACCTCGGTCTACCAGGGCCAAGACCTCGGAAATGGTCACCTGGATTTGTTTAACGACAAGCTCTTGGATGTCGGGTACTAGCCTCTTGCTTTACTTACTTGTTATCTTTCTTTTAATTAGACCTTGGTCTTTTTCTTTACTCATACTTCTCATAATCCTTTATTAGAGCTTATTAGAATCCTTTAGATATATATCTAACAAGTATAGGATTACAACTAACCAAGCATGCTGTATAAAAATAACACAAAGGAAAACACATCTGAACTCCCTAAGCCTGTTATAAAATAGAGCAAAGGAAAGCAAATCTGGACTTTCTAAACATGCTGTAAATTAAGGCAAAAATGCTACTTTGGGGATTCTAATCATGTTATAAAACATAGACAAAGAATACTACTTTAGGGTTTCTTAAGCATGCTGCAATAAAAGTAAAAGAATGCAACTTTACGCTTCTTATCATGTTGTAAAAACTCTAAATCCATTTGCTGGAATTTATGGCAGCAATTAGGCCTACACGAATACTACATTTAAGGCTGTAGGCATGCTAAAGAGACAACTATAAGCTGAAATTAAGGCTGTCCAGTTTAACTAGGAGTTCGAAATAGAGTTTCTATGTAAGAAATGCTCAAAATCTACTTGGTATAAGAACCTCAATTCTGTAATAGCATAAACTTGAACTAATAGCATAAACAAATATCATAAACGAGGAGCTAATAGCACAAACAGAGAATGCTATATTCTTCAACAGAACACCTCTAAGCATGGAAAACTCTCGGCAGTTTTAAGCACAAGGAAACATCAAATCCGAAATCTTTAAACGAATGAACAAGGAATTTGTTCCCAGAACACTTCTATGCATAGGAAACTCACGGCAATATTAAATGGCAGCAATCTTCACAGCAAGGTAAGACCACAACCAACTACTCTTAACCACTGAATCCAACTACAATAGAAGCAAAGGGAAGAACAAAAGAGATTCGGAGTTATCCTACATGCTCAATTAAACAAAACCAGTTATTGGTCTCTCTTTGAAACCCACGGCAAAACACCCAAAGCCAAAAATCTTTATAACATGGTTCGGATTCAAGAAACTCGGGAAACAAGGAAACAAACCGAAAGATCGGAGCAACTCCTACCGCAGGTGAGTAGTACTTACCCTTGATTGCTTGGACTTACAACCGAGAAGAAAGATTGCTAGGGTTTCGAGAAAAGCTTGAGATCTCGGTGATCCTTTTGTGCCCGCGTGCTCCCCTCGACAATACGACCTTAAGGAGGTGAAGAAAACCCCTCGGAAAGCTTTGGCCGGCCGCCGGAGGAAGAGCCCTAAGTCGGCTTTTCTTCGTTTCCGCCGCGAGAGGAGAAGAACCGCGCCGTCGCGAGGGAGAAGGGGAGAAACAATTTCGGGAGAAATTGTTTTGGGTTTTGGAAAATCAAAACCTAATTACCTTTAATATATAAGGGTTTTATTCCAAACTATACTATATCCTTATTTAACTCTATTTGAGATTAACATAAATCTCTTATCCCAGCTGGTCAAGCCGGTTTGGCTTGGTTTGGTCCGACCCGAGGTCGCGGGTTCGAACCTCTTCTCCAACACTTTTTGCTTAAACTTCTTTGGTTTTGTAAAAATACTAAACGACCTCCAAAAATTACGTAAAAATACTCTAAAAATTCCTAAAAATCTCTAGAATATTTTAAAGGCATTCCCAAATATTTTTATGGCCCTTTAGAACTTGAAATGGGAAAAATTGGGTCGTTACAATCCCCCATACCTTATAAAAAGTTCATCCTCGAACTTAGAATAGCTCTGGATACTTCTGTCTCATACTGTCCTCCCGCTCCCAAGTGATTTCCTCGTGCTTCTGGTTCTGCCAGACGACCTTCACTAGTGGTACTTCTTTATTTCTCAATCTCTTGACTGCTCTGTCCACTATCTGTGTAGGTCTGCTCTCATAACTAAGATCCTCTTGGATCCGCACTGACCGATGAATCACTTGGCTCGGGTCATGGAGACACTTCTTTAGCATAGAGACATGAAACACATTGTGTATTGATGACATGTCTTGTGGTAAGTCTAGCCTGTAAGCTACTTTCCCAATCCTCTCTATGATCAGGTAAGGTCCTACATAGCGAGGACTTAATTTGCCCTTCTTGCCAAATCTCATCACTCCCTTCATAGGAGCGACCTTGAGGAAAACCGAATCTCCTACTTGAATTCCAATGGCCTACGGCAGTGTCAGCATAACTCTTCCGTCTGCTCTGGGCAGTCTCAATTCTCTGTCTGATTCTCTGGATTGCTTGAGTAGTCTCATCTATCACCTCTATCTCTTTTCTCTCTCCCGCTTCTTGCCAGATATGGGTGATCTGCATTTCGCCATATAGTGCTTCATAAGGTGCCATCTTAATGGTAGCTCGATAGCTATTGTGAATTCAGCTAAGCACAAATACTTGCACCAACTTCCTTTGAAATCTAGCGCACAAGCTCCGAGCATGTCTTCTAAAATCGATTCACTCGCCCGTCTGCCCATCACCATGGATGGAAAGTCAGAACTTGAGTTTGGTGCCCAGTGCATTCGAACGACTCCCAAAAATGTGAAGTGAAGCGCCCATCTCTATCGAAACGATAGATTTAGGAACTCCATGAAGTCTATAACTGGGCCAACTGCTCTATGGAGTGGGACACCTTGATGGCTAGGAAGTGAGCGGACTTGGTCAATCGGTCTACTATTACCCATATCGCATCATATCCACCGGTGGTTCTTGGAAGACCTGTTATGAAGTCCATGGAAATGTCTTCCCATTTCCATTCCGGTATTGGAAGAGGCTGGAGAACTCCTCCGGTCTCTGGTGTTCGCTTTGACTCTCGGCATGTCAAGCGGTATTGACATACTTAGCTACATCTCTTTTGAGTCCCGACCACCAAAACCTCCGTTTACATCTTGGTACATCTTGGAAGAACCAGGATGCATGGAATATGGTGTACTGTGAGCTTCTCTAAGATCTTCTTTCTCTCCTCATCATTGGGCACGCAAATGCGACTCCGATAAAGAATTCCGCTATCTGTCACTCTAAACTCGAGTTGTCTTCTTTTCGTATCCCTTGCTTGATCTTCGGATGTCCGGATCTTCACTTTGCTTTCTCTGTATCTCCACAAGTAGACTCTAAGGTCAATGTAGAGAGTCCTTCGATAATTTCAAGCCCAAAATCGACAACTCCTTCTGCAGTGGCATGGCTAGTGATGACAAAGACATCGGTGATGCACTAGATTTTCTGCCGAGTGCATCCGCCACTTTGTTAGCTTTGCACGGGTGGTAGAGAATTTCACAATCGTAATCTTACCAATTCCAGCCACCTACGTTGTCTCATGTTTAAGTCCTTCCGAGTGAAGAAGTACTTAAGACTACGATGATCCGTGAAAATTCTACACTGGACTCCATACAAATAATGTCGCCGAGTTTAAGTGCAAAAACTACAGTTGCCAACTCGAGATCATGAGTAGGGTAGTTCTTCTCATAGTCTTTGAGTTGTCCGAAGCATAAGCTATGACCTTTCCTTCTTGCATGAGTACACCTCCTAAACCCAGCATCACTGTAGATGTCGAAACTCTTGTCGCCTGTGGAACAGTAATGGGAGCACTGATCGGTCTCTTCTTTAGCTCTTGGAAGCTCTGCTCACATTTATCGACCATTCAATCTTCTTGTTCTTTCGTGAGAGGTCAGTGGAGAAGCTATCCCGGAAAAATCCTCCACGAACTTCCTGTGTACCCCGCTAGACCAAGGAAGCTTGATCTCTCGGACGTTCTTGGGTCTACTCCGGTTGTTGACCGCTTCTATGGATCCACTGAATGCCTTCCTTAGAAATTATGTGACCTAAAAGCCACCGATTTAACCGAACTCGCACTTGGAGAATTTAGCATAAAGTCGTCATCAAGAGTCGCAGATTATCCTCGTGCGTGTCATGCTCCTCGTCCTTGAATAGACCGAATGTCATCGATGAATACAATGACAAATTTGTCAAGATATTCTCTGAACACTCGCTCATTAGGTCCATGAAGACCGCAGTGCATTGGTCACTCCAAATGGCATAACTACAAACTCGTAGTGTCCATATCTGGTTTTGAATGCCGTTCTGGGTATATCTCTTTCTTTCACCTTCAGCTGATGGTACCCAGAGCGCAAGTCTATCTTTGAGAACACCGTCGCTCCTCTTAACCGATCAAATAAGTCATCGATCTTGGGAAGGGGTACTTGTTCTTGATTGTCACTTGATTCAAAGTTCTGTAGTCTATGCACATCCGCATTGATCCATCTTTCTTCTTGACAAACAACACAGGAGCTCCCCAAGGTGAGTGACTAGGGTGAATGAAGCCTTTGTCAAGTAACTCCTGTAGTTGCTCTTGTAACTCCTTCAGCTCTGCTGGAGACATGCGATACGGAGCTTTTGAAATTGGACCGGTTCTCCACCTCTCTGTTGGGAGGTAGTCCAGGTAGCTCTTCTGGAAATACTTCTGGATACTCGCATACTACCCGGACCTCCTCCTGCTTGAGTCCCTTCTGCTCTTCTGCCTTTACTATGTATGCAAGAAAACCTGCACACCCTTTAGCTAACATCTGGTGAGCTGCTAGAGATGAGAGAAGTTTCTGGGTCTTCTTCCTTGGCACTCCTGTGAACTCAAAAGTTGGCTCACCTTCTGGACTAAAAATTACTTTCTTTCTGCGGCAGTCCACTGAGGCACTGTACTTGCTGAGGAAATCCATACCAAAAATGATATCGAAATCCTGCATGGCGAGGACTATTAGATTTACATATAGCTCTCGGTCTGCAATTCTAACCAGTACAGCTCGAAGCCACTGATTGGATTCCATGACTTCCCCAGAAGGTAGGGTTGTCAGGAACTTGGAGTTCATACTTTCTGTAGGCACCTGTAAACTACTGGCAAAAGGTATCGATACAAAAGAATGGGTCGCCCCAGTGTCAAATAGTACAGTAGCTATGTGCTGGAAAATAACTACTTGACCTGTTACGACCGTGGAGGCACTAGCAGCTTCTTCTTTGGTGAGGGAGAATACTCTGGCACCATCAAAGGATGGAACTGGTGGGGCTTCTAACCTTCCTTGACTGATGTAGGGTCCCTCCAATGCCGCTCCCATGTGGTGCAACTGTGCAGGCTGGCCTCCATATTGCAATGGCTGTGGTTGAGGTGCTTTGAATTTGTTAGGACACTCTTTAGCCATGTGTCCTTCCTGACCACAGGAGTAACATCCAGTCTTACCCAAGAGACAGGCTCCTGGATGTGTTCTCCCACATTTGGGACAGGGAGGGAACTTGGTCTGCTTGTTTGCTGGTCCTCCCTTCTGGCCACCTCCTGTGTTCCACTGCTTCCTTTTACCTTTGCCTTTCCAGTTCTGCTTACTTGACTGTGACTTCTGGCTTCCTGCTGTCCTGTCCTCTGTCTTCACTGGCTTATGTTGTGCTCGCTGCGCTTTGATGTTGTTCATGTAATGTTCAGCAATTAACGCTCTACTGATCAATTCTTCGCCAGTCTGGGGCCGATGATCTCCACTGCTCACATTCAGTGCTATCTGTGGTCTCAGCATTCTGAGCATCAGCCTGACTCGCTCCTTCTCTGTACTCACTAGCTCTGGACAGAGACGAGCTAACCTGTTGAACTTCTTGGCTGCTTCCTCCACTGACAGGTCACCTTGCTTGAACTCTATAAACTCCTCGTAGTGCTTGTTGGTGATCTGCAGGTGAAAGAACTCTTCATAAAACTCTGACTAAAAATCAGCCCAGCTCATCTGATCAGCTGCTCTCTTGGTCTTTATCCTCTCCCACCACATACGAGCATCTCCAAACAGGCAGAAAGAGGCGCACTTGACATTCTCGACTTCTGGCCAGTCAAGAAGCTCCATAGTGCTCTCTAGTGTTTTAAACCAAGCCTGGGCATCCCAGGGCTCAGTCGTGCCTGAGAAGCTCTCTGGTTTCACCACCGTATAAGATAAGCTCGTCTCGGGGTGCCGTGATGGTTCCCGAGTAGTGGTGGAGTCTCGACCACCGGGGTCTCGCAATGACAACCGGAGGAGGGGAGGAACGCTGCGGTTTGCCATCGATTGGCAATCACTTGCCTCACATTGCCTCCGAGCCGAGCAACCACTTCTAAAGGTTGGGCTCGGTTGCTCTAGGCACTTCGTTCTCTGAGTTGGTTCCTCGGTGTGAGTAGCACGGGGCGTCCTCTTCTTGCCATCTAATTATGAAAGGTACAGGCTTGATATCTTACTTTAACCCTTCTAATCATACTTAAATATGAATAAATAAAAGGGAAACTAAATCTTCTATCTTACTTTAGTACTAAAAAGGAAAGTACTCTATACTGCAGTAAAAATAAGGAAAGCAGAAATAAAGAAAGAATTTAAATACTTTCTTACTTGGAGACGGCAAGGATGATGCTGATGTGTGTGTGATGCTGGAGAATGGAACAGTGCTCTGATACTAACTGTAACAACCACCCTTTCTTACTACTACTCTCTAAGGGCGACCGTTACCTAACTATAACTTCCCTCCTAGTGGCACTGACTCTATAATTAGAGTCAGGTAGATTCTATCACAGTTCAGAGGGATTCCCACCGAAAAATTCGGCAGAGTCTCCCCTGTACCGGTGACCAAATCCACAATACATAAAAGATATACACAGCCACATGCGGCTGGATCACAATATTCTTCACAACCACGCATTAATAAATCATATTCTAATAAAAAACTAAACTAGCAATAAGAATTAAACTCAAAACTCTCAGAACAAAGCATAACAAGCTACAATGCACTTCGAACTCAAGCATAAACTCATGATTTCATAATGGAAATAAGGAAAATGAACTAGACATAAACTCTAAATGAATAAGTCTTGCTAGTCCCCTCTGGATCCCTCCATAGTTCAGCCACCACACACATCCATCATCACCACCACCCTATCGCCTCCCTTCATATCTTAGCTTTTCCTTTATCTGCAGTAGGAGGAAAGAAAACAAGATCTATAAGCGAAAACGCTTAGTAAGTACTAATCTATCTCACAAAACTCGAAATGCATAAATGAAATGCATAAGTACTGAAACTGAAATACTAAAACTATCTGCATATGCTCATGATATACGGAAAATGAACTAGATACAAATCATACTCAGTATCAAGCAGAATAACAAGAAACTAACTATGTAAACTTAGAATTAAAGAAACTAACCATTCTTATTTATTCTAAGCATGTAACTTGTTTCATTTCTTATATCCTTGTGTTAGAAATTAATCTTTTAATTCCTATCTTTTACTCACTTCTTCTTTCTTCCTTTCTTAACTTTTCTTTTCTTTGGTTTTCTTTTCTTGGGCCCAGGCCTAGTACCAACTCATGCGCGTTCCCTAATAGGTTGGGGTTGTGAGCCACCAATCCTAAAAGAGCAGACCTCGGTCTACCAGGGCCAAGACCTCGGAAATGGTCACCTGGATTTGTTTAACGACAAGCTCTTGGATGTCGGGTACTAGCCTCTTGCTTTACTTACTTGTTATCTTTCTTTTAATTAGACCTTGGTCTTTTTCTTTACTCATACTTCTCATAATCCTTTATTAGAGCTTATTAGAATCCTTTAGATATATATCTAACAAGTATAGGATTACAACTAACCAAGCATGTTGTATAAAAATAACACAAAGGAAAACACATCTGAACTCCCTAAGCCTGTTATAAAATAGAGCAAAGGAAAGCAAATCTGGACTTTCTAAACATGCTGTAAATTAAGGCAAAAATGCTACTTTGGGGATTCTAATCATGTTATAAAACATAGACAAAGAATACTACTTTAGGGTTTCTTAAGCATGCTGCAATAAAAGTAAAAGAATGCAACTTTACGCTTCTTATCATGTTGTAAAAACTCTAAATCCATTTGCTGGAATTTATGGCAGCAATTAGGCCTACACGAATACTACATTTAAGGCTGTAGGCATGCTAAAGAGACAACTATAAACTGAAATTAAGGCTGTCCAGTTTAACCAGGAGTTCGAAATAGAGTTTCTATGTAAGAAATGCTCAAAATCTACTTGGTATAAGAACCTCAATTCTGTAATAGCATAAACTTGAACTAATAGCATAAACAAATATCATAAACGAGGAGCTAATAGCACAAACAGAGAATGCTATATTCTTCAACAGAACACCTCTAAGCATGGAAAACTCTCGGCAGTTTTAAGCACAAGGAAACATCAAATCCGAAATCTTTAAACGAATGAACAAGGAATTTGTTCCCAGAACACTTCTATGCATAGGAAACTCACGGCAGTATTAAATGGCAGCAATCTTCACAGCAAGGTAAGACCACAACCAACTACTCTTAACCACTGAATCCAACTACAATAGAAGCAAAGGGAAGAACAAAAGAGATTCGGAGTTATCCTACATGCTCAATTAAACAAAACCAGTTATTGGTCTCTCTTTGAAACCCACGGCAAAACACCCAAAGCCAAAAATCTTTATAACATGGTTCGGATTCAAGAAACTCGGGAAACAAGGAAACAAACCGAAAGATCGGAGCAACTCCTACCGCAGGTGAGTAGTACTTACCCTTGATTGCTTGGACTTACAACCGAGAAGAAAGATTGCTAGGGTTTCGGGAAAAGCTTGAGATCTCGGTGATCCTTTTGTGCCCGCGTGCTCCCCTCGACAATACGACCTTAAGGAGGTGAAGAAACCCCTCGGAAAGCTTTGGCCGGCGGAGGAAGAACCCTAGCTTCTCTTGGTTTCCGCCGCGAGAGGAGAAGAACCGCGCCGTCGCGAGGGAGAAGGGGAGAAACAATTTCGGGAGAAATTGTTTTGGGTTTTGGAAAATCAAAACCTAATTACCTTTAATATATAAGGGTTTTATTCCAAACTATACTATATCCTTATTTAACTCTATTTGAGATTAACATAAATCTCTTATCCCAGCTGGTCAAGCCGGTTTGGCTTGGTTTGGTCCGACCCGAGGTCGCGGGTTCGAACCTCTTCTCCAACACTTTTTGCTTAAACTTCTTTGGTTTTGTAAAAATACTAAATGACCTCCAAAAATTACGTAAAAATACTCTAAAAATTCTTAAAAATCTCTAGAATATTTTAAAGGCATTCCCAAATATTTTTATGGCCCTTTAGAACTTGAAATGGGAAAAATTGGGTCGTTACAGAAAGGAAGGGTGTTTGCTATCTTGGTAGATCGTCACCCACACGAAGTCCAAGAAGAGGAGAGGAATATAACAGAAGATCAAGAGGCCTTTAGCTACAAAGGAAAGGTATAACTAGTTCTTTAATTTCGCTGCATAATTAGTTTAGTTTTCTTTGTATCGATTTTGAATACAAACACAAGAGACCAACGATCTTGTACTTCGATCAAGGTGTGCTTTGATCTGTCAAGAACTTACTTGATTGATCAAACACATGTCTGATCGAACATGCGGGTTGCTAGGAAAAGTTCTGTACTTGTACAATTTTTGTACAGGGGAATTGAAACAGAACGGAATTCCAGTGCCTTCATCTGGGTTCCATCACTGCTGCAATATTGTCAAGTCCTTGGCCTTTGCCTCCTTAGTCGTGTGGGACATTGCAGAAAAACACTTCATTCTGAAGTCATGTAGTGCCCAGGACTTATCGACTAGGTCTGATGAGGCTTTTTTCTTCAGGGCAATCTCGGTATGTACTTAGGACTTGACGACGAGCAGGCACACCTTGAGTTCCTTTTGGTTCGAGCAGTGAAGATCCACGGCTTTCAGTACCTCTGCTAAGGCTTTCTCCTTCTTAGTAAGTAGTTGAGTTTGGTGGTTCACCTCTAGCCGTAGCTGCTGGATCTCTCGAATCATGATCCAAGGATGAGATTCCGACTCCATTAATATGGTGGGATTCGCCGGAGGAAGATGAGAAAGAGGCACAATAGAGACAAGGGATAGGCGGGTGCTAGAAGTCGTTGGTCCTTTTAAAGAAGGATCATGTGACATAAGCCATATGATCGCATTGAGAGATGAGCCACCCCTAGGACTATTGGATCAAGAGGTTGGTGAATAGTCACTAATCCGGTGGTAAGGTGGAGCCCGCCCGACAGAAGGTCAAGGTGGTTAGCACACCGGGAGTTCGTCCGATCGGGCGACCCATCTGTCAGATCGGCACGGGGGATACCCGACCCGACACTACGACAACTCGGCCAGATACCGAGCTTCCGACGCTCAAAAGGCTCAATTATGGAGGAACGGAGGCCGAGCGACCGTCCCGCTCGGTCGAACAGCAGACACATCCCCGACCAAGTAGGCATGGCTCCCTCACTCGACAGGGCAGAGCCAAGATAGCAGACCATTGGCCGAGCGGGCATCCCGCTCGGCCCAGTCGCGATATCGCCGGACGATAGACTGGTCGAGCGACTCCCCCGCTCGACCTAGTAACTGACAAAAGGAGCAGCTGGTGATATCCTTCTGGGAACTCGCGCTACTGGCAGACGACATGGTCAAGCGGAGGATCGTACTGTAGAAGCTTTCGCTGTCTTGTCAGAGATATGCTCAGGCTGTTAAGGTATGGTGCCAGGGATGCTTTATTGACACATCCTTTCATGGTAAGCTTTAAGAAGCATGCACACCTTGACAAACGTGCACATGCGCTCCCGGGGACCCTATATAAGGAGCCCCAAAGCTTCATCGGAGATATGCTCACTACTGTAGCTCTCTTCTCTATTTTATTCGCTTGCCACCGATGACTGACTTGAGCGTCGGAGGGCCATCACCGGGGAACCCCTCCCTGGGTCGCTACTAAAGACTTGTGGTTGCAGGCTTAGCTTGTTGGAGGTCCACATCATCTTTAGTCTACATCTAGTCAATGTGAGTGCCATCTCCCCAGGGTCCGTCGACATGACTCTTGGACAGGATCAAATTTGGTGATCCTCCGAGGCGCCTCCGCACCTTCACTGTGGAAGGCGCCTTCCATGGCTAGAAGGCGCCTTTAATGAACAGTACGAAGGAGTCTTCCAACCCTATGGAAGGTGCCTTCGACCAGGCTGAGTTTAGCCGTTGCTAAAGAATAAGGCTTTATCCTTTGGCGCCTCGCCGGAGGCGCCTTCCAACCTATTGGAGGTGCCTTCCAGCTATGGATAACTTTTCCCAGGGGCTATAAAAAAACCCCTGGACCTAGGAAATAGAGTAACAACTTCTGTACTTATTTCCTAGCTACTTTCTGAGCTTCCAACGAGTGTAAGAGGCTTCTCCACCTTCAAAGAAAGAGATCTTTAGTGCGTTTACTTGCCTTGGATTAACAACCTCCCCAGTTGTAACCAAGTAACTCTTTTGACCTCATTTTTTTTTTATTGTTCATTTATTATGTTTTTTACTACTAATCTGAGTTAAAAGTCGAAGAAGATTTTTTAACATCCAGTTCACCTCCCCTCCCTTCGGCCTACCTAGGCCAACAGTAACCACATTAAGCAATAAACTCTTCAAGTATTTCATAAGAAAAATTGCAGGTCTACTTCAGAGAAGATTTGCCAAGTAAAAATTTCAAGGATTTTGTAAGTTAGTTTTCAAAGAAATTTTCAAACCACTTTTCAAAACATATATTTGAAAAGTATAAAAGCATTTTCAAACTATCTTCAAAGACATTTTACGAAGCATTTCCACATTCAAGATCATTTTAAAAGTAATAATGTTCATAAAAAGGTGCTTTTTCAAATACTTTTTTTTTTTAAATTTGTATGTATTTTGTAAAACATATTTCAAAGTATTTTCAAATCAAATTTTGAAAGCCAGTTTTGAGAGTATTTGCAAGACCTTTTTCAGAATAATTTCAAGGTAATTTTTAACCATAAATTTTAAAATATTTTTCTAAAACTTTGCAAGGATTTTGTACAACATTTTAAAAGAATTTAAGTAAAATAATTTTGAAAACATTTAAAAAATATTTTTCAAAGTACCTTTCAATTTTTTTAATTGTCCAAATAGATTCACCCCTTAACTTGATATTACTTTAAAAATAATATTCATCTAAAAATAGTTCTTAAATGTCTAATGTTTAGTTACTAACTAACTACTAGAAGATAACAGTATTCACTTCCTTAGTCAAATTAATTATGTTAATTTAGCTAGTGATTTACTAAAATGGACCACTTAACTTGATCAATGTATTTTTTTTATTAACGCCCAGATTTATTTTGATGCACTGATGTAAACATCTAAAGTCCAGCTAAAGTCCTAAGCATCTCACACCATTCTGTGTTGTTGAATACACAAGCAAGGTAATCATAGTGTGCTTGCGAGATGTTTGCTGCCTAAAACTATAGGATCATGATTTCTAAGGGAAGTCCTAAGCTAAGCCCATAACAATTTTGAAACACTAGAAAAATAGGAATTTTGAGAAAATATAATTAATAAATTTTCCTAGAATTTTAAAATTGGTTAAGGAGAAACACATCTTATCCTTTAATTATATGTTCAAAAAGAATTTACTAGATTATCAAAATAATAAGTAACTACCAGATATATAAACTAAATAAGTCAAGTAGATAAGTCAAGTCAAGTAAACAATATATACAAGTGCACTGAATAAGGTCTAATTATCATCAGTAGGTGGAGGTGGGGGCTGATCAGTCACACATATGGCCTGAAGTATAACCTGCGTCTGTTGGTCAATTTGCCTGAATCCAATAGTCATCTCATCACGGAGAGAGGTGAAACCCTCTGAGATTGATTGCCATATCTGTGTGGAAGACTCCTCTAGTTTGGCAAGGCTCTTATCTATGGAGAGTGAGGTTGAAGGCTGGGTCGTGATTAGAAGAGTTGTAAAGTGTTGGAACCCCAAGATATTTTGATATGATCAAACAAGTTGAGTTAGGTTTGTTGAGTTAGGTCATGTTTGGTTTAACCCTTGTGTCTAAGTGTGCAGGAGCTTAGGAGCACAGGAAGTTGAGCGGAAGACGTGGCTAGCGAGAAGGACGACACCGGAGAGAGCCGACGGCTTGGTGCGTCCGAGGGACACGGCGCCATGGAAGAGTACACCGGTGGACGAGAAGAACGTACACGACGTTCGAGGGACGAGAAGACAGGGAGGAAGGCTGCTCGAGGAGAAGACCGGAACTT
This sequence comes from Zingiber officinale, assembly GCF_018446385.1. Taxonomy (NCBI): domain Eukaryota; kingdom Viridiplantae; phylum Streptophyta; class Magnoliopsida; order Zingiberales; family Zingiberaceae; genus Zingiber; species Zingiber officinale. The sequence goes on along the minus strand of NC_056005.1, from coordinate 22,391,122 downwards.
AGGTTCGGGTGAGCCATATTCTGGATGACCGAGATCACCCAAGCTAACGGAGCTGGAGCTAAAGACTTGGACTGAGGCGAGCTGAAATGAAGCAGAGGACCCGTGTCACGCCCCCAAAGGAGTCCTTACCGAAAAATTTCGGCAGCATCTCCCCTGTACCGGTGACAATATGAGGCAAACATACATACAAAATACATCAGCCACATACGGCTGGAATATATATATACACAACCACGCAGTTATATAATCAGCCCACTCGGCTGGAACAGAAATAAACACAACCACGCAGTTATATGATATATATGAATCAGCCCACACGGCTGAACAAAAATCAACACAGCGGAAACCTCAAACAACGATCACAAAACACAAATCAACTGACTGCGAGCCGACTCGGCTTGACACAAGAATATCAGACCAAATACAATAGAATACAAATACATAAACAAGTACAAAACCTAAAATACAAATAACGTAAGAAATACCGAAATCGTAAGATCGTCCTCGAATGTGACGTGGAACTGGCGGACAGGATCTCCAGCCGACTCCATAAATCCTTTACCTGCTACCTGGTGAAATTACCAATATACGGGGTGGTGAGTATAAAGACTCAGCGGGTAATAGACTGATAGTGCATGAGTATAAGTAAAGAACTAGAGATGCAAAGGTATACAGTCTCGTATGGAAATAGCAGATACTACAGTGATATCATAATAAGTGTCCATACCTGAAACCATATCCTAGGCTAGTAAGGGAAGGTAGATGTAGCAAAGTCCTGCTACAGTACTGCTCATAACTACATGGTATCATGTGAGGTATATACAGGTCAATGGTAAGTAAGCCAGTGTCTAAACACATATCACGGGTATAAATCTCAACCTATGTAAGCATAACAGCATAAATAAACAACAGCAGCATAATTTAGCGACAGCAGCATAGATAAGCAACAACAGCATAAGTAAACAACAGTATCAGCAGGTATAATAATAACAGCGTATGCACGAATGGTCACTCCTGCCCACCCCTCAAGTCCATGACCCCAGTATGGACGAGAGGCCGGGACAATGACAGACTGTACACCACTCCAGCTACCACTACTCTCGAGTGGCCGAGGGGACAGTTGCATAGTAGCTGAATAGCTACGTCTGCGACGGGGTCCCTGCTGCCCGCGACTCCAGCAAACACTACCCATGAGTGTGCGAGTGGGGGGCACGACAGGACAAGCGGCACGCTCCAAGCTACCACTACCCATGAGTGGCCGAGCGTGCGGCCCAAGCCAACGACCGTCTCAACCACAAGGGAGCCAAAGTCGGCTATGCATGCAATGACATGATGCGAATAATGCAACAGTCATCATATATATATAACAGGAAATCAGGTATGCTACATGAATCCGCATGCTCAATACTAAGCATAAATAAACAGTAATCAAACAGGTAAGCATGACATCTAGTATCCATATAAACAGAAAACAGGTATGCTACATGAAGCCAGCATGCTCAGCAAGGTGTGTAAATAAACAGTAATCAAGGCAGGTAAACATGGTATCAGGTGTCCATATATCCAATATCTACTATCTAATGTCTGGTATCTGGTATCCAATACCTAGTACTATAGTATCTGCTAAATATCATGAATAGCAACGAGAGACTGTATAGATACAGAAACGAGTAGCTCAAAGATCGAGTGGAAGTATCAAACGCAAGAAGAATAAGAGTGGAGTCAAGATAGATACAGCAACTATCTGAACATAACGCTCATGCACTAGGATCAAAATACTAAAGAGATAAAGCAAGAAGTACCCGCCTTAAATTTGTCGATCGTGATCCGGAAATCTCACTTCGAGACACTCATCTCAAACCAAAGTCCTGCAATCATATAATGTATTTAGCTAGTTACATATGAAGCAAATAACTAAACAACTTTCCCCCACCTAATTAGGATAACTCTAAAACATGATTATGGATTAATCCTCCAACTAACCTTAATCATAATAGAACCTAATTAGATTAGGTTTACCATGCATCATCTTTATAGCTTCCCAAATTAACTCATCATTTAATCCAATACAAATCCATCTCTAAATCACCAATCCACTATGTAATATAGTCAATTTCTACAATCCATTAATCCATCATAAATTGCACGCTAGGCACAACCTAACCAACTCTGTAATCAAATAACAAATCTGAAACAGAAATGGAATAACACTGTGATAATAATACGCTAATCAGATCTTACCTCCAAATCCAATGCACTACTGTGATTTCCTAGACCAAGTGAAGTCATTTCCTTCTGCATTCATCATCCCCAAATTAATATTTAGGATGGTTCCTACACTCCGCCAAGATCCACAACAAAATCTGCCCTGTATCAATCTATATCTTAATCATTTACCCATTACTCTACCGATCTCTTACCTCTATAGCATGAATCCTTGGCACCTTCTCTGTGATGAATCCATCCAACATCCTAACCGCCACAAGAATGCTACACTGCTGTGGTAAACATCTTCTTGTGACAGAACTCATCGTCAAACCAGGGACCAAGTATTCTGGCGATCAGAGGCGATCAATGGTGAGCAACTCATTCTCATAGCTGAATCGGACCAAGGAAAAGGAAGCTAGGGCTCGGATGTTGGCGTGGATCGGTGCTGGCGATTGACAGCATCAACACCGTGGATTGCAGTGCTCCGCAGCCGAGAGAGGAGAGGAGATGCCACCCCTACTGGTAGCGGCACTGATCGAGGTCTCCAAGCGAGAGGGAGAGTTAGCCCTAACCTCCCCTTTGCGTCGATCCTTCCTCCGATGACAGCGGCACGGCGTTGGGCGGTGTCTACCGAAATTGGGCAGAAATGATGCAAGAACAGCTAGGGCTCCCGACACCGATGATCAAGCAGCGACAACCAATGGTTCGCGGTGGGATCGGAGAAAATCCGCAGATGGCGATGGAGAGGCGAAGCTCTGTGGCGATCGGCGATGAATCGAGACCGCAAGAGGGCGGCAGTGGAGATCGGAGAGGCTGGAAGCTATCGAACGGTGTCAGTGATCGACAACCAAGGGCTCATCGGCGTCGGAGGTCTTGGGTAGAGAGGGTCGCTGAGAGAGAGGAGAAGGCGAAGGATCGAGAGAAGGAGATGGATCGAGGAAGAGGGGATCGGGCGAATTCGGCGTGTGTGAGAGAGGAGGATCGGGTGAAGAGAAGGAATTTAGGTTTTATATATAACTAACTTTGGTTTAGTTAATTAAACCATAAGTTAAATCCTCAATCAACTCCCACAAAAGGGATAGTCCAAACAAGCTTTTCTCGTCCCTATTATTTTATCCCCGCAAACTACCACATACGAGCTCCAATTAAATCCCAGAAAATTCCTAAAAATTCCTGAAAAATCCAATAAGATTATTTGTCCAATAACCATATTATTTAAATATTATTTGAGTGCTGTATTTTACATTCTCCCCCACTAATAAAAATTTGGTCCCCAAATTTACTGCTCAACTCAGGGATCATCATTCAAGGGTAACAACCAAATAACATACTCATAGATCACTCCATCCGAGTATTAAGAATAAATCTCCATTCGTAAGAGATGACTCTGTGGGTTATGAGCTCACTTTGCTTCCGCTACGCCCACACTTCTATCTAATCAACTATGGGTAAATCAACTACCATATTGTATTAAATCAAGATTAGATTACATAATCTTGATTTATTAAAATTAGATTTATAATATATTTTTATTTCCAAAATAGCATTATAATATATGTAAATTTATGTCATGTTCATACCATATTGTATGCCTTGTAGATGCATTAATTATGACATGATGACCATGTGATTTCAGCTGTGTACCTGCATTTACCTCACTCTATATCCGTGGAACCAGCTCTAGGGGCCGCTGATGTGGTGGTTCCACATTTTTTTTTTATTAATTATGATATGATTAGATGTTGTCATGCGTGTGATGTGAATAGATCTTACCATATGTGTGATGTGTCATGCTATGTCATGCGTGCAATGTGTCATGTCATCATTTATGCCATACGTGCAATGTGCCATGCCATCATTAATGCCATGCGTGTAATGTCATGTAGATAGAATATTTGCATGATGTAGATAAAACCAAATCCCTTACACAATATTAAAACATACACCTTCCGTTAATATGGTAAGAACCAGAGTTTAAGTTCTTGTTTGAGTTGTTGGTCAAAGTCAAGCTTAAACTTAAAATTAAATATGTTTAAACCATAGAGATGCAATATCATGATTAACGAGTCAGTTTTAAATTTGAAGCATTGATTTGTTATGCCAAAGCCATGATCAATGTGGATAGAGGTGAAATTGGGTGATATGCATTTGATGCATACTTGTTAATGTGTTAACAACTCGATGTTTATGCAAAGATCAATTAGTTGCCAACATAATGTGATAGTTGCATATAAGTGATATGCAATTGGTAAACTTGTTACCTACTGTTATAGCAAAGAATGACTTGTTGGCTAAAATCAAAGTTATTCTTATTTGTAGTGGATATCAACCCACTTGGAGAAAACCTACCATCTTCCGAATTTAAAAATAAGAATATTTGAATTTGATAAATAAGTGAGCTTTTATGTAAATTATTTACATAAATAATATTATGTTTCTCATACATTTTTTTTTGTATTTCTAGGTTAATCATTTAATTATGACTTTTGTTAATCTGCGTTCGATTTTGGACTCGAATAAACTAACTGGGTCGAACTTCTTAGACTGGTTTTGAAATTTGAGAATTATTTTCAAAGATGAGAAACTAGCTTATATCCTTGATTAGCCTCTTCCCACAAGTCTTGATGCTGATGTAACTATGAAGTAATTATTGGCCCTTCAGAAACATAAGGATGATTTTGTACTTGTAAGTTGTATCATGCTAGCTGCTATGACTCCTAAACTACAGAAACAACATGAGAATTTAGATGCTTATGATATTAGTTATCATCTTCATGAGCTGTTTGATGAGCAAGCTAGATCTGAAAGATTTGAGATCTCTAAGCTTCTCTTTTGCTTAAAGATGCAAGAGGGTTTGTCCGTAGTACAATATGTACTAAAGATGAATGGTTACATAGAGCATTTAGTATTACTCGATTTTACAATATATCATGAGTTAAGTATTGAATTAATTCTACATAGTTTACCGAAAAGTCATTCATAATTTGTAATGAACTATTGGATGAACAATTTGGAATCGACCATTCCCGAGATGATTAATATGCTCAGATTGTAAAGCCATCTATTAAAGGCGAATAAAAAATTGTGATATTAGTAGACTCCTCTAAGAAAGGTTCTAAGAGGAAACCAAAACATCAGGCTAAGGGGAAGAGCAAAAAGGACAAGATAGTAAAACCAGCAGCAAAGGGCCCATGCCATCATTGTGGCAAGATGAAACGGCCCACCTTCTATACTGGCTAGGCTGTAAGGCCTGGGGTTACATTATGCTATGCTAAGCTATATCTTAAGGTACGGAAAACTGCGTTAATTCAAAATTTTGCTAGCCAATACAATTTCTTCTGCTACTTTCTATTAGATCTGAAATTCATGTTTAAACAAAGGAGCCAATACAACACTTTGAATACTACTCCTATGCTAAAGGAGGTAATCTAGGCTTCACATATGATCAAGGGCTGAAATGAGGGGTTTCCAACTGTTATCAGGCCTCCCAATCGATCAGTGGATCGATTAGAGTGGTCTGATCGGTCCACTGATCGATTCAGCTCGCTACTGTGCACGGGGTAAATTCTGGATCGATCGGCTGATCGATCCAGGCTTGTCAATCGATCCAGTGATCGATTCCAAAGCTCTCTGTTCACGAGGATAATTCCCCGATCGATCCAGTGATCGATTCCAGAGCTTACTGTTCGCGACAATAGCTCCGATCGATTGGCTGATCGATTGAACTTAGTCCAATCGATCGGCTGGTCGATCCAGAAGCTTACTGTTCGCGGAAATCAGCTCTCAATCGATCAACCGATCGATTGAGGTCCCTCCAATCGATCGGTCGATCGATTGGAGTTTCTGATTTCGCTGCAGAACTATGATTTCAGAGCTCGAACATACACAACTCAATATAATAAACCTAAAATGCTTAGAGAACATTGTAATAGGTCTACACTAACATTATGCATGATCTACTACCCATCATTAAGCTAGATAGTGTCCTAGGCATGGCATAAGCATGGTTTCATAATTCAGAATTCTTAAACATTCCAAAGGTGCATAAACATTAAAAAGAACAAAGGTTCTAATTCTTTAAATTTGCTAGTTCCCAAGGGTCTTCATTCCAAGTTTCTGCCCACACACATCTTCGTAGCATTGACCTCCAGCCTCCGCTAATCCATCCTTCCTTTACCTTTATCTGCAGTATAAGGAAAAAGAAGTATCTGTAAGCTTGGGAGCTTAGTAAGAAACCATCTACCTCACAAAACATGCATACGATGCAATTTATGCATTTAGAACATGCTATTTGAAATATGTGTTGAACATGCTAAAACATGCATTCTGGCATACAAAACATAGAGAGCAAAAACTGATCATGGCAATATCTTCTAGTATCAACAAGATAGAACTAAACTAATACAATAGCTAACTGATATAAATCCTGAACTGTAATCACACAACTAAATTGTGAAGCTTTGAAAAACTATATATCATAAATAGATGAAAATACTAATCATGCTGCTGATGGGCCCGGCAACTGTACTTGTTATGCGCGCATCTCCAACTAGACTCGGGGTTGCAAGTCCCAAATTTAGTAGAGTTACTAGGTTATCTAAACCTAGGGATGACTATGGGAGCCCAACCCAATGGACATTCAGTCCAGTACAGTGCCACTGCTAAAAGTAAAATATTGAACATAAGCTAATAATTCTTGTCTTGCTTTTACTAGGTTGTCTGAACATAGAACTAGGTTATCTAAACCTAGAGGCGACTGTGGGAGCCTACCCATTGGACCGTAGTCCCATAAAAGTTGTAGTAAAACTAAATGTGCTATAAAATGCTTCTACTGCATTTCTCTAACTATTGAAATGCCTATGGTGGCATTCTACTGAGCTAAGCATTAAAGCAAACACTTGGTGTGCGCTAATTTACACCCGATATGCTGAAATTCTGTAAATGACTAAACTAATGCATAAAATGTACGAAAAGCTACTTATACTGCAGGTGAGGGGCTTCTTACCTCCTGCGCTAGATTTCCTTACAATCCAATCATTAGATTTTCCGGAAAGACGATCTTCTCGACGATCCTCCTACGTCTTTGTGTTCTTCTCACCGAGGGGAGCGCCCTCGTACCGGAGTTATCGCCGGAAAGTGCTCCTATAGCCCTTGGGACGGAACCCTAGCCTCCTTTGGCTTGATGCGCCGAGAGAAGAAGAGAAAGGAGAGGGGCGGCGTGTAAGGGTTTGAGGGAGAGGAAGTTGCGTTAAAACAATTCCCCACTTAATAATTTTTCTATTTATATTAAGTGGTTAATTCACCCAACTTAAATATAAATATAATTGATTCCCTTTTCTTTCAGCACGGCCCTGCTGGGTTCACTTGGTTACTAGAGTTATCTATAAGACTTAGAGTCCTATGGGTCTCGGGATCAATTCCCGCTTATGCTATTTTACGTTTCTATTTATTTTTGCTACTTCCACTACTCTAAAAATTCCATAAAAATATCCTAAAATTCCAGAAAAATAGTAGGATATTTATAAAAGTCTTTTGAGAATTTTTGGGCGTTATAATCCCCCATATCTTATAAAAAGTTCGTCCTCGAACTTAGAATAACTCTGGGTACTTCCATCTCATGCTCGCTTCTGTCTCCCAAATTGTCTCTTCTGCTGTGTGAGTTTGCCAAATAACTTTTACTAATGGTACTTCCTTGTTCCGTAATTTCTTAACTGCTCGGTCTATTATCTGAATAGGCCGACTATCATAGCTGAGGTCTTCGTGGACTTGTACCGACTGGGGCTCAATCACCTGGGTGGCATCTGGAATGTGCTTCTTCAGCATAGAGACATGAAATACATTATGGATAGCTGACATTTCCTAGGGTAGCTCTAGCTCATAGGCTACCTTGCCAACTCTCCTAGTGATAAGGTATGGTCCCACATATCTGGGACTTAGTTTGCCCTTCTTCCCAAAACGTATTACTCCCTTCATGGGAGCCACTATGAGGAATACTGTATCCCCAACTGAAAACTCTAGGGGTTTGCGCCGTGTATCAGCATAGCTTTTCTGACGGCTCTGAGCTGTCTCTATCCTCTGGCGGATCTGCTATATAGCTACTGTGGTATCTGCTACTAGATCTGTTTGAAGTTCTAGTTCTTTCTGTTCACCACTCTCATACCAGCAGATTGGAGACCTACACCTCCGTCCATAGAGAGCCTCGTAAGGTGCCATACCGATAGTGGCCTGATAACTGTTGTTGTATGCAAATTCTGCTAAACTCAGATATTTGCACCAACTTCCCTTGAATTCTAGGCCACATGCTCAGAGCATATCTTCAAGTATCTGATTTACTCGCTCCGTCTGACCATCTGTCTAAGGATGGAAAGCTGTGCTAAATTTTAACTTAGTGCCCAATGCTGATTGTACACACTCCCAGAAGTGTGATGTGAATCTGCTGTCTCTGTCTGAAATAATGGTCCGTGGGACTCCATGCAGTCTGATAATCTCCTTGAGATACAACTGAGCTAGCTGCTCCATGGAATAGGTTATCCTGATAGCTAAGAAGTGAGCTGATTTAGTCAACCTGTCGACTATTACCCAGATGACATCAAAATCATTCGTGGTTCTGGGTAATCCCACTATGAAATCCATGCAAATATCCTCCCACTTCCATTCTGGGATCTGAATGGGCTGCAGGACTCCTCCTGGTCTCTGGTGTTCTGCCTTGACCCTCTGGCAGGTCAGATAGGTACTGACATATCTAGCGATGTTTCTTTTCATCCCAGGCCACCAAAAATGTTTCTTCAAGTCTTGGTACATTTTTGTGGAACCAGGATACATCACATAAGGAGTCCTGTGGGCCTCGTCTAGAATCTTCCTCCGTAGTTCCTCCTGATCTGGAACGGATAGTCTGTCACCAAAATATAATACCCCACTTTCGGACAGTCTGAACTCTCCACTTTCTGATTCCGCTAACCCTTGCTTGATTTTCTGAATTTCATGGTCCTGCTCCTGAGCTGTCTGGATGTCACCAAGCAAGGTGGATTCTAACGTCATAGTAGAGAGCTGCCCCACTATAAGTTCGAGACTGAAATTTGTGATCTCCCTCTGTAGGGGCGGTGACATGGCTGCTAGAGCTAGTAAGGTAGCACTGGACTTCCTGCTAAGTGCATCTGCCACCTTATTGGCTTTTCCTGGGTGGTAGAGGATATCTATATCATAGTCCTTGACCAGCTCGAGCCATCTGCGCTGTCGCATATTTAGATCCTTTTGAGTGACGAAATACTTCAAACTCTGATGATCTGTATACACTCTACACTGAGCTCCATACAAGTAGTGTCTCCAAATTTTGAGAGCGAACACGATTGCTGCAAGCTCAAGATCATGAGTAGGATAGTTCCTCTCATAGTCTTTGAGTTGTCTGGAGGCATAGGCGATCACCTTGCCATTTTGCATCAGTACTGCTCCTAGTCCCAACTTAGAGGCATCACTATAGATGTCAAAGCTGTCTGTGTTTTCTGGTAGAGCCAGAATGGGAGCACTGGTCAATCTCCTCTTTAGCTCGCTGAAGCTGTTCTCACAGTCCTCTGTCCACTGAAATTTTATGTTCTTTATGGTAAGAGATATCAGTGGGGAGGCTATCCTGGAGAAGTCCTCTACGAATTTTCTGTAATAGCCCGCTAGTCCTAGGAAGCTTCTGATCTCACTGGCGTTCTTTGGTCTTTTCCAGTTACTCACAACCTCTATCTTGCTGGGGTCTACCATAATACCATCCTTGGAGATGATGTGACCCAGAAAGGCTACCTGATCTAGCCAGAATTCACATTTCGTGAACTTGGCGTACAGCTGGTTCTGCTGAAGAGTCTGCAATACTATTTCCAGGTGCGCTGCATGTTCTTCCTGAGTTCTGGAATAGATAAGAATGTCGTCGATGAACACGATGACAAACTTATCTAAGTATTCCCTGAATACTCTGTTCATGAGGTCCATGAAAGTAGCTGGAGTGTTCGTCACGCCAAAGGGCATGACTACGAACTCGTAATGTCCGTATCTGGTCCTGAAGGCTGTCTTGGGTATATCACCTTCTTTAACTCTAACCTGGTGATATCCTGACCGGAGGTCTATTTTGGAGTACACTGCTGCTCCCTTTAGCTGATCAAACAGGTCATCTATTCTGGGAAGAGGATACCTGTTCTTGATCGTGATTTGGTTCAGTGCTCTGTAATCTATACACAGGCGCATGCTCTCGTCCTTCTTCTTCACGAACAATACAGGCGCTCCCCATGGTGAATGACTAGGACGTATGAAGCCCTTGTCAAGCAGCTCCTGTAGTTGCTCATGAAGTTCCTTCAGTTCGGCTGGAGCCATGCGATAGGGTGCTTTGGAGATGGGATTTGTACCGGGTATAAGCTCTATCTCAAATTCTATCTCCCTGTCTGGTGCTAGGCCTGGTAATTCCTCAAGAAAGACTGATGGGTAGTCACATACGACTCAGACCTCCTCTAGCTTTCGGTCCTTGTCCTGGCTGGTACTGACTACATGTGCTAAGAACCCCATACATCCTGAATCCATTAGTTTTTGTGCTTTCAGAGCTGAGAGAAATTTCTTGGCCTTTCTCTTTGGTTCTCCGATGAACCCAAACTACACTCCTGCTTCGGGTTGGAATACAACTCTCTGTTTACGGCACTGTATGGAGGCGCCGTACTTCGTCAGAAAGTCCATTCCCAAGATAACGTCGTAGTTGACCATATCTAATATTATCAGATCACCAAAAAGCTCTCTGTCTGCTATGATGATCGGCACTGCTCGGAGCCAGTGCGTGGACGCCATAATTCCTCCCGAAAGTAACGTCGTCAAAAATTGGCTATTGAGTACCTCTGGAGGTATTGCCAACTTTTCGGCGAATGCCCTGGATATATAAGAATGGGTTGCCCCAGTATCGAATAAGACAGTTGCACTTTGCTGTAAAATACTAATCTGACCTGTAACAACTGTCGAGACATTCGCTACGTCCTCTCTGGTGAGTGAGTAGATCCTCGCATTCGTTGTGGCTGAGGGGGCTTCTAATCTGCCCTGGCTGATGTGTGGACCTTCTAAAGCAGCCTGCATCTGATGCAACTGTGCTGGCTTGACTTCGTACTGAATCGGCTGTGGTGGAGGAAAGCTGGTCTTGTTTGGGCATTGTTTAGCCATATGCCCTTCCTGGCCACATTCGAAACATCCTCGAGTGCCCTTGTGACAAACTCCTGGGTGAAATTTTCCACAAGTGGAACACTTGGGATAGCTGGGCTGTTTACCAGCTGGTCCTCCTTTTGGGTAACTCCCTGGTTTGCGTTTGTTGCTGGAGTTCCCTTTCCAGTTAGAACCGTGGGAGCTGTGGCCCTGGTGTTTCTGAGCACCTGAGCCTCCTTGACCTTTGGACTCTGAGAAGGCTTACTTCTGCTACTTGATGCTGTTTTGGTAATGCTCGGTGGTCAGAGCACTGCTTACTAGTTCTTCTGTGGTTTGCGGCCTACGGACACCGCTGGCCACATTCATTGCTATTTCCGGCCTCAACATCTTGAGCATCAACCGGATTCGTTCCCTTTCCGTGCTGACTAGTTCAGGGCATAGACGAGCCAGTCTGTTGAATTTCCTCGCGGCCTCCTCAACTGAAAGGTTGCCCTGACGAAATTCAGTGAACTCATCGTAGTGGCGGTTTGTGACCCGCATGTGGAAGAACTCCTCGAAGAATTCCCTTTCGAAGTCAGCCCATGTCATCTGATTCATCGGGCGCGCTTAACTTTTCCCACCACATACGTGCCTCCTGTCGTGCGTAAAGAGGCGACTTCACCTACTCATGTTCGCTAGTCCGAAGCTCCATCGCATTCTCCAAGTTGTTTTGAACCGGGCTTGAGCATCCCATGGTTCACCGGTGCTTGAGAAATTCTCTGCTTGACTTTCGCCACCGGATCGATAGACTTCTCTCGGATCCCCGCCGGGCCACTGCTGCAGTTGATCAGGAACCTCCGCTACACCGGAGTTGCTAAGTTAGGCTCTGGAGTGACAGTGGGGGTGTTCTACTGATTAGCCCTTAAAGTGGCTATTTCCTGTTGCTGTTAAGCTAATTGCTGCTGTAACTGAGCCACTACTGCTGTAAGGTCTGGAGGAGGCACTGAACTGCCTGCCTCGTACTGGGGCTCAGTGGTTGGTGCCCTTCTAGCTGGGCGTCTTCGTGCCATTTCTAGAGACATAGAGGACATATATAACTAATACCATCATAATTGCGTAATTATTGTTATCATGTTAAATACTATCATAAACAAACATGCTTTAGTTATCTCTAAACATGAAACAAGAAACATAAATAAAGTGAGAGATGTTCTTACTTGGAAGTTGCAGGTTCAATGCTGATGTGTGTGTAGGAAGTATGGAACTTTGCTCTGATACCATTCTGTAACGACCCACCTTCTATACTGGCTAGGCTGTAAGGCCGGGGGTTACATTATGCTGTGCTAAGCTATATCTTAAGGTGCGGAAAACTGCGTTAATTCAAAATTTTGCTAGCCAATACAATTTCTTCTGCTACTTTCTATTAGATCTGAAATTCATCTTTAAACAAAGGAGCCAATACAACACCTTGAATACTACTCCTATGCTAAAGGAGGTAATCTAGGCTTCACATATGATCAAGGGCTGAAATGAGGGGTTTCCAACTGTTATCAGGCCTCCCAATCGATCAGTGGATCGATTGGAGTGGTCTGATCGATCCACTGATCGATTCAGCTCGCTACTGTGCACGGGGTAAATTCTGGATCGATCGGTTGATCGATCCAGGCTTGTCAATCGATCCAGTGATCGATTCTAAAACTCTCTGTTCGTGAGGCTAATTCCCCGATCGATCCAGTGATCGATTCCAAAGCTTACTGTTCGCGACAATAGCTCCGATCGATCGGTTGATCGATTGAACTTAGTCTAATCGATCGGCTGGTCGATCCAGAAGCTTACTGTTCACGGAAATCAGTTCTCAATCGATCAATTGAGGTCCCTCCAATCGATCGGTCGATCGATTGGAGTTTCTGATTTCGCTACAAAACTCTGATTTCAGAGCTCGAACATACACAACTCAATATAATAAACCTAAAATGCTTAGAGAACATTATAATAGGTCTACACTAACATTATGCATGATCTACTACCCATCATTAAGCTAGATAGTGTCCTAGGCATGGCATAAGCATGGTTTCATAATTCAGAATTCTTAAACATTCCAAAGGTTCATAAACATTAAAAAAAACAAAGGTTCTAATTCTTTAAATTTGCTAGTTCCCAAGGGTCTTCATTCCAAGTTCCTGCCCACACACATCTTCGTAGCATTGACCTCTAGCCTCCGCTAATCCATCCATCCTTTACCTTTATCTGCAGTATAAGGAAAAAGAAGTATTTGTAAGCTTGGGAGCTTAGTAAGAAACCATCTACCTCACAAAACATGCATACGATGCAATTTATGCATTTAGAACATGCTATTTGAAATATGTGTTGAACATGCTAAAACATGCATTCTGGCATACAAAACATAGAGAGCAAAAACTGATCATGGCAATATCTTCTAGTATCAACAAGATAGAACTAAACTGATACAATAGCTAACTAAATAAATGCTAACTGATATAAATCCTGAACTGTAATCACACAACTAAATTGTGAAGCTTTGAAAAACTATATATCATAAATAGATGAAAATACTTATCATGCTGCTGATGGGCCCGACAACTGTACTTGCTATGCGCGCATCTCTAACTAGATCCGGGGTTGCAAGTCCCGAATTTAGTAGAGTTACTAGGTTATCTAAACCTAGGGATGACTATGGGAGCCCAACCCAATGGACATTCAGTCCAGTACAGTGCCACTGCTAAAAGTAAAATACTGAACATAAGCTAATAATTCTTGTCTTGCTTTTACTAGGTTGTATGAACCTAGAACTAGGTTATCTAAACCTAGAGGCGACTGTGGGAGCCTACCCATTGGACTGTAGTCCCATAAAAGTGTAGTAAGACTAAATGTGCTATAAAATGCTTCTACTGCATTTCTCTAACTATTGAAATGCCTATGGTGGCATTCTACTGAGCTAAGCATTAAAGCAAACACTTGGTGTGCGCTAATTTACACCCGATATGCTGAAATTCTGTAAATGACTAAACTAATGCATAAAACGTACGAAAAGCTACTTATACTATAGGTGAGGGGTTTCTTACCTCCTGCGCTAGATTTCCTTACAATCCAATCGTTAGATTTTCCGGAAAGACGATCTTCTCGATGATCCTCCTACGTCTTTGTGTTCTTCTCACCGAGGGGAGCGTCCTCGTACTGGAGTTATCACCGGAAAGTGCTCCTATAGCCCTTGGGATGGAACCCTAGCCTCCTTTGGCTTGGTGCGCCGAGAGAAGAAGAGAAAGGAGAGGGGCGGCGTGTAAGGGTTTGAGGGAGAGGAAGTTACGTTAAAACAATTCCCCACTTAATAATTTTTCTATTTATATTAAGTGGTTAATGTTAGGACCAAAAGTAGCTAGAGGGGGGGTGAATAGCTCGTCGCGTTCGCTCGGTGCTTGGCGTTGCTCGGCGTTGCTTGGCGTTGATTGTTTCTTCAAGAATATGCAGCGGAAAATACAGAAACAAATACACCCACGCTAACACTAGGATTTTACTTGGTATCCACCTCCAAAGGAGGTGACTAATCCAAGGATCCACACCACGCACGCACCCTCCACTATGAAACACTCATTTTCGGTAACTACCGAGGGCGGAGAAGCCCTACAAGACTCTCGGTACAAGAATAAGGAAAGGGAAACAAAATACAAGCACAAAGCTTACAATGAATGCAGAAAAACCCTAACCCTAGCTTCTCTTCTTGCCTTTGATCCGCCTCTTGACTCGGAGAGCTTCCAAGAACCTTCAAGAACTGGCGATCACGAGCTTTGAGAGTGTTTTGGAGGAGCTGGCGAAGATCTGAGATGAAACGGTGAAGAGATGCCGAAGGAAATGAACGCCTGCGGCCTTTATCGACGCCAACGGTCGGATCCCGATCGATTCGAATGTTCCCAATCGATCGGGGAGGCTTTGGATCGATCCACGGATCGATCCAGAGCGCCTCTGTGCTCTGGAAAAACGCCTGGATCGATCCACGGATCGATCCAGCGCTTATCGCGCGAAGCAGCCGCGTCCCAATCGATCCACTGATCGATTGGAACATCTGGATCGATCCACGGATCGATCCAGAGGCTCTCTGTTCGCTTAGGAGAAGCCTGGATCGATCCACTGATCGATCCAGCTCCTGGATCGATCCACTGATCGATCCAACACTTGGTTTTTGCCCAAAACCAAGTTCCAAGCCTCTCAAACCAACATCCGGTCAACCTTGACCTGTTGGTACATCATGCCTAGCATCTGGTCACTCCTTTGACCTGCTAGGACTTCCCACCAAGTGTCTGGTCAATTCCTTTGACCCACTTAGACTTTTCTATTCATGCCAAGTATCTGGTCACTCCCTTGACCTACTTGGACTTCCCAACACCAGATGTCCGATCATCCTTGATCCATCTGGATTTTCCCTTGCCTGGCTTCACTCACCAGGACTTTCACCTAGCTTCACTCACTAGGGTTTTCCATCTGCCTAGCTTCACTCACTAGGGCTTTCACCATCTGCCTAGCTTCACTCACTAGGGCTTTCACCTGGCTTCACTCACCAGGACTTTCACCTAGCTTCACTCACTAGGGTTTTCCTTCTGCCTGGCTTCACTCACCAGGACTTTCACCTAGCTTCACTCACTAGGATTTTCCTTCTGCCTGGCTTCACTCACCAGGACTTTCACCTAGCTTCACTCACTAGGATTTTCCTTCTGCCTGGCTTCACTCACCAGGACTTCCCTGTCAAGTATCCGGTCAACCTTGACCTACTTGACTCTTCTTCAATCAATTTCTTATTGTCAAACATCTAAACTCAAACCAAGACTCAGCTTGGTCACCCAGGTCAACCTTGACCTGAGGGATGTTGCACCAACAATCTCCCCCTTTTTGATGTTTGACAATACCACAATAACACTTACAATACCACATGTAAGTTAGGCTAATCCTATAGCCTCAATCTTCATGCCACTAGGTAATGAACATATAAATTAAGCTCTTCATTCTCCCCTACGAGGGCACACTCCCTCTAGGTAATTAAAGCCTAACTTACACCCATTCATAGGTCCTTTCATTCTCCCCCTATTGGCACACATCAACCCATCTTTGGGCACACATCAACCCATCTTTGGGCACACATCAACCCATGCCCCAATTTTGGGTACACATCAACAAATCCATTTGTTGACAACTCTCCCCCTAAAGAGTTACTCATCATTGTTCACAACATCACTCGTTGTGATCAACACGATAATGAAGGTCCCATACCCTTCATTTATCCTTAACTTCTCCCTCAATGTAGACAAATACCCAACCTTGAGCATTATCTAACCACTTGAGTTCCCACTTGAAATAATGAGGATATCCACTCCCCATTTCAAGTTCAAAAGCTCATACATGAGCATTTTCTTTAAAGAAGGTTAACCACCTTCCAAGGTTCATGAAAAGTAATTTTTCATGTCTTTAAAGAGTCCCTCCCCTAAAGACATGGTGACTTCTGTCATTGCACCAACAATGACTTGGAATTCCTAAACTTTTAGGAAACCCAAATTTTAGAAGTTTTGAGGTTTAAATGTTCAATATTTGAAACAACCTCAACCTAAACTTCTACTTAGTCTTCGTTAACCAATCCATCCTTGTTTTCAACATGAAAACACCCTTTGTATGTATACAAATGTATTTTAGGGGTTTGGAATGGTTACCTAGACTCAAAGAGGTTCAAAGATGCTGAAATCAAGCCTTCCCAGCCAAAATCAGCAACTTGGATCGATTGGAGTTGGGTTCCAATCGATTGAACCTTTCTGAATCGATCCACTGATCGATTCAGACTACCTGGATCGATCGGCTGATCGATCCAAAGAGCTTCTGCTCGCGGGAATTGCCGTTTGAATCGATCCATGGATCGATCGGAGCTCTGATAGTTGCTGAAATTCCATTTCAGTCAACTTCAGAAACCCCTAGAAAATTCTACAAAAATCCAAAAATCATGAAATTTCGTGTAGACATTATTTAGGGCATACTTAATCATGGAAAAATAGCTTTCTATGAAAATACATCATATTTTCAAAGATTGACATAAACTTGAAAACTTGCAAAAACTTTAGTGTTTTTCTTCAAGGTTGTGTCTAACTATTCAATGGTGATTACTATCAAAAGATAGCCTTCACCAAGGTTTTCCAAAAACATTTTAAAAACATTTTCAAAACCAATATCCCATCACATTCCTTGGTCTTAATGCACATGACTTGTACATTAGCTTTCCCAATGATGGGAAAACACATAACTATGTGTTTTGATGAACCTAAAACTCAAAAGAATACACTAAATCAACATCTTGAGTTTTGTTCATCTTCCTAACATCTCACTTGTATCTATTGTGGACAAAACACATACAAGTCATCTTAGAGGTCTTTGTGAAATGTAAAATTTGGTTTTGCCCTATTCTAGGGATCATGCATATCTATCTAGGCATTTTAGAGATATTAGACATCCACCCAGGATGTCACTTGTCAATAAGTGTCGTTAAATGTCATTCGTCCTTAATTACAAGGAATTAAACTTAATGCATGATTATGTTATGGCATACATCAAAAGAAAATAATTTTCAAAAGAAAATATCCTATTACTACATGATGTATGAATGTCATGACATGGTATTTTTGGATTTTCCATAATAAAACATGAATGCAAAAACTAGACATGATGTCATGACATATGATGGGCAAACAATCATGGCAAGATTTAGCATAAATAAAATATACCTAGATTAACTATCTAAGTATCCTTAAAGTCTTAGCTAAACTTACACCTTAAACCTAGATTGCCCTAAAGTGCTACAAGAGAATGCCAAAGCCTAAATTGGCATTTCTAATTTCCTTGATTTAATGTATGCCAATTAAAAATAAACATGTCCTCAAATGTTGGCATATTCCATTTTTCCACAAGAGTAGCACTTTTAAATTAAGGCCCGGATTGCCTTAAATTGCCTAAGAACATACCAAAATCCCAACTTGATAGTTCTTATGATTTTTCTAATTTGTGCCTTTTTAAGATAAAATCAATTTTTTTTTCACCAATAGACACATTTTACTCTTTCAAGGAGTAAACAAAGATCCACTTCATTTTCAAAGGTTAACAAAAATCTTGAAAATGCTCCTTGAGTGTCAATTTCCTCAAAGTCAGGTTAACTACCCTTCTAATCGGAGTTGACACTCTCTAACCCATCTATGGGGTAGAGAAGATGCTCCTAGGAACCCAAAAACTATTGGTGCTCCTTGGATGCTCTAGGTATTCACTAGGGATAACTTCCCTAGATACCTTCCTAGTGACCTTGTTGGGCTTCTTAGAAGCCTTGGTCACAGTTTCTAGGTCAACTCTAGGGATAGCTTCCCTTGTAACCTTCTTTGTGAATTTCTTAGACTTCTTAGAAGTCTTAGTCACATTTATTGCAAAAATACTCTTAGGGATGACTTCCCTAGTATTCTTGGCTTGACCACTAGACCTAGGGTTTGTTCCATAACTATATGGAACTCTATGGTAAGAGGGCACATCCTTCTTAGCCTTTGGTTTGTATCCCAAACCTCTATGGCCATTAGATGACCTTTGTGCTCCTAGACCTAGGCTATGCTCATTTTGCCCTTTTAGGATATTTTTCATCCTTTTTAGGATCCTTTCCATTTTATCAAGCCTTGACCTCAAGACTTGATTTTCTATCACTAAGTCCTTAGTTCTAGATTTTTCATTTGATTCATGAGCATATTTGTTCTTGGGCTTGTATCTAAAATCTTTAGAGTTATTGCCCAGACTTTTACCTACATTCCTAGCCTTAGGTGTAGTGGTTTTAGCATGAAAAGCTATATGTTTTTCTTTAACGCTATCATGCTTTCTATTTTCATGGTAAATAGCATTAAAATGATATAAGTTAGAACTATCATGCTTTTTACCATAATGTAAAGGGGTAGGCTCAATAAATGTTACCTTCTTCTTTACCTTGGAGGCTCCCCCTTGACTAGTGCCTCCTTGAGCCTTGACCACCTTCTTCCCCTTGGGGCATTGACTTCGGTAATGCCCCTTTTGATTGCAAGAGAAGCATATAATATGCTCCTTGCTCTTCTTTGTGTTGGGATGATCTCCTTGGGCTTCGCCTTGCCCTTTTGTGCCACTTGGCCCTTCTTCTTGGCCAATTTAGGGCACTTGCTCTTGTAGTGCCCATGTTCCCTACACTCAAAGCATATAATATGATTTTTATTTTTAATTGAAATATTTATACCTTTGCTTGTAGGGGTGGCATCTTTCCCTTTGGATCCGGAGGTAGAAGCTTCCTCTTGATCCGATCTTGATTCTCCTCCATTTGATTTTTCTTGACTCGTGGAGGTAGAAGCTTCTTCAATCTCTTCATCT
Organism: Zingiber officinale; assembly: GCF_018446385.1. NCBI lineage: Eukaryota > Viridiplantae > Streptophyta > Magnoliopsida > Zingiberales > Zingiberaceae > Zingiber > Zingiber officinale. Next base: position 22,371,373 of record NC_056005.1, on the reverse strand, counting down.
CTTGACCCGGATGTAGAAGCTTCTCCTTCTTCTTGATCCGGTGTCACCAAGGATTGCTCCCCCTCAATCCTAGAGGTGGAGGCTTCATCATCTTGAATATGAAACAAGGAGTATGCTCCCTCCTTGTTCCCTTCGTTGCATTCCCTTGAAGATGAAGCTTCTTCTTGAACTTCTTCTTCGGAGGTTGAGCATCTCTCAACCTCGGAGTCCTCCTCTTGGTCTTGATCCAATGAGTCGCCCTCTTTGGATTCTCCTTGATCTGGTACAGTGGAGGGGATCTCATGAATTCTTGCCAATTTGCTCCAAAGCTCCTTGGCATCTTCAAACTCTCCAATTTGTTCCAAGATGTTGCTTGGCAATAAATTGACCAAAAGCTTGGTCACTTTGTCATTGGCCTCACATCTTTGGATTTGGTCTTTGCTCCACTTGCTCCTTTTGAGTACTTTGCCCTTGGAATTTGTGGGAGCTTCAAAACCTTCCATGAGAGCAAACCATTGCTCTATCTCCATCATAAGAAAATTTTCGATTCTTGATTTCCAAGAATCGAAGCTTGTAGATGAATATGGTGGAGCCACCCTTGTGTCAAATCCAAGTCCATCTTGGAATTGCATCTTGAAGTTGAGCTTGATAAAATCTTGAACTTGAAGAATTTGCTCCAACTTCTTCACCCTCTAGCTTTTCTTGTTATGCTTGACCCTTCCGGCGATGATTCCAGTGAAGAGCGGCCTTGCTCTGATACCACTTGTTAGGACTAAAAGTAGCTAGAGGGGGGTGAATAGCTCGTCGCGTTCGCTCGGTGCTCGGCGTTGCTTGGCGTTGATTGTTTCTTCAAGAATATGCAGCGGAAAATACAGAAACAAATACACCCACACTAACACTAGGATTTTACTTGGTATCCACCTCCAAAGGAGGTGACTAATCCAAGGATCCACACCACGCACGCACCCTCCACTATGAAACACTCCTTTTCGGTAACTACCGAGGGCGGAGAAGCCCTACAAGACTCTCGGTACAAGAAGAAGGAAAGGGAAACAAAATACAAGCACAAAGCTTACAATGAATGCAGAAAACCCTAACCCTAGCTTCTCTTCTTGCCTTTGATCCGCCTCTTGACTCGGAGAGCTTCCAAGAACCTTCAAGAACTGGCGATCACGAGCTTTGAGAGTGCTGTGGAGGAGCTGGCGAAGATCTGAGATGAAACGGTGAAGAGATGCCGAAGGAAATGAACGCCTGCGGCCTTTATCGACGCCAACGGTCGGATCCCGATCGATTCGAATGTTCCCAATCGATCGGGAGGCTTTGGATCGATCCACGGATCGATCCAGCGCCTTCGCGCGGCCTCGATCGATCCACGGATCGATCCAGGCTGCTATCGCAGCCGCGTCCCAATCGATCCACGATCGATTGAACATCTGGATCGATCCACGGATCGATCCGAGGCTCTATTCGCAGAAGCTCGGATCGATCCACTGATCGATCCAGCTCCTGGATCGATCCACTGATCGATCCAACACTTGGTTTTTGCCCAAAACCAAGTTCCAAGCCTCTCAAACCAACATCCGGTCAACCTTGACCTGTTGGTACATCATGCCTAGCATCTGGTCACTCCTTTGACCTGCTAGGACTTCCCACCAAGTGTCTGGTCAATTCCTTTGACCCACTTAGACTTTTCTATTCATGCCAAGTATCTGGTCACTCCCTTGACCTACTTGGACTTCCCAACACCAGATGTCCGATCATCCTTGATCCATCTGGATTTTCCCTTGCCTGGCTTCACTCACCAGGACTTTCACCTAGCTTCACTCACTAGGGTTTTCCATCTGCCTAGCTTCACTCACTAGGGCTTTCACCATCTGCCTAGCTTCACTCACTAGGGCTTTCACCTGGCTTCACTCACCAGGACTTTCACCTAGCTTCACTCACTAGGGTTTTCCTTCTGCCTGGCTTCACTCACCAGGACTTTCACCTAGCTTCTCTTCACTAGGATTTTCCTTCTGCCTGGCTTCACTCACCAGGACTTTCACCTAGCTTCACTCACTAGGATTTTCCTTCTGCCTGGCTTCACTCACCAGGACTTTCACCTAGCTTCACTCACTAGGACTTCCCTGTCAAGTATCCGGTCAGCCTTGACCTACTTGACTCTTCTTCAATCAATTTCTTATTGTCAAACATCTAAACTCAAACCAAGACTCAGCTTGGTCACCCAGGTCAACCTTGACCTGAGGGATGTTGCACCAACAGTTAATTCACCCAACTTAAATATAAATATAATTGATTCCCTTTTCTTTCAGCACGGCCCTGCTGGGTTCACTTGGTTACTAGAGTTATCTATAAGACTTAGAGTCCTATAGGTCTCGGGATCAATTCCCGCTTAAGCTATTTTACGTTTCTATTTATTTTTGCTACTTCCACTACTCTAAAAATTCCATAAAAATATCCTAAAATTCCAAAAAAATAGTAGGATATTTATAAAAGTCTTTTGAGAATTTTTGGGCGTTACACAAGATGGGACACTGGCGAAGAAATTGCAAGATCTATCTTCAGTTTGTGAAGAGAATAAGGCATTTGATGCCCCATTTTCTTCAGGTATTTTTGTTATTGATTGTCATGCTATTGCCTAAGACACTTGGAAATTGGATACTGGTGTGACTTACATATATGTAATGACATACATGAGCTAAGGAATAACAGAAGACTCATCAAGGAAGAAATAAGTTTGTGAGTTGGGAATAGAGCAAAGGTTGCTGCAGTCACTATCAGAACATACTTGTTACAGCTTCTTAGTGGACTTGTCTTAGAACTAGATAATTATTATTTTGTTCCCACATTAATAAAGAATATTGTTTTTATTTCTTGCTTAAATAGAAAAAAAATTTATTTGACTTTTAGTAACAATTATTATTATATAACATTGAATGATGTTCTTTATAGTACTGGAACTTTATGCACTGATATTTACGAGTTAGATATATCTAGTGATGCATTCAATATTGATATGAGCAATAAACATGCCCGATTAGATAATCAATTAACCTCTTATTTGTGTCACTGTCGCCTTGGCCATATAAGCAAGAAACATATGTTCGAATTGTAAAAGATTGTAGTTCTTGAATTATTTGAATTAGATACATTTGATACATGAGATTTATGTTTAAAAGGCAAGATAACAAAGTTACCTTTTTTCTAAAAAAGGTGAACGAGTTGATGAGTTACTTGGGCGCATACATACCGATACATGTGGACCAGTGTCAACTCATGCACTAGGAGGTTATAGCTATTTTATTACTTTCATTGATAATCACTCTCGTTATGGGTATGTGTATATAATGAAATACAAGTTTGAAGCCTTTGAAAAGTTTAGAGAATTTAGAAATGAAGTAGAGAAACAACTTGGTAAAAATATCAAGATACTTCGATCCGATCAGGGTGGTGAATATTTAAGCTAAAAGTTTCAAGATTATCTAAGGGACAATGGTATATTGTCTCAATAGACTCCGCTATATATTCCACAACATAATGGTGTATCGAAAAGGCATAACTGAACCTTGTTGGGCATGGTTAGGTCAATGATGGATCATGCAAATCTTCCCAAAACCTTTTGGGGTTATGCAATCATAACAGATGTTTACTTGCTAAACAAAGTTCAGACGAAAACAATATAATCTCAACTACTCCATATGAGGTATGGACTATTAAGAAACCCCTCAGATCTTATTTGAAGATATAGGGATGTCTTGCTTATGTGAAGAGGATTATATCAGACAAGTTAGACGTTAAGTATGATAAGTGTTTATTTATTGGATATCCTATGGAAACTAAGGGTTATCAATTCTATCACCCCTTGAAACAAAAGGTGTTTGTTTCAAGGCATGCTACCTTCCTAGAGAAAGAATTTCTCTTACAGGAAGCAAGTGAGAGTATGGTTGAACTTGATGAAGTTCAAGAGACTCCAATAAACACTAACGAGATGCCTAGTCAAGAACCACAACCAATTATGACACAACCTTCTCATAGATCAGGTAAGACACATAATATTCCTCAGAGATATAGATCTCTTGCAAGAGAATTGAATGACATGTTACTCATTGAGGATGAGGAACCTGCTGATTACAAAGAGGCTCTGAATAGTTCAAAAAAAGGACAAGTGACTTACAGCCATGAAGTTAGAAATAGATTCTATCTACGAAAACCAAGTTTGGAATTTGGTGGGCCCACCTGAGGGCATACCACCTATAGGGTGCAAGTGGATTTTCAAGAAGAAAATTGACAGGATGGTAATGTAATTACCTACAAGACAAGGTTGGTAGCGAAAGGTTATCGTCAAAGGTAAGCCATTGACTATGCGAAACTTTCTCACCTGTAGTCATGCTTAAATCCATTCGGATACTCCTGACCATATTAGCTCATCATGATTATGTGATATGGCAAATGGATGTGAAAACAACTTTCCTTAATGAAAATCTACTCGAGGATATGTATATGATGCAACCTGAAGATTTCACATCTGTTGACAAAAATAAAGTATGCAAGCTTTAACTGTTCATTTATGGACTAAAGCAAGCATCTAGGAGTTGGAATATCCATTTTGATGAGGCAATTAAAGAATTTAGTTTTTCACAAAATCTGGACTATCCTTTTGTGTATCAAAAAGTTAGTGGGAGTGTAGTTGTATTCTTGATATTATATGTTGATGATATATTGTTTATAGGAAACAATGTGCCAGTTCTACAGTTAGTTAAAGTTTGGTTGTCCAAAATATTCTCCATGAAAAAATGGGAGAAGCAGCTTATATCCTCGGGATGAAAATCTATAGAGATAGATAAAAAAAAGGTTGCTTGGTCTTTCACAGTCGACATATATAGACAGAGTGCTAAAATGGTTTAGCGATCCTCAATCCAAGAAATGTTTCATACTTATGAGGCATGAAATTCACCTTTCGAAGTCTATGTGCCCATACATAGAAGATGAGAGGATTTGCATGGATAAGATACCTTATGCGTCCACAATAGGATCTATCATGTATGCTATGTTATGTACTAGGCCCGATGTATCGTATGCTTTGAGTGTTACGAGTAGATACCAATCAGATCCAGGATTGGATCATTAGGCGGCTGTCAAGATGATCTTTAAGTACTTAAGAAGAACTAAGGATATGCTTTTAGTTTATGGAGATGGTGATATGATCATACGCGGATATATGGATGCCAATTTCTAGACAGACAAGGATGCATGATTTCAAGTCCCAGTCTGGATTCGTATTTATATTAAAGGGAGATCGTTAGTAGGAAAGAAATACAACTCGAGAAAATTTTCACTAAAAGGAACCTAGCGGATCCTTTAACAAAGACTCTACCAGAAAGCAAGTATGAGAGTCACGTTCATGCTTACGGTTTAGGACACCGTGGCGATTGGCATTAGGCCAAGTGAGAGTGTTAGATTTTGAGAGATGTCTTAAGGCAATCGCCTTACAATTTTTACTAAATATAGATTCACTATTTGAGTGTATATTATATGTTTGATTGCCTTAAACTCATTTACCGAATATTCATAATATAATTCATAGCATGAGAGAAATTGTAATTGGATCACATGCAACTAGTGATTATCTCTACATGTATAATTATGAACGTATTGAAATTTTCCTAGTTATCGAATTGATGCATTCAGACATCATCAATTCTATAAGATTAGCATGAGTTATACTCTTTGGTTCGCCAAGTAGCTATTTTTGTTGGTTGCTACTCGGAAAACCTAGAGGTTCCACTGTACAAAAATTTTGTACAAAGGTCTGAACCTTTTCCTAGCTACCATGTGTTCTTTTAAATTAAATTTTGGATCGCCTGCGGAACTTAACACGTTTGATCCAAAACTTAATCTATTTGTTCTTTAAGGTTTAGACTTGGATCTCCTGCGGAACTTAACACGTTTGATCCAAATCACCTAAGTTATTAATTCCATTAAATATTAATTTCCATAATTGGTTCCCAGTACTGACGTGGCGAGGCACATGGCCTTCTTGGATATGGGAACAACCACCACCGACTAGACAAAACCTTTTATGGAAAGCTAATATTTAATTTCCTAAAATAACTTTAGGTCAACCAAAAGGAACAATCAAATCACAAGGAAAAGAAAAATAAAAGAACACAACTGAAAACATATTCGAAATACTAGAATCGTAAGCCTCTTGTATTTGGTATTATTTCCATAAATAACTAGTATGATGCGGAAAGAAAAATTACTAGTTATACCTTATAGAAAAACCTCTTGATCTTCTACCGTATTCCTCTTCTAACCTCGGACGTTGTGTGGGCAACGATCTTCCGAGATGAGAAACCACCAAAGCACCTTCTTCTCCTTTCTTCAAGTTTCGGCCAAGCACTATGCTTCCAAGAGATGAAGATCTTTTTCCATCAATCAAGCTCCAAGGGATGTAAGCTTTCTCTCCTTCTTCTCCAAGCTAAAATCCGGCCACCACTTGATCTTCAAGGAGGAAGAGAGGTCCGGCCACAAGATGGAGAGAAGAGAAAGGAAGGAGGCCGGCCACACCAAGGAAGAAAAGAGGGAGAAAATAATAGAGGTTGTTCACCCTTGAAGGTTCCTCTACCTCCTCTTTTATAATCCTTGGTCTTGGCAAATAAGGAAATTTTAATAAAAACTTCCTTAATTCTTTTGTCATGAAAAGGAAAATTTTATTTTAATTAAAATAATTTTTCTTCTCACTTAAAACATGGCCGGCCACTTACTTCCTCAAATCAAGGAGAGTTTTAATTAAACAAGAATTAAAACTTCCTAATTTGTTTCCGGAAATTTATAAAAATTTCTCCAATAATTTTATCCCTTCATGATTGGTTTATAAAAAGGAAATTTAATAAATTAAAATCTTTCTTTTAAACATGTGGATAAAAAGAAAGTTATCTCTAAAAATTAAAATCTCTTTCAATCTACAAATAAGGAAAGATATCAAATCTTTTCTTAATCTTTTGTAGAAACTTATAAAAGAGAATATTTAATTTTTAAACTCTCTTTTAAATCATGAACATGTTTAAAAAGGAAAGTTTTCTTAAAATTTAAAATCCTCCTTTAATCAACAAATAAGGAAAGATTTCAAATTTTAAACTCTCTTTTAATCATGTAGATGATTTACAAATAAGGAAAGTTTTTACCAAAAATTAAAACCATCCTTTTAAACTACAAATAAGGAAAGAGATTAATCTCTTCTCTTAATCTTTTGTAGAAAGTTATAAAAGGAAATTTTTAATTTTTTTAACTCTCTTTTAAAAACATGATATCCACATAAGAAATAATTTTAATAAAAATCCTTTTTAATATTCTAGTGGCCGGCCACCTAAGCTTTGGACCCAAGTTTTGGCCGGCCACCTTCATGGCTCATCCACTTGGTTTTGGCCGGCCCTAGCTTGGGTTCCAAGCTAGCTTGGCCGGCCCCATTGGATGGGTAAGAAGGTGGGTATGCGGTGGGTATAAATCTCTATATACTAGAGGCTACAATAGGGACCGAGAGGAGGAATTGGTTTTGGTCTCCCGATAAAATTAAGCATCCCGTGTTCGCCCCGAACACACAACTTAATTTTATCAATAATAATTCATTCCACTAGAGAACTATTATTGAACTACCGCACCAATCCCAAATTACATTTTGGGCTCCTTCTTATTATGAGTGTGTTAGTCTCCCTGTGTTTAAGATAACAAATGTCCACTAATTAAGTAAGTTACTGACAACTCACTTAATTAATATCTTAGTCCAAGAGTAGTACCACTCAACCTTATCATCATGTCGGACTAGGTCCACCTGCAGGGTTTAACATGACAATCCTTATGAGCTCCTCTTGAGGACATTATCAACCTAGTATCTCTAGGACACAGTTTCCTTCTATAATCAACAACACACACTATAAGTGATACCATTTCCCAACTTATCGGGCTTATTGATTCATCGAACTAAATCTCACCCATTAATAAATTAAAGAAATAAATATCAAATATATGTGCTTGTTATTATATTAAGATTAAGAGCACACACTTCCATAATAACCGAGGTCTTTGTTTCTTTATAAAATCAGTATAAAAGAAACGACCTCAAATGGTCCTACTCAATACACTCTAAGTGTACTAGTGTAATTATACAGTCAAGATAAACTGATACCTAATTACACTACGACCTTCTAATGGTTTGTTCCTTTCCATTTTGGTCGTGAGCTACTGTTTATAATTTATAAGGTACTGATAACATGATCCTCTGTGTGTGACACCACACACCATGTTATCTACAATATAAATTAATTGAACAACTACATTTATCACAAATGTAGACATTTAACCAATGTGATTCTTATTTCTAGATAAATGTTTATACCAAAAGCTAGGCTTTTAGTATACACTCTAACAATCTCCCACTTATACTAAAAGACTAAGCTGCCATATCTGCTGCCATACATCTGATTCCCATCCCTTCAACATGCCCATCAAAAGCTCTTGCCTTAAGGACCTTAGTGAAAGGATCTATAGGTCATCACCTGATGCAATCTAGGTGGCAACAACTTCTCCTCATTTATACGATTCCTCGTATTGGGTGGTACTTGCGCTCTATTGTGTTTACTTGCCTTATAGACTTATGGTTTCTTCGAGTTTGCTATTGCACCAACATTATTACAATAAATTGTAATAATTTTTGGACAAACTAGAAATCATATCTAAGTCTATCTTGGGGTTATTGAGTCATTCAGCTTTTATGGCTACCTCAGAGGCTTGCCATATGCTAAGCTTCTATGGTGGAGTCCAAAAAAACACCTATGCTTATCACTCTTCCATAGTTATGACTTTACCTCCTAAAGTAAACACAAAACCCCGTGGTTGACTTATTATTGTCCCTATCCGATTGGAAGTCAAAATCCTTACAACCCACAAGGACTAAATTAACTGCCCTTTAAGCTAGCATATAATCTCTAGTGCCTCTAAGGTACTACAATATATGCTTTACTGCAGTCCACTGTCCTTGTCCAGGGTTACTTTGATATCTGCTAACTATGCCCTTAGCAAAACAGATTTCTGATCTCGTGCATAGCATACATTAGGCTTCCAACAGCCGTAGCATAAAGAACTGCCTTTATTTCCTTTATCTCCTTTGATGTCTACAGAGACATATCTTTAGATAAAGTTACTCCATCCTGAAAAGGTAAGAAACCTTTCTTGGAGTTTTACATGCTTTAAAATGAGCAAGGATTTTTTCGATGTATGAAGCTTGGGATAAGTAAAATATTCTTTTCTTGCGATCCCTTATTACTTTGATCTCAAGAATATATACATTCTCCCAAGTCCTTTATATCGAATTGTTTGGACAACCATACCCTTACTTCTGACAACATTTTGATATTGTTTCCAACTACCAAAAATGTTATCTAAGTATAGTACAAGAAATACCACCACGTTTCCATCACATCTTTTGTATACACAAGACTTATCCGGTTACTAAATCCATAGATCTGGATTACTTTGATAAACCGGATGTTCCAAGACCTTGAAGCTTTGCCTCAGTCCATAGACTGATTGAGCTTACACACAAGATGCTCTTAGCCCTTTGCAATGAACCCTTCTGGTTGCTTTATATGGATGTTTTCTTCAAGACTTCCATTAAGGAATGCTGTCTTGACATCCACTTGCCAAATAGATAAAAGAATCCGGATAAACTTAAGCATGACTACCAGTGAAAAAGTTTCCTTTTCCATCAAGCCTTGCTTTGAAAGTTACTACCTTCCTGTCTATCCCTCTTTTCCTATTATAGACCTTTTTATACCCAACGGCTTTTACACCATTTGGTGATTCTACAAGCTTCCAGATTTTATTAGAATACATATATTCTAATTCTTTTATTCATTACTCTTTGCCAAGATGCTGCATTTTTATCTTGGAGTGCTTCATCATATGACCGGAGATCAGGTTCATGCCCTCCAGAGATCGAGTCCAAAAACTCTCCCAAAACATGAACCTATTTAGGTTGCATAACAACCCTCCCACTTCAATAAGACACTTTCTGTAATTGTGTATCAATTTGTGATACGAGTTACAGTTTTCTTGTGGTATCTCATCTTGTACAGTTGGTACTAGGTTAGACATGTCCTTTATTATTTCCTTAAGAACAAATTTACTTATGAGCACGTGGTTCATTATATAGTCCTTTTCTAAAAATCAGTCATTTATGCTAACAATGACCTTCTGATTTTAAGACTATAAACCTACTTTTGTTTATCTAGGATATCTTACAAACAAGTGAACTCCTATCTAACTTATCATTATCTCTCTTTAACATATGTGCTGGATTACCCGAATCCGAATATGCTTCAAAATAGGCTTACACCTATTCAGCAATTCTATATGAGCAGAGAGTTATGACTTTGGAAAGTTCACTTCCATTTCCAGAGCATATCCTTAAAACAAATTTGGTAATTTTCTGAATAACTCATCATCTATCTAATTATTCCATAAGAGTCCTATACCTTCTTTCTACTACACCATTCTGTTGGGGTGTTCCAGATGCAGTTAGTTGGGATTGAAATCCAACTTCTGATAAGTGACTCCTAAAATCTCTCAAGAGGTACTTGCCACTACGATTTTCCATAGTGACTTTTTACTTTAACATTTCTCCGCATCAGCCTTGTACTCTTTGAACTAATCAAAGCACTTAGTCTTGCGGTACATTAAGTAAATGTATTTGTATCTTGAATAGTTGTCTATAAAATAGACGAAATATTCGATACTACCTCTTGTCTGGATTGTCATAGGATCACACAAATCAGAATGAACCAATTCCAATATATCTTTGACTCCATTCCCCTTAGACTTAAAAGCTTCTTGGTTATTTTTCCTTTCAAGTAAGACTTGTAGGTTGGAAAGATTTCCACTACTAATGAACACAAAAGTTCATCAGCTACCAATGAATCCTACTTAAGTTAATATAACCTAGCTTTAGATGCCAAAGATATAATTGGTTCATTTCCGACGGTTGCTTTCTCTTAAATTAGAAGATGTGTGACTAATTTCCATTTGTTGCATCGTGGGAGTTATTGGATTATAAATTGTCAACCATCATACCAGAATAGATAACTTTCCTATTTTTCTTGATAACAACTTTGTTATCAAAATAGACACAATATCTCTAATAGTTTAGAAACTGAAATCAGGTTCTTTCTAAACTTGGTATGTAAAGACAATTACTTAAAATCCATATGTTATTCTTATCAAAGGATAAACATCTCCCACTGCAACAGCTACCACTTTTACAGTAGTGCCCATGTGGACGGTGATTTACCTTTCATTTAGTTATTGGGTTTCCTGGAACCCTGCAATGAATTGCAGACATGATTAATGACATCTTGTATCTACTCACCAGGTACCGGTAGATAACTCCACTAAACATGTATCAACTAATGAATAAAATACACCTATATTGTTCTTAGTTCTAAGAGAACAGTCTACATTAATGTCCAAATTCTATTTCCAATCAATTATAATTGGGACCACTAAGTCTATCCTAAAGTATATCAGCTAGGGTTTGACCATCTTCCTAAGAATCACAAAAATATTTGGTTAAGACCAACTCCTTAAAAAATCCCCATGAATTTTGTATGCCACGTTAGTGTGGACGTATACAAATTCAAAGAGGAAATTTTATCATTTAATTTTATTATCTCGTCAACCTTACTTTATGACGAATAAAATTAATAGTTGGTCTATCTTTAATCAAATATTTGGTCAAGACTCTAAATTTAAAATAATATTGATTCCTCTAACAATACTATTTAAATTTACCAACACCTCAAAACACCGTGAATTTTGCATGCCACGTTAGTGTGGACGTATACAAAATCAACATTTGTAAGAGGAGGGTTTTACCCATTAACTATCTTGTCAACGTAACTTTATGACAAATAAAATTATCTCAAACACCGTTAATTTTGTATGCCACGTTAGTGTGGACGTATACAAAATCAATCATTTGTAAGAGGGGTTTTAACCCTTTAATTTTATTATCTTGTCAACCTAGTTTTATGACAAATTAATAGTTGGTTTCATTTGGTCACACAAATAATAGCAGTGACTCCGATGGGGAGGATACTATTAGATGTGTCTAAGTGTATACCATTACTTGACACTAAGTCCATTAATAAGATTATGCCCCTTCCGTTGGGGAAGATCACACGCTCTTAATTAACTTCCTATAGTCATCCAAAATGGAAGTCTGTTCTAGTGATCCGCAAATAAGCTCATCAGTTATGGAGGAAGGCACTCAGAGCCAACGCGTAAGCTTGTTTGCATCACTTACAAACCAGTAATGGAGACCATGGGATTTACTTAAAAATCCCTCTCCCACTTAGTTATTTATTAATGAAGAATTTTAACTATGCTAGCCTACTAAACTTGTAAACTAACATTCACACATAGCACAATATAAAAGCAATAAATAGAAAATCTAATTTTCAACTATTATGGCTTTTATCTCTAGTTGTCCTCCGTGTGTTGTCATCCCAAGCTGCTGCCATATTTGGCCACCGCCACCGGGTCTAGCTGTCGCATCCATCTTGCTCCTTGTTCCGCTGCGCCTCTGGTCCTTAGAAGGTTCCACGCTTTGCAAGATTCGATCCGCGACATAAATAGAATTTTACAATTTTGATCCTATATTCCATAAAAGGAATGTACATGTATCTAGATCAAAAATAAAATCCTAATAAAACTAAATACAGCTCCTGCTGTATTTTATAATACAATCATGCACACACATATAAATGCCCTTGACATGTCCAAGGGTCCAATCACACACATAAAACTATAAGCCATAATAGTTGGATCCTGCATCCACAAAGTTAGCACATCCTACTATTATCCTGCCTAAATTATGTATGACATGTGCATAATTAAACTAATACCAAATACACAGAGGCAAAACCCTAGCTCTGATACCAATTGTTGGTTGCTACTCGGAAAACCTAGAGGTTCCACTGTACAAAAATTTTGTACAAAGGTCTGAACCTTTTCCTAGCTACCATGTGTTCTTTTAAATTAAATTTTGGATCGCCTGCGGAACTTAACACGTTTGATCCAAAACTTAATCTATTTGTTCTTTAAGGTTTAGACTTGGATCTCCTGCGGAACTTAACACGTTGATCCAAATCACCTAAGTTATTAATTCCATTAAATATTAATTTCCATAATTGGTTCCCAGTACTGACGTGGCGAGACACATGGCCTTCTTGGATATGGGAACAACCACCACCGACTAGACAAAACCTTTTATGGAAAGCTAATATTTAATTTCCTAAAATAACTTTAGGTCAACCAAAAGGAACAATCAAATCACAAGGAAAAGAAAAATAAAAGAACACAACTTGAAAACATATTCGAAATACTAGAATCGTAAGCCTCTTGTATTTGGTATTATTTCCATAAATAACTAGTATGATGCGAAAAGAAAAATTACTAGTTATACCTTATAGAAAACCTCTTGATCTTCTACCGTATTCTCTTCTAACCTCGGACGTTGTGTGGGCAACGATCTTCCGAGATGAGAAACCACCAAAGCACCTTCTTCTCCTTTCTTCAAGTTTCGGCCAAGCACTATGCTTCCAAGAGATGAAGATCTTTTCCATCAATCAAGCTCCAAGGGATGTAAGCTTTCTCTCCTTCTTCTCCAAGCTAAAATCCGGCCACCACTTGATCTTCAAGGAGGAAGAGAGGTCCGGCCACAAGATGGAGAGAAGAGAAAGGAAGGAGGCCGGCCACACCAAGGAAGAAAAGAGGGAGAAAATAATAGAGGTTGTTCACCCTTGAAGGCTCCTCTACCTCCTCTTTTATAATCCTTGGTCTTGGCAAATAAGGAAATTTTAATAAAAACTTCCTTAATTCTTTTGCCATGAAAAGGAAAATTTTATTTTAATTAAAATAATTTTTCTTCTCACTTAAAACATGGCCGGCCACTTACTTCCTCAAATCAAGGAGAGTTTTAATTAAACAAGAATTAAAACTTCCTAATTTATTTCCGGAAATTTATAAAAATTTCTCCAATAATTTTATCCCTTCATGATTGGTTTATAAAAAGGAAATTTAATAAATTAAAATCTTTCTTTTAAACATGTGGATAAAAAGAAAGTTATCTCTAAAAATTAAAATCTCTTTCAATCTACAAATAAGGAAAGATATCAAATCTTTTCTTAATCTTTTGTAGAAACTTATAAAAGAGAATATTTAATTTTAAACTCTCTTTAAATCATGAACATGTTTAAAAGGAAAGTTTTCTTAAAATTTAAAATCCTCCTTTAATCAACAAATAAGGAAAGATTTCAAATTTTAAACTCTCTTTAATCATGTAGATGATTTACAAATAAGGAAAGTTTTACCAAAATTAAAACCATCCTTTTAAACTACAAATAAGGAAAGAGATTAATCTCTTCTCTTAATCTTTTGTAGAAAGTTATAAAAGGAAATTTTAATTTTTAACTCTCTTTAAAAACATGATATCCACATAAGAAATAATTTTAATAAAATCCTTTTAATATTCTAGTGGTCGGCCACCTAAGCTTGGGACCCAAGCTTTGCCTGCCACCTTCATGGCTCATCCACTTGGTCTTGGCCGGCCCTAGCTTGGGTTCCAAGCTAGCTTGGCCGGCCCCATTGGATGGGTAAGAAGGTGGGTATGGTGGGTATAAATCTCTATATACTAGAGGCTACAATAGGGACCGAGAGGAGGAATTGGTTTTGGTCTCCGATAAAATTAAGCATCCCGTGTTGCCCAACACACAACTTAATTTTATCAATAATAATTCATTCCACTAGAGAACTATTATTGAACTATCGCACCAATCCCAAATTACATTTGGGCTCCTTCTTATTATGAGTGTGTTAGTCTCCTGTGTTTAAGATAACAATGTCCACTAATTAAGTAAGTTACCGACAACTCACTTAATTAATATCTTAGTCCAAGAGTAGTACCACTCAACCTTATCATCATGTCGGACTAGGTCCACCGCAGGGTTTAACATGACAATCCTTATGAGCTCCTCTTGAGGACATTATCAACCTAGTATCTCTAGGACACGCTTTCCTTCTATAATCAACAACACACACTATAAGTGATACCATTTCCCAACTTATCGGGCTTATTGATTCATCGAACTAAATCTCACCCATTGATAAATTAAAGAAATAAATATCAAATATATGTGCTTGTTATTATATTAAGATTAAGAGCACACACTTCCATAATAACCGAGGTCTTTGTTTCTTTATAAAATCAGTATAAAAGAAATGACCTCAAATGGTCCTACTCAATACACTCTAAGTGTACTAGTGTAATTATACAGTCAAGATAAACTGATACCTAACTACACTACGACCTTCTAATGGTTTGTTCCTTTCCATTTTGGTCGTGAGCTACTGTTTATAATTTATAAGGTACTGATAACATGATCCTCTGTGTGTGACACCACACACCATGTTATCTACAATATAAATTAATTGAACAACTACATTTATCACAAATGTAGACATTTGACCAATGTGATTCTTATTTCTAGATAAATATTTATACCAAAAGCTAGGCTTTTAGTATACACTCTAACAATTTTCTCACTAGCTAGAGATATTAGGATGTTGAGAGTTAAACGTGGATGTTAGTTATGGTAACTAGTTCATTAGAGTGACTAGCTATAAGACTTCATATAGTTATCTATATATATGGATATGTTAGTGAAGCTCTTACTATAACTCGAGTGCAAGTTTCCTTTGACTTGAGGTATACAAGTCATCTTCATCATGGAGACTTATACTTTGACATCTTAAGCAAGCACCTTATTGAGGTGTGGACCCAGGATGATTGGGTATAAGTCGAAATGTCTAAAAATATTTAAATATCCCACAGAGGATTCACCGCTTCTTACAAGGAGATGTATACCCTATGGTCACTCGTTAGGATTATTACTCAAAGTCTTTGGCCAAAACATCACATGTTAAGAGTACGAGACTCTTGTACACATATACGAGTAATTTGAATCCATAGAATGAGGAAGTATCACTTGGGCTAGGTGTGATATAGTTAGTCTAGTGGGGACAGACACATAGACCATACCCTGTACTAAGTGAGAATAAGACAAGTGAAGGGAACAAGGAACGACTCACTGTAGTTGCTGAAGGGTTTAGAATTAGTCCTAAGATCAACTATAATTTTCTAGCTAATTGATGATCATGATGTACTACTAGGTGTCACTCATGATCGTTCTATAATTTAATAGTTAATTATGGACGACCAAGATAAACCGAGAACCTAGTGGGTCACACGCACTAACGAGTCTCTAAAAAACATAAAACAAGTTAAAGAATAGGATTCTTAGATCAAGAGATAAATATTTAGTTGGACCATATATAAGATAAATATGGAAATATTTGTCATTATGGAAGCGTGGATGAGCTACATCTTTTATGGTAGAGTTGAACCATATTTGGTTTAATCATGAATTAGTCATGAGCCAACTTGGTTCAGTTGTGAACCAAACTAAGGGGTTAATGGGTTAATTTTTGGTTAAGGGATAATAGGTTGGATTTAAGCTTTCTAATCCAACTCATTAAAGAGGATTATATATAGATGTAATTGGCAGAGAATTAGATACAAGTTTTATTATTTTGTTAATTGACTTTTAGAAATCCAATCCTCCTCTCCCTCTTCTCTCTCTCCCACCACGAACAAGAGGGTGCTTCCTCTTGTTGCCCTGACCACCACAAGGGAAAAAAACTCTTCCTTGTGCACTTCTCTTCTTCTTTTTCTTGATCCCTTTTCTTCGATCATGGCTGGTAACTTCCGAATAAGAGGCTTGTACTCAAGGAGTTGTCTTGAAGAGGTCGGCGTGGATATGAATAGAGGTGAGGTTCGATAACATCGCTACGGTTGATGTCCTTCTTGTTATAGGTCATCCGTAAAGTATACCTAGTGTAAATTTACTTTCCGTAAAATTTTAATTATGTGATCATATTTAGTATGTTGTATCCTTGTATCCGTGTGGTATGTGTGATGTAGTAATTAAGAATTATTATTATTTTATTTTTCACTGTGCATGTTTATGAAACATGTTCTAGCATACACCCACATCGGGCATATCCCAACACTATCATCTCGCCCTACCCTAGTACTAGGTTGGACAAAAGTCAAGTTATTTTTTTAAATCTAGTCTTAATTATCCAGCCGAGCAAACTATTATTTTGGAGATGCCAACTAATTTGGTGCCTCCCTTGAATTATTGAACTTGGGTTTATTTTAAATTTTAGGTTTATGTTGATTTGTTTTATAGTTGTAATAAACTTGATTATAACTTGTGTTTAGATTGAATTTGTGATTATTTGATTTAAATTTTATTTATTTGATATAGATTTTAAGTTTGAATTTGAATTTGTAGGTTTGAATTTTGTTTTTATGTTTGAGTTTGAATTATTTCTTTTTGTTTTCAGGTAGTGAATTTTATTTTTAGGTATATAGTATTGATTGAGTTCTGCTTGCTTGGTTAGATAAGCTTTTGGAACCTAAGCTTTGGTTTGTTTTTTAGTTTTGGTAATTAATAAAATAAATGATTTATTTGTTGACTTGGGTTTATATTCAAGTTTGGATTTATTATATATAGTTTTTTGTGATCACAGGATTAAGCCTAAATTCTTTGATCTTGTTGTGAAGATTTTTAATAATCCTTTAAGTTTATCGACTTCACTTTTTAAAACAGAATTTCCCTCCTCAACTTTTATAGCTTGATTTAGGTTATCATTTTTTGTTTGAGAATTAATTTGTTCCTTAAGGTGTTGATTTTCCTCAAGGAGTATTTTATTTTATTTTTTAGATTTAATTAATTTTTTATTAAGACATGCGATAATTTTAAAATAATTTATAGTTAAAATAGATTGTACCTCATTAGAACTTTCGGAAACAAGTACAGACTTGTGGTTTGATTCACATTTAGACTCGTCTTCTTGATCTGAGTCGCATTCCAAATTAGGTCCGATTACCATGAGCGCAAGGTAGTTGTGATGCTTCGATTTATCGTTGTTCGATTCTTCCCAAGATGACTCATCCCAAGTCGCTTTGAGTGTCTTTTTTCTTCTAGTTGTCTTGGGTTTGGCCACTTTTAGTTTTGGACACTCGTGCTTGTAGTGTCCTTTCTTATTACACCCGTAGCATGCATGTGATGTTGGTTTTGTTGTTGTTGGAGGTAGACTTTTGTAGATCTTTCTTCGTAAAGTCCTTCTTTCTCTTAGTGAACATTTTTCTTACCAAGTTCACCAAGTATTCTTTATTGTCTGAGTCAGATTTAGTTTTTATTTTAGGTTTGATTTTGGACTTTGCTTCTTTAGAGGAACCAATAAGGAAAGCAATACCTTTCTCGACCTATTTGGAATTAGTTTGCTCGTGTAATTCTAATTCACAAAATAACTCATCTAATTTTAATTTAGAAAAGTTTTTGTAAATTTTATAGGCATCTTCAATAGATGCCCATAATGCATTCCATGGAAACGAGTTTAGGGCGTACCTTATAATGTCTCGGTTCTCCATCTAGTGGCCCATCGTGTGAAGTCCGTTGAGAATGTCTTTAATCCATACATATAGTTCATTAGTCATCTCTCCTTTATGCATTTCAATATTAAATAAGTTATTTAGCAAAAGGTCACGTTTCGTTACCTTGGCGTTAGTCGTTCCTTTGCGTAACTCGATGAGTTTGTCCTATAATTCCTTTGCCCTCTCATGTGGGCTAATGTAGTTCAGTTCTTTCTTTGTGAGTCTGCACTGAAGGAAATATACAGCTTTGAAATCAATTTGCACATTCTTTTTCATCTCAGGGTTCTAACTTTCTAGATCGAGAGGTGCTTTTGTAGCTTCATCCATTAGCGCCTTGTATCCTCGTCAAATAGTGAACCACTGATTGATGTCGGTCTTGAGGTATACCTTCATCCGCTTCTTCTAGTATGAAAAGTCATCTCTGTTAAAAAGCGAGGGATGAGCGGTATTGTATCCTTCATTTTGGGCCATGTGATTACTGAAATATGAGAAACTAGACTTGGTCTTGAGGTAAGTAGTGTGGGAAGAAGAGGAGAATAAATCTTGAGTGGTGTTGCACCAATTTTGATCAGTTCAAAAAAAATCAAAGTGAAAAGCTTATCTGAAAAGGAAATAGTACTAGTTTAGATTGATTCAAAAAACTTAGAATAAAAAAAAGAAAATAAACCCTTTGCTTGATTGGTGGTTGCACTAATTTAGAGCTAACATGACTCTGATAACACTTGTAGGATCATTATGCACGTGAGAGGTGGGTCGGACGGGGGGGGGGGGGGGGAATCACGTGGTTTTATAAAAAAAACTATCTTTTCAAATTTTTTAATATGCGAGTACATAGCGGAATAAAATAAAGCAAAAATTGAAAAACAAGAACTAGATGAGTTTCTTGGTTTGAAACTTTCAGTGACTCCTACTCTAAGACCCACGATTCCTCGGTCCATATTAATAGGAAATCCACTAAAAATCTCTTCTTGAACCACCGAAAGAGGGAATTGAGTACGATAGAAAATTAAGGATAAGTGTAACAATCTACCTTTTCCTTTATGCAGTAATTAAGCACTTAATTAAAACTATTGTTATCCAACACTTGAAGATTATTGGATCGAGTTCGGTGTCGGACGACTTCTTAGCAGTAGTAGAGCGTAGCAAAATCGCAGTGCAGCGGGATGATGAAATAAGCAACTGGAATCTTGAAAGATGGCTTTAGAAGTTGTGTTTGAGTTGTGTCTTGATAGCTGCTCGAACATGGCTTATATAGATTGTTGAGGGAACCTCCAGCTTCATCCAAGGGGCCTCCTGCAACAACTTCTATTCCCTCAGCTTCGGAAACGATAACATCTGCAACCTGCATATTTGATCCTCTGGAGGGTGCCTTCAAAGCTCTCTGAGGCACCTACAACGCCAAGCTTCAAGGCGCCTCCATTTACATGGGAGGTGCCTCCCGCCCTTTTGTGCGGGGGCTTCAACCAAAGCCTTCAAGGTTCCTCCAGCAGCACAGGAGGCACCTCGAGCACTGTTCACCCGAGTTTTACTGTTATTTTGCTCTTGCATAACATGTTATTTCAATAGAAAAATATCTAACTTGTAAAATCGAGTTAACACAATGATAAAATAATGTTATTAATTAGATTCTGTTTGTTTAAGACTAGAATTTAATTAAGGTCTCAGTTTAGAGATCCAAAATGGACCTAAACTGAACCTGCGCCTAAAGTCCCAAATTGAGACTTGTCTTCATTGGAACACTCTCCTCTAGTGACTTACCTTACTTACCATGAAGAATCGCTTGACTCTACTTTGGTCCACCAAGTCTTCTTACCAGTTGTCAGGTCTGCAAACTCAACTAGATTTCGGCAAGCTATCAGGTCTCGTGGACCCATCCGAACTTTTTGGTAGTATCGAGTCACTCCTTGACCTATTTGGAATTCTACACTAGCTATCAGTTCTAGACCTAGTTGGATTTCATCCTACTGTTAGACCAGTCAAGTTCTACACACTTGTAGAAATGTTAGATCACAACATATATATATAACTTTAATTCATTTGTCATTCATCAAAACTTAAGTTTGATCATTGGTGTCAACTGCACTAACACAATCTATCAAGCCCGGTTGACAACGTACGAGCATCTCCCGCCCGACTAAATAGTAAGATAATGAACAAACTTGAGTCTAGTCAATCGGTCAGGAGGCTTTTTCAACTAGACTTGAAGGGGAGGCTTGTGATATGGGGAATAAGGCATGACCCCAGAGATAGTACAAGGACGACAACTAAGATAACGTGACAGTCAAAAGTCAGGAGGAGGTGGCGGTCAAGGTCAATGACTATATGTCCAAGCAGACTACTCCCATACGTTCAACCGACTCCATGCTGATTGGACCCTACTTCTACTGGGTATAGCGTCTACGGCCGATCAGCTCTATACTGATCGGACCCCATTTTACTTTGCGTAGTTTCCAGTCTATGCCCGACCAGCTCTATGCCAGTAGCACCCCATTCTACTTTGTGTAGTTTCCAGTCTACGCCCGATCAATGCTATGTCGATCAATCCCCATTCTACTTTACATAGTTTTCAGTCTACGCCTAGCCAGCTCCATGTTGGTCGGTTCCATGTTGGAATCTTGAAAGATCACTTGTAGAAGTTGTGTCTTGATGGCTACTCAAACAGGGCCTATATAGATTGTTGAGGACATCTCTAGCTTCGTCTGAGGCACCTCCAACAGCAACTTCTATCCCCTTAGCTTCAAAAATGATAACATCCACAACCTACGGATTTTATCATTTGGAGGACGCCTTTAAAGCTCTCCGAGGCTCCTCCAGTGCCAAGCTTCATGATGCCTCCATCTGCATGGGAGGTGCCTCTACGTCCTTCTGCGCGGGTACTTCAACCAAAGCCTCCAAGGAGCCTCTAACAGCACAAGAGGCGCCTCAAGCAGTGTTCACCCAAATTTTCTTATTATTTTTGCTACTGCATAACATGTTAATTCAATAGGAATATATCTAACCTGTAAAATCTGTTGGTGCAATATCCCTAGGTCAAGACTGACTTGGTTAACTAAGTTTGAGTTGGCTCAAGCTTGAGTCTTGATGTTCGAGTTTCAATATTTGACAATACATGGAGATTGCAGATGCAATCGTCCGATTGGGGAGATTGTTGATATAATTCTCCTCTGGTCAAGGACTGATTAGTTAGATGTGAAGAAGAGTCAAGTAGGTCAAAGGGTTGACCAGATACTTGACTGAAAAAGTACTAACTAGAGGTTATGAAAGGGAAAATCCTGGTGAGTAAAGCCAAGTGAAAGATCTAATGAGTAAAACTAGGCAGGTGAAAGTCCCGATGAGTGAAGACGGGCAGTAGAAAAGTCCCGGTGAGTGAAGCCGAGTAGTGGGAAAATCCTGGTGAGTGAAGCCAGGTGAAAACCCTAATGAGTGAAGCTAAGTGAAAGTCCTGGTGAGTGAAGTCAGACAGATGAAAAGCCCTAGTGAGTGAAGCTAGGCAGAAGGAAAGACCTAGTGAGTGAACTAGGTGAAAGTCCTGGTGAGTAAAGCAGACAGATGGAAAACTCTAGTGAGTGAAGTTAGGCAGATAAAAAGACCTGGTGAGTGAAACTAGGCACGTGGAAATCCAGGTGGGTCAAGGTTGACTAGACACCTGATGTTAGGAAGTCCAAGTAGGTCAAAGGATTGATCGGATACTTGGTACAAGAAAATCCAAATGGGTAAAGGGTGACTGGACATCTGGTGGAAGTCCAAGTGGGTCATAGAGGACCAGACACTTGGCACGAGATGGTAAGTCCAAGTGGGTCAAGATTGACCGGACACTTGGCATAAAGGGAAAAGTCCAAGTGGGTTAAAGGATTGACCGGAGACTTGGCGAAGAAGTCCCAGCAGTTTAAGGTTGACCGGATGCTAGGCATGAGGAGTCCCAACAGGTCACGGTTGACCGGATGTTAGGCTTAGGGTACCTTAGACTTGACTCAGGCAAGCTAGGGTTGGTCAATTTGATCAAGTGATCAAATTGGACCAAGCCTAATCGATCAGATGATCGATTGGGCACAGTGTTGAGATAAAAAAACATTCCAATCGATTAGCTGATCGATTGGGAAGAAATGTCGCGAGCACATAATGGTCTCTAATTGATCAGTCGATCGATTGGGGGCTGGAAATTGCGTGTGACGCGAGAGAGTTGAATTGATCGCCCGATCAATTCATGTCATTTTCTAGAGAGCACAAAAGAAGGATGAATCGATCAGCCGATTGATTCAGCCTCCCCAATTGATCGACCGATCGATTGGGAGATGACCGTTGCGCAGGATAAAGCTGTCGTCGAACGCTTTTTCCTCCACATCTCTTCCTCTCCACTTCTTGCGACGATTCTCACAGGTTCACGCCAGATCTTGAAGCTTCTTAGAGTAAAGTGTTGTTGCACTTCCAAGGTCAAGAGGTGTTCCACACAAAGAGAAGTAAGTTAGGGTTTTGTAAATCTTGTAAGATTTGTATTGTATAAGCTTGTTTTTCTTTATTCTTGTATTCAGAGATTGTACAAGGTTTCTTCACCTTCGGTAGTTACCGAGAAGAAGTGTTTTATTAGTGGATGAGTGATCGAGGGTCAGATCCATGGAATAGTTACCTCTTCTTGAGGTGGATACCAAGTAAATCCTAGCGTTAGCATTGTGAGTGTGCTCTGTGTGTATTTTCACTGCATATCATCATCACGAAGCAAACAACCAAAGCGCGACGAGCTATTCACCCACCCTCTAACACAAATCGACCATAACAAAACCGAGTTAGCATAATGATAAAATAGTGTTATTAATTAGATTCTGTATATTCGAGACCAACATCCAGTCAAGGTTTCAGTTTAGGAATTCAAAATGGATCTAAACTGGACCTCTACCTAAAGTCCCAAATTAGGACTCGTCCTCACTGGAACACTGTCCTCCAGTGACTTACCTTACCATGCAGAATCGATTGACTCTACTTTGATCCACTAGGTCTTCCCCTAGTTGTCAAGTCCGTAGACTTAATTGGATTTTGGTAGCTGTCCGATCCTATAGACCTAGCCGGACTTTCTGCTAGATGGGTCATTCCTTGACCTATCTAGACTTCTACACCAACTATCAGGTTCTCTAGACCTACTGATTAGACCAATCAAGTCCTACACACTTGGTAGAAAAATTAGATTACAACACATCTAACTTTAATCCATTTGTCATTCATCAAAATTTAGATTTAATCATTGGTGCCAACTGCTCCAGCACAATCTATCAAGCCTAGTTGGCAACGCACGAGCATCTCCCACTCGACTAAACAACAAGACAATAAACAGACTCAAGTCTAGTCAGTCGGTCAGGAGTCTCCTTCGACTAGACTTGAAGAAGAGGCTTGTGATATGAGGAATAAGGCATGAACCCAAGGTAGTATGGGGACGACAACCAAGATGATATGATAGTCAAAAGTCAAGAGGAGGTGGCGGTTAAGGTCAAGGACTATATGCCCAAGCAGGCCACTCCCATACGTTCGACCGGGTCCATGCCGATCAAACCCTACTTTTACAGGGTATAGCTCCGAGTCTACGCTCAACCGACTCTATACCAATTGGACCCCATTTTACTTTGCATAGTTTCCGGTCTTCGCCCGGCTGACTCCATGTCGATTGGACTCCATTCTACTTTGCGTAGTTTCCAATTCACACCCGACCGGCTTTATGTCAGTTGGACCCCATTTTACCATGCGTAGTTTCCTGTCTAAGCCCGACCGACTCTATGTCGGTCGAACCCCATTCTACTTTGCATAGTTTTCAGTCTACGCCCGACCGGCTCCATGCCAGTCGGACCTCATTCTACTTTGTATAGCTCTTAGTCTACTCTCAACCGACTCAAGGCTGATCAGACTATTGCTAGGAGACAATACTGTTAGGGAATCATATCCACTTGTTAGAGAGTAAAGACTCTTCGTAAAAGAATATTTCGATGCTCCGCCATATGCATGAAGCGGAACCTTTCTCCACCTAATGGAAGTTCGTCGTACATCCTTTATCCTCCGATATACCCTGACACTCGACATTCTCTGATGTCTGATGATTATAGAAGTTATGAAAGATAGTATAAAAGAGAGATCTTTTCCGTTGGTTAAGTACGCTCGCTCGCTCGCACACATGCATCTACGACAGACTTTTTCCTCTCGGTCTCTTTTTGACTTGAACATCGGAGGACCTACACCATAAACCTCTTCCTTGATTCTCGCTCTAACACTCTATGATATACGTAGAAGCTACCCTCACTTCACATGAAGATTGAGAGCCTGCATCGAATCCTCCCCTCCGACCCCAAATGAAACTTCTCACGACCATTGTTTTTATCTTTATCACCTGTTCCCACCATCTAATTCAGCTTTTGGATGGGAACACCAATAAATATAATTTTCAAAACTCTACGATATTGTTCTCTAATTAATTTCCTCCACATCTATTTTAGATATATTGACTCGAAGTGTTTATAGCTGTACCTTCCACCTAATATTGAATAAACTAACGCTACGCTTCTCCGCAAAGTTGACCGCGTAATGCTTTTAATAGGGGTAAAATAGTCACGCTGATTTTATTTATTTATTAATAATTTTATTAAGATTGATTCATTATCCACACTGATGATTAATCTCTCATCCCATCCCCATGTGCCTTGGTGCTAAAAACAGCTCCTCACTAATTTTAATTAAATTAGAATGTTCCAGATTAATGACCCTAATTTTATAATTAAGTGATTCTTAATTGGGGGGCCGCGTACGAAGGCGGTCCCACGAAACTGGAGATGGCGGTCCCACATAACTTGACGGGAGGCTCTGGGTCGGTCGGATGACAGCGTATGTGAATTCAAATAAGAAGGGCCCGTTTCGCATTGTCGAAAACCGCTGTATTTGGAATTTGGAAAAGGGAGAAAAAAGCTCCATTTTTTTTTCTCTCTCTCTCGGAGGCTTCGTCGCTTCTTCGTAGAACGATCGAGAAGCAGAAGAAGCTACCTAGAGGGAGAAGGAGGAGGAGGTGAAGGCGAAAGGGATCAGCGACGACCGCGGGCGGTGATTCGTTCGGGGAGAGGAAGCTGACCGGCCGTCTCGTTGCTTCTCCAAGCCTCGCGTTCAACCGGAGGTTTGAATGAATATGATTTCTGCAGTCTTGCTGTTTTGTTTCCCAGCATTCCGTTGTGTGTCGGATTTTTCGTCCTCTCTGTAATTAATCTGCTAGGTATGTCTTGTGGCTTCGATTTGTTTTCTGTTTTGTTTGATTTCGAACTAAAAAGTGAGGAAATTTTGGTTTGGGATGACTCCTTCTATGGTTTGTGAGTCGGAAAAGGAATTTGTCGTTCTTAGCTAGCTTTTCTTCTTCTTCTTCTTCTTCTAATTGATTAGAGGAGGGATTCTGTAGACGGCGCCTTTCTTTTCCGAGAAGTCCTTTTAGCTTTTTTTTTTTTCCCCTTTGTCTGTGTCGAGTCATCAAAGTTACTAATGTTGAGGCGCAACCTTTTTCTGAAATTTCTCTAATTAGTTGCTTATTTCTTTGACTGGAAGATTAAAGTTGTTTTCTTCCCCAAGTTGTTGATTGAATAATTTAGAGAGATTGCTAATTTTTGACTTAGTTGATTGACAAGCATTTTTTTCATCATTTTTTTCTCTAAAAGTTTTAGATTTACCAAATGTCAATTAAGTTCATTCATAAAATCTGAAAAATTGTGTTTTCCAGGTCTGTTCTTCAGTTCCGGTTGAGCAGGAGAAAGGCTGCAACTTTTAGCTTCGATCATGGTTGCGTCTGTGGCTGCTTCTGCCTTCTTCCCAGTCCCATCTTCCTCGTCTGTGGCGTCATCCAAAGCATCAAGGGCCATTAATGAAACTCCTGAAAGTTTAGGCGTTCGAGGCATTGTAGCCAAGCCCGCCTCGTCATATGGAGCTATGCAGGTTAAGGCTCATGCCCAAGCACCTCCTAAGGTCAACGGGACAAAGGTCGTCCTGAAATCTGAATCCCACACGATCGAGGAAGAAGCTCCCTCATCCTCGAGAACATTCTACAACCAGCTACCAGATTGGAGTTTTCTCTTTGCTGCCGTAACTACTATCTTTTTGGCAGCGGAAAAGCAATTTACACTTATTGACTGGAAGCCCAAGCGACCTGACATGCTTGCCGATGCATTTGGGCTTGGGAAGATCATGCAGGATGGAATGGTTTTCAGACAGAATTTCTCCATTCGGTCATATGAAATAGGGGCAGATCGAACAGCATCTATAGAGACCTTGATGAATCATCTACAGGTTTGCTGGTGGATTATTGCTTGAATCACCTTCGGTTTAGCTTTCATTGTTTCAATTTTAGCAGTTGGTTTACATATTCCGCAGGAAACTGCTCTTAATCATGTAAGGAGTGCTGGGTTAATGGGTGCTGGCTTTGGCTCAACTCCTGAAATGAGTAAGAGAAATTTGATTTGGGTTGTTACTAAGATGCAAGCCCTTGTTGAACAATATCCTTCCTGGTATATTCTCTCTCTATATCAAAATCTTGGTATTTGTTTTATCATTAGTTACAAAAACAAAAGAGCAAAAAATCTTCCTTGTTTTGGGCTTCTAAAAGTCCATGCTAGAAACATTAAGCAAGCTTATGCCTTATGTGCCTGAGAAATTTTGTTCTCCATTTTTTGTTTTCTGATGGTTATTTTTTCTTGCAAAATATCAAATTGCCGTTGCAGTTTTGTCTCACATGTCAGTTCATACATTGAATTCACTGCAGAAGTACAAGCTAAAATTAAATCTGCTCTTACTTGCTGCAACTTAGCTTCAATAGTCCATGCCTGTGTGTCTATATTGGGCTTTGCTATTAGGTTGAAATTCTAGTACTGTGTTTGTTAGGAGTTATCTCTTTTAGTGAAAACTACTCATTGATTCTACTATCATATATCTCAACAAACAATTTATGTCATTTGTTGTTTTGGATTGTATCCTTTTTAATTGTTCTGATAATGAGGCTTCTCTCTTTTATTAAATCAATGATTTATTTATTTATAAATTTTCTTCAATTATATTTTACTGCTTTGCTCAAGCAAATGAATTCTTGTACTTTTATAATATATTGCCATTGCCTATGCTATATCTTTTCTATAACAAGTTTAATATGCATTGTTTCTAAATTGTCTTCTTCTATCTATTTTAAGGGAAGATGTTGTTCAAGTGGATACATGGGTGGCTTCATCTGGGAAAAATGGGATGCGTCGAGATTGGCATGTTCGGGACTATCGAACTGGCCAAACTGTTCTGCGAGCAACTAGGTTAGTTCTGTAATGGCATTTTTTGTGCAGCAAATCTTCTCTTTTTAAGTAACTTGAAATTCTAGAAGTATGCGCATTCTCTTTCTCATTTGAAAATTTAATGTGGCTCCTGTGGTCTTCTTGATTGTGGCCTTTACATGCAGTGTGTGGGTGATGATGAACAAACAGACTAGGAGATTGTCAAAAATTCCAGAGGAAGTCCGTGCAGAAATAGGATCCTATTTTATGGACCGTGATCCTATTATAAATGACGACGGCAGAAAACTTTCAAAGCTCGAAGATGATAATGCAGATTATGTTCGAACAGGGCTAACTGTAAGTCTGGAACTTTGGATGTGTGTCTTTATTGTTTCAAGATTCCGTGAATATGATGTGTAAATATTTCTCCGTGTCAAATGCAGCCGCGGTGGGGTGATTTGGATGTCAACCAGCATGTTAACAACGTTAAATATATTGGATGGATCCTTGAGGTAATTTAATGCTACATTCGTTGATTAGAAATATGCATTTGACATTTTGAAGACAGTATTATGAATCTTTCTGGCACATTATATGAATTATTTTCAGCAATTAATTAAAGGGCGCATTTAAAATTTTGAAATTCTCAAAGACTTACCTAACTTTCAGATTACCCAAAGGGCACACACTTATTTTCCATTGTATCTCTCTGTGTTGGATTTCAAAGAATAGTACCATTGCGGTGCTGCATTTCAAAAATCACCTAAAACCAAACACTTAGAAATCTCTAGCATACTGTGGTGCTGTTCTTTGAATGCAACACTATAGTGATGGGCGGGAGGGGTAAAATGAAAAACAAGTGCGTCATTTGGGAAATCTGAAAGGTAGATGCTTCTTTTGAAAATTTCACAATTTTAAGTGCGCTCTTTGGTCAATTGTCGAATTATTTTGATGTTAATGCTTAATAACGGTGTATCACATTGTGGTCGAGAACATTCTATTGAGCACTTGTCACTCGTTTTCCCTACCTTGTGTATATCAATTCCCTATAATTTACAGTGCTATTATATCTTCTTTCTTCATACTCTTGGCAGACATCATCCATGTCTTAGATTTGGTAATCCTATTTTAGATGTGATTTCACTGTCTTAATCTCGTTGGCACACAAATTTACTAATTTGCAACCAGGAGAATCTTCTCAACTCTTCTAGTTGATGAAACATCTCAATCTTGTCTGTTTGTTAGTGTGTCACATGGTGTTGGGTCCATTGACTACCACTGGAGCATCACATGCTGCCTCTCTTTTCTCCCCTCTATATCTCACGGCATTCTGGGCCTGCACCGCAATATGATCCGACTAAAAAAATGATTCAATTATTTCAAGTTGCATCTAATAGTGTTACTTTGTGGCGGACCACCCGCCAATGATTTGCGAGGAAAGACATGGATTGATCCAAAAGTGCCGTCTTTGCTTTGGATGCAGAGCGCGCCGATCTCAATCCTGGAGAGCCATGAGCTTTCAGGCATGACGATGGAGTACAGGAGGGAGTGCGGGAAGGACAGTGTTCTGCAGTCGCTGGCGGCCGTCTCGAGCAACCATTTGCCGGAGACTGGCTTGGAGTGTCAGCATCTTCTACGGTCGGAGAGCGGAGCAGAGGTTCTACGGGCACGAACGGAATGGAGGCCCAAGCGTGCCCAGGGTCTCCTCCCAAACACGGGCTCACTTCCGTGATACAAACATGGGATGGGATGTTCAAATACTCCTCTATTCTTTCACATCCTGTTTTTGACAGCCTTCTTTGACATCTTGCTCTTGAGATGCAAATATCCTAATGTGTAAACGGGAAGGCCACCTCGCTACACTGCTTTGTATGATTTGTTTATTTGTAAATTTTCCTTCTAATTTGTGTAGCCTGCTTTCTATTTTAGATCCATCTTTTAGGACGATGGTTTTCTGCATGAGAAGAACCGAAGAAGTGTTGATGGAGAAGAGTTGAATGTAAGGGGTGATCGGGAAGCAATGAGCTCTACCCCTCATGCCCTGGGATGCCATTGTTCATTGTTGGAGCCAATTTCTTTTATATATCTCTATCCTAACTTGTCGATTGTCATTCAAAATATAATTGAGAGATTTATACATTGGTTTTTGTCGATTTTATTCAAATTGAATGCAAGTCTTAAGGAGAAATTATTTTCCAATTCGATTTACAAGAGAGCTTGGGCTTTAGGATCTCTATAAAATAAAGACAATGGACCATCTTTGATCAAGGGTAAGAAGACCCTCAAGGGATGTTCGATTGAGGTGTTCAAATGATTTAGGGTTCAAAGGCAAGGAGCTCAAATTGAGAAGTTGAAGCTCCTAATGTTATGATCAATGTGAATGAAAGGTAAGGAGTGAATTTTCGTGGGGTCAAATTAGTCATCTCTAAAATTAACCGCTATGAAGAACAAGACACTTGGTCTTCAATGAAACAAAAATAATAAATCAAATTATTAGTTCATGAATGCAGAGTTCATTGAATATAATGCTCTGGTTGAAGGCTTTACAATTAATGTAACAAAAGACGATTCGTTCACTCACAGTATCCGGCCCGTTAATCTATTTTTAGATGAATACAAAAGAGATAAATCATGAATGATTATTAGTCATTAGTATAACGATCAAGATAGAGAGAGAAGGTTTTACAAACTAAGCCACTAGACTAGATAGCTTACCCCTATTTATCTGTAGTATATCATTTTTAATGATGGTGTCTAAAGACAAACCCCATAATATTACATTCCCTCTTATAATCTCTCATAATCTTCTTGCCTCCATGCGTTCATCCTATTAATTCAAACTATTGAGCCATGGAGCACAGTAAGCTCCTTGAGCTTGCTCAATGTCATTTGACCAATGGCCTATAAGTCCACCTCATTCTAGATCATTGAGTCATTAAATGCTTTTGAGAGGAAAGTAATTAATTTTTACTATAATGAAGCCATTAAATGCACAAGCTCCAACCTCTCTAAGCTTGCTCAATGTCATATGACCCTTCTGTAGGACCTCGATTGGTTGATTAGAAGAAGAGTTAAATAGTTCTGTAAAGAATGAAGGTAACCTCTTCTCAGACTTAAAAGAATATTTAATATAAAGATATAATAGAAAATAAATTAAAAAGAAAAAGACACCTGGATTTACTTGGTTACAACCGGGGAGGTTGTTAATCCAAGAAAGTGAAATGCACTAACTCTCTTTCAGGCGGAGAAACCCCTTTACATCAGTGTAAGCACAAAAAATTAGAAGCTAAATGAAAACTAGAGTGTCATTAGCTTCTTGGACCAAGACTATATTTATAACTTTGGTCAGGGCACTTGGAAGGGTTCCAGGCGCCTAGAGTGTGATAGAAATTTTTGCCCGACGCAATAACGTCCATGTCGATGCTGATAATATTTGGGTTCCGGGCACCCAGAAGGGTTCCGGGCGCCCGGACCCGCAAAGTCAACCCTGTTGGTTTTTTCGGTTCGGACCCTTTGCTCCGGTACTGCTCTCCTCGGTCCGGGTCTTCCGCTCTGGCTCCACTCGTTTGAGTGATTTCGGACAACCGAAATAAGGCTCACCTGAACCCAATTTCGGCCTTCTCCTCAGCAGGCTTCCACTCCCGCTTCTTGTCTCTCGAAGGTCGCGCACATTCTTCTCGTTCACCGGTGTACTTTTCCACGATGCCTCATCCCTCAGCCACACCGAGCCCGTCGGCTCTCACCTGTGTCGTCATTCTCGCTAACGACGTCTTCCGCTCGACTTCCTGTGCTCCTAAGCTCCTACATACTTAGACACAAGGATCAAAAACCATAGGACCTAAGTTAACTTGTTTGATCACATCAAAACAACCTTGGAGTTCTAACAATCTCCCCCTTTTTGATGTGAGCAATCCAAGTTAAGTTAGAGTAAACAGACATAAATTTGCAATAAAGTACAAAAAATAGGAAATTTAATTTTAAGCTATCTCCTCCTAGACTTAATCTTTTTCTTCTCCCCCTTTAATCACATAAAAAATGGAGTTCAATAAAAATCTAAGGGTAAATTTTTTTAAAAAAAATTTCTAAGTAAACTCTGATTTTGAAAATATAATTTTAGAAATATTTTCTAAGTAAAAAATAAAAAATAAAAAATTTCCTCAGTTAAATAAAATTTTCAAGAATTATTTTTTTAAGAAATTTTGGTTAAGTAAAAAATTTCAAAGTAAAAAAAATTTCTAAGTAAAAAACATTTAAAAAAATGAATTTTAAACAATTTCTACATTAAAAAAAATTTAAAAGAAAGATTTTCTAAGAAGTTAAATAGATTTCTAAAAAAAAATTTAGAATTTTCTAAAAAAAAATTGAATAACTATTCAAAGCATTATCTAATTTTAATTTTAATGTTTTATCAGTTAGTTAATTAAACATTTTATTTCAATATTTGACTTCCAAGCTGTGGCAAGACACTAGGTCTTCTTGTTTATTGGATCATCAACTACTTTTAGACAAAGCCACATAAGGAAATTAAACGTTTAATTTTCTCGCTGAAAGTTGTAAGTCTAAACAAAGTTTAAGTTAGACAAGACTTGAGAACCCAATATAGGTTCCAGCCAACTGGATTGATTAGATATTTCTTACAGATATATTTCTTTGAAATATTTTTAATTTATCCTTTGTGGTATATAAAATACCAATTTAGGTTATTGAACTTTTTAAAACTTGTATTATATGAGTATGCATGATTTTTCAAGTTACTTATTTCTTTTTGCAAAATATAATTTTCTAATTTTATTTTGTCAAACTCTTCTAATGGGCAAGATTTTGCTAAAATTAATTTAAAATTTTTAATTTCTTTTTCAAGTTTGCAACAATCTTTGGTTAATAATTTTACAAACTTAAACAACTTGTTAGGTGGGAGAGATCGTACCTGACTTACCTTGTCGATCTCGTTGTCCGTGGCCCCCCCCTGAATTGCTGCTTTCTTCCGATGTTGCTCCTCTTTCATCGATGCTCTCGATGCTCATTTTTGAAGAACTTTCTTTGTATTCGTCTTGATGACTTGCCATCAACGCAAGCCCGGAGAATGCCTCAACTTCCGATTCGGGCGACGTTTCGTCCCACATCAACTTTAAAGTCTTGTACTTGTTTGTTTGGGCAAGCTTCTTTGCTTTGTCCTTATCCTTATTCCTTAGCTTAGGGCAGTTGTCCTTAACATGTCATTCTTCATTGCAATGGTAGCATCTGATTATCCTTTTCTTTCAACCCCTGCGGATGGTTAGCTTTTCTTGATTTAAACAATTTCTTAAATCGCCTTACCATCATTGCTGTTTCTTCATCCTCAAGGGAGGATTCCGAGTCTTGTTCGTCCATCCTTACCTTAAAGGCAATGTTGTGTGTTGGCTCCTTCGTATCTGCACATCTCGACTCATGGACTTCAAAAGTCAAAAATAATTCTTTTAAGGTAACAATTTCTAGATCCTTAGAGATATAGAAGGCATCTACTAGTGTTGCCCATTTTGTATTGCTAGGGAATGCATTAAGAGTATACCTTAATGAATCTCGGTTACTTTCCGTTTCTCTGAGATTCGAAAGTCCGGTGATGAACTCCTTAATCCTCAAGTGAAGGTGTGCAATCGTTTCGCCTTCTTCAAATCGGAGGTTGCTGATCTGATTACGAAGTAAGTCCCGTCTTACAAGTTTTGCCTCTGAGGTTCCTTCATAAAGTTCTAGGAATTTTTCCCAGAGCTCCTTGGCAGACCCATAAGCTCCGATCTGGTTGGCTTCTTGTGGCGGGAGTACGCTTAGCAGATGAAATTATACTTTCCATTTGCCACGAAGTCAGCTTGTTCCTTCTTCGTCCATTGATATTTTTGCTTGCCTTCGGGTGCTTCAAAATCGAATTCCATTATTAATAATAAATCGAAGTCTATTTTAAAAAATACCTCCATTCTCTTCTTTCAGCTCGCGAATTCCCCCTCGAACTTTGGTGGGAAGATGTTTGGTCCGACCATTTCGTTTGCTTCGATTGGCGGTTAGTCTTCTTGAAGCGTCCTAGCTCTGATACCACTTGTAGGACCCCGGTTGGCTAGCTAGAAGGGGGTTGAATAGCCCTGCAAAAAATAAAGACAAACTCTTCTCGGACTTAAAAGAACACTTGCATAAAGATAGAATAGAAAATGAACTAAAAAGAAAGAGACACCTAAATTTACTTGGTTATAACCGGGGAGATTGTTAATCGAAGGAAGTGAAATGCACTAACTCTCCTTCAGGCGGAGAAGACTCTTTACAACAGTGTAAGCACAAAAAATTAAAAGCTGAATGAAAACTAGAGCGTGTACAAGTGTTGTTGCAAGAATGCTTGTTGTCATTAGCTTCTTGGACCAAGGCTATATTTATAGTCTTGGTCGAGGCGCTTGGAAGGGTTCTAGGCACTTGGAGTTGTATAGAAATCTATCCCCGACGTAATGGTCAACGTCCACGTCGATGCTGATAATATTTGGGTTCCGGACGCCCGGACCCTCAAAGTCAACCCTATTGACTTTTTCGGTCCGGACCCTCTGCTCCGGTGCTGCTCGCCTCAGTCCGGGTCTTCCGCTCCGGCTCTGCTTATTTGGGTGATTTCGGCCAATCGAAATAAGGCTCACCCAAACTCAATTTCGGCCTTCTCCTCGAGTAAGCTTCCGCTCCGGCTTCTCGTCCCTCGAACGTTGCGCACGTTCTTCTCGTCCATCGGTGTACTCTTCATCGGCGCCTCGTCCCTTAGACGCACCGAGCCCGTCGGCTCTCTTCCCTGCCGTCCTTCTCGCTAGCCATGTCTTCCGCTCGACTTCCTGTGCTCCTAAGCTCCTGCACACTTAGACACATAGATCAAAGACCACAGAACATAACTTAACTTATTTGATCATATTAAAATAATCTTGAGGTTTCAACATCTTCATATCTATGAATCCACCACCTGATGCTCAATCCTTTCGAATCCCACGAGCACTAAAATTTTAGGTCATTGATCCATTAACCCAACCCTAACTTGATATTATTGAGTCAAGACGATCCTCGAGATGCATGTGTCCTGTTTTAAATCCTTACAAACTTAATGCACATATTAAAAATACATGTAAAACCGAATCTAGACATTATAAATCCTTACATACTTGATATACATATTAAAAACATATATAAAATCCAATTTAAATCATATTATTATCTCATCAAAATAACATAGTTGGACCCAGGGCCGTCTCAACCATTCTTGAGGCCCTAGGTGGAAAAAAGAATTTAATATTTTTTAAAATAAATATTAGAAATATTTAATTTTATTAGTTATAGTAAAAGGTGGAATTTATCACCCTAATAGCCCAACAAGACCGACCCTACGACCATCTATGAGGAGGTAAATCGGGAAGCAACAGTTCGCCATTGCGGGGAGAGCATTTTTCTTGACTTTATCGAAATTCGACACCTTGCCCATTGTAACAATATCTAACCCGTATTAGCAACTCAACCATATTCGGGGGGCGACATTTAATTTTGTTAGTAAAATTTAAAAGGCCAGTTTCATATATTACCAATGATTATTTATAAAATTAGAAGCAGTGAACAATTAGACCACATATTAATAACTTTATCTTATGTCAAACCTCACTAGTTTATTATTAGTAAAATTTAAAAAATAAATAATATTTTATGTTATCTAATTTAGAAACAATAATAAATTATTGTAATACTATTAATATATATTTTAATTATAATTTGTTTTAAAAAAATATCAATCATTTTTAACTTTGAGGAAGGAAAGTCTCGACACAACAATAAAATTATTGTGTGACCTAAAGGAAATAGGTTCGAGTACTAGATATAGTCACTACGTATAATAGATTCTTCCTTAAAATCCCTCATTGACGGAAGCTTCGTGAACTAAGCTGTTTTTTTATCAATTTTAACTTTGATAAATTATTAATAAAATTTATTTATTCAAAAATATTTAGTTAGAAAATATTAATGGTGAATTATTAAAAAATATTGAAAGAAAAATAAAATTTAAGAAAGAAATAATACAACATTATTGAATATGTTTTTACTTTCAATATATATATATATATATATATATATATATATATATATATATATATATATATATATATATATATATCAATTAAGTGTAACCAATAAATACTTTTAATTTATTAACAAAATTTAATTTTGATTAATAAATTAAATTTTTATCATTAAAAATATAAAATTACTAATTAAATTTTAATAAAAAAATAAAATAAATTACCAACTAAATCTAATTTTAATAGTAAAAAATTAAAATTATCAATTAAATCTAACACGAGTAAAAAAATAAAAATGATCCAAATTTAATCTATAGAAAATTTAAAATTTTTTGACCAAATATAGTTTAGCTAGTAAAAAATTAAAATTACTGTTAAAAATAAATCTCGACTAAAATTTATTTTAACCATAATTTTAAATATTTAATATCCATGCTCATATGTTTTAAATTAATATTCATTCTTAATTTATATAGATATATATATATGTAAAATTTACGGACCCCAATATAATAGGGGCCCTAGGCATAGGCCTTAATGGCCTATGCCTTGAGCCGGCCCTGGTTGGACCCAACCATATGACAACATTATTTCCCCAATAGTTAAGTCATATTTGTTGACCAACTCAATTATCTAGATGTTTCCCATAAGAGCCTCTACAGACATGGTCAAATTGATTCTTGGATGGCAGATTATCGTAAAAGAGTAAAAATTGAATTTTCTATAGAATAATTTTTTGGAGAATAAAATTCCTCTCATCTAAAGAGATGTCATTCGATTATAATAATTTACTTCTCTTTTGAATATCTTGAGACGAGCATGAAGCATCGCCTTTTACCATAATAAATGTTCCCCATAAGAAAACTATTAGAATCTAATGTTCAAATTTGGAATGATGTGGATGACTACTAAAGGCTTGAGTTTGCTCGAGACGTCCAACAAAGTGAACATTTCTGCCCAAGTTATATAAACTTTGATAGCTTTGGGGTACGTAACTTTATAAAATTTCTCTAAACTTACTATTCTCTAGTCGATCAAATGACCAATAAATCAAAAGTTTGAACCAAAATTCAAGTATTCAAGATCTTAAATTCTTAGTAATTTACTTGTTTTTTCCTTTCTTTTATTTTCATCTCTTGGAAGAGGTGAGGATATTATTTTCGAAAGTAATTTCAGTTAGGATTAAACTTGGAAAAGCTTAAGAAATCTTATTATTTTGAAATAGAGATATTATTCTAAAAGGCACGAGCAATCTTGATAAAGCTGCATCATCATGATTTTATCCAAAGTTTTTTATTTGAAAATAGCTTTTATTAAATTATGAACTAGTGTTTTTCAGTTGAGGCAGGATTACAATCAGGTCTTATTTTTATTTTTATTTTGGGCAAAAATAGCACCTCACGTAAATTTTTATATCCCATTCCCTCATAAAATGACATAGATACCCTTTAACATGTGCTGCATTTGTACTCCCACCTATTTTTCTATCTAAATCTGATCAAACATAATTATTACAACTGAATAACAAATTATAATATAATAATTATGACATCATAATTACTATAATAGAGTAATAAAATTATATTAAATCATAACTACAACAGAGTGATCAATTTAATAAATCATAATTATTCAATTAATTATTAAACCACTTAAACATATAAATTTCCATTTTAGTGTTTCCATTCTTCTAGTAGCCACGTTTGGCCAAATATGAAATCTATTTCTTCATTGTCTTTAGAATATATCATAACTATTTAATTATTCACTGAATCATTTGGAACATAGTATACATATAACCAAAGTTCATTTACTAGCTCGTTTTAGGATTTATTATTTAGGAAATTGTCATTCTTCTCACAATTAAAAGTTCAATTTCTGATTCCACTTGCACATGGATTGCACTTGATACGGTACGTTGTGAGTGACTCCAAAAATAATATGAGATTGATAGTTAAAATGATATGACAGCTAAAGTTAAGGTTAGGTGATAGTAAAAGTCAAGATGAGGCGACCGTCAAAGTCAAAGTGTACATAGTCGGTTAGTCCTAGAGCCAGTCGAACCTTTAAGGCATAGCTCTCCATTCCTTAGGAGCATGTATCTCAGTATACAGTCGGTCGCCCGCAGAGTTAGTCAGACCTTCAGGGCTCATCTCTCTGCTCAAGGGCTCCTAGCACATAGTTGGTCAGACCTTTGGGGCTCAGCTCTCCACTTCTCATTAGTAGGGCTCCCAGCACATAATCGGTCAGCTGAAGAGTTGATCAGACCTTCGAGGCTCAGATCTCCACTTTTCATGTGCATGACTCCCAACATACAACCGATCTCCAGTAGGGCTAGTCAGACCTTCGGGGCTCATCTATCTGCTCAAGGGCTACTAGCACATAATTGGTCGAGCCTTTGGGGCTCAGCTCTCCACTCTTCATGGGTAGGGCTCCCAGCACATAGTCGGTCGGCTGAAGAGCTGATTGGACCTTCGAGGCTCAGATTTCCGTTCCTCATGTGTATGGCTCCCAGCATACAGCCGGTCGGACCTTCAGGGCTCAGCTCTCCGTTCCTCATGGGCAGGGCTCCTAGCACGTAGCTGGTCGTCACCATAGCTGGTCGGACCCCCCTTTAGGAGAAAACATTATTAGAGAATCACAACTACTTATCAGAGAATATCAGCTACTCACTAGGGAATATTCTACTACATTGACATATATATACACACAACGAAACCTTCTTGTGCCTAAGGGAGGGTTGTCGTACCTCCTCCATTACCCAACATATTTTGACACTAGACATTCTCTAGCGCCTCATTATTACGAAGGTTATGAGAGTCAATATAAAATGAGTGTCCTCTTAATTGGCCAGGTACGTGCATACACACACGCATCTACACTACTGTTCTACTGTTCATCTTCTTCTCCATTTGCTACGGTTCTTACTTGAGTGTTGGATGTGCCTGTGCCAGGGACCCCCTCCCTGGTTCTCACTCTAACATTCCGGGTTGCTCTCTTTGTGGTGTGCATAGGTCCGCGGTTTCCAACTCTAAGTCCTTCCTCCGTTAACATTCTTGCCTACTCACTTGTTTCTCAATTTCAGACAGGATTAAATTTGGTGCCGTTTGTGAGAACTTCGCCTGAATTTGAAACGCAAAGATGGAGGAGACTGTTGGTACAATGTGTACTAATGATCTAACTCAGTTTTTGATAAATGACAAGAAGACTAAAGTTAGAATGTTTTGTGATCTAATTAGTTTGGAGGACCTAACACCAGGCTGAAATCCAGCTAGGTCTGTGGGACTTGATGGTTGGTGCGAAATCCAAATAGGTCCACGTGGCCCGATATCTAGCGGAAAGTCCGGTTGGATATATGGGACTTAACAACCGGCTGAAAGCCAGTTGGGTCCGCGGGACCTAACAACTGGTGGAAAGACCTGATGGGTCAAAGGCAAGTCAAGCGACTACAGTTGGTAAGTAAAAGGTAAGCAACTGGAGGAGAGATCTAGTGAGGACGTGTTCCCAGTTGAGGGAACTGTAGGCGTCGGTCCAATTTAGGTCCATTTGAAAAATCGAGGTTGAGACCTTGACTAGATACTGGTCTCGAGAAGACATGATCTAATTACTACTCATATATTATTATGTTGTGCTAACTTTGTTTTACAAGATAAATATATTTTTATTTGTCTAGACTAACTCTTTTTTACAGGAAGGAAAAGTGTGAAAAAGAGGAGTCAGGGTGCCCAGAAGAGATTTGAGCTCCCAGAAGAGATTCGGGCGCTCGAACACTAGGTGCCCAGACCAGCTCGCCCGGGCAGGTACTTGGCCAGGCACCCTGGTGGTCAGGGCATCCATAATTGGTCCAGGAGCCCAAACCAGAAAAGTTATCGAGAAGTTGAGTTGGAGCACGACGACTGACCGAACCCACGTCAACGATCCAGGCTCCTGAAAGTGGATAAACTTTACGGATGAAGTTTTGACGAGAGATCACCATGTTAGCAACGATCTAGACACCCTGAGCGGGTTCAGGCACCCAGAATGAGCCTATATAAGGTCCCTCGACTAGCAGCTTCAGGAGATCATCTGCTACAACTTTCATATTCAAGTACTGCTCCAAAAAGACTCCGATGACACCAAAAGGCTGCTCCGAAGTTCAAAGAATGAAGACTTCTTCAATCTCCTTTTTGTTTGTCGGTAACAGTTTTATTTTCAGTTCTTGTACTCAATCTTTGTAATCCATTTATGAACTGATAGTGATTGTCCAACGAAAGCAATCGATGATCGCGTACCTTGGAGTAGGAGTTGTCATAAGCTCTGAATCAAGTAAAACTTGGTATTGTTAGCGTTGTTTTTTTTTGTTTCCCTTTTTCGTTGCGTAACTCATTTTAACTCACGATTTTCTAAGAAAGCTATTCACCACCCTCTCCTCTAGCATATTTACGGTCTTACAGAGATTAGATGATTCACTATAGTTACTTTATCGCAAGAAGACTTGAAGCTGCTAATAACCGTCTGAGCATAGAAGTTAGTGCATCAGCAATAAGCAACAGCCATGCGCCCTTTGTAGGATCGAAAGCGCTAGGATGGGGGGGGGGTGAATAGTGCTCATGACTTTTTCACTTTTTCATTAAAAACTATCGGAGTAAAATGTAGCAGAAATAAGAAAGAGAACAAAGAACAATAAAGCCAAGTTTTTTACTTGGTTCAGAGCCTATGGTGACTCCTACTCTAAGACTCGCACTTGAGAATGCTTTCATTGGGAAATCAACTAATGAATATGAATAAGTATATAATTATAATATTTTAAGAATGGTAAATTAAAGTATAGCAACAACTACAGATTTGAAGATTTGTGCTTTTAATTATCGGAGCAGCATTACAGCATCATCGAGAGCTTTTCGGAATAACGCGCAAGAGCGAAAGTCGTTGGAATTGATCTCACGGTGTTGGTTAAACCTGTTAGTGAAGTTAGCACCAATGATCAAATTTAGATTTTGATAAATGATAAATGGATTAAAGTTAGATGTTGTGTTGTCTAACCTTATTACCAAGTGTGTCAGATTGAAAGACTTGATAAGGACCAAACACCAGGCTAAAGTCCAGTCTGATCAAGAGGGTCGGACGATTGACAGGAAGTCTAGCTGAATCAGAGGAGGCTAGATAGTTGGCAGGAGGTTAGGGAGGACTTCATGATTGGCTGAAGTCCAGATGGGGCATCTAGTAAGAAGACCTAGTGGATTAAGAAATCAAGATCAACTAAGTCCACAAATGGTAAGTAAAGATAAGCAATTGGAGGAGAGATCCAGTGAGGATATGTTCTCGGTTGAGAGAACAATAGACGTCAGTCTGACTTAGGGTTTTAGCATAGTGATTGGCCAAGATACGTCATAGTCCGGGCACTCGGATGGGTCCAGGCGCCCAGAGAAGGATAAATTTTCAGAGATAAAGTTTCATCGAGGTGTAGCCATATCATCAGCATTCTAGGCCACTGGGGTGGTTCGGAAACCCAAAAATGGCCTATAAAAAGGCCTTCGACTAGAGACTTTAACACATCATTCGTTACAACTTTGGTTCTTACGCGCAGTTCCAAGAAGACTCTAATGATATTGAAAGGCTACTCCGACAACCTATAATCAAGCTTCTACTTCTTGTTGTTGTCTGTAAACTTTTACATACTCGCATTGTACTTAAACACTGTAATCTCTTTGATCTTATAGTGATTGTCTAATGAAAGTACTCATGGAGTGCGGGCCTTGGAGTAGAAGTCATCAAAGGCTCCGAACTAAGTAAAAATTACTTGTATTAGCGTTTGATTCTTCATTTATTTTCCACTACGTATTCTCGTGATTTTAGAAAAGTGATAAATACTATTCACCCCCCTCTAGCATCTTTTCGATCCTACATAATCCTCCTTTTATAGCCCAGTACGGGCACCTGGATGGGTCCTCGGGCGCCCCCATTAAGCTGACGTGGATGTACCTCGT
Organism: Zingiber officinale; assembly: GCF_018446385.1. Lineage (NCBI taxonomy): Eukaryota > Viridiplantae > Streptophyta > Magnoliopsida > Zingiberales > Zingiberaceae > Zingiber > Zingiber officinale. Next base: position 22,329,501 of record NC_056005.1, on the reverse strand, counting down.
CGAAAATCAATCTATTTAACTTTATCCATCTCTGGGTGGCCGGACCCGTTCGGGCGCCTAGAAGGTGACATGTACCTAAGAATTAGTGAGCTCCACCTCAGCTACACCCGGGTGCTTGGGTTCATCCCAGTCTTGGCACTTGGACCTTAATCCGGGCGTTTGGACTGCCCTTTTCTAGCCTTTGATTTTCTTCAACACAAGGTTGTACAAGAAGCAATAATATGAAAATAAGAGTAATAAAATATTTGACAGTCTCAGGACTATCCAGTTTTGATGTTCGGATTTTAATAAAACTCTAGGTCGAATCGATGCATACTATTCCCTCAATGGAGAACACGTCCTCACCTACTCCTCTAAGAAGAGTTTACCTTTTGCTAAATTGGTTCTTCAGACCATTTGGACTTTTGGTCAACATATGAGACTTCAAGACTTTCTGCTAGACGTCCGGTTCTCGACCCATCCAGTCTTCCGCCTGGTGTTCGTGACCCCCAGGACTTTCACCTAGTATTCTCGACCCTAGGATTTTTCCCAACATCCTCGACTTGCCAAGACTTTGTCGAGTCCCACCGACCAAGACTTCCTTACCTAGCATCAACTAGGACTTTCACCTTATCTATGATCACTTAGGACTTTCTTACACACTTAGTCAGACTTGTTAAAATAATCCTTAACTTTGGACTCTTTGCCATTATCAATACTTAAGTTCGATCATCTGGTGCTTCCCGCTGTAGGATCGAAAAGAATTTAGATATCTCCACAATAGCATGATATTGTCCACTTTGGGCCTAAGCCCTCATGGTTTTGCTCTTGGGCTCTACCCAAAAGGCCTCATGCCAATGGAGATATCTTTCTCTTATAAACTCATGATCTTTTTCATGTGTTTTCAATGTGGGACTATGTTTGCAACCTTGCAACCCCAACAATCCCCCCCTCAAACAAAGGACCATGGGCTTCCCACGTTCGATCCTCGACCCACCAGGTCTTCCTGCCCCTCGGTCTACCTGACCTACTAGGACTTCTTGCCCCTCGGTCTACCCGACCTACTAGGACTTCCTTGCCTAGTCGCAACTAGGACTTTCTGCCCCTCGGTCCACCCGACCTACTAGGACTTCCTGCCTGGTGTCTGGTCCTCTTGATCTGAACATAGGAGCCCCCACTTTCTTTGTTCGAGGTCAATATTGTACTCACATGGTTCAATCAGACCATAGCTCTTGTGCACAGTCGGCGGTTAAACCTTCTGGCAGTCCGGGCTCTGATACCAATTGTAGGATCGAAAAGAATTTAGATATCTCCACAATAGCATGATATTGTCCACTTTGGGCCTAAGCCCTCATGGTTTTGCTCTTGGGCTCTACCCAAAAGGCCTCATGCCAATGGAGATATCTTTCTCTTATAAACTCATGATCTTTTCCATGTGTTTTCAATGTGGGACTATGTTTGCAACCTTGCAACCCCAACACCCGCACCAATAATCTCCCCTTTTTAATTATGGTAGTACAATTCAAAGTTAAAGTAAAACATAATAAATTAAGAATAACTGAAAACATAAATAAGTAAGATTTTTCAGTTTCTCTTTCAAAATTTACAATTGCTAAGTACACTTTTCAAAGTTTGCCTAACTATTTTAAACTTAAGCTCCCCATGAAAAATAACTCTTAACTTAAGAAACTTCTTTGAAAACTTTAGTTTTGAAAATACTTAGTTTTTGCAAAATTTATCTTTTGAAATTTTGAAAAAGAACTTGATTTGAAATTTTAAAAAAAATACTTGATTTTGAAAATACTTAATTTGAAACTTAACTTTTAATTCTCTTTCTCCCCTTTGACATATATCAAAAATAATTTAGAAAAATATAAGGAACTCCTCCTCAATTAATGCCTTAGTTTTTTTAATTACTTGTTTTGAACCGAAATTTTGAATACAAAAGTACTTAAACCATTATTTTATTTTGAAAAAGTTTGTAAAATTAGGTAACTCATGACTAAAACCCTAGAGTCCATACATGTGTAAAACAAAATGATTAATTTTGAAAATAATATTTAAATATAAAAATGTCTAACCTTTAGGTTAAATCTATATGATAATTCTTTCTAGGGGATAACCTAGTCTAAGTCTATAGCTCAATTTTGAAAACATATATTGATTTTGGAAAGATAGGGTTTAAAGTTTTAAAACTTATTAATTTTAAAAACATAAATTTTGAAAACAATTTTTTAAAGTAGAAATTAAAGACTTAAAGATAAGGAAGTTACAAACCAACTTATGCCACCTTGCACATTTCTAAGTGTCTTCTAAGTGTACTAAACTAAAGCAAGTTATAATTGTCTTCATGCTTTTTGTACCAATAATTTTGGATAGATTAAACTTCTTGATTTTCCATTTCACCCATTTTTTATGTTATCAAACAAGTTAAACGTATGAGTTTGTGTGAGGTGAAATTAAATTAATCTTAACTTTTAAGTTGACTTTAAGTTTGAATTTTGAAAAATGTTAAGTTTGAATTTTGAAAAATAATTATGTTTGAATTTAAAAAAATGGTAAGTTTGAATTTTTGGAAAATCATTATGTTTGAATTTTAAAAAATGTTAAGTTTTTTTAAAAAAATTTAAGTTTGAATTATATTAAAGTTGATTTGAATTTTATTTGGTTTGCATTCGACCAACTTATTTGGCTTTGATTCAATTGCCTTGAATTTAATTGATTTGAATTTAATCAATTTATTTGAATGTGATTCAATTGACTTGAATTTAATTGATTTGAATTTAATCAATTTATTTGAATGTGATTCAATGGACTTGAATTTAATTGATTTGAATTTGATCAATTAATTTGAATTTGATTACTTGAATTTAATTGATTTGAATTTTATTAATTTGAATTTTATCAATTTATTTGAATTTGATTCAATTGGAGTTAGGTTAAATAAGTCGATTGATTAATTTGTGAAAGTTATGTTAAGTATGTTAATTGATTAGTTTGTGAAAGTTAGATTAAGTAGTCTAGATTGATTAATCCTAATATCTCACCCATTTCTAGGTTTTCAATAAAAAATCTTTTATGTTTTTGTGAGATGCTTTTATTTTCAATTTAATTTGAAATCTAAGGATTGATTTATATTTGAATTGGACTTAGGTTTGACAGTTAGTAGGTTAAATATCCATTTTGATAATTGACTTCCAAGCTGTGACGAGGTACGAAGACTTTCTTGGTTATCGGAGCAACGACCACTTCTACAAAGTCTTTTAAGAAAATTGAATGTTTAACTTTCCTTTTGAAAATTCTTGGACTAACTAGTCAAATGTTGATCAAACTTAAGTTCTTATCTAACCATTCTAATCTAGGCAGAAATAAAGAAAGTAGTAAATCTAGGGCTGTGCAAAAAAACCGACAAATCGAAAATCGGACCGGAATCAGTAGCTTACCGGTTCTGGTTTACCGGTTAATCGGTTAACTGGTTTTAACCAGTTCTGGTTAATCGGTTTTAACCGGATTACTGGTTAGTTCCCGGTTTTGGATTTTTTTTACTGGTTTAACTGGTAAACCGGTAAAACTGGGTCATGTTTGATGTTACCTTAGTGTCTTTCCTCATTCAAGATCGATGCTGTTAATTCTATCCCATCTCTCTGCCTAATCAGCATATCCTTTCAGTTTCAAATATCAATGTTTACACTCTTTATCCTTGCTTTCCATCATTCCAGGCTCTGGATGTCGCGTTTGCTCATTACGATGCAGAACAACATAAGCATTCAACAAATGGAGCCAAACTGAATGGTTTTGTTCAGTAACAATGTTTTTTTTCATCTGTACATTTAATTAAATTTTGATATAAACATATTCTTGGAGCAACTTTAAACCGAAGAGAGGAGAGAAGACTTCACATCGACAGTTATGCTTCAGATGTTTATGGCACTTCCTGCATCCACAGTAGGCTGGTGAATTTTTGAATCTATTGGATCACTTGTCGCTTTGATTGGTTTTGTGCCATCATATTCTTTCTAGTTCCACATTGTGCATGCTGCTACATGTAACTGTTGGAACCCCGAGGTGTTTTGATGCGATCAAACAAGTTAAGTTAGGTCCTGCGTTGTTTAACCCTTGTGTCTAAGTGTACAGGAACTTAGGAACACAGGAAGTCGAGCGGAAGACGCGGCTAGCGAGAAGGACGGCACGGGAGAGAGCCGACGGGCTCGGTGCGTCCGAGGGACGAGGTGTCCGCGGAAGAGTACACCAGTGGACGAGAAGAACGTGCGCGGCGTTCGAGGGACGAGAAACCGGGAAGGAAGGCTGCTCGAGGAGAAGGCCGGAACATGGGTTCGGGTGAGCCCTATTCCGGATGGCCGAGATCACCCAAGCTAGTGGAGCTGGAACAGAAGACCCGGAGCGAGACGAGCTGAACCGAAGCGGAGCGACCAGACGGAAAAAGTCAACCAAAGTTGACTTTTGGGGTCCGGGGCGCCCGGAACCATCCGGGGCGCCCGGAATGATGTTTTTGACCAGATCGAGTCAAACTCGATCTGAACGTTGGGGGATAAAGTTTTATCCCCCCAGGGCGCCCGGAACCCTTCCAGGCACCCCGACCAAGGCTATAAATATGGCCTTGGTCCAGAAGCAAATCAATTAATCAGAACAACGAACTTGTAATCAACTTCTGTGTGCTTTACTTTTCTTCTTGTACGTTCAACGCTGTAAGAGGCTACTCCGCCCAGAGGAGAATCAGATAGTGCGCTTACATTCCTTGGATTAGTAATCCCCTGATTGCAAACCAAGTAAAACTTTGGTGTTTGTTTTTCTTTACTTAGTCTCTTTTATTTATTTATTACAAGTGTTCATTATATAGTTGAAATCCGAGAAAGGTTCGTGTTTTAATTTGTAGGGCAATTCACCTCTCCCCTCTTGCCGGCCTCCAAAGGGACCTACAAGTGGTATCAGAGCAAGGACGCTTCAGGAGGACTAACCGCCGATCGAAGCAACAAAGATGGCCGGACCAAGCATCGTTCCACCAAAATTCGAGGGGAACTTCACAGACTGGAAGCGTCGTATGGAGGTATTTCTAAAAACCGAGATTGAAATTTATTTTATTATGAAATACGGTTTTGTAGCTCCAACAAATCAGAACGGTGAAGAAAAAGAAGAAAGCAATTGGACAAAAAAAGAGCAGAATGAGTTCGTAGCAAACAGCCGTGCGGAACATCACCTGCTAAGCGTATTACCGCCTCAGGAAGTAAACCGCATCGGAAGCTACTCATCAGCTAAAGATCTTTGGAAGAAGTTTCTAGAACTCCACGAAGGCACATCCGAAGCGAAGCTCGCTAGAAGGGACATCCTCCGAAACAAACTAATGAACATCCGCTTGGAGAAAGGTGAAAAAGTAGCCGGTCTACATGCAAAGGTAAAAGAACTAGTTACTGGTCTCGAGAACCTCGGTGAAAAGGTAACAAATCAGGACGCCTTACGCTACGCACTCAACGCCTTTCCCAGAACTCCAGAGTGGACGTCAATCATCGACGCCTACTACATCTCAAAGGACCTGGAGGTAAGTACATTAGAGGAATGTTTTTCTACTCTTGAATTACACGAAACTAGATGTGCAGGAACGACAAAGGATACAACCCAGACTATAGCGCTGAACACAACTCAGAAGGATGAACTCGAGTCAGACTCCGAAGACGATCAAGAAGCGCACATGGTAAGAAATTTTAAAAAATTCTTTAGGTCTAATAAATTTAAAATGCAGAATAAAAAGAATCAAAAAGGAGGAAGAAAGGTGCGATGCTACCAGTGTCAGAAGGAGGGACACATAAGAGAAGACTGCCCAGAACTCAAAAAGGACAAAAGGAAGTCTCCCAAGAAACACAACCTAAAAGCAACTTGGGATGACACTTCTTCATCTGAATCAGAAGCTCAAGAAGGGATAGCACTGATGGCAAGCTACGATGGACAAAGTATATCAGAATCGAGCAACGATGAAGAGGGAGCGACCTCGGATGAAGGCAGCGAAGTAGGGGGAGATTCAGGCTTTAAGTCTGACATGGTAAGTGAGGTATGCCTCTTACCCCCTGATCAACTTTACTCTGGCATTAAGGCAATGACTAAATCCATGTATAAATTAGAAAAAGAAAATGCCAAATTAAAAAATGAAATTTTGGAAACAAAAGGAATTTTAGCAAAATCATGTCTAATAGAGGATTTTGATAAATTGAAAATTCACAATAAAAAACTAAAAGAAGAAATAGAAAGATTGAAAAAATATAAAAGTTCAAATATTTCTACTTTTAGAAACTATAGAGGTTTAAATTGGTATTATAGATTTCATCAAAGTCAAATTAGAAATATATCAAAAATCTATGTACCTAGGAAATACTTGGTTAACCCTGTAGGTAGGGGTTCCAAAAACCTGTTTAATTTAACTTAGCATTTTCAGCAAGGAAATTAAACGACTAATTTCATTATGAGGCTTTGTCTAAGGAAGTGGTTGTTGCTCCAATAACCAAGAAGGCCTAGTGCCTCGCCACGACCTGGAAGCCAAGTATCGAAATGAAAAGTTTAATTGACTAACTGAAAAAGCATTAATTTAATTTACCTAATGCTTTAAAAGAGTTATTCAATTTATATAATTTATAATAATTTTTTTTGAAATTAAATTTTTTTAATTGACTTAGAAAATTTCTGAAAATTATTGACTTAGAAATTTTCTGAAAATTGACTTAGAAATTCTTTTTGGAAATTGACTTAAATCTTTTTAAATTAACTTAGATATTTTTTTAACTTAGGAATTTTTCTATGAATACTGTCTTAGACATTTTCCTTTGAAAATTGCCTTAGAAATCTTTTATAAAAATTCACGTTAAAATTTTCTGAATATTGACTTAGAATTTTTTTTACTAAATATTCTCTTTTGAAACATTGCCTTAGAAATTAATATTAATTGCCTTAGAAAGTTTTATGAAAATTCACTTAAATTTTTTTTACCTTAGACTTGTTTAAAGAACCCCTATTTTTAATGTGATCAAAGGGGGAGAAGAATGTTAAGTCTAGGGGGAGGTATATAAACTTTTTTATGAAATATCTTTGGACTTAATTACAAATAAATTATTTTTATTGCATCTGTTTTTTCCTAGCTTAACTTGGGTTGCTCACATCAAAAAGGGAGAGATTGTTGGAACCCCGAGGTGTTTTGATATGATCAAACAAGTTAAGTTAGGTCCTGCGTTGTTTAACCCTTGTGTCTAAGTGTGCAGGAACTTAGGAACACAGGAAGTCGAGCGGAAGACGCGGCTAGCGAGAAGGACGGCACGGGAGAGAGCCGACGGGCTCGGTGCGTCCGAGGGACGAGGTGTCCGCGGAAGAGTACACCGGTGGACGAGAAGAACGCGCTCGAGAGACAAGAAACCGGAAGGAAGGTCGCCGAGGAGAAGGCGGAATATGGGTTCGGGTGAGCCCTATTCCGGATGGCCGAGATCACCCAAGCTAGTGGAGCCGGAACAGAAGACCCGGACCGAGACGAGCTGAACCGAAGCGGAGCGACCAGACGGAAAAAGTCAACCAGAGTTGACTTTTGGGGTCCGGGGCGCCCGGAACCATCCGGGGCGCCCGGAATGATGTTTTTGACCAGATCGAGTCAAACTCGATCTGAACGTTGGGGGATAAAGTTTTATCCCCCCAGGGCGCCCGGAACCCTTCCAGGCGCCCCGACCAAGGCTATAAATATGGCCTTGGTCCAGAAGCAAATCAATTAATCAGAACAACGAACTTGTAATCAACTTCTGTGTGCTTTACTTTTCTTCTTGTACGTTCAACGCTGTAAGAGGCTACTCCGCCCAGAGGAGAATCATATAGTGCGCTTACATTCCTTGGATTAGCAATCCCCTGATTGCAAACCAAGTAAAACTCTGGTGTTTGTTTTTCTTTACTTAGTCTCTTTTATTTATTTATTACAAGTGTTCATTATATAGTTGAAATCCGAGAAAGGTTCGTGTTTTAATTTGTAGGACAATTCACCCCTCCCCTCTTGCCGGCCTCCAAAGGGACCTACAGTAACTCCATGTATCAGGATTATGACAAGGAAACAGTTATGTCGCCCTTCCCCATGTATGTTTAGTTCATCAATCTACCGGTTCTCGGTTGGAACCGATTAACCGACCGGAGATACCGGTCGGTTAATCGGTTTTAAATAAATCTTGGTAAACCGGAATTAACCGGAACTGATAAACCGGTAAACTGGTTAACCGACTGGTTGAACAGGCCTAAGTAAATCAATCAATTAAGTAAAACTATTTAATAATAAAGATGCTCTTTCTATTGGCTTCCCCATGATCATAGCCATGATAAGGTCTATCAAGGTAATAGATTTATTCCTTAGGGATCCAATATTGATTAAGTCTAACTTGATTAGTCAAGTTAGACTTAGAGACCCATGCTTGGATTGGATTTCTATTGGTTCGATTTGCTAATGACAAGTAAGGTCTGGATCAATGTTTATCCTTGTATCCGCGTCTGGTTTGGTTATATATAACCCTTTGTTTTTCAAGAATTAGATCAAGGTTATTGAAATTCAAAGAAAACCGTTCCAATGTGTCCTTGAGTTCCTTGACTTGACTTTTCAAAGTGGAATCCTCTTCCTAAAGTTGTTGGACTTGAGTTGAGGTTCTATCTTGAACTTGTTCAGTCAAAGAACTCAGGTTAGTCTCCTCCTTAAGGGCTATTACCTCTTTTTGGATTAACTTGACTTGGATATTAGACTTACTTAATTTACGCATCAAATAATTTATTAAATTATGCAACTGGTCTACTTGAGGGGAACTTACAGTGTTGTTTGGCCCTTTGAAAATGGATACAGATCCTTGGCTTAACTCAGACTCAGATTCAATTTTAGATTTGGTCTCGAACTCGATCTCAGATATGATCTCAGTAACGTGATCTTGTATCGGTAGAGCAAGAAAGCTTGCTTGAGCTTATTCTTCTTCTTTAGAGTCTTCTGATGACTCGAACCACGTTGCTTTCAGAGCCTTCCTTCTTCTTTACTTTTTGTTTGGACATTCTAGCTTATAGTGCCCCTTCTAGTTACATCCGTAGTAGGTCACTTCTGATTTGGGCTTCGTAGTTTGATTTGGACCTGACTGCTTACTCTTGGATTGGATCATCTTTTTATTCTTAAGCATTTTTTGAACTAGGTTGACTAGTTCATTTTTGGAATCCGATTCGTCTTCAGATTTGGGTTCAGGCTGGTTCTTGGGCTTCACCTTCTTAGTTTTGAATTTTCCTACAAGCAAGGTAACTCCTTTCTCAGCAGAGCGTGCATTAGTCTGTTTATGTAATTAAAATTCAGAAAATAGCTTGTTTAGTATAATAATGAAAGATCCTTGAAAACTTTGTAAGCATCTACCATGGATGCCCACAAGTATTTCTTGGAAATACGTTAAGGGTATACCTTATTATGTTGCGGTTCTCCACTTTTTGTTCGATCGCGTGAAGACCGTTGAGCATGTCTTGGATTCGAGCGTGTAATTGGCTCACCGATTCACCATTATACATTTTAATATTATACAATTTATTTAAAATTAAGTCTCTTTTTGATACCTTCGTGTGGAAGTTCCTTCGTGCAACTTGATTAGTTTCTCTCACAGGTCCTTTGCACTTGTGAATGGACCGACTCGGTTCAACTCCTCTTTAGTTAGTCTACGCTGTAGGGTCTAAGTGACTTTAGCATCGGCTTTAACCTTCTTCATTAGGCGTGGACCCCAGTTGTCATAGGTTACTGATTTTCCAGTGCCATCAAGTGGTAGTGAGAAGCTCGTTTGGATGATCATCCACATTTCAACTTAGGTTTTCAGATAGTATTCCATCTGGCCTTTCCAATATCCGAAATCTTTGCTAAATAAGAGGGGTGAGCATGCGATACTTTAGCTTTCTTGATGGGCCATTTGAAATCTCACAAAAAAAATGAGGAAAACTTGTTCCAAGACTTGGTCTTAGATTAGTAGTGCAAAATGAAAAAAATAATAAACTCGAGTGGTGTTGAACCAACTTCGAGAAATGAAAAACTTAATTAAAATTCTAATTGGAAGGGGTGATAGCACTGATTCCGAAAAACTCTAAAAGTGCTAGAGAGGAAGGGGTGAATATCGCTCATGAATTTTTCACTTTTTTGTTAAAATCTATCAGAATAAAATGTAGTGGAAATAAGAAAAAGAATAAAGAACAACAAAGTCAAGTTTTTTACTTAGTTCGGAGCCTGTGACGACTCCTACTCTAAGGCCCACACTTGAGAGTGCTTTCATTGGGTAATCAACTAATGAATCCAAATAAGCATAAATACATAATTAAAATATTCTAAGAATTATAAATTACAGTATACCAACAACTGCAGATTTGAAGATTTGTGCTTTAGGTTATCGGAGCAACATTACAGCATCATCGAGATCTTTTCAGAATAGCACGCAAAAGTAAAAATTGTTGGAATTGATGTCCTCAAGGTGCTGGTCGAACTCTCCTTTTATAGCACCGTTCGGGCACCTGGACGGGTCCTTGGTTGCCTCCATTAAGTTGACTTGACTGCACCTCGTCGAAACTCAATCCGTTGAGCTTTATCCATCTCCGGGTGCCCGGACTTGTCCGGATGCCTGGAATGTGACATGTCTTAGTCCAGGTGCCTGGAATGTGACGTGTGTCAGTGAATCAGTGAACTCCACTTCAGTTGCACCCGGGTGCCTCAGTTCTTCCTAGTTCGGGCATTTGGACCCAGTCTGAGCACCTGTACCCTAATCCGGGTGCCCGGATTGTCTTTTTTCAGCCTTTGATTTTCTGCAATACAATATTAGCACAACAAGCAATAATATGGAAATAAGAGTAATATAATATTTGACAATCTCAAAACTATCCGGTTCTGCCTTTCGAATTTCAATGAAACTCTAGGTTGAACAGACGCCTACTGTTTCCTCAACGGGGAATGCATCCTCACCTACTCCTCTCAGGAGTGTTTATCTTTTATCAAACTAGTCCTCCAGATCATTTGGACTTTTGCTCAGCATCTGAGACTTCAGGACTTTCCATTGGATGTTCAATCCCTAACCCATCCAGTCTTTTATCTGGTGTCTGCGACCCTTAGAATTTTCATCTAGTGTCCTCGACCCTAGGATTTTTGTCCGATGTCCTCAACCTTCCAAGACTTTGGCCAATCGCATGGACCAGGACTTCCTTACCTAGCCCCAACTAGGACTTTTCACTTGCCTAATGTCCATAGGACTTTCATCTTACCTAAGATCACTTAGGACTTTTACCTTGTCTAAAATCACTTAGGACTTTCCTACACACTTAGTCAAACTTGTTAGAATAATAATAAACTTTAACTTTAAACTCTTTGTCATTATCAAAACTTAGGTTTGATCATCTGGTGCTTCCTGCACTAGTATCCTTTATCGCATGACCCGATTGTATCGATGACAGGACCTCACACCGAGCGAGGGACCTGAGTGGAAGGATCGACTGGGTTCTAACCAATTCCTCCTAATTCGACCGGCTTCATGCAAGTGCCTGTGCAGTTGATCAGCCTCCTGCCCATGCCGCCCTCCCCAATCGTGTATCACTGGGCATGTTCTACACACCATTCGATGATATAGACCAAGACGAAAGGCCTCAATGATCATCTTCTGGAGATGCGCTCGCTTGGAATCTTCGAAAGGGGAAAGGTCCGATGGCAAATAGATCCCTTGAGCGGATAAGTATGTTGTTCTCTCAAAAAATTTTAGAAGATAAGCTGCCGAGCCATTTTTAACGATCAGAGAGTGTAGAAGAGTGACCGACCTAGAGAACCATCTACTCCAAATTTTAAAAAGTAGCTATACTTCATCAATACATAGATGACGTCAAATACCGAGTGTTCCTTACTAGTCTTTCCAGCTCGGCACAAAGATGGTTCAACCGATTATCTGTCGACTCCATTTGTTGCTACAATGATTTTTGTAGAGCATTCCTGCACCACTTCGCCAATAGCCACCAATACCACAAGACCACATTGAGTTTATTTTCCCTTAAGCAAGGTCTAAGGAGACACTGAGGGCGTACATAAAGCGATTTAACTAAGTGACCATGGATGTCCCTTTAGCCACCTCAAAGATTCTGGTGAGTGTCTTCTCCTAAGGGCTCACAGATATGGATTTCTTTTGGTCCCTGACAAGAAGCCATCTAGGGATTTTGACCACTTACTTGGAAGAATGACCAAGTACATCAATGCAGAAGAGGCCCAATATGCTCGAAAAAGGAGATAGCAGCGCCTGCACCAGTCCCTGCCTTGAAACATAGAGCCTCTCTCTCGCCTCTCCCTCATAAAGGACCTCGAGTGGGACCCTCACCTCATCATCACAAATAGAGGTCTAATGTTGTACAACATATAGAAGTTGAACGGACATTGTCTGTCGAGTCTCGTCAATGGGTCCAGCCTTTCTGCACTTATCACTGAACGGGAATGCATAGCACTCAAGAGTGTTATAGTTATAATCAGGGAATACACCAAGCGGCTAACCAGGGGTTTAGGTAACGATTACCACCCTTGAACAACCGACATTACCAACGACCAAATGGGCCACCTAGAAGGGATTTCTGAGACATTGAGCGACACCAACAAACACTCTAACAGCGAGAGAACAGGTCCCTAGCCCCTGCCCGAGTTGAACATGAGTATCCCTTGACTCGATAAGAAAAAAAAATGTAACAACGCTATTTGGGGAGACATTGGTATGATTGTGGGTCGGCCGACCGATGGAGACTCCAATCAGGCCTGAAAGTTACATGCTCACCAACTAGAAATCCATGCGATCGGGTACAATCATGAACAAGCTCAAGGGCTTGAAATTAGATTTAGGCCCAAGGATTTAGAGGGGGTGGAAGTACCCTATGATGATGCTCTAATCATTAAGGTTGTTATAACCAATTATAACATACATAATACTTTTGTTGACATATGCAGCTCGGTCAATATTATTTTTAAGAAAACATTCAAGTAATTGAAAATAAAGAAGATTAAGCTTCAACTCATGATAACACCCTTGTATAGATTCACAAGCAATGAAGTTTAGCCGCTCAGATAAATTAAGTTGGCCATATTCTTAGGGGAGGAGCCCCTGATGAGACCTCACTGATCAATCTTTATTGTGGTGGACACACCCTCGACTTACAATGTGATCTTAGTTCGACTAGCCTTGAATGAGTTTCGAGTGGTCATCTCAAACTTTTGGTAAATGATCAAGTTTCCTGTGGATGATCAGGTTGGGGAAGTAAAAGGAAGCCAACTGATAGCGTATAAGTGCTATGTTGATGTCGTCAAGACTGAAGCTCGAGCGATGTTGAAGATCCAATAGAGAGGAGTGAATGCCATACACAAAGACTCTCGACTCTAGTCTATGAAGAAAAATAAGATGTTTAGATTTATCCCGATCAATCAAAAGCCACCACTCAGATAGCGACCGATTTGATGCCCAAACTCAAGGTCAACCTACTGGTGTGCCTAATGCGCAACAATGATGTGTTTGACTAGAAACCTAAAGAAATTATCGACATTTCACCTAAGGTCATGGATCATGTGTTGCATGTCTTCTTGGATGCATGACCGGTCAAGTAGAAGAAAAGAAACTTCAGAGTCGATTAGAATAAGATCATTCAGACAAAGTTGGAAAAGTTGCTTGAGGTAGGGCATATCCGGGAAGTCTAATTCCCAAGTTGGTTAGCCAACGTGGTGTTAGTGTATAAACTAGGGAACAAATGGTGAATTTGTATCAACTTCAAGAACTTGGATAAGGCATGCCCCAAGGACTATTATCCCTTGTCACACATTGATCAACTGGTGAACTTGACAACTGACTACGAATTGATATGCATGACGGATGCATATCAGGGCTACCACCATGTATCGTTGGCTAGAGAGGATTAGGAGAAGGTTAGTTTCATCACGATTGAAGGAACTTATTGCTATAATATTTTGCCATTTGGACTAAAAAATACAGGTGCTACTTACCAATGGCTCATAAATAAAATGGTTCGAGGCAGATCGACTGTAACATAAAGGTGTACGTTGACGAAATCTTGATTTAGTCCCTCTGGTCGGCATCCCTCTCTGATGATATCGATGAGACATGACAAACGCTGAGAAAATATGGACTCAAACTCAACCCTCTCAAATACTTATTCAGAGCCAAGAGCGGGTAGTTCCTCGGCTTTATAGTGACTGAATGAGAGATTGAGGCCAACCTGAGCAAGGTGCAATCTCTCCAAGACATGGCTCCACTGTGTAACATGAAGGAAGCCCAATGACTAATCAGGCAGATCACAGTGCTATCATGGTTCATCTCAAGGTTGTCTAATTGGAGTCCACCCTTCTTTAAAATACTTCGCCAAGCCACCAAATTTTAATAGGATGCCGAGTGTGACAAGATGTTCAAAGAATTAAAAGATTATCTGTCTGCTCTACTTGTGCTCTCCAAACTAATAATCGGCTAACCCTTGTGGGTGTACCTGTCGGTAATCATGAGTGTTGTGGGGTCGGTTTTAGTATGGTAAGAGGGAAAGGTGCAACAACCAGTATGTTTCTCAAGTCATTTATTAAAAGATGTTGAGTGTCGCTACACCACACTCAAGAAGTTAGCGTATGGGCTAGTCTTAGTAGCTCGGAGGTTGCATCCTTATTTTCTATCACATCCAATCATAGTGTTAACCAACAACACCTTGGGTCAGGTGCTCATCAACCTAGAAGTCTCAAGAAGATTGATTAAGTAGACCACTGAGCTTAGAGAATATGACATATAGTACCAACACTGAATGACTATTAAAGCTCAGACCTTAGCCAATTTTGTGACAGAGATACAAGGCCCTGAGCTAGAAGAAACATGGAAAATCTATGTGGATAGGTCATCCACTTGGTAAGGTAGCGGGGTCGGAATTTTCATGATATCATTTTGAGAAGACAGACTATAGTTGACCTTCAAGTTAGATTATCAAGCCACCAATAATGAAGTAGAGTATGAAGTATTGATAAACGGTTTGTAAGTCGCGAAGCATATGGGAGTTGTTTGAGTCCTAATCTATTTGTATTCTCAATTAGTGGCTCAACAATTATTGGAAAATTTTGAAATTAATAATGAGTGGCTCAAGTTGTATGTAGAGGTATGCGAGAAGTTGAAAGCAAGGTTCCTTGAAGTAAGCTTGCTGAAGATCCCCCAAATGAAGAACTAGAAGGCAGACGAGTTAGCCAAGTCGGCTGGCTCCTTAATCCCCTGGACTCTGCATAAGTATGTGGAGAAAATATTGTTGATAGCTCACATTGAAAGGTAGGCCAAGCTAGAATTACAGTGTGGCTGGAGAGTGCTATTAATTTCTTCCTCCAACATAAAATTTTACCCGCCAATCAGGAGCAAGCGCATATGATTAAGGATGTCGAGGGGAGGAATTTGGATTGTCTATGGAGTGCGAATAACCTTTAACCTTATTGTACCTAAGAGTATGCCTGTAATGTGTTTATATATACTGTTGAGTATTCATACTTAATGAAATTGTAGGCAAACTTAGCTCAAGAGACATAAATTTTAGACTCTCGTGCCTCAGCACCGAGTTATAAGCGAGTGTCTTGTGGCCTTCGATCGGTCACCCGATCATAGGTTTAATTCTAGACTCTCGAGCATCAGCACCGAGTTATAAGTGGATTTCCCTGTGCCCTCCAACTGCCACTTAGTTAGAGGTTCAATTCCAGACTCTTAGTCCCAATGTCGAGTTATAAGAGGGAGTCCCCATGCCCTACGATCAACCACCCGGTCGGAGGTTTAATTCCAAAGTCTCAAACTTCAACACCGAGTTATAAACGGATTTCCCTGTGCCCACTGATTGACCACCCTATTTAAGGTTCAATTTCAGACTCTCGAGCCTCAACACTGAGTTGTAAGCGGGTTTCCTTGTGTCCTCTGATAGGGTGGCCCATGCCTTTTGATTGGCCACCCAGTCGAAGGTTCAATTCAAGACTCTTGAGCCTTAGTGCCAAGTTATAAGTGGGTGTCCCAATGCCCTCCAATCGACCACCAGTTGGAGGTTCAATTCTATACTCTTGAGCCTTAGCACCGAGTTATAAGTGAGTTTCCCCGTACCCTCTGATTGGCCACACGCTTGGAGGTTTAATTATAGGCTCGAATCTTAGTGCCAAGTTATAAGCGGGTTTTCTTGTGCCCTCCGATCGACCACCAGGTCTCGAGCCTTATGCTTTGTTTACTCTAAAGCATAGATAACGAAGGGAAAAAAATTTATGGTGAAAAATTATCCTCAGAGGAAGAGAAAAGAAAGGGTGAAGGAATCCCTTCCCCTTTGCATGCTTATATATCTTGATAGAGGAAGGTGGATACATGTAACATAATTTTGTAAAAAAAAAAGATACATGCGTCATTTTTAGATACATAGTGTAATTTTGTGAGTTAAAAAGGGTATATGTATTATTTTTTTATTATATGGTGTAATTTTGTAAATGAAAAGGGGTACATGTGTTATTTTTTTTTTCATCCGCTGCTTTCCGTCTGATTTTGTGGCGATCGATTTTGGCTCCAAAACTATCCGTTGATGAATTACGTTTCTCTTCCATCTAAAATTTTTAATAAAGTAAATAATTGAAAATTTTCCACTGCAAAAACTTTTCCTTAATTTTACTTTCTTCTCTCCTAAGTAAATTGACCTTAGCGTTGAGTTATAAGCAGATTTTCCTATGCCCTTCGATTGACCACCCGGTCAGAGGTTCAACCCCAAGCTCTCGAGCCTTAATGCTAAGTTATAAGTGGATTTCCCAGTGCCCTTCGATCGACCTCCCTATCAGAGGTTCAATTCTAAACTCTCGAGCCTCAGCGCTAAGTTATAATCAGGTTTCCTCGTGCCCTCTAATCAGCCAGCTGATTGGAGGTTCAATCCTAGACTCTCGAACCTTAACACCGAGTTATAAGTGAGTTTCTCCATGCCCTCCGATAGGCCACCCGATCGGAAGTTCAATCCCAAACTCTCGAGCCTCAGTGTCAAGTTATAAGTGGATTTCTCTATGCCCTTCGATCGACCATTCGGTTGGAAGTTCAATCCTAGACTCAAGCCTTAGCGCCAAGTTATAAGCAGGTTTTTCATGCCTTCGATCGGTCACCTGGTAGGAGGTTCAATTTTAGACTTTGAGCCTCAATACCGAGTTATAAGAGGGTTTTTCCGTGCTCTCCTATCGGCCACCTAGTCGAATGTTCAATTTCAGACTCTCTAGCCTCAATGCCGAGTTATAAGTGGGTATATGATAACTAGCATTTTTATCTATTATTTTGGCTCTTGGATTTGACATTTTTATCCTCTCGTATGCTTAATTCCATATTTATATCATGTTTTATGAGTTTAAATTTATTTAGAGCGTTGATCTAATTTTTTTCTATATTTTCTAGTATTTTATCTAAAAAATGTACATCTTATTTGTAGGGAAGCAATTTGGAAGATCTGGATCATTTATAGAGATCATTTCATTTTAAGAGGGAAGAACCCATTTTAACTCTCGAAGCACAATTTCATAACTCAATTTCACTCCCTCTTATTGGATCTGGATCTTTTCCCTTAACCCAAGAGCCTCAACTCCTCAAACCCGAACCATTAAGAAAATTGTTTCTCTCTTCACGTGGACGAATAGAGGGAACCTTCCTTTTCTCACGTTTTCGTCGACTAGGGCATGCAACTTCTCACCCCCACACTTCTTCTTCTCCTTCCTTTCTCAACCTCGGCTAGCAGCTTCTTTTCTTCTCTTCATTGCTGCCGATCGACCATCCACAATCTACTCTTCTTCTTCTCGATTCCAGCGGCAACGGCAGAAGCACACTCAATAGGCGCCAGCAAGCTTCGGCATCAAACTCTGACCATCTTCACCTCATCGGAGGGGTTCTCCGATGAGATCCTCCACCTTTCACTGGCAGCTTCACCACCTAGGGTTCAGGCGGTAGAGCAAGGAGGTGAGCAGCGGTGGTTCCATTTGCATTTCCTGTCAACTTTCATCCGAGGAGGTTCTTCGGTGGAAGATTCGTATCATCCTCGTTGTTGTCGAAGAGTGCAGCAAGTTCGGCAGTGAGCTACTGTTCACTGGAGGGTTCGATCGCTGGGCCCTTATGTGACGACAAGGGTAGACTTTGGTATTTGAAAAAGTTGTGTGGATTATGGTTTGGTTAAGTTATTTTAATTCATGTTAATATTTATTAATTTTGTCAATTTTCTTGTGTTGATGTTTTGTGTTTGAATTCTAGTATTAACTTGATCTTCCCTGTTTACTTTGCACGTACTTGGTTTAATTTAATTCATGCATGACAAGTGTTCGATGAAATGCCTCTTTAAGTAGTTATGTTCAATTTGATACATTTTACTTAACTTAATTCTTGCTTGTCTTGTTCTTCTAATTTATTTAATTTCTAGATTTGATTGAATGCAATTCGAATAGATTAGTTTAGGTTTTGTTTCATTCTTTAGGGTTCGTTAGATGCTAGTTTCGTTGATGCTTTACTTCATGTTGCCCTTTTAATTTCTGCAATTATAGTTAGGTTAGACTTAGCTTTCCTTATTTGTAGTATCTTTCATTTACTAAATTAGGATTCATTTAATATTTTACTATTTCATTCCTTAGGTTAATTGTGTTAATGGTTAATCCATAGTGTATAGTGATAATGCATTGTGGATTAATTGTTGACACTTAGTTAGATTTCATTCTAGCATTAGATTATTTTCCTACTTACTTTGCTTTTAATTTATTAGATTTAGAATTAAAATCCAAAACTCCCATTTCTATATCAAAAACTCCAAAAATAGGAATAATATGTAATCCTAGATTACTATCATATCGTTGCATTTGTTGGGAGACGACCTGAATCATTTCTATACTGCATTAGTGTAGTTAGAAGGGGTACAATACTTAAATTCTTTTGATATCGTTTTCACGATAATTAGTATCCCCATGCCCTTTGATTAGCCACCCAGTCGGAGGTTCAATGCTCGAATCTCAAGCCTTGGAGTCAAGCTATCAGCGGGTTAGAGTGATGCTTACTTGAGTTGGCAGCGGTTCAAGTACTACTCGCAGGAATTTGAGCAAGTGAATTGGCATTGCTTATCATCGCTCGCTCGACACTCCTCATAAATCATTGCCCGCTCGACACTAATAAATCGTTGCCCACCCGACACCCACATATAGCCACTTGCTCGACATTCACTCCAAATCCCTCATCGCTCGAACTTGTTGCTTAACATAAAGCGCATCATTTGACATCTAAAAACTTACAATCCATGGCACATTCCACTCAGGACATAGAATATTTGAACGGTAACGAAAAGTATAAATTGATTAATAGTAGGAGACATAATACAATAATTGTGAATGCCACATGTTTAAGGTTTTCTGCCCATAAAGGGCTTAGAGTACAAGGATTGCTATTACCCAAATTCGAGAAAGAGGTCATAAGGAAGCTCATCTATAATTCATTGGCAATCTAAGAATTGCTCAGGCAGGTCGATCGATAAATATCCTACCTCGCGGAGCTGTTTAGCTGCCCCTTTGGCTTCGTATGAAAACATCTTTATAGTACATCGACCGAACTCCAAGCCAAACTCCCGAGATCGGAGGTATGCTATTCGTCTAGACTCAAAATTCTCATCCTCTCCCACCTTATAGGCTGCTAACTCAAATATGGAAGCCATCAGCTTGGATCTGGCAAACTCCAGCTCGGCTTGTAGGGAATCTAGCTTGCTCTCCTATGCATCTAAGTTCCTTTGCTGGTCTAATAATAGCAAATCCTTGGCTGCTAACTCCTTAGCTTTCTCTATTGACTCTGAAGCTTGAGAAACCTCTAGTTCCTCTAGCACAATAGTCTTTCGCACCAGATCGGATGTTACTTTGGCCTTCACTGCATTTTCTGCTCATAACTTAACCTCACTAGTCTGCAACAGGATTTCAAGTCTCTTTTTTGCCGCTTGCTCGCTATCCATCACTTGTAGAGCCTCCTCAAGGGTTGTTTCCATATGACATCATAGCTCTGCTTGAGTTGTCACCTCTTATCGTAGTATGCTCACCTCTGGAATTGAGGCAGGAGCTAAGGGGGATTCCAACTCCTCCATACGGTTCATCAAACTCTTATTGGCATGATCCTGGTCCACCGTCAGTTGGCTTAGGTTCAACCCTATAGAAAAAAAACTAAGAGAAATGATGTAAAAAATTCTACTTACTAAAGGGAAGAAACCAAGAACTTACTACAGTAACATCCTAAGCAAATATGTCCACAAGCTCAGGTACATAGCGGTTCCTCGCTCATCCTGCTGAGTGCATTCAAGTATCTGCCAACATCCCTTTTAATTTCACCACCCGAAGGGTGATCGAGGATCGAAACTCATCCCCTGTTTAGAAGGCACGTTAAAAGAAAGAGCAAACTATCACTCAGACCCATGAGATGTACCAAGCCTCGAAGAAGAGGCACCTAGGGTTAGGTCAGCTGATCGGAACAAGCACGTGGATGGCGATGGTGTGTAAGCAGGCCCGGTTGGCCCTAAAGGAAATGGCCCTTCTGAAGTAGGGCAGTCAATTTCGATCGGGGTTTTTCACAAGCGGAGTGAGCAGGGCATGTGATTGTCTACTCGGTTCTTGCTTGTTTGATTAAAGCCTGGGTGGCGGGTTGGCATCTTTTGCGCCATATCTTAAGTGGCACATCCGAGTCTGGGGACTCAGAGGTCGCCTCTGGTACTTGATAACTACTAGGCGACGGATCTCCCCTTTGGGGTCAGGATGGCTTTCCCCTGCCAATTCAGCTCAACCTTATCCATTTGTAGGGTCTCTGAGACTAGAGCCTTAGACAAAGTCTCCGCTGTAAAAAGAAAAAGAACGTTTCAGTTAAACATAAGATAGAAATTGAGTTTAAGTTTCTTACCAAAAGAAAACTGCAGCTCCATCTGAATTGTACTCAGTTCGAAAATGTAAAGGAGACCTTCCTAAAGCAGTCCAAGAAGGTTGAACTTTAGACCAACCAGTCTCCTGAAAACTTCATTAAATGTCAGCTCAGTCTGAAAATCACCTAGCTCAAGCACAAATGAGAGATTCGATTGCCACCTTATCGGCCAAGGTACTGGTGTAGGGAGTCAAATGAAGAAGTACTTATCCTTTCGGTCTTTATTATACAAAGACATTTTATCAAAAAATGCAGTCCTCTGGCAAGATTGGAAATGAAAAACCATGTTAGCTAGTTGTTTGGGGTAGTAGAAATAATAGAATACTTGGGAAGTCAAAAGGTCTTCACACAAGCAAAACAAAATCGCAACTCCATAAAGAAGATGAATGGAATTCGGGACTAGTTGTTGGAAAGGAATATAGAAATATCAGCATATTTTAGAGAAGAAAGTTGGAATGGGAAAGCGAAGGCTAGTCGAGACTGGGTCCTTACAAAAGGTCATGTTACCAATAGGAAGAATGTGTAGACGGTCCCGAGCATTTGACATAATCATGTGCAGAGAGTCAAGAACTTCATAAGTAAAATGAATATGGTCCAGGTTTACCTCATTAAACTTTGAAGTAATCAAAGTATACATGGGAAAATTCAGACGCTAGAACTTACGGGAACAAGAAATTAGCCAGTGTCACAAAAAGAAGAATGTAATGGAGACGAAGGGCATGCAAACGTGGGAATCCCTAGGGCTTCTTAAAATGAAACCCTACGAACCTCTTTGAAATGGATCGTTCAATTGTTCAGGTAAAAAGGCGAGCAAATTACCATAGTCGTTCGATTAAGAGAGAAAGGGACTGCCATTTGTATAAAAAGTCGTGTGTTAGTTGTCACGCCTAGAAAAATAAGTTTCGAAAGACACATGGCTGTAGTAGAAGGAGGGCCTTTATGATGGATGTAATAGGCAACTCATTATCCTAACGCTCCATCATGCATATCAACAAAAAATCTTTACCCACACTTATGACATCTAACGATAGTCTAAAGCCATTCGATCCAAGCCGATCGAAATCCTACATGGGCATGACTCCCTATCTAAAGATGATTGTCTAGAGTCGGTCGGATCTCAATGGGGCACAACTCCCCACTTCTTATAGGCATAGCTCCTATCATACATCTGATTGACTCCAGAGCCAGTCAGATCTCTGGGGCTCCGCTCCCCACTCATGTTCTTAATGGGACACAATCGTCCACTTTATCGATAGCTTCACTGCTAGATTTATTGCTCGATCGGCAGTAGCCATTTGCTACTTAACACATATGAGTCATCACTCGCTAAGTACCTGCAAAAATTGCGACCTATTCAGGGCAAGCTGCTGCCCGTGAGGGTAAGCCTGGTCTAATCATCCATCGAGCACACAAAGGGACAAAGGCTAGACCATTCTTTCCCATGAGCATGAAAGTACTTACAAATGCTTGGAGAGATAACAACATAAGATGACAAAGGCATGGAACGAGAGCTAATAAAATTTAGTGAACTTAGTTACATGCCTTAGAAATTTTTTTTCCCACATTAGGGCCAAAATACAAGATTGATGAACCAAGATGCATTACTTAAAGTCTGGAATGACGTCTTCGGGGAGCTCATCCAAAACTTTTGTCGATTTAAGAAGCGGGTTGGGGGTTCGAATGCTAAATAACCAACCTTCCAAAGTTGTTTGAGGGCTCCTTCAGCCCCCATAGAGGAATATCTTGTTGACACAGGTGCCAAGTGGTAAGTAAAAATTCTGGGAGTACAGGTAGGCCGCTCTCTTGGCTTCAAAGCACTCATCCTTCCCCACATTGTAATCCGCCAGCTCGGATTGAGATGCCACCAGTTTAGATGTGGTCCCCGCTAACTCAGATTTTAAGGCCATCAGTTTGGACCTCATGGCCTCCAACTTAGCTCGCAGGAACTCCAATTCTATTTTATGAGCATCCATGTTCTTCTGCTAATCAGACACTAGTAGAATCCAGGCCGCCAACTTAGCATCTTTTACTGCCAGCTCCAAGGCATGGACAGTTTCCAGCTCCTTTAACTTGGTGGAGAGGCCTTGAGTTCCAGTGGTCTTTTCATCCAAATTAGCCACCATCCGAGTCCTCCTTGCCTTTTCCAATTGGATCTTGGGTTCACTAATCCTCAGGGTAGTTTCCAATTTTTACACCTTTTTACCTCTTCACTAGCCTGCTCCTAATCCTCTCGCACCTTCCTTTCCAGCTTGCTCAGTAGGCCAGTTTGCGTATGAGCTCCCTGTTGTGCAGCCATATTTGGGATCTGGGTGGAGGCTAGAAAAGATTCTAATTTTGCTATCTGCCCCTTCAACGCCTCATTCTCATGTGGCAAATGTAGGATTGATGACGTGCTAGAGGGGGGGGGGCGAATAACACTCGTGACTAATTTGTTCGTTTCGTAAAACACACAGAATACACAGCGGAATAAAGAATGAAAAGATAACCAACGTTAACAAGTTTTCTTTTACTTGGTTTGGAGCCTGTGGCGACTTCTACTCCAAGGCCCGCACGTGAGAGTGCTTTCGATGGACAATCACTATAAGCTCGAGAAATATTTACAAGATCAATTACAATTGCAACATTAAAAATAAAGTTACCAACAATACAAAGATGTTGAAAGGAACATCAATTGTTGGCGTAGCAGTTGAGTGTTGTTGAAGCATTTCGTCGCAGCACATAGGAGCGCAAGTAGTCTGAATTTTGGATTACTCTAAAGTGTTGGTTAAGGCTCCATTTTATAGACAAGCTTGACCTGATCCAGATCCCCTGATCTCAGGATCAGGTTTGACCCGCTGTCGATCGATCGACTGATCCCGCCTGGATTGGTTGACCGATCCCGCCTGGATCGGTTGACCAATCCCGCCTGAATCGGTCAACCGATCCCGCCTGAATCGGTCTGCCTCCCGGTGTAATATACGAAAAAAAATGTAAATAAGGAAAATAAATATATTGGTCAGATAATTTATCCGGAAATAAGTTCGGGTGAATTTTAGAAAGTTTATGGATTTTTTCTAGATTTTAAATGAGACGTTTTAGTTTTTTTTTAGGGATCAACGGGTAGGATTTAAAGCCTGTTTTAAAATACCCTATTTAAAGAGGGATTGCTTGAGATGAAGTTAGGTTTTTGATTATTAACCCCTAAGTATGCGCCGTCTCCCTCCTCACGCGTGTCCGCGATCACGCTGTGCCCGGGCGACCGCCGCCACCGCGCGACCGCCGCCTCCGCGTGACCGCCGCCTCCTCACAACCGCTGAGCCTGTGCAACTGTCGCATCTGCTTGCGACGCTGCGCGCCGATCGCCGCTGCCCTCCCCTCTCGCGATGCCCTAATCGCGCCGTCCCCGTCAAGCCATCGAGCACCGATTTTGCCGGTCGTTGTGGGAGCGGCTGTCGGCCCCTTCTTCGGTCACGAGCAGGAAACCAGTGGTTCCCCTAAGCATTGTCGCCACCGTGTGTTGGCCGCCGGTGTGCCATTCGTCCACGCGAGCATCTGATGCCGAGATCGCGTCATCGCCGGCCACTGCCACTATGAGCTATCTGCACGACTCTATCAACCACCAGTTAGCCTTCTATTCTTAAGCCCTTTTTGGTCCCATGAGAAGCTTTCGGCCAGAACCTCCAAGGAGCACTGTTCCGATAAGATTTAGCAAGTATTATCGATCCGACCAGAAGTTATGGATCAATTGAGGGGTTTGAGTTGGACGTTAACTTTTGGACCTATTGGAGACGGTTGACACGATCTTCGCAATAAAGGCGAGTACTTCTTACTTTGATTCTCTAGTTCTTCGAACTTAGTGCATGAGCTATTTAGGATAAGAATTGTTTTACCTTGACTCCACTCGTAATTTTTCCTATGCTTGATACTTCCACTCAAAACCTTTGAGTTACTCGTTTTTATATCCATACAGTCTCTTGTTGTTGTCCATGATCAGTAGCAGATAATAGATACCATGTTTGTATGTTTTGACTGTTGCTTATTTATGTACGATGTTGAGCATGCTGGCTTCATGTAGCATACCTGTTTCTGCTTATATATATATATATGATGACTGTTACATTGTTCGCATCATGTCATTGCATGCATGCCGCATCCTCGGCCACTCGTGAGAGTGGTAGCTGGAGTTGATGCCGCTTGTCCTGTCGTGCCGCACTCGGCCACTTGTGTGAGTGGTAGCTGGAGTACGAGCAGCAGGGACCCCGTCGCAGATGTAGCTAGTTAGCTACTATGCAACTGTCCCCTCGGCTACTCGTGTGAGTGGTAGCTGGAGTGGTGTACAGTCTGTCACTGACCTGGCCTCTCGACCATACAGGGGTCATGGTGCAGAGAGGTGGTCGGGAGTGACCATCTGTGCATACGCTGTTATTATATTTGTTATGACTGCTGCTATTTATATATGCTGTTATTGCTTACTTACTGCTGTTGTTCGCATATGCTGATATACTATGTTGAGATATATTCTCGTTGTCGATGTTTAGTCATTAGAAATTTGTATATACCTTGCTTATTACCTCTGTAGTTATAAGCAGTACTGTAGCAGATTAATACTAGTTCTAACCTACTATACCTAGCTTAGGATATGGTTTCAGGTATGAGCATTTGTTTTGATTCTATTTTAGTATCTGCTATTTCCTTTCTGAGACTGTATACTCTTGGCTCACTTTCTAGTTGTACGCTATATTCATGCACTATCTTTCTATACCCGCTGAGTCCCTGTACTCACCACCTCGCAAATTGGTTTTCTTTCGCCAGGGAGCAGTAGATGATTCATGGATGCTTGGAGAGTCCCAGCTGCCAGTCCCACGACACACTCGAGGATAGTTTCTTTTTCTGGTTTTGGTTGCTAGCGTTATTTATGTTTTGGTTTTGTGAACTTGGTATTGTATGCTTCGATATGGATTTTGGAGTCTAGTCTGGTGGTTGCAGGTAATTTAGTTAGTGACTTTGTCAGTCATACATTTGTTTTCTTTTTGTGATTTCCGCTGCGTTTACATCCAGCCGTGTAGGCTGAGTGTTTATCGTTCTATCTTCAGCTGTGTGTGTTTCCATTTTGTTCCAGCCGTTTAGGCTGATGGTTATAGATGATGGTTATGTGTTATTTCATTTTGTCCAGCGAGTTGACTGAGTATATTAAACTGCGTGTTATGTTGTTTCTATTTGTGCATATATTCCAGCCGAGTGTGGCTGAGGTATATTTTGTATGTAGTAATGCTTCAGATTGCCACCCGTACAGGGGAGATGCTGTCGAATTTTTTTTCGGACAGGGACTCCTCTGGGGCGTGACACCCGGTTCTGCTGCTCGGATATACTTTCTTCGTTCGATCGACTGATCCCGTTGTTCGATCGACGGATCCCTAGCTCATCTGGTCCGATTAACTCAGCTCGACCATGTCACCGCTTATCCTCGGTTCGGTCAACCGATCCCGAGGTTCGATCGACCGATCCCCTGGTCGAACCCAGTCCACTCGCTGGAACTATGATCTTGCTGCTTAGAGGTTCGGTCGATTGATCCAGACGTTCGGTCAATCGATCCCGGTCGATTCTAACCCTACACAAAGTGTTAGTCTCCTGTAAAATAGAGTAAGCACATAACAGATAATATGTAAATAAATAACTTTGACAGCTTTCAGATTGTCCAGTTCTGATGTCAGATTTCCTCCAAAAATCCTAGGTCGAATCGACGTCTACTGTTCCCTCACCGACGAATGCGTTCTCACCTACTCCTCTCAAGAGAAGCTACCCACTACTAGACCGGTCATCTAGACTGACTAGGCTTTCCTCCTAGGGTTATCTCCCCCTAGGGTTATCTCCCCCTAGGATTACCTCCCCCTAGGGTTTTCCATAACCTAGGGTTACCACCGCCTAGGACCTAGGGTTACCACCCCCTAGGATTTTTCACCTGCCTAACCGCAGCTAGGACTTTCCATCACCTAGGGTTAATGCCCCCTAGGACCTAGGGTACCACCCCTAGGGTTTTCAACCTACCTAGAATCCAGTAGGACTTTTGCCTAAGACAACTTAAGATTTTCTTGTAAGCTCAATCAACCTTATTAGACAACAAAACATCTTAACTTTTGAATCCTTTGCCATTATCAAAACACAGATTTGATCGTCTGATACTTCCTGCACCAACAATCTTCCCTTTTTTTATTATGACAACCTGGTTCAAAAGTTAAGTAAATATATAGCAGTTTAATGAAAAAAATATTTAAAGAAAAATATAGCATTTTCTCACTAAGTATTAGCTCCCCCTTAATTTATCACCCCCTTAACTTTTGACCATTCTCTCCCCCTTTGTCATATATCAAAAATAATTTAGGAAGGAAAGGTTGCGTGGCAAAAAGGTTTTTTCTCTATTTAACTTAAGCTCCATCTGAAGGGTAGAATTAAAAAAAAAAACTTAGTTAATTTTTAAGCGTTGAAATTATCTTAGCTTTTAAAAGGACTTAGCTAAATTTTAGCTTTAAAAATAATTTAAAAAAACTTAGTTAAATCAGAAATATTTTGAAAATACTTAGTTTTGTCAACAAAAACTTAGCTAAACTTAAGTTTTGAAAATTACTTAGTTTTTTCAACAAAAACTTAGCTAAACTTAAGCTTTAAAAATATTTTGATAGACATTTTAGCTTTAAGAATATTTTGATAAAAACTTAGCTTCAAAATATTTTGATAAAAACTTTAGTTTTAAAAATATTTTGATAAAAACTTTAGCCTTAAAAATATTTTGATAAGCTTGGCTTTAAAAAAGGACTTTCGAGAAAAAATATTTTGATAAAAACTTTAGCACTAAAAATATTTTGATAAACATACTTAGCTAAGTAAATAATTTCTTTGAAAAAATACATAAAAATACTTTATCCACAACTTAGTTTCTGTCTTTTCAAAAATAATTTATTTTTATTTTCAAAAATAGTTTAAAAAATTGGACTTCCTCTTTCAGAAGTATTTTGAACTTTTGAAAAATTTAACTTTTAAAATCAATGTTTAACAATAAATAAATAAATAAAAATTAATGTCTTAACCTTCCTTTCACTTCCCCTTAATTAATGCCAAAAATGTTTGAGGGTTCTAGAGTCCAAGCATGTAAATCAAAAATATAAAAGTTATAATTTATTTTTCTAATTTTCCATCTCACTCATTCTATGTTATCAAGCATGTTTAACTTATGAGTATATATGAGATGGAGTTAAGTTAAGTTGATTTGATCTTTAACTTTGAAAAATATTTATCATATTGCAGTATATTTCAAAAATAATTTAAGTTAAAGTTAGATTTTAAAAATACTGAATTTGAGATTTTTTAAAATATAAATTTGAATTTGAAGATTTCAAAATGTTGAAGACAAAAGTATTTTAAATTTTGAGTTTAAGAATAATTAAATTTGAATTTGAAAATATATACATTTGAGTAATTAAATTTTGAATTTTAATTTTTTTAAATAATATTTAAAAATAATAATGATTAAGATTTTGAAAATTAAATCATTTGAAAATAATTTACTTAGATTAAGGATTTTAGAATTAATTGAAATTAATTATACTTTTAAAATTAATTATAATTTGAAACTAATTAACATTTTAAAATTAATTATAATTTTAAAAATAATTATAATATGAAAATAGTTAACATTTTAAAATTAATTATGATTTGAATATAATTAACATTTTAAAATTAATTATGATTTGAAAGTAATTATAATTTAATTATGATTTAAAAATAATTAATATTTTTAAAATTAATTATGATTTGAAAATAATTAACATTTTGAAATTATAATTACCATTTTGAAATTAATTAAGATTAACATTTTGAAATTAATTGAGATTAATATTTTGAAATTAATTATGATTTTGTAATTAATTATGAATTTTAATTGAGTTAGCTTTAATTTAATTAATTTAGGTTTGATTAACTACTTTAAATGTAGGTCCATCTCACACTTTTCTAGATTTTTAATACAGGAAACCTTAATAGTTTTGTGAATTGGTTAATTTAATCTTAAATTTAAATTCCAATCTAAGGATTGATCAACATTTGATTTAGACTAAGGTTTAACAGTCAGTTAATTAAATATCTATTTCAATAATTGACTTCTAGGCTATAACGAAACACTAGACTTTCTTGGATATGAGATCATCCACCACTTCTAGACAAAGTCTTTTAAAGAAATTAAATATTTAATTTCTTTTCTGAAAATCCTAGGTCTAACTAGTCAAGTGTGGATCAAGCCTAAGTCCTTATCTATCCTAATCTAAGCATGTATAATGAAAAATAGTAAAACAAACATCAAACAATTCTATTTTATGATTGATCCTGTCCGAAAGCTGAATCAACGGACGCTGGGCACGGGGCGCTCTCCGAGTCGTTGACGTGGATCTCAGGCCGGTCGGACGACGCTCCGGCGAACCTGCAAAGAAGTCGGGCCGGGAAGGGGTTCCCTGTAACGACCCACCTTCTGGGTACTGGCTGTAAGGACGGTCGCTACAATTTATGCTAAACTATACTGTGCAGAAAGCTGGGCTAATTAAAATTTTACTCTACTAAGGACGGATACAACTGATAAGAAAGGTCTAAAGACCTTCTTTGCTGGTGTACACATGCTAAGGAGGGGAAACTGAACATCTCAACTGAGCTAGGGACTAGAAACTAAACTTCCCAACTACCTATAGACCTGCTGACCGATCCACAGATTGATCGGAGCTGCGGTCATTCTGTTCCCAACTGGATCGGTCGGCAGACCGATCCAGGTGTGGCTGGATCGGTCGGCAGACCGATCCAGGAACCTGGAATACCTGAGGACGCTACTGTATCGTGCTCGATCGGTCGGCTGACCGATCCAGGAGGATACAGTAGCATACTGTATCTGTCTGGATCGGTCGGCTGACCGACCCAGTGGCACTGCTCAGGCCCTGATCGGTCTGGAGACCGATCAGAGTTCTGATTTCGCCCGGGAATCTGATTTCAGCACTTTGGCGTGCCAAAACCTTACACAACAACTCTAAACCAATGCAAATCACACTAATATAAAACTACTAACATTCTAAACCTGGCATACTACATAGTGCATGATTTACTATCTCATAACACTTAACAATCAAAACTGAATAATGAAAACTAAAAACACAAAGTGCTAATACTGAAGTAAAACTGTTTAGATCCCAAAGATCTTTATTCCAACTCCTGCCCACACACATCTTAATAGCATTGCCCTCCAGCCTCCGCTACTGATCCACTTTTCCTTTACCTTTATCTGCAGTATAAGAAAAGTAGTATCTATAAGCTAAAAAGCTTAGTAAGAAACCATCTACCTCACAAAACATGCAACGATGCAAATATGATTTTAAATAATGCTGTTTAAAACATATGCTGGATATACTGAATAAACTAAGCATGGCATGGCATATAAGCATACAATCATGGCATATCTAAAGCTGAACATAAAGTCATCATGCATATTCACAGGGAAAAACTAAGCTGATACTAAGAACTGAGCTACGCTAATACTGAGCTACTGCTAGAACTGTTCTGAATTCACGAACTAATTTGTGAAAGATTGAAAACCATATACATATAGTAAGTGAAAATACTATACATGCTGCTGATGGGCCCGGCAACTGTACGTGCTATGCGCGCATCTCTAACTAGACCCGGGGTTGCAAGTCCCGAATTTAGTAGAGCTACTAGGTTATCTAAACCTAGGGACCGACTATGGGAGCCCAGCCCAATGGATATCTGATCCAGTACAGTGCCAACTGAAAAGTAAAATACTGAGTATAGCTAAACTGTTCTAAATAGCTATTTCTAGGTTATCTGAACCTAGAGCTAGGTTGTCTGAACCTAGAGGCGACTGTGGGAGTCCACCCATTGGACCGTAGTCCCATATAAGCTAGAATAAACTGATTTACTAATTCAGATGCTTCTAATGCATTCACTGTGCTCATAAAAATGCCTAAGTTGCATTCTTTTCTAAGCTGGTTATTTAATCAAACACCTAGTGCGCTGTAACTCCCCTCTCTATTAGGGAGACTACCTTTAGGCACCCAACAGCATCTAAACCTCCAACTGAAGGAGAAAAGATGTGTCCGGCCCATCTAAAGGTACTCACTAAATCACTAAACCTGCGAGGAGGGTTAAATACACCCTATGTGTCGAAAACATACGCATATAACTAAACTAATGCACAGAAAAATCACACGGTAGCTATTATACTGCAGGTGAGGGGTTTCTTACATCCTGCGCGTAGTTTCTTACGAATTGGATCGCTAGTTCCCGTAGGAAACGATCCTCTCGACGATCCACTTTCGTCTTCGCGTTCCTCTCGCGGAGAAGAACCTTTTTCGTGTTGGAGTCGTCGCCGGAAGATGAACCTATGGACCTTGGGGCTAGGGCGCCGAGAGAGAAGGAGAGGGAGAGGGGGCAGCGGTGAGGTGAGGAGGTGCCGAACCAAGGAAGAAATAAACCAAAACCCCCTTTCTAATTAACTCCCTATTTATATTAAGTGGTTTACTTAACCGACTCGAATATAAATTTAACTAATTCTCTTTTCTTTCAGCACACCCCTGCTGGGGCCTCCTGGCTAGCCGGGTTCACTAAAGTCCCGGTTCGGTCCAAGGTCGCGGGTTCAATTCCCCGCGTACGCTATTTACGCGTCTGATTCTTTTTGCTACTTACGCTAATCGGAAAATTCCGTAAAAATATTCTAAAATTCCAGAAAAATAATAGAATATTTCTAAAAATAATTTGAGAATTTTCGGGAGTTACAACTCCCCATACCTTATAAAAAGTTCATCCTCAAACTTAGAACAATTCTGGGTACTTCTGTCTCATGCTGGCTTCTGTCTCCCAAGTTGCCTCTTCTGCTGTGTGACTGTGCCAAATGACTTTGACTAATGGTACTTCCTTGTTCCGCAATTTCTTAACTGCTCGGTCTATTATCTGAATAGGCCGACTATCATAGCTGAGGTCTTCGCGGATCTGTACCGACTGGGGCTCAATCACCTGGTTGGCATCTCGGGTATGCTTCTTCAGCATAGAGACATGAAATACGTTGTGGACAGCTGACATTTCCTGGGGTAGCTCTAGCTCATATGCTACCTTGCCCACTCTTCTGCTGATAAGGTATGGTCCCACATATCTGGGACTTAGCTTGCCCTTCTTCCCAAAACGCATTACTCCCTTCATGGGAGCCACTCTGAGAAACACTGAATCCCCAACTGAAAACTCTAAGGGTCTCATACTGTATCAAGATAGCTTTTCGGCGGCTCGAGATGTCTCTATCCTCCATGGATCTGTCAGATAGGCTGTGGTACCTACTACTAGATCTGCTGAAGCTCTAGTTCCTTCTGCTCACCACTCTCATACCAGCAGATTGAGATCTACACCTCGCCCATAGAGAGCCTCGTAAGGTGCCATGCCAATAGTGGCTCGATAGCTATTGTTGTATGCAAATCGCTAAGCTCCGATATTTGCACCAACTTCCTTGAAATCTAGGGCACACGCCGAGCATATCTTCGAGTATCCGTTTACTCGCCTCGACCATCCGTCTCATGGATGGAATGTTGTCCGAACTTTAACTCGTGCCCAATGTCGATGCACACCCCTAAGTGTGATGTAAATCTGCCTCGTCTGCAAATAATGGTATGTGGGACTCCATGAAGTCCGACGATCTCCTGGAGATACAACCGAGCTAGCTTCTCCATGGAGTAGGATATCTTGATAGCTAAAAGTGGGCTGATTTAGTCAACCTCGTCGACTATTACCCGATGGCGTCAAAACCATTCGTGGTTCCGGGCCCCACTATGAAATCCATAGAGATATCCTCCACTTCCATTCTGAATCAGATAGGCCGCAACTCCTCCCGGTCGCCGATGTTCCGCCTTGACCCTCCGACGTGAGACAGATGCTAACATATCTGGCGATGTCTCGCTTCATCCCGGCCACCAAAACGTTTTCTTGTCTTGATACATTTTGGTGGAACCTGGATGCATCGCATAGGGAGTCCTGTGAGCCTCATCTAAAATCTGTCTCCGTAGTTCCT
Organism: Zingiber officinale; assembly: GCF_018446385.1. Taxonomy (NCBI): domain Eukaryota; kingdom Viridiplantae; phylum Streptophyta; class Magnoliopsida; order Zingiberales; family Zingiberaceae; genus Zingiber; species Zingiber officinale. Next base: position 22,296,477 of record NC_056005.1, on the reverse strand, counting down.
CCTGATCTGGAACACAGAGTCTGTCACCAAAATACAACACTCCTCTATCGGACACTCTGAATTCTCTACTTTCTGATTCTGCTAGCCCTTGCTTGATTTTTTGAATTTCAGGGTCCTGCTCCTGAGCTGATTGAATATCACCAAGCAAGGTAGACTCTAAGGTCATAGTAGAGAGCTGTCCAACGATGAGTTCGAGACCGAAATCTACGATCTCCTTCTGTAGGGGCGGTGACATGGCTGTAAGAGATAATAAGGTAACACTGGATTTTCTGCTAAGTGCGTCGGCTACCTTATTGGCTTTCCCTGGATGGTAGAGGATGTCTATATCGTAGTCTTTCACCAGCTCAAGCCATCTGCGCTGTCGCATGTTCAGATCCTTCTGAGTGAAGAAGTACTTCAAACTCTGATGATCTGTAAACACTCTGCACTGAGCTCCATATAAGTAATGTCTCCAAATTTTGAGAGCGAACACTACTGCTGCAAGCTCAAGGTCATGAGTAGGGTAATTCTTCTCATAATCCTTGAGTTGTCTGGAGGCATAGGCGATCACCTTGCCGTTTTGCATCAGTACTGCTCCTAGTCCCAACTTAGAGGCATCACTATAGATGTCAAAGCTGCTGGTGTTGTCTGGTAGAGCCAAAATGGGCGCACTGGTCAATCTTCTTTTCAGCTCGCTGAAACTGTTCTCACAGTCCTCTGTCCACTGATACTTTCTGTTCTTTCTGGTAAGAGCTGTCAGTGGGGAGGCTATCATGGAGAAGTCCTTTAGAAACTTTCTGTAATATCCTGCTAATCCCAGAAAGCTCCTGATTTTGCTGGCGTTCTTAGGTCTCTTCCAGTTACTTACTGCTTCTATCTTGCTGGGATCTACCATAATACCATCCTTTGAGATGATGTGACCCAGGAAGGACACCTGATCTAACCAAAATTCACATTTCGTGAACTTGGCGTATAGCTGGTTCTGCTGCTGAAGGGTCTGCAATACTAGTTTCAGGTGCTCTGAATGTTCTTCCTGAGTTCCTGAATAGATAAGAATGTCATCGATAAACACAATAACAAACTTATCTAAATACTCCCTGAATACTCTGTTCATGAGATCCATGAATGTAGCTGGAGCATTGGTCACGCCAAAGGGCATGACTACGAACTCGTAGTGTCCGTATCTGGTTCTGAATGCTGTCTTGGGTATATCCCCTTCTTTAACCTTCACCTGATGATAACCTAATCTGAGATCTATCTTAGAGAACACCGCTCCCTTTCACGGGGTCGAATGTGTCATCGATTCGGGAAGGATACTGTTTTGATCGTAACTTGGTTCGTTGATCGTAGTCTATGCACGCATGCTTCCATCCTTCTTCTTCACGAACAATACAAGCGCCCCCATGGCGAGTGACTCAGGCGATGAAACCCTTGTCAAGCGCCTCAGTTGCTCCCCAAGTTCCTTTTCAGCTCACTGAGCCATGCGATAAGGCGCTTTGGAGATAGGATTTGTACCGGGAATGAGCTCTATCTCAAAGTCAATCTCCCTATCTGGTGCTAAGCCTGGTAACTCTTCAGGGAAGACTGCTGGGTAGTCACATACGAATCGAACCTCTGCTAGCTGTTGGTTCTTGTCTTGACTGGCGTTGACTACATGTGCTAGGAATCCTATACATCCTGATTCCAGTAGCTTCTGTGCTTTCATAGCTGAGAGAAACTTCTTGGCCTTTCTCTTTGGTTCTCCGCTGTATTCAAATTGCACTGCCGCCTCAGGTTGGAAGATGACTTTCTGTTTACGGCACTCTATGGTAGCACCGTATCTGATCAGAAAGTCCATTCCAAAGATAACGTCATAGTCGGTCATTTCTAGCACTATCAGATCACAAAAGAGCTCTATGCCTGCTATGATGACCGGCACTGCTCTGAGGCCATGATCTCTCCTGAAGGTAGTACCGTCAAAAACTGTCCACTGAGTACCTCTGAGGGTATTTCTAATTTTTCGGCGAACATCCTGGCTATATATGAATGGGTTGCCCTAGTATCAAATAGAACAGTAGCACTATACTGAAAAATGCTAATCTGACCTGTGACAACTGTCGAGGCATTGGCTACGTCTTCTCTGGTGAGTGAGTAGATCCTCGCATTCGCCATAGTTGGAGGGGCTTCTAATCTGCCCTGGCTAATAAGTGGACCTTCTAGAGCGGCCCATCCGATATAACCGAGTGGCCGGCCCGCATCAATCTGTGGCTGAGGAAGACCGATCTTGTTCGGGCACTGCTTGGCCATGTGCCCTTCTTGTCCACATTCAAAGCATCCTCGTGTGCCCTTGCGACAAACCCCTGGGTGGAATTTCCCACAAGTTGCACACTTTGGATAACTGGATCGCTTGCTAGATGGTCCTCCTTTTGGGTCACTTCCTGATTTGCGCTTGCTGTTGGAGTTCCCTTTCCAGTTAGAGCTGTGGCCTTGCTGTTTCTGAGTGTGAGAGTTTCCTTGGCCTTGGGACTCTGAGGAGACTTGCTTCTGCTGCTTTATGCTGTTCTGGTAATGCTCTGTGGTCAAGGCACTGCTCACTAACTCCTCTGTGGTTTGTGGCCTATGTATGCCACCAGCCACGTTCACTGCTATCTCTGGCCTCAGCATCTTGAGCATCAACCGGATTCGTTCCCTCTCTGTGCTAACTAGCTCCGGGCATAGACGAGCTAACCTGTTGAATTTCTTCACTGTTTCCTCAACTGAAAGGTTGCCCTGACGAAACTCAGTGAACTCATCATAGTGGCGGTTTGTAACTCGTATGTGAAAGAACTCCTCGAAGAATTCCTTCTCGAAGTCAGCCCATGACATCTGGTTCACTGGGCGCTTCGTTCTGATTCTTTCCCACCACATGCGTGAGTTTCCTGTCAGGCAGAAGGAGGCACACTTCACCTTCTCGTGTTCTGGCTAGTCCAGAAGCTCCATCGTGCTCTCCAGTGTTTTGAACCAGGCTTGTGCATCCCATGGTTCACTAGTGCCTGAGAAGTTCTTTGGCTTGACTCGCTGCCACTGGATCAGATAGGCCTCCTTTCTTGGCTCAGCTGCTGGGGCTGCTGGTGCTGCTGGTGCTGTAGGCTGAGCTGGTGGAACCTCTAAGACTACCGGAGTCGTCAAATTCGGTTCCGGGGTGACTGTGGGGGTATTCTGCTGGTTAGCCTTTAAGGTGGTTATTTCATGTTGCTGTTCAGCTAGCTGCTGCTGTAACTGAGCCACTAATGCTGTAAGGTCTGGAGGAGGCACTGAACTGCCTTCCTCTTGCTGGGGCTCAGTAGCTAGTGCCCTTCTAGCTGGGCGTCCTCGTGCCATTTCTAAAGACATAGAGAACATAACATAACTAAGGTAATTACAGTTATATAACTACTGATATTATGTTTAAAACTATCACATACTAACAAGCAGTAGGCATATAAACATGAACTGTAACTAGAAAGCAAGAACAATAAAGAGAGTAGAGGTATTCTTACTTGGAAGCTACAGGTTCAATGCTGATGTGTGTGTAGGAAGTATGGAACACGGCTCTGATACCACTCTGTAACGACCCACCTTCTGGGTACTGACTATAAGGCCGGTCGCTACAATTTATGCTAAACTATACTGTGCGGAAAGCTGGGCTAATTAAAATTTTACTCTACTAAGGACGGATACAACTGATAAGAAAGGTCTAAAGACCTTCTTTGCTGGTGTACACATGCTAAGGAGGGGAAACTGAACATCCCAACTGAGCTAGGGACTAGAAACTAAACTTCCCAACTACCTATAGACCTGCCGACCGATCCACAGATCGATCGGAGCTACGGTCATTCTGTTCCCAACTGGATCGGTCGGCAGACCGATCCAGGTGTGGCTGGATCGGTCGGCAGACCGATCCAGGCACCCGAAACTCTCTGGAACGCTACTGATCGTGCTGGGTCGGTCGGCTGACCGATCCAGGAGGATACAGAGATATCAGATCTTTCTCGATCGGTCGGCCGACCGATCCAGGGCTATCGTGTGCCCCGATCGGTCCGGAGACCGATCGGAGTTCTGATTTCAGCACTTTGGCGTGCCAAAACCTCACACAACAACTCTAAACCAATGCAAATCACACTAATATAAAACTACTAACATTCTAAACTGCATACTACATAGTGCATGGTTTACTATCTCATAACACTTAACAATCAAAACTGAATAATGAAAACTAAAAACGCAAAGTGCTAATACTGAAGTAAAACTGTTTAGATCCCAAAGATCTTTATTCCAACTCCTGCCCACACACATCTTGATAGCATTGCCCTCCAGCCTCCGCTACTGATCCACTTTTCCTTTACCTTTATCTGCAGTATAAGAAAAGTAGTATCTATAAGCTAAAAAGCTTAGTAAGAAACCATCTACCTCACAAAACATGCAACGATGCAAATATGATTTTAAATCATGCTGTTTAAAACATATGCTGGATATACTGAATAAACTAAGCATGGCATGGCATATAAGCATACAATCATGGCATATCTAAAGCTGAACATAAAGTCATCATGCATATTCACAGGGAAAAACTAAGCTGATACTAAGAACTGAGCTACGCTAATACTGAGCTACTGCTAGAACTGTACTGAATTCATGAACTAATTTGTGAAAGGTTGAAAACCGTATACATATAATAAGTGAAAATACTAAACATGCTGCTGAGGGGCCCGGCAACTGTACGTGCTATGCGCGCATCTCTAACTAGACCCGGGGTTGCAAGTCCCGAATTTAGTAGAGCTACTAGGTTATCTAAACCTAGGGACCGACTATGGGAGCCCAGCCCAATGGATATCTAATCCAGTACAGTGCCAACTGAAAAGTAAAATACTGAGTATAGCTAAACTGTTCTAAATTGCTCTTTCTAGGTTATCTGAACCTAGAGCTAGGTTGTCTGAACCTAGAGGCGACTGTGGGAGCCCACCCATTGGACCGTAGTCCCATATAAGCTAGAATAAACTGATTTACTAATTTAGATGCTTCTAATGCATTCAACCGTGCTAATAAAAATGCCTAAGTTGCATTCTTTTCTAAGCTGGTTATTTAATCGAACACCTAGTGCGCTGTAACTCCCCTCTCTATTAGGGAGACTACCTTTAGGCACCCAACAACATCTAAACCTCCAACTGAAGGAGAAAAGATATGTTCGGCCCATCTAAAGGTACTCACTAAATCCCTAAACTTGCGAGGAGGGTTAAATACACCCTATGTGTCGAAAACATACGCATATAACTAAACTAATGCACAGAAAAATCACACGGTAGCTATTATACTGCAGGTGAGGGGTTTCTTACATCCTGCGCGTAGTTTCTTACGAATTGGATCGCTAGTTCCCGTAGGAAACGATCCTCTCGACGATCCACTTGCGTCTTCGTGTTCCTCTCGCGGAGAAGAACCTTTTTCGTGTTGGAGTCGTCGCCGGAAGATGAACCTATGGACCTTGGGGCTAGGGCGCCGAGAGAGAAGGAGAGGGGGCGGCGGTAAGGTGAGGAGGTGCCGAACCAAGGAAGAAATAAACCAAAACCCCCTTTCTAATTAACTCCCTATTTATATTAAGTGGTTTACTTAACCGACTCGAATATAAATTTAACTAATTCTCTTTTCTTTCAGCACACCCCTACTGGGGCCTCCTGGCTAGCCGGGTTCACTAAAGTCCCGGTTCGGTCCAAGGTCGCGGGTTGAATTCCCCGCGTACGCTATTTACGCGTCTGATTCTTTTTGCTACTTACGCTAATAGGAAAATTCTGTAAAAATATTCTAAAATTCCAGAAAAATAATAGAATATTTCTAAAAATAATTTGAGAATTTTCGGGCGTTACATTCCCGGCGACGACCCTCCGACGCTCAAGTCAGGCAAGCAAGCAACAAAGCAGCGGCTCCAAAAATCGTAGAATGCGTACCTCCGGCGAAGGGTGAGGACCCTTTATATAGAGCGGTGAAAGAGCTCCTGCACGTCCACCGAGGCGCATACGTGTCCGTAGCCCATACCTCGGTATGTGTATGTCAGAAAGCTTACCTGACGCCATACTGCTACAGTCCAAGCACGTTTTCGATGGGACAGGAGAACACCTTACCGCCAAATTTGGAGTATGGCCTAGTCATAGGACTTGACAGCTGTCATAAGATGCTCCTTGTCCTTCTCTCCCTACTCCAAGCCGGGGCGTCCGGCCGGCCGGCACTCATCTCCCGTCCGGCCGGCCCTCATCTCCCGTCCAGCCGGCCGGCACTCACATCACGTCCGGCCCTCCATATGCATCGGTATGCTGGGGAGATCCTCGGTAAGGTGCTATGTGGGGGACTGCTAGCAGTATGTTACTTTTATGTCTACGGTCGAGCATGACTTCCGCTCGGCCCTTCGTTACTATTCAATCGAGCGTCAGAACCCCGATCCCTATCAGGGCGTCTTTTTATTATCGGATGTTCATCGGTCGGCCGGTCGGGAGGCCGACTCATCCTTCTCCGGTTGGCCGGTCGGTCTGCCCTTCTCTCATGAGTCCGGTCGGCTCACCCTTCTCCGATGGACCACCTGACCCTTTAACTTCCACGTGGCGTTGACCCCTCGCTATGGGGTCCCGTGTTCTAATCGCCAGATCACTTGCCTTCCCCTCAAGTCTAGTCGAAGGAGGCAAAGTCCGACTGACTAGACTGCCGATCTGACAGAGTAACGACCGATACATTAATCCGCTCGGAGGGTTTATAGACGCCGGCTCGTCTCTCGATATTTAACGTCGGAGCTCGACAATCTTCCGCTCGGAGGGTTTATAGACGCCGGCTCGTCTCTCAATATTTAACATCGGAGCTCGACGATCTTCCGCTCGGAGGGTTTATAGACGCCGGCTCGTCTCTCGATATTTAACGTCGGAGCTCGACGATCTTCCGCTCGGAGGGTTTATAGACGCCGGCTCGTCTCTCGATATTTAACGTCGGAGCTCGACGGTCTTCCGCTCGGACGTTTATAGACGTCGGCTCGTCTCTCGATATTTAACGTCGGAGCTCGACGGTCTTCCGCTCGGAGGGTTTATAGACGCCGGCTCATCTCTCGATATTTAACGTCGGAGCTCGACGGTCTTCCGCTCGGAGGTTTTATAGACGCCGGCTCGTCTCTCGATATTTAACGTCGGAGCTCGACGGTCTTCCGCTTGGACGTTTATAGACGCCGGCCCCCCTCACCAAATTTCACGCCCGAGCCCGCCCGCTTTCCACCCGGAGGGTTTATAGACGCCGGCTCGTCTCTCGATATTTAACGCTCGGTTCGACGGTCTTCCGCCGGACGCTTATAGACGCGTCGGCTCGTCCTCGATATTTAACGCCGGAGCTCGGCGGTCTTCCGCCGGAGGGTTTATAGACGCGGCTCGTCTCGATATTTAACGCCGAGCTCGACGGCCTTCCGCCGGACGCGTTTATAGATGCCGCTCGTCTCCATATTTAACGTCGGAGCTCGACGGTCTTCCGCTCGGACGTTTATAGACACCGGCTCGTCTCTCGATATTTAACGTCGGAGCTCGACGGTCTTCTGCTCAAACGTTTATAGACGAGCCGCGCCGGCTCGTCTCTCGATATTTAACGTCGGAGCTCGACGGTCGTCCGCTCGGACGTTTATAGACGCCGGCTCGTCTCTCAATATTTAACGTCGGAGCTCGACGGTCTTCCGCTCGGACGTTTATAGACGCCGGCTCGTCTCTCGATATTTAACGTCGGAGCTCGACGGTCTTCCGCTCGGACGTTTATAGACGTCGGCTCATCTCTCGATATTTAACGTCGGAGCTCGACGGTCGTCCGCTCGGACGTTTATAGACGCCGGCTCGTCTCTCGATATTTAACGTCAGAGCTCGACGGCCTTTAAGGCTACTTTTAACACAGCCGGTCGGCGAAGATATTTGCCATCTTTATAATTTTGCTTCCTGCATTACAAGGACATAAGCAACCGAAATGTATATAAATTTACATTTAGTGCACCTTTCACCCAGCTCGGATAACGTACTCCCGGCCGAACGGCTCGGGGTCTTCTTCGTCGAGCACTTGGCTCGGATATTATACCTCCGGCCGAACGGCTCGGGGCCTTCGGCATCTAGCGCTTGGCTCGGTTATTATACCTCCGGCCGAACGGCTCGGGGCCTTCTTCGTCGAGCGCTTGGCTCGGTTATTATACCTCCGGCCGAATGGCTCAGGGCCTTCATTGTCGAGCCTTTGGCTCGGATACTATACCTTCGGCCGAACGGCTCGGGGCCTTCGTTATCGAGCGTTTGGCTCAGATATTATACCTCCGGCCGAATGGCTCGGGGCCTTCATTGTCGAGCCTTTGGCTCCGATGATATACGCCCGGCCGAACGGCACGGGCCTTCTTTCGGAAAATTACGATGAATTCTATGCCCGAAAGAAACTATATCTGAAAAACTAACCTGCCGATCAGTATAAGATCTGACTCAATTTCTCAACTCCCGAATACCCATGGAGTGAGGTGGATACAATGTACTCGTCGAAATTTATCAAGGCCAGGAGGATGGCGAAACTTCTCGGTCGGTCCTCCATGGCCGCTCGGCCCCCCCAGAGGTGGAGGCGGCCTGCTGCGTTATCCTTTTACTTGAGCCTTCTGCTCCTGTTGCTCCACGAGCTTAGCTACTCTTGCCTCTATCAGAGCGTCGAGTTTCACCATGGAGAGCATCACCATGTGTGGTCGTCCAGCTTCATCCATCTCTTCTGATCGGATGCAGGAGCGTTCCCACAGACGGCGCCAAATTGATCCTGTCCGAATGCTGAATCAACGGACGCTGGGCACGGGGCGCTCTCCGAGTCGCTGACGTGGATCTCAGGCCGGTCGGACGACGCTCCGGCGAACCTGCAAAGAAGTCGGGCCGGGAAGGGGTTCCCGGCGACGACCCTCTGACACTCAAGTCAGGCAAGCAAGCAACAAAGCAGCGGCTCCAAAAATCGTAGAATGCGTACCTCCGGCGAAGGGTGAGGACCCTTTATATAGAGCGGTGAAAGAGCTCCTGCACGCCCACCGAGGCGCATACGTGTCCGTAGCCCATACCTCGGTATGTGTCTGTCAGAAAGCTTACCTGACGCCATACTGCTACAGTCCATGCACGTTTTCGATGGGACAGCAGAACACCTTACCGCCAGATTTGGAGTATGGCCTAGTCATAGGACTTGACAGCTGTCATAAGATGTTCCTTGTCCTTCTCTCCCTACTTCAAGTCGGGGCGTCCAGCCGACCCTCATCTCCCGTCCAGCCGGCCGGCCCTCATCTCCCGTCCAGCCGGTCGGCCCTCATCTCCCGTCCGGCCGGCCCTCATCTCCCGTCTAGCCGGCCGGCACTCACATCACGTCCGACCCTCTATATGCATCGGTATGCTGGGGAGATCCTCGGTAAGGTGCTATGTGGGGACTGCTAGCAGTATGTTACTTTTATGTCTACGGTCGAGCATAACTTCCGCTCGGCCCTTCGTTACTATTCAATCGAGCGTCGGAACCCCGATCCCTATCAGGGCGTCTTTATATTATCGGATGTTCATCGGTCGGCCGGTCGGGAGGCCGACTCATCCTTCTCCGGTTGGCCGGTCGGTCTGCCCTTCTCTCATGAGTCCGGTCGGCTCACCCTTCTCCGATGGACCACCTGGCCCTTTGACTTCCACGTGGCGTTGACCCCTCGCTATGGGGTCCCGTGTTCTAATCGCCGGATCAATGATAAAGACGATCTTTTTGTTGGCTTCCCCTGGATCATAGCCTCGATAAGGTCTATCAAGGTAATGAATTTGATCCTTGGAGATCCAATATTAACCAAGTCCAACTTGATTAGTCAGGTTAGACTTTGGGACCCATGCTTGGACTATTCTTCTATGTGGTCGATTAACAAGTGATAGATAAGATCTAAACTTACAGTTAGTCTTATATCTAAATCCAGATCGATTGTATATGACTCTTTGTTTTCCAAAATTAAGTCAAGGTTCTTGGAACCTAAAGTAAACCGTTCTAATTAGTCCTTGAGTTCTTTGACCTAAGTTTTAAATTGCAATTCTCTTCCTAAACTTGCTTAGTCAAAGAGCTTGAGTTAGTCTCTTCCTTAAGAGTTATTACCTCCTTTTGGAGTGACTTGACCTAGACGTTGGATTTAGCCAGTTTTCTTAATAAATATGCAACTAAATTTTGTAAGTAATCTATCTGAGTACCAAAAATTAGGGAACTTATAATGTTGTTTGGCCCTTCGGAAACAGATAAGGATCTGTGGTTTCTCTCAGACTCGGTCTCCAATTCGCTCTTAGTTTCGGACTCAGACTCAGTTTCAGTAATGTACGCTTGTACCGGTAGAACGAGGAAGCTTGTTTGCTTGTATTCTTCATTGTTCGACTCTTCTGATAACTCAGACCATGTTGCCTTCAACGCCTTCCTTTTTTTTTTTTTGCTTCTGGTTTGGATAGTCAAACTTGTAGTGTCCCTTCTAGTTGCAGCCGTAGCAGATAACTCCAGACTTGATCTTCGAGTTCGATTGAGTCACATTCTTCTTCTTAAGTGCTTTCCAAAGTAGTTTGATGGTGATATCGTCTTCGAGATCTGATTCATCTTCAGATTTGGGTTTGGTTCGACGCTTGTTTTTTGGTTCCCTCATTCTACTTGTACTACAATCAAAGTAATACCTTGCTCGGCCGGGCACACATTAGTCTGTTCATGAAGTTTAAATTCTGAAGAAAAAAAGTTCATCTAGTGTAATTGAGGAAAGGTCCTTAGATACCTTGTAAGCATTTACCATTGATGCCCACAAGGTGTTCCTCAGAAAAGCATTCAGTGCGTACCTTATGACGTCACAGCTCTCCACCTTTTGATGATTGCATGGAGGCTGTTGAGAAGGTCTTGGATGCGTGCGTGTAGTTGACTCGTAGATTCATCAGCCTGCATTTTTATGTTATACAATTTATTTAAAATTAAATCTCTTTTACTTACTTTAGTATTGGAGGTCCCTTCGTGCAGCTCGATTAATTTTTCTCATAACTCCTTTGCACTGTTGAAGGGACCAACCCGGTTAAGTTCTTCTTTGGTTAAGCCACATTGGAGAGTGCATATCGCTTTGGCATTGGCCTCAATTTTCTTCATCAAGGTTGCATCTCGGTTCTAGTATGACACTGGCTTTCCAGTGCCGTTGAGTGGGAGTTCGAGGCCAGTTTGGATGATTATCCACATCTCGACTTGCGTCTTGAGGTGGTACTCCATTCGACCCTTCTAGTAGGCAAAATCATCGTCGGAGAAAAGAGGCGGGCGGGCTGTGCTGTAGCCTTCTTGGTGGACCATAGATATAGAAGCTCGCACACAAGAAAAAATAATAACAGATGTTCCAAGACTTGGTCTTGGATTAGTAGTGCGAGAGAAAATAAAAATAGTGATTCACTAATTTCGAGAAAACAAATAATAAAATATTAATAAAAAAATATTATTACAGATTTTGGTAACTTTGATATTTTGCTAATATTAACTAATGGTGAAAAGATGAGAATGATTTTTTTTTAAAAATAATTTTGGAGGGAAAAAATGAAAGGCGTAAGAATCTTTTTTAAGCAAAAACGGTATATAATTTTATTTTTCAAAAAGAGCGTCCTCTGCTCGATTGGTGGTTTCGTCAACTCAGAGTGGCCTCGCTTTGATATCAATTGTAGGATCAATGACGTGTTAGGGGGGAGGGGGTGAATAGTACTCGTGACTAATTTGTCCGTTTCACAAAACACACATAATACGCAGCGGAATAAGGAATGAAAAGACAAGCAACGCTAGTAAGCTTTCTTTTACTTGGTTTGGAGCCTGTGGTGACTCCTACTCCAAGGCCTGCACGTGAGAGTGCTTTCAATGGGCAATCACTATAAGCTCGAGAAATCTTTATAAGATCAATTACAATTGTAATATTAAAAACTAAGTTACTGACGATACAAAGATGTTGAAAGGAACGTCAATTGTCGGCGTAGCAGTTGAGCGTTGTTGAAGCGTTTTGTCATAGCAAACAGGAGCGCAAGTAGTCTGAATTTTGGGTTGCTCTAAAGTACTGGCCGAGGCTCCTTTTTATAGCCGAGCTTGACCTGATCCAGATCCCCTGATCTCGGGATCAGGTTTGACTTGCTGTCGATAGATCGACCGATCCTCCTGATCGGTCGACCGATCCCGCCTGAATCAGTGTGCCTCCTGGTTCTGTTGCTCGGATATACTCTCTTCGTTTGGTCGACCGATCCCCAGCTCATCTGGTCCGATCAACTTGGCTCGACCACTTCACCGCTTATGCTTGGTTCGATCGACCGATCCACTGGTCGAACCCGGTCCACTCGCTGGAACTATGATCTTGCTGCTTGGAGGTTTAGTCGACCGATCCTGGTTGATTCTAACCCTGCACAAAGTGTTAGTCTCCTACAAAATAGAGTTAGCATATAACAGATAATATGTAAATAAATAACTTTGACAACCTTCAGACTGTCCGGTTCTGACTTCGGATTTCCTCCAGAAACCCTATGTCGAACCGACGCCTACTGTTCCCTCACCAGGGAATGTGTTCTCACCTACTACTCTCAGGAGAAGTTACCTGTTGCCAGACTGATCCTCCAGACTAACTGGACTTTCTGCCTAGTGTTACCACCCATTAGAACCTAGGGTTACCTCCCTCTAGGGTTTTCCATAACCTAAGATTACCATCCCCTAGGACCTAGGGTTACTACCTCCTTGGGTTTTTCACCTGTCTAACTACAGTTAGGACTTTCCATCACCTAGGGTTACCACCCCTTAGGACCTAGGGTTACCACCCCTAGGGTTTTCCACTTGCATAGAATCCACTAGGACTTTTACCTAAGACAACTTAGGACTTTCTCGCAAACTCAATCAACATTATTAGACAACAAGATATCTTAATTTTTGAATCATTTGTCATTATCAAAACACAAGTTTGATCATCTGGTGCTTCCTGCACCAACACCATACCCACTAAGGTTTTGGATATGTTCATCCCAATCCTCCAAATCTAAAGAAAAATATTATTAGCAATATTCTAGTTGAAAGGATAAGCCAGCTAAAATTTACCATTGCTAAGTCTTGGGCAAACCCATCTGCTAGCCCATTATAGTGCGGTTGTCCATTCGGGTCATTGCGCCCTCCCATGCCTCCACTAACAAGCCTTTCAATTGTATTTTCCCACATGCCAGAGAAGGATTCGAAGATGAGGCTACCTCCTGAATGGATGGCACGTCGAAGGCAGCATAGAATTGGAAATGACTCTTCGACTAGCGGGATGGATGGGGCTCAAAGGAGGCCCCCACAGGAAGGATAGTTGGAAGAGGGGATGATGCCCGAGGAGTCAGGGCCATAGGAGACCCACCCAGTTGGGAAACTATTTCTCCTTGGATCAGGCTGTGGGAGGCCAGAGCCAAAGGCATTTGCTTGAAAGATAGGGCTGGAGTGTTTTCCCTAGCCGGTGTGGATAGGGGGAAGGCGCAATAGCCGAAGATGCCCACTCGAAAGATGGTTGTTTGGTAGTGCTAGAACGATGTCTCTTACTTTTGACCCTCAATTGTGTTTCAGATTCATTGGAAGGAATTTCCTCCGGTGCTATGAGAGGGTTGGGAGATAATCTTCCTTCCGCACTTGTTGTCATGCCAGTGTCACTTGCTCAGTTGCTAGTGTTGGTGCAATCGATCTCTAGGGTTTCAATATTTGACAATATACCAATATCGGGTCAAGTTGACCAAGGGTTAATTCAAACATGACTTGATGTTTGTAAGAGTGAAGTCTAGTCAGAACTAGATGACTAACAAGGATAAGTTCTAACCGAAGGTTAAGCAAATGAGAAGTATACTAAAGTGACTAGTCCTCACTAGAGGTTAGGCAAGGAAAAGTCCTAGTGAGTTAAACTAGGCCCTAGTGAGTGAAGCTAGGTGGTGGATGTAACGACCCACCTTCTACCACTAGGCTGTAAGGTTGATCGTCACATTATGCTGTGCTAAACTATTCCCTGACCATTTGGTAAGTCTAGATGCGGAAGCTGTACTAATTAAAATTTTACTAAAACACTGACATTTCTTGGTTCTATACATGCTAAGGAAGGTAACTAACTACTCATAACATGTCTTACCTTCCCCATGGCCAAGGAACTGGACTTAGACACTTCCATGCTGATACCAGACCTCCCAATCGATCCACGGATCGATTGGAATAGTCGGATCGATCCAGTGATCGAGCATGCGGGACATAAGTTGGATCGATCCGTGATCGATCCAGAGGTGCTCGGGCGATAATTTGGATCGATCGGTGATCGATCCAGTTCAATCGATCCATTGATCGATCCGGTGGCTTCCTCATTCAGTCTTCTTGGATCGATCGGTGATCGATCCAAAGTTCGCGGAGCAGATTGCCCAATCGATCGGCGATCGATTGAACTGAACCCAATCGATATTCGAGTTACTGATTTCGTGCCAAATGTCTGATTTCAGCACTGTTTCGTGCCTCAACCACATTACAAGTACTAAAATGACTAAGAAACACTCTAATGACAACAACTAACATTCTAACAACATAAAAGAGGTGTTCTAAGCATAATAAAGTGCATGGTTAACTAATTCGTAATGAATAACATACTAAAGTGCAAGATGATAAAAAGAAACACTGAAAAGTTCTAATGTTTGAAATAAAGCTTGCTAAGGTTCCCTAAGATCTTCTTCCAGGTTCCATACACACACATCCTTATCAATGCCTCCACCTCCATGCTAGTCCATCTTTCCTTTACCTTTATCTGCAGTATAAGGAAAAATAGAATCTGTAAGCTTAAAGCTTAGTAAGAAACCATCTACCTCACAAAATCATGCATTCGATGCAGTATGCTTTTAAATCATGCTATTTGAAAATATGCACTGAACTTACTAAGACATGGTATACTGAAATCATAAGGCATAACATATAAGCATGGCATAAGCACTGAATCATGGCAAAGCAACCCAAAGAACACTGAACTGAATATAGGCTAAACTAACTGAAACTGAATCTATAACTGGAAACAAACTCAACTAGCATAACTGATTTTGAGTTTTGAAATTTAATACGTAATAAGTGAAAATACTAAACATGCTGTTGGGCCCGGCAATTGTACTTGCTGTGCGCGCATCCCTACTAGACCCGGGGTTGCAAGTCCCGAATTTAGCAGGGTTGTCTAGGCTATCTGAACCTAGGGACGACTGTGGGAGTCCAACCCAATGGATATCTAATCCAGTACAGTGCCACTGAAAATAAAATACTATCCATAGCTAATTATAACATGTCTTGCTTTCTAGGTTATCTGAACCTAGAGCTAGGTTATCTGAACCTAGAGGCGACTGTGGGAGCCCACCCATTGGACCGTAGTCCCATAGAACTGAACTAAACTAACGTGCTGGTTTAAATGCCTCTAATGCATTTAATTGAGCTATTAAACATAACTGAGGTGGTATTTAGCTACACTAACATTTTACCGAACACTTGGTGTGCTTCAACTCTCTCCTCTAATAGGGAGATCACCTCTAGGCACCCGACAACGTCTAGAATCTCCAACTAAAGGAGAACAACGTGTCCGGCCCGTCCAGAGGTGTTCAACTAGATCCCTAAATCCTCGAGGAGGGTTTAACATACCCTATGTGCCGGAAAAACCTGCATATAGCTAAAACTAATGCATAGGAAACCAACCGGAGCTATTATACTGCAGGCGAGGGGTTTCTTACCTCGTACGCTAATTTTCTTACAATTCCTTTCGCTAGAATTCCGGTGGAGATGACCTCCTCGACGATCCGATCACGTCTTCGCGTTCCTCTCGCGGAGAAGAACCTCTTTCGTGTTGGAGTCGTCGCCGGAAGATGACCCGATGGTCCTTGGGCTTGGGCGCCGAGAGAGGAGGAAGAGGAGGTGTGGGCGGCGGTGAAGTTTTGGAAGAGGAATAGGTCACGGTGAAAATAAAACCCAATAACTCTTCACCCTATTAATCTTCCTATTTAAATCAAGTGATTAATTCGGCCAACCCAACTATAAATGTACCTGATTCCCTTTCCTTTCAGCACGGCCCTGCTGGGTTCAACCGGTTACTGACATTATCCCGAAACCATAGGTCTCGGGTTCGATTCCCGCCTAAGCTATTTTGCGGTTCTAATTATTTTTGTTACTTCCGCTACTCAAAAAATTCTGGAAAAATATCTAAAAATTCCAGAAAAATCATACTATATTTCTAAAACAGTTTTGAGAATTTTCGGGCTTTACAGTGGAAGTCTTGGTAGGTGAAGTCAGGCAATAGAAGTCTTAATGAGTGAAGTTAAACCCTAGTGAGTAAAGCTAGGTGGTGAAAGTCTTGGTGAAAAAGTCAGGCAATTGAAGTCCTAGTGAGTAAAGCTAGGTCCTAGTAAGTGAAGCTAGATTATGGAAGTCCTATTGAGTAAAGTCAGATAATGGAAGTCCTAGTGAGTGAAACTAGGCTGTGAAAGTCTTGGTAAGTAAAGTTAGACAATGAAAGTCCTTGTGAGTGAAGTTAGATAACCTAACCCCAAGTAATGAGAAGTCTTGGAGGAGTAAACTCTAATCACGTGTGACCAATTGATTTTCGATCTTCCATGCAGCAAATTCTTCATACTGTGAACACTATTTTACTTTATTTTTTTTATATCTATTGTACTAACTCAGTATTATAGGTAAGTCCTAGTAGATTAGATTGATCAAACACTAAGCAGGATCATAAAAAGTTTAAACTGGTCTGGAGGACCAGATATTTGGCAAGTAAGTGGATGTAAACACTAAAGGAGAGAGATTAAGTGAGGGTGAGCCCAGTGGGGGTGTAGGCGCTAGTCCAGCTTAGATCCATTTTGAAAATTTAAGCTAAGACCATGATTAGATCATGATCTTGATAAGACAGAATCTAATTAATAATATTATTTAAATATTATAATAACTCTATTTTGTAGCTTATACTTGGTTGTGTTAACCTTATGATGCAATAAATCAAATGGCGGAAAAGGGCTCTAGGCACCGAAACTTGGTCTAAGCACTCGAAAAGGGGCCGAATAGGTGACTAGCTGAGTTGAGGTGACAAACTCTGATAAGACGACACATGTCTGGTTCTAGGTGCTCGAATTAGTCCGGGCATCTAGAGATGGATGAATTTTCAAAGATAAAACTTCGGCAAGGTGCAGACACGTCGGCGGTCCAAGCACTCATACTCGGTCTAGGCCTCTGGAGATGGATAATTCAGTGATGAAGCATGATCAAATAGGCATCAATCTAGGCACCCAAGGTGGTCTAGGCACTCAAAAATGCCTATAAAAGGCACTTCGACTAGCAGCCTCAGAATAACTTTGATACAACTTGTTTACATGCTTCCTCGACCATCCGACTGCTCTGATCATACACTACTGCTCTGCTGCATTCAAACCTCAATGACACAAGAATGACATGACGCCACTACGTGCTCAAACGAGCTTGGACTTAGGTGACGTGTAGTTATTATTTTTATTACTCTTGATTTCTTTCTGTATATCATATTCTAAAGTTGGTAGGCTTGTTACCAACCTAAATTTTGTAAAAAAGTGATTGATTAATGGATTACCCATCGGAAAGGTCCAAAGGACCTGGGTCATAAAGTAGGAATCACCGAAAGCTCCAAACCAAGGAAAACCGAACTTGCGCTTTTTCTTTTGTACTTGTGCTTTTACAGTTCCGCTCCACACTCACACTTTGCACTTTTACTTGTGTTTTTAAATACACGTAATTCACTACCTCTGATGTGCTCAACGGTCCTACAGCTAGAAGCCTCTACAGAGGGGTCAGTCAATAGGTTTTCTTGTTCGGCCAAAAGGGCTTGGCCTTGTCGATCTAATTCAACCTCTTCCAATCGCAGAGACTAAGAAGCTAGAGCTTTGAACATGGTCTTCACTACACCAAATAGAGAGGACCTTAGTTAGTGATAACACAAAAACTAAGTTACTAATCCTTACCAAAAGAGAAGGGAAGCGCTGCTCGGGTTGGACTAAGTCTGAACATATAGAGGAGGCCCTCCTGTAGTAGTTGGGGATGTTGAATTGCAGACCAGCCAACTTCGTAGAAGTAGAAATGAAGGTAGGTTCATGGCGGTAGTCTCCTAACTCGGGAGAGGGGGAAAGGTCTACTTGCCAATCGGTCGGCTAGGACACAGAGTCGGACACTTGGATTAAAAAAGAAATAAGATTTCCATCCCTTATTTGATAAGGGTAGCTTCTTAAAGAAAACTGCCTTGAGACTGAATTGAAATAGAAAAATCCTAGGCTCTGAATTTTTAAGATAATAAAAATAGTGGAAAATACGAGGGCTTATGGGAATATTATACAAACGAAATAGGATCGCCATTCCACAGATGATTGGAAGGTGTTGGGAGTCAGTTGTTGGAGCGGAATATGGAAGTATTAGCTTATCTTGGATAGAAAGTAGGGGATAGGGAAGCACAAACCAGCCTGAAGTTGATATTTGAAGAAGGTGATGTAGCCCGAGGGAGGATAGTGAGGATGGTCTTGAGGGTCAAGAGTGAGTATGCGTAGGTTTTTAAGGATCTCCAGGGCTAGACGGATCATCTCAAGGTTGCAACTATCGAAATCAGAGTGAGTGGGCTTATACCAAGGGTTAAAAGTTTCTTAGGCCATGGATGAATGACAAAGAGATGCACAAGGATCGAAAGGACACTTACTAGGAAGATCACGAGAAGGGGAGTGTACACAGTAGAAATCCCCGAAGAAGTAAACTAAAGAAGATAAGGCATGAATGGATTACTTCCTTAGGTGCTTAGGCTTTTTAACATGAGTCATGAGAGATCTTTAAAGCTCGATCATCTGATCAAAATGGCTTGATTGGTTGCAACTGTCAGATCGGAGGGGATGAATTACCATTAGTCTATAAAAGAGGCATACGTCAACTATCACATCAGAGAATGGGGAGTTGGTGGAACACGTGGAGCTTGCCCATGAAACGACATTTATGATGGACAAGACAACCAAATTATTTCGCTGATACACTTTCATGTGCATCACTATCACCTTACCTTGCATATCACATGCTTGACAAGCATTTTTTTCGAGAAAGATTACTTCAACGGTAACATTGAGTGGCGATAGTTAGAGTCGTCAGCCTATCGGATGATTGAACAGTAGTAGGACTCGGGTTTAGTCAGTCAGTTATGAACCTCCTTTGACTATACATAAAGGGGAGGCTTGTGATACGACACATTGTGAGTGACCCTAAAAGTAATGTGGGGTTGATAGTCAATATGATGGTAGCCAAAGTCAAGGTGAGATGATAATCAAAGTTAAGGTGAGGTGATAGTCAAAGTCAGGGTATACATAGCCGGTCGGCCCTAGAGCTGGTTGGACCTTCGAGACGCAACTCTCCAGGGGCATGACTCCCAACATACAGTTGATCGACCAAAGAGCCAGTCAGACCTTTGGGGCTTAGCTCTCTATTCCTCATAGGCAAGGCTCCCAGCACATAGTCGATCAACACTAGAGCAGTTCGGACATTCGGGGCCTAACTCTCTGCTCATCATGGGCTAGGTTCCCAGTACATAGCCTATTGGCCCTAGAGCTGGTCAAACCTTCGAAGCTCAGCTCTTCGCTCCTTATGGGCATGAATCCTAGCATACAACTGGTCAACCAAAGAGTCGGCCAGACCTTCGGAGCTCAACTCTCCGCTCCACCTGGCAAGGGCTCCCAACACATAACAGGTCAGATCCCCTCTAGGAGACAACATTATTAGAAAATTGTAACTACCTGCCAAAGAATAATGGCTACACACTATGAAATATTCCGCTATTCTAACATATATACAAGCAATAGAACCTTCTTGTGCCTAAGGGAGGGCTGTCGTACCTCCTCCATTACCTAACATATTCTGACACTAGACATTCTCTAGCGTCTCATTATTACGAAGGTTATGAGAGTCAGTATAAAAAGAGGGTTCTCTCTGTTGGCTAGGTATGCGTGCACTACACACATGCATCTATACTACTATTCTACTATTCATCTTCTTCTCTATTTGCTACGGTCCTGACTTGAGCGTTGGAGTGTCTGCACCAGGTATCCCCTCCCTGGTTCTTGCTATAACGTTTCGGTTTGCTCTCTTTGTAGTGTCTAGAGGTCCACAGTTTCCAACTCCAAGTCCTTCCTCCCTCAACATTCTCGCCTACTCACCCGCCTATGCTCCATCTTTCCCAATTTTAGACAAGATCAACATTTATAACAATGACTAATTAGTAGATGCTACAATGTTGTAACTATAGCAGCTACGGTTTCATAGCTGCTACAATATTATAGTAGTTACAGGTTCATAGCTTCTACAACTATTATAGTTGTAGTAGTTACGTTCTTGTAGCTGATACAATGTGAGGAGATTTAGATGAGAAAAAAATGGCATTATGCGTGTCAAATGCGTGCATAGATCAAAAGGCATTTGTGTTATTTTATAGAAGAATGGGGCATTTTTTTAAAAAAAATCAAAATGAAGTAGGTATCCAATTATTCAAACCAACTAATTTTGAAGATAACTATAATCCGGCTCCATGGAAATTTCCTATCATCCATCAGAATAAATTAAGTTCTTACATGGACCCATCCAAGCTACCATTGTTCTTAGAGTTGTCCTCCTATTAGAAATTTTTTTTTTACCATATCTCAAATGAAGTCTTTTTATTTTATTTTTTAATTTATATCAGATATTCAATTCTTTGAATTGATTAATTTTGGACGATTGATTTAATTCTATAAAAGTTTTACCATCAATTATTAAGATAAATTTAAAATTATTGCTAGACGTCTATTAAATGGTCAATATTCTTAAATTACTTCTAAGGAGAAAAAAATTCCCTGATATAAAATGGGATTCGAAAGTGGATGAAGCCTACAAATGATTCGGAAGAGGAGGACGCTCGTATGACTTTTGACCTTTTATTCCTACGTACGGTTATTTCCGTTAATTAATTCGTCACCGCAATTTTCTGTTTATTTTAAGTTTCTTCGTCTTCGTCACGACTTGTGTTGGGATCTGAAAACTCCTCACCACGCAACGAGGCGTAAATCCACCGCCAGAGCGGATTAAAGCCACTCTCCTCTCTCTCTCTCTCTCTCTCTCTCTCTCTGCGTCTCCATTCCATCCCCAACTTCCAACTCTTTTTGGCGCTTACTTCGTTGCTTCCGATCGCCGATCTCCCTCTCTCTCCGCTCCGCTGCTACAGGCTGCATACGAAACAAACGCGCACGGTGCACGTCAGATCTCGCGACATGCCCCTCTGCGATCTTATTTGCTCCCCTTTGAGTTGACCTAAAATGACAAACGATCTCTTTGTTTCGAGCAAACCTAAGAAGGGTGGCTGCCTCCTGATCGATCTCAAATGGGACAAATGATTTTTGTTAACGATCGGACAAGTTTTTGAGCTGAAAGATTTGGAAAGGTACGCTATAATGTTTCAATCCCAATTAATGTTCTTGATTAACCCTAGCGAGCGAGCCCTTATTGGTTTGTTTTCTGATTCAAATGCTTTCAGCTTTTTTTTTAACGACAATTAATCACCGCCGGCGATGTCGACCCACTCCCCTTGCGCCGCGTGCAAATGCCTGCGGCGAAAGTGCACGCCGGGGTGTGTCTTCGCGCCGTACTTCCCGCCGGACCAGCCGGGGAAGTTCGCGTGCGTGCACAAGGTTTTTGGGGCGAGCAACGTCGGGAAGCTCCTCAGCGATCTGCCCCCTGCGCAGAGGGAGCACGCCGCCAACTCGCTGGCCTACGAGGCGCAGGTGAGGATGCACAACCCCGTTTATGGTTGCGTCGGATACATCTCGCTCCTCCAGCAAAAGCTCAAGCAGGTCCAGCGCGAGCTCTACGAGGCAAAGAAAGAGCTTTCCACCTACATTGGCGCCGCCACGCTCGGTCCGCTCTTCGCCCATGGTCCCCCCTGCTCCGACGCGCCCTACGGCGTTCCAGTGATGAGTGTTGGCATGGGCCTCGGTCTCGCCGCACAGGAAGCGGCGGCGGCTCATCACCACGCCCAAAATTTTATTCATGAACCTCCGCCGCCGCCGCCGCCGCCCGAGCCGATGGAGACTCAGCAAATGGGCATGGCCGTGGTAGCAGATATGACGACGAGGTACGAGCAGCAACAGGTGCTGACGAGATTTAACGATAGAAGGGGATTTGAGCTGATGGGTGATGGCACGTTAATGGCGTTTGTTCCGTCGCAAGAATCCGAAAGTGCATTTGTGCAACAACATTATTACACCGAGTAGCAGCTTGCAAGAAATAAGAAAGATAGATTCTTAGTTTGCTAGCTACTTCCAGAAATCTTCTTCTCTTGAATTATTCCCAATAACCAGAGATCGATCATCTTGAAAGGTATATATCAACCAATCTTACCTAGCTCGCCTCTTGAATCGAGTTCTTGCTTGGATGAAACAATTCTTAATTTATAAGACAATAAGCACTTTTCAAGTTTTTCACTCTTAAACACCATCGATCAAGTTTCTTAGCCTCTATCATCTTTCTTTCATCTTATTTGTGAGTCTTGAAGTTTATAAAACTTCATTTTATTTATTTACCTTTGGATTGGTGATTGGCAAAACTCTGGCATATTATGACCACCTCCAATGGTGCACTTACTTCGACGCATGGCAGGACCACTTTAATTCTCTCACAGTACTGGTTGATGTGGTGGCACAGCATTAAGGATAGCCGAAGGAGACAAGCGACAACTAGTAGGGGGAAAAAGTTCTATCTGTAAAGGAGAACAGGCAAAAGGAATGACGCTGCAGGGGTTGTGATGCAGTTGTGGCAGTGCCCCGCTCATTAATTTTCTCTGTTGTGAGCTTACCTACTTTTTTTGCTGCCTTATACAAAAACCATTTGGCACTCATCCTGTCTCTGAGCCTTCTTTTGGCACACTTCGGTTATGTCACCTTCTGATTCTTCTGTTTCATTATTTATTACTAGCTTTTCATATATATATATATATATTTATATATTCACCTCAAGCTAGATAGATAGACATAACTTAAACTTTAATATTTATTTTATAGATTAAATTTACTTGTTGGACTACGTATTCATATGGAATCCTTCATGGATTTCTTCACCCGCACCCAAATAAATTAAAGGTTTTAAGGTCAACCTGCAACCTCACTCTAGGAGCACATAGCTTAGTGAGCTCAGGAGTGGGAATATGTGATCCTAAATATATGCTAATCTTGCTGCAGAACTTTATATATGCATCTGAAAAGTAATGATATTAGGAATATGTTTCATGACTTGGGATAGTTGTCAACTTTTCCGTTCTTTAGGATAAATTCTTAGTTATAATACGGTCAATGTTATTTCTCTAGAAATAGATGGGTGCGAAGAACCAGTTGAAATATGGATAATTTATTATCAAAAGAAGAGAACTTCTTTTGCAACTTAAGAGATGCTGCTGTTTAATATCTCATTGTTCGCCCTTAATTTATTTCTTCTTTGCAACTTATGAATAATTTTCTCAAGAGTTTAGAACAAAATCTCCATAAGTTAGTGCTTGATGTTGATGATAGATGGATTTCGCCTGATCTTTTATACCAATCTTTTGTAATTCGACGTAGGAGTCTTCTTTCTTTATATATTTCTTATTGGGTTTTTGCATAGTTTTCTAACCTTGCACTGACGAAGTTATTCTTCTTAATTACACATTGCCTCTTGCTTGAGTTATAGCATGCTTCTTGATCCCGTCCGAAGGCTGAGTCGGACGGAGGCTGGTCGCGGTGACCTGGTTGTTGACGGAAAAAGTCGTAGGTGATCCGGCTCCCACGAGTGGCTGACGCTGCTGCAGGACCCTGTGCACACTCAGACAACCTCCCCCTCCCACGTTAGAGACCAGAACCCAGGGAAAAAGTATCCGGATCAGGCCTTCCGACGCTCAAGTCAGGTCCTTTTTCCCAGAAGAAAACAGAGAGACTCAAAAATGAAAAGTTGTGAAAGGAAAAAGTGACGAGAGTGCGCGTGTGCCCGCGTACGAGGAATCTTCCCCTTTTTATGCCCCGCCTTGCTTCCAGAACCTGCCATCCTGTCAGAAAATGTTAGACGCTGGGCTTTGTCGTTGTCGTGTAGTCCTGGACACCTGTCGTGCTGCTATTGGTTGTGAAAGCATCTTCTTGTTTAGGAACCTCCGCCGTTACACATGAGTTTTGTCTTGTAGTGAAGGACACCTGTCAGGCCGCTATTGGTCATGAGAGCATCTTCTCCTTTAGAAACCTCCGCCTTCGCACATCTCGCTGGTATGTAATGATTACCCTTGACGGACAATTGTGATGCTTCAACTCCTGCCCAACTCGGCTCATCCTATTTATCGCTGTCGGCATCTACCTTACACCCCTCGACCAGATCTCGCCTCTAAGCGTTACTCGTTAATCGGGCTACCCCTGAACAACCCTGCCGATCACAGTCTGTATTCTGCACCCTGTATTTGCTGGCCTTCGACTGTAAGCCCGTAGGTTGGGCTGTCTTTACACAGCCCTGACACTTCCGACCTATGAGCTATGACTTGCACTTCCGGCTCCTCGAGTCGCAGACCTGCAGACCGAGCCATCTCTACACAGCTCTGCCGCTTCCGACCTATGATTCGCGACTTGCACCTTTGGGCCTCTGAATCGCAGACCTGCAGACCGAGCTGACTCCGAACGGCTTTGCTACTTCCGACTTATGATTCGCGACTTGTACCTCTGGGCCTCTGAATCGCAGACCTGCAGACCGAGCTGACTCCGAACGGCTCTGCTACTTCCGACTTGTGCCCAGTGCTCCGTCTGTCGTTTTCCTTTGTCTTTCAACTACTTTGCCCTCTTGATCGATAAGCCTGCCTGACCCCTGCCTACCCCCTGTGCTTGCCTTTGACTGCCTAGTCAGCTTGACTATTGATTGCCACGTCTTCTTGACTTTTGACCGCCATATGACCTTGACCCTTCTCACCCTTTCCTCTTGGGCCCCTCCGTTACCAACCGTATCACAAGCCTCCCCCGCAAGTCTAGTCGAAGGAGGACGACAGTCTGACTGACTAGACCTCAACACATCTCTAAGATCTCAACATATCTTGGTGACCTCATCCTATCTCTGTGTCTCTGCTTCAGCATATCTCTGCGCGCCCTGATTCCCGCCTCACGCATCAATCTTTGTGTCGTGTCGCCTGGGATACCATGCCTCCTTAATTGCTTCGCCAGTCGCTTGGGGTACCGTGCCCACGTAGTTGCTTTGACTTGGCCACCCGCCTTCTTTATAAAGAGCCTCACGGTCACCCCTTTACTCTATCCTTCTTTATTCTTGATCTCCTACTTCCTTCTGCTAACCCACGTTCTGCCAGCTTCCTCCCCCCGAGATGCACTCTCCTTCCTCTGACGAAGTTGATCAACCGCCCTCCCAAAGGCTGGTAAATCAACTCACCTCGCTGCTTGTCGCGAGAGAACGCGAACTGGAGCGTGTGTCCCAGGATTGCGCTCGCCAGACGGCTGCCCTGCATTCCATGGAAGCCCAGTATCTTGTCGCGAAGTCTTGCGTGCATTCTGAGAAGGCGAGGAAAGAGGAATGTCAGGCTAGCCTGCAGCGCCAACTCAGCCTTCAGGAACGCTTGAAACAAGAGCATGAAGCGGAGCTGTCTCTCCTCCGTGCGTATCTTGACGACAAGCAAGACACGATCGCCCGGCAACAAACAGTCATCGACTCCCTCCACGCGCAGCTGGCTCGAGCCCTGACATTTCTTCACGCGGCAGTGCTCATTCTCCATGACCAATCCGTTCCCCGAGTTAAAGCTGGTCTGGGGGATAGTTGTCTCAGTGGCTCCCTTCCCGCAAGACGTTCCCGCTTGTAGCCTTAGCTGTATCGCCTGCTTATTGAACTGTGCTGCTGTACTTGTACATCTGTCCTTTACCGGCATAGTCTTTCCTGCTCAATTTTCATCTAGCAAGCATTTTTGGAAAATGGCTCGTATGTAAGAACTAAGAGTTGTATCATGACTCCTCTTTATGTATGAATTTTGGATAATAAAATCGACATGGTGCTTGAAAATTAAAACTGCAATAAACATGCAAAACCTGATTCCGCAGTTAACATCGATGCTTTAGGGATAGGATGGATGGCCTCCCGTACTCCGTACCTTGCTTGTTTGCTGCATATTTGCAATTTGCATAAAATAAAGCCAGAGGTAGCTGACCTGATTATTGAAAACGCTCCGCTCAATGTGAGGCATAGCCCTCTGAGAGGTAGTTAGGCGTGGGCGTCGAGTTCGCTTATGATTTTCGCAGGGGGGTTGATTTTTGATTCCCGCATGGGGGCCGACCTAAAAGGTCGTTGGGCGTGAGCACAATGCTCACTTTTAATTTTCGCATGGGAGCCGACCTGAAAAGTCGTTGGGCGTGAGAATAAAGCTCACTTATAACTCGCACTGGGGCGAGAGTCTGGGACTACCGACCTAAAAAGGTCGTTGGGCGTGAGCACAGGGCTCACTTTTGATTCTCGCATGGGAGCCGACCTGAAAGGTCGTTGGGCGTGAGAACAGAGCTCACTTATAACCTCGACCGAGGCGAGAGTTCTGGGACTCACCGACCTAAAGGTCGTGAGCATGTGGCTCACTTTGATTCTCGATGGGATCCGACTGAAGGTCGCTGGGCGTGAGAACAGAGCTCACTTATAACTCGTGACCGGGCGAGAGTTCTGGGACCACCGACCTAAAGGTCGTTGGGCGTGAGCACATGACTCACTTTGATTCTCGCATGGGAGCCGACCTGGAAGGTCGTTGGGCGTGAGAGCATAGCTCACTTATAACTCGACCGGGCGGACAGGACCCGACCTAAAAAGGTCGTTGGGCGTGAGAGCAGAGCTCACTTATAACTCGCACTAGGGCGAGAGTCTGGGACTACCGACCTAAAAAGGTCGTTGGGCGTGAGCACAGGGCTCTCTTTTGATTCTCGCATGGGAGCCGACCTGAAAGGTCGTTGGGCGTGAGAACAGAGCTCACTTATAATTCACACTGGGGCGAGAGTCTGGGACTACCGACTTAAAAAGGTCGTTGGGCGTGAGCACAGGGCTCACTTTTGATTCTCGCATGGGAGCCGACCTGAAAGGTCGTTGGGCGTGAGAGCAGAGCTGACTTATAACTCGTACTGGGGCGAGAGTCTGGAACTACCGACCTAAAAAGGTCGTTGGGCGTGAGCACATGGCTCACTTTTGATTCTCGCATGGGAGCCGACCTGAAAGGTCGTTGGGCGTGAGAACAGAGCTCACTTATAACTCACACTGGGGCGAGAGTCTGGAGATACTCCGGTCCGAGACCGGTGGCGATGGCGCTGGTCTGAGACCAGTAATGATACTCCGGTTCGAGACCGGTGGCGACGGCGCTGGTCCGTGACCAGTAAGATCCTCAAACCGCAAAGGCATAGATGCATTGCTTTTCTTCGCCTTCATTTGTCTCGCCTGTGTCGACCTTGTTAGGACCGAAAAGTAGCTAGAGGGGGGGGGGGGGGGGGGAATAGCTTCGCGTGTGCTCGTCGTGCTTCGTTGCTTGTTTCTTCAAAGTGATGCGCAGCGGAATACAAAGAAACAAACTACAACAATGCTAACAATAGGATTTTACTTGGTATCCACCTCACAAGAGGTGACTAGTCCAAGGATCCACGCACACACACACACCTCCACTAATAAACACTCCTTTTCGGTAACTACCGAAGGCGGAGAAGCCCTACAAGACTCTCAATACAAGTAGAAAAAATGGTAGTAAAGAATAAGCAAAAGCTTACAAGAGATGCAGTAAAAACCCTAGCTTCTTCTTCTTCTCGTTGCAACTTGCCTCTTGACTTGGATGAACCTCCAAGAACCTTCAAGAACTGGCGGTGAGGAGCTTAGAGAGTGCTGGGGAGGAGCTGTGATGAATCTAGAATGAATCGGTGAAGTGCTACCGAAGGAAATGAACGCTTGCGGCTTAAATCGACGCTAACGGTCGAATCCCGATCGATTGGAATGCTCCCAATCAATCGGGGAGGCTTTGGATCGATCCACGGATCGATCCAGAGTGCCTGATTTGCACGGCTTCGGATCGATCCACGGATCGATCCAGCTTTTATCGCCGACGAGAAGTCCCCCAATCGATCCACGATCGATTGGACCTCCGGATCGATCCACCGATCGATCCGTAGGGTTTGTGTGGACTCACCGGATCGATCGGCCGATCGATCCAGATCTTCCGATCGATCCACCGATCGATCCAGATCCTGGATCGATCCAGATTCCAAATCACCGGATCAATCCACGGATCAATCCAAACCCGCCGATCAATCGGATCAATCCAGATCTTGGTTTTTGCCCAAAACCAAGCCCAAAGCCCCTAAACCAACATCTAGTCAACCATGACTTGTTGGTACATAAGACCTAGCATCCGGTCACCCTTGACCAGCTAGGACTCTCTCACCAAGTGTCCGGTCAATCCTTTGATCCACTTGGACTTTTCTTCTTGCCAAGTATCCGGTCACTCCCTAAGACCTACTTGGACTTTTCTTCCTCGTGCCAGTATCCAGTCAATCCCTTGACCTACTTAGACTCTCACCGATGTCCGGTCAACCTCGACCCATCCGGATTTCTCTTGCCCGGCTTCACTCACTAGGACTTTCCCAATTGCCTAGCTTCACTCACTAGGTCTTTCACCGGCTTCACTCACCAGATTTTCTCCCGCCCAGCTTCACTCACTAGACTTCCCAATTGCCTAGCTTCACTCACTAGGTCTTTCACCGGCTTCACTCACCATGATTTTCTTCCGCCTAACACCTGCTAAGACTTCCCACCAAGTATCCGGTCATCTTGACCCACTTGACTCTTCTTCAATCAACCTTGCATTGTCAAACATCGAAACCCCAAGACTCAAGCTTGGTTAACCAGGTCAACCTTGACCTGAGGAATGTTGCACCAACAATCTCCCCCTTTTTGATGTTTGACAATACCAACACTATCACTTACAATACCACATGTAAGTTAGGCTAATCCTATAGTCTAAACCTTCTTCATGCCACTAGGTAATGAATACATAAGTTAAGCCCTTCATTCTCCCCCTAAGAGGGCAAACTCCCTCTAGGTGATAAAAGCCTAACTTACTTCCTTTCATTCTCCCCCTATTGGCACACATCAAACCATGCCCCATTTTTGGGCACACATCAACAGATTCACTTGTTGAAAACTCTCCCCCTGAAGAGTTGCTCATCGTTGTTCACAACTTCACTCGTTGTGATCAGCACGATAATGAAGGTCCCATACCCTTCATTAACCTTAACCCTACATTCTCCCCCAATGTAGGCAAATGCTCATCCTTGAGCATTATCCACTTGAAACCACTTGAACAATGAGGATATCCACTCCCCATTAATGTTCAAACGCTCAACCTTGAGCATGTTCTTAACGGAAGGTTAACCACCTTCCAAGGTTCATGAAAAATAATTTTTATGTCTTTAAAGATTCCCTCCCCATAAAGACATGGTGGTAACTTCTGTCATTGCACCAACAATGACTTGGAATCCCTAAAACTTTAGGAAACCCAATTTCAGAAGTTTTGAGGTTCAAATATTCAAAATTTTAAACAAACCTCAACCTAAACTTCAACTTAGCCTTTCTTAACCAATCCATCATTGTTTTCCACACGAAAACACCCGTTTTATGTATACAAATGTATTTTCAGGGGTTTGGAATGGTTACCTAGACTAAAATAGGTTCAAAGGTGCTGAAATCATACCTTCTCAGCCAAAATCAGCAACTTGGATCGATTGGAGTTGGTTTTCAATCGATTGAACCTTGCTGAATCGATCCACTGATCGATTCAAGATGTGTTGATCGATCGGCTGATCGATCCAGCGAGCTTTTGCTCGCGAGAATTGCCTTCTGAATCGATCCACTGATCGATTCAGATCTCCAATCGATCCATGGATCGATCGGAGCTCTGATAGTTGCTGAATTTCAACTTCAGCCAACTTCAGAAACCCCTAGAAAATTCTACAAAAATCCAAAAATCATGAAATTTCGTGTAGACATTATTTAGGGCATACTTTATCATGGAAAAATAGTTTTCTATGAAAGTACATCATATTTTCAAAGATTGACACAAGCTTGAAAACTTGCTAAAACTTTAGCGTTTTCTTCAAGTTTGTGTCTAACTATTCAATGGTGATTACTATCAAAAGATAGCGTTCACCAAGGTTTTCCAAAAGCCTTTTAAAATAATTTTCAAAACCAATATCCCATCACATTCCTTGGGCTTAATGCACATGACTTGTACATTAGCTTTCCCAATGATGGGAAAACATATACCTATGTGTTTTGATGAACCTAAAATTCAAAGGAATGCACTAAATCAACATCATGAGTTTTATTCATCTTCCTAATATCTCACTTGTATCTAATGTGCACTAAAACACATACAAGTCACCTTATAGTCCTTGTGAGATGTGAGATTTTGGTTTTGCCCTATTCTAGGGATCATGCATATCTATCTAGGTATTTTAGAGATATTAGACATCCACATAGGATGTCACTTGTTAATAAGTGTTGTTAAATGTCATTTGTCCTTAATTACAAGGAATTAAACTTAATGCATGATTATGTTATGGCATACATCAAAAGGAAATAATTTTCAAAAGAAAATATCCTATAACTACATGATGTATAAATGTCATGACATGGTATTTTTGGATTTTTCATAAAAAAAAAAGAAATAAAACATGATGTCATGGCATATAATGGGCAAACAATCATGGCAAGGTTTAGCATAAATGAAATATACTTAGATTACCTTTCTAAGTATCCTTAACCACTTAGCTAACTCAAAATATACCACTTGTTTTAACTTAAAACGTTAAACCTAGATTGCCCTAAATGCTTCAAAGAAATGCCAAAACCTAAATTGACATTTCTATTTCTCTTGATTTGTTTATGCCACTTAAAAAAAAATTAAGCATATCCTCAAATGTTGGCATATTCCATTTTTCCTCAAGAGTAATCACATAAATCAAGACCCGGATTGCCTTAAATTTCTAAGAGAATACCAAAATCCCAACTTGGTATTTCTCTAGGTTTTCCCAATTTATGCCATTTTAAGATAAAATCCATTTTCCACCATTAGGCACATTTTACTCTTTCAAGGAGTAAACAATAATCCTTTTCATTTTCAAAGGTTAATAATAACCTTGAAAATGCTTCTTGAGTGTCAATTTCCTCAAAGTTGGGTTAACTCCCTTCTAATCGGAGTTGACACTCTCTAACCCATCTATGGGATTGAGAAGATGCTCCTAGGAACCCAACACCTATTGGTGCTCCTTGGATGCTCTAGGTACTCACTAGGGAGAACTTCCCTAGATACCTTCCTAGTGACCTTGTTGGGCTTCTTAGAAGCCTTGGTCACATTTTCTAGGTTAACTCTAGGGATAGCCTCCCTTGTGACATTGTTAGCGACTTTCTTAGACTTCTTAGAAGTCTTAGTCACTTGGGTTGCAAAGATACTTCTAGGGATATCTTCCCTTGTATCCTTGACTTGACTTCTAGACCTAGGGTTGATTCCATAACTATATGGAACCCTATGGTAAGAGATTACATCCTTCTTAGCCTTTGGTTTGTATCCCAAACCCCTATGGCCATTAGATGACCTTTGTGCTCCTAGACCTAGGCTATGCTCATTTTACACTTTTAGGATATTTTCCATCCTTTTTAGGGTCTTTTCCATTTTATCAAGCCTTGACCTCAAGACTTGATTTTCTATCACTAAGTCCTTAGTTTTT
The DNA here is from genome assembly GCF_018446385.1 of Zingiber officinale. NCBI lineage: Eukaryota > Viridiplantae > Streptophyta > Magnoliopsida > Zingiberales > Zingiberaceae > Zingiber > Zingiber officinale. The sequence continues at coordinate 22,264,675 of NC_056005.1, read as the reverse complement.
GGTTTTCCATTAAATTTATGAGCATTTTTATTTCTAGGCTTGTAGCTAAGATCCTTAGTGTGATTGCCTAGATTTTTATCTACCTTCCTAATCCTAGGTGTGGTAGTTTTAGCATGGTAAACTACATTATTTTTCTTAATTTTATCATGCTCTCTATTCTTATGGTAAATAGCATTAAAATGATATAAGTTAGAATTAGCATGTTTTTTACCATAATGTAAAGGGGTAGACTCAATAAAAGTTACCTTCCTTTTTACCTTAGAGGCTCCCCCTTGGCTTGAGCTTCCTCCTTGAGCCTTGACCATCTTCTTCCCCTTAGGGCATTGACTCCGGTAATACCCCTTTTGATTGCAAGAGAAGCACACAATGTGCTCCTTGCTCTTCTTTGTTCCGGGGATGGTCTCCTTTGACTTCTCCTTGCCCTTAGGTGCCACTTGACCCTTTTTCTTGGCCAATTTAGGGCACTTGCTTTTGTAGTGCCCATGTTCCCTACATTCAAAACATATAATATGATTCTTATTATTAATTGAACTATTTATACCTTCTTGTGTAGGGGTGTCACTTGCTCCTCCATTTGATATGAATGTAGAGGCTTCCTCTTGATCCGAAATCGATTTCCCTCCAATTGATTTATCTTGACTTGTGGAGGTGGAAGCTTCTTCATCCTCTTCTTCTCTTGACCCGGATGTGGAGGATTCTCCTTCTTCTTGATCCGGTGTTACCAAGAGTTGCTCCCCCTCAATCCTAGAGGTGGAGGCTTCACCTTCTTCTTCATCCTCTTGTACATATGAAACAAGGAATATGCTCCTTCCTTGCTCTTTTGATTACACTCCCTTGAGAATGAAGCTTCTTGGATTTCCTCTTCTTCGGAAGTTGAGCATCTCTCAACTTCGGAGTCCTCCTCTTCTAGGTTTTGATCCATTGAGTCGCCCTCTTTGGATTCTCCTTGATTTGGTACAGTGGAGGGGATCTCATGAATCCTTGCCAATTTGCTCCAAAGTTCCTTGGCATCTTCAAATTCTCCAATTTTGCAAAGGATGGTGCTTGGCAATAAATTGACCAAAAGCTTGGTCACTTTGTCATTGGCCTCGCACCTTTGGACTTGCTCTTGACTCCACTTGCTCCTCTTGAGAACTTTGCCCTTTGAGTTTGTTGGAGTCTTGAAGCCTTCCATAAGAGCAAACCATTGCTCTATCTCCATCATAAGAAAATTTTCGATTCTTGATTTCCAAGAATCGAAGCTCGTGGAAGTGTATGTGGAGCCACCCTCGTGTCGAATCCGAGCCCATCTAGGAATTCCATTGTAGAAGTTGAGCTTTTGAATTTCTTTGACTTTGACAATTTTGCTTCAACTTCTTCATCCTCTAGCTCTTCTTGTTATGCTTGACCCTTCCGGCGATGATTCCGGTGAAGAGCAGCCTCGCTCTGATACCATAGAGGGGGGGTGAATAGCTTCGCGTGTGCTCGTCGTGCTTCGTTGCTTGTTTCTTCAAAGTGATGCGCAGCGGAATACAAAGAAACAAACTACAACAATGCTAACAATAGGATTTTACTTGGTATCCACCTCACAAGAGGTGACTAGTCCAAGGATCCACGCACACACACACACCTCCACTAATAAACACTCCTTTTCGGTAACTACCGAAAGCGGAGAAGCCCTACAAGACTCTCAATACAAGTAGAAGAAAGGGTAGTAAAGAATAAGCAAAAGCTTACAAGAGATGCAGTAAAAACCCTAGCTTCTTCTTCTTCTCGTTGCAACTCGCCTCTTGACTTGGATGAACCTCCAAGAACCTTCAAAAACTGGCGGTGAGGAGCTTAGAGAGTGCTGGGGAGGAGCTGTGATGAATCTAGAATGAATCGGTGAAGTGCTACCGAAGGAAATGAACGCATGCGGCTTAAATCGACGCTAACGGTCGAATCCCGATCGATTGGAATGCTCCCAATCGATCGGGGAGGCTTTGGATCGATCCACGGATCGATCCAGAGTGCCTCTGTGCTCTGGAAAAACTTCTGGATCGATCCACGGATCGATCCAGCTATCGCATGAAATCCCCAATCGATCCACTGATCGATTGGGACCTCTGGATCAATCCACCGATCGATCCAGAGGGGTTCTGTTCGCGGGGACTCACCGGATTGATCGGCCGATCGATCCAGATCTTCTGGATCGATCCAGATCTGCTGGATCGATCCACAGATCAATCCAAACATGCTGGATCAATCCACGGATCAATCCAAACCTGCTGGATCAATCGGCTGATCAATCCAGATCTTGGTTTTTGCCCAAAACCAAGCCCAAAGCCCCCTAAACCAACATCTAGTCAACCATGACTTGTTGGTACATAAGACCTAGCATCCGGTCACCCTTGACCAGCTAGGACTCTCTCACCAAGTGTCTGGTCAATCCCTTTGACCCACTTGGACTTTTCTCTTCTTGCCAAGTATCCGGTCACTCCCTAAGACCTACTTGGACTTTTCTTCCTCGTGCCAAGTATCCGGTCAATCCCTTTGACCTACTTGGACTCTCACCAGATGTCTGGTCAACCTTGACCCATCTGGATTTCTCTTGCCTGACTTCACTCACTAGGACTTTCCCAATTGCCTAGCTTCACTTACTAGGTCTTTCACCTGGCTTCACTCACCAGGATTTTTCTCCTGCCTAGCTTCACTCACTAGGACTTCCCAATTGCCTAGCTTCACTCACTAGGTCTTTCACCTGGCTACACTCACCAGGATTTTCCTCCTGCCTAACATCCCAGTTAGGACTTCCCAGTCAAGTATCCGGTCATCCTTGACCTACTTGACTCTTCTTCAATCAACCTTGCATTGTCAAACATCGAAATCCAAACCAAGACTCAAGCTTGGTCAACCAGGTCAACCTTGACCTGAGGAATGTTGCACCAACAGACCTGATTGCTTTAATTGATCTAGTTGTTATCACTAGCTTTCGGCTCATCCATTTGCATCGCGTTTCTTCCTGCAATTGCATCATGTACGGTATAGAATTAAGAATAAAGGAGGGAGCATAAAAACCTTACTCAACCCCTGGGCTACAGTGCCCTTGCAGCTTATGACGACCTCGCAGTTCTCGTGATGCGCCTGGCTAGTTACTCAGATCCGGGGCTGTCTGGGCAAAGCCACTTGCCCAGCTGGCCCGAGCGAGGAACAGCCCCACAGGCCTGCTTGCTACTTGTCTGACCTGGCCATCACTCCCGCTGATCTGCCCTGTCTTATTTGCGACCTTTTTGAATTGCCTGGATTCTGGGGCTTCATGAAACTTCCCGTCTAGTCTTGAGCCTTTTACGAAGAATGCTTCTTTTTTGAGGTCACGCCTCTTCATGATTACCTTGCCTTGTCGATCTTTAATGCGTTTCTTCTCGCGATGACACCTGTCCGACGCCTTTATTGCGCACGCCTCCTGACGCCAGCCTCTGACCCTTTTTTGCACCCTTCAGCGCTTATTTCCCATCAGACGGCGCTGGGGCACGTTACCCCAAAAGATACTCGGCTCGACTCTCGATATTTCCTAGGAATGAATGAGCTTTATAAACCCTAAAGGCAGTCTGCTCTCCATACTTCGACGCTTCGATATCCTCCTCCCTTCGTTTGCGGCCGTTCCTTGCAGTGCAACTCCTCGTTCTCCTGCTTGCGCCCGACCTGTGACCCCTCTCGTCTTCCTTCCCCTCGCCTGCTCACTCCTTGTGATCATGGACGGTAAGGAACCCTTCTGGTATTCCCGTTACATCTCTGATTTAGACCATCACGACCTATCTTCAATGCAATCCAATCTGGGACTAGGCGCCGCATATGAGTTTCGTCTTCCCTCGCCAGATGAGCATCCTTCTTCTCCTCCCGAAGGGCTTATCACTGTTTTCAGGGACCAAATCTTAGGTGGTCTTCACTTTCCTTTGCATCATTTTTTCTCCGAGTTGAGTCAATATTGCGGTATTTGTATCTCTCAGTTTGCCCCTAATGTATTCCGAGCGGTCTGCGGAACCATCATCCTATGCCGCATTTATCAAATCCCCTTGACCGCTAGACTATTCCACCACTTCTATTCCTTCCGGTGAGCCGAAGCAGGGGTATTCAACGTTAAGGCCAAGCCGGGCCATAAGTTTTTTGACGACCTACCTTCCTCCAATAAAGGTTGGAGGTCTCGCTTTTTCTTCCTCAAGCCTCCCGTCCCCTTAGCCGGGCCTTCCCAATGGCGTCCCCTCCTTGCTTCGGACTTCCCTTCGCATGTCCATGAACCTGCCTGCTCCGCGGCTGCGGACAAGCTGAGAGGTGTTGTTGTTCGCCTGTCTGTGCTGATGCTAGAAGGCATTCTGCACGCTTTTGGCCTTAGTCCTGTCCCCACAGAAATCGGAGCTCCTTTTGGTAAGTCGTTATCTTTTTGTATACCGCTCTTCGCTAACTGAGGTGCTTTTTCTTCTTATTTTCGTAGTGGTCGCCATCCTCCGTTCCTTTGCCTATCAGGAGACACCCTCGGTGGCCGTTCTGCAAGCTCTGAACAAAGAGCTGACGCTAGGCCTGCCTTCCGATCCCGCTGCTGCCGCCGGTTCGCAGCTTTCGAAGCCCCGAACTTCTGATGCTGTGACTGCCCCGATGCTCGCAGAGCTACCAGCCCCCAGCCCTGCAGACTCAGCTCTGCCCCGCACCTCTGATCAACCTACAGCTGAGCCATTGCCCGCAGGACCAGTGCCTTCTCTCCCTCCAACTATGAAGCCGTGCCTCACGCGCAAGGGCAAGAGAGCGGCCCCGGTTACCGCAACTTCTCCTCCACCTCCTCGCCGTCAACGCGTAGTGATCACTTCCTCCCCTACCAGGTCCTCGGACACGGGCTCGACCCAGGAGACAAGCTTGGCACGGGAGAAGGCCTCTGATCTGGAGGTGGCAGACCCGCCATCGGACCTGACCGCTCCGCTGCTAATCCAGAGTGTATTACCTGCCCCACCTTCGTCCTCTGGCGCTCAGCCCCCAGATTCGCTGGCTCGCTCAACTTCTCCTCCTCTCGTGCCTATGAGCTCAGCCGTGCCGACTCTGGAGCTGCCATCCACAGACCTGGCCTTTGAAGCTTCATGGAGGCTCCCTTCAGAGACCGACCCGGCCTACGTGCCCGCCGCCGACCTGTCGCCTATCTTTGGTAGGGTCGACCTCTATGGGGACCTGACCATCTCCTGGCAATCAGCCAATCGGTAGTTCTGGGAGAGCAATTCCCCTTTGGAGGAGTTCGATCAAATTGCTCGCTCCCTGGTTGCGGTAAGCTCTTTCTCTCCTTCTTCCTGGTATCCGTGTGTTTCTGTAACCTCCTTTCTCTTCTTCCGGCTACTGGCAGACCTTCTCCGCGAGTCTGAGCGCCGTGCAACGAGCGGCCGAGCTTTAGCGCGAGAACGGGGCGCTCAAAGCGCGTCTTCGGGAACTAGAGCCCCCTGCGGCTTCCTCAGACCTTCCTGAGCCCTCCCTTGGAAGCCTGGATGCTTACCTACGTGCCGCCGGGGAATCTGTGGCCTCCGCTCGAGCCATTTCCCACGCCGCCTTCGACAAACTTCAACATTTGGAGGCGGCTTTGAAAACAAGCGAGTCTTCCTTGGCTTCAGAAGTGGAGCGTCATCAAGCGACCGTTTCCGAGCTGAAAACCAAAGAGGCAGAGCTGCTCTCCCAATCAGAGGAGTTGACGAGGCTACGACGAAGTCAGGAGCTCTTGCAGGTGGGGCTGGCCGATACCCAGGCCCTGGCTAGCGCTGCCGCTGCTCGGGAGGCCACCCTGCGGACTCAGTGGGAGGATTGCCAGACCCAGCTTCAATCGTTGCAAGCGGAGCTCTCACAGGCCCAGGGAGCAGCGTCTCAGGGCCAGAGTGACCTAGCTGTAGCCCGCGCTGAGGCTGCTCAGAACAAGGGTCTCATGGAAGAGTATCAGGCGGGCGAACTCGGGCGGCTAAGGGTCTACAGACTGGCTTATGTCCACTCTTCCTTTTTCCTCCAGAAGTTGGGGCGCTGGATGGTCTCGATGTTGTGTCACGGGGCCGCTGGTGGGGTTAGGCAGGCCTTCGAGCAAGGTTATCTGCGCTCGGTGCCCCCCGCCACCTTTTTGGACACCGCTCGCCTGGTTCGGGAACTGCCGCAGGAAACTTTCCCTTCTTTCGAAGCGGATGATGGGCTCTTCCTCCTGGATGCTCCTCCTTCGGCGGCCGATCAGACCCCCATGGATACGTCTGCTCAGGACCTTCCTGCTGCCGTTCCCGAAATGTCTGCTACTCGTGCTTCTCCTTCTGCAGAGCTGGCCGACCCAGTGCCCCTCCTGTCGGCCCCTGATGAACCGGTTTCCCCTTCTCCAAATGTAGTGTAGTCGGAACCGTGTTATGATGTTTAATTTTTTATGTGTTGATGCCGGCTCTTCTCCGATGGTACTTATTCGCGTAGTCATACTGAACTCGGAATGTCTGTTCTTAATTTCCCTCATGTTCGGATAACCGTATTGCGTCCCCTTCGTGTACCTTTAGCTTGCTTCTTTAGTAGGTCGTCCGTTGGCATCGGCCGATCTCTACTGATCGGCTCGTCTTCGTTTACTTTCCTTCGCTACGCAGCTCTTCCACGTAGCTCTTCCTCCAATGGTCGCTCTTATTCTGAGCCCAGCAGGGACTAAAAGTTACCTCGCGTGACCGTGAGGCCCGCTGGTTTGACCTATCCACTTTTCTAATGGCCCCTCCGTACACTTTTGTCCTGCTTGGCGTTATCACCTTGGGAGGCGCTTCGTATCTCGAGCCCCTGGCTTCCCTATAATACCCCCTGGTTATATTCTCGAGGCTCATCGCAGAGCGCTCCTTGTCCATTTTCGCCCCTGTATCCACCATCCGTTGTTAACGTACGAAAATATCCTTCCTCCACCATACCTATAAGTATCTTCTTCCTCTTGCCTTCCCTTAGGATTCGCCGCCACCGTAGAGCACCCAAACGTTGCTGCTGCTAACTGGCTTCCTCCGAGACATTGTCGCGATCCTTCTTCTTCTCCAAGCCTCTTCTTTTCGTTCGTCCTTTCTATCACCTGAGAAAATATCTTTTGCAATGACTTCTCCTTCTTGGATCTCCTTGTTGGCGGAGCACTTCCCAAACGCTTCGTCTTTCGCCGAATTGGATTGGGATGACCTACGGTACACTTACGAGATCCCTACTAGCTTCCAACCCATCATCCCTACTGGTGTGAACCTGTACTTCGATCCTCCGCCTGGTTATTGCACTTTCTTTACTAAACAATTTGTATCTGGCCTCTGTTTACCCCCACATCCTTTTTTGTCTGGAGTGTGTCGCTACTTCAAAATCCCCCTAGGTCAGATAACTCCCAATTTCATAAAGACTTTATGTGGCTTCGTCATACTCTGCGAAGTTTGTGAAATTTCCTGGTCGACCCCCCTTTTTCACTGCTTCTTTGCTCTTGCTCTGCACGCCGACGGTCTCTTTTACTTCCAAGCCCGCAGTCACACTGCTTTCTTCTCTCCTCTCCCTCCTCCCAGTGCTAACTGGAGGAAAAAGTTCTTTTTTCTCCGATTTCCAGAGGAGACAGACTGGCCTATGTATTGGCAACCTGAGCTGCCTCTAACTCCGGCACTGGATGAATTCCACATGGACCTCCATTATGCTACGGCTGCCACTCGAATGGAGGACTGGCGCTTGAATCTGACGAGGTTACTATCTGAAGACCTACTTTCTTTCTTCAGGCTGAGCCACTCTACCTCTGACACACCGCGCTCCTTAGGTAAGTTCGTGTTGAGTGCCTCCTTTCCGATCACTTTCCCTGCGAGAATGACTTCTCGTGTTGGCGCTTTCAACTGAGGCTCTGCATCGTGCGTCGGAGGTTCTGCCTCTACCCCTCGATGATCTGGAAATAATGCGGCACGGTCGGGCAATCTTGGATAGGAGGCTACTCCCTCATCTTGGATCCGCCTCATTCGGGGTTGTGATCCAGCCGGCCGTCTGGCCAGACGCGTCTTCCGAGGAGCCCCCGGGCCTCCAGACGTGGTCGCGCAGCCCTTCATCGCGCAGGTCGAAGCTCATCCGGTCGGGGCGCCACAGACAGGGGTGCTGCAGCCTCTTCACAGGGTCGGCCTCGCTCTGATGACTCTGACTCTGATAACTAGCCCTTGCTTCACAGGCGGCGCCGAAGACCAGGTCCGACTTTATAAACGCTTAATCCTGTTCCTTTTACTGCCATATTGCCCCCTGCGGCCATCGTGGCTGACTCTGACCCCACTCCCTTCTTAATTTTTGTTTTCTTTATCTGGCAGCCTCTCCTAACCCCTACAGGGGACGACCAGCTGCGTTTCGCTCTGTCCCTACAACTGCAGAGGAAAACAGCCCAGACAATCATCAAAACCCCACGTCAACTGAGCCCGTTGTCGAGCCACCTCCCGCTCCTGGTACTGACGCCGGCCCTTCTCAACCTTCCTCCTCCACCCGCCATCGTTACAGGACCACCATCCCCTCTGAAGCTGCTCTAGCTCGGCGGTCCGACGCCCCTACGAGCCTTTTGATGATGAAAGGCTGCCACGGCAGTTTGTGGACAGAGAGCATGGATCAAATGGGTAACGCGCCACAGTTAGTCCAGATGGATAGGTTCTCGAAGTCCTGGGCCAAAGTACGTACTCCTCACCTTACCCTTGCTATTGTATTGCTTCAACTGAAGGTTATATCTTCCGCCCAGACTCACGCAGAATCTTTGGTGCTGAACCAATCCTTCCACACCCTCCATCATGAAAGCAAAGAACTCCGGGAGAGAGTCTCCGAATTAGAGCTGCAACTGAATGACCCTGCCCAAGCCAGTTATGCTTTGCGGGCGGAGATTCAAGCCCTAACCAATCAGACCGACCGTCAGAAACGGTTCCTGATACAGGTGAAAGATGAGCTCCGAGCTATGAGGGAGGAGAGAGCTACATCTGAGGCAGGGTATCAACAATAGCTAGCCCATCAGGCTCAGGAAATACAGTCCAAGGATACTCTTCTGCAGGAGAAGAACAATCAACTGGAGGTTCAGGCGGCACAATTGGAGACTCAAGGGGCTGAGCTGAAGGCCCTGAGGGCGGAACTATCCCAGTCTCGGGCGGCTTTGACGGGGGTATCTGCTGCTCTGGCGATCTATCAAGAAGGAGAGGCTGATCGTTGCCTGCGAAGTCGAAGGTCCTATCTGTGCTCTCCTGAATTTTTATCCCAGTTTGGGGCACGCTTTGCTGCATCCGTGCCATACACGGCGGCTGGAGTTATCAGGCAACTGCATGCACAGGACTTCCTGAGGTCCGTCCCCTCTGTAGACTTTTTGAATCACGCTCAAATCATTCAAGGCTTTCCGGATGAGATTTTTGCTCCTTTCAAATGATCTGTACCAGCCACTTAAACTGAAAAATTGTTACATGTACACATGTCTTTTTGAATGTTTACTTGACTATCCTACTGTCTCCATGCCCCTTGCTTGACCTGTCCTACGTCAACAGAGTCAGCCCCCTCAAACTCGATAGGGCTGTAAGTAGTTAGCACTCCAAGGTCGATCCAACGTCCTTCCTTGAGCGTCCTGCAAATAATAGGCCCCCGAGGCCAATTTCTTGATAACTTTGTATGGTCCGTCCCATCGAGGAGCCAACTTCGTCACTTCCCCTAAGGGCTTCATCTGCTTCCAGACGAGGTCTCCCTCTCCGAAGAATCGGGGGATCACCCTTCTGTTATAGTTTTGCCTCATTCTTTGTCTATAGGTCTCCAACCTGGCAGCTGTTTGCTCGCGAATTTCGCTGATGAAATCTAGCTTAGCCAGCCGTCGCTCTGCGTTCCCTTCATCGTACATCATTCTTCTCACGGACGGTATCCCGACCTCCAGAGGTACCACTGCTTCATTACCATATACTAAATGGAAATGTGTCAGACCTGTACTTTCTCGGGGTGTCGTACGATAGGCTCACAAAATGCTCGGCAGCTCGTCCACCCAACTGCCTCCCGTGTGATCTAGCTTGACTTTGAGCCCTCGCACTATTTCTCGATTGACTACTTCTGTCTGACCATTGCTTTGCGGGTGAGCCACCGAAGTGAATGCCTGAGTTATGCCGAGCCCCTTGCACCAATTTTATATTTTGCGTCCTTGAAATTGTCTGCCATTGTCCGACACCAGCTTGTGAGGCAAACCGAATCTGCAAAAGATATTTTTCCATAAGAACTGGATCACCGCATCTTCAGTGATTTTGGCTAGAGCCTCCGCTTCCACCCACTTGGAGAAGTAATCTACTGCTACCAGCAAGAAATGTCTTTGCCCTGTAGCCATCGGGAAAGGTCCTACGATGTCCATACCCCACTGGTCGAAAGGGCAAGACACTATGGAAGTTCTCAACAGCTTTGTAGGTCGGTGCGTCAGGTTCTGGTACCTTTGGCATGACAAACAGGTACTCACCAGCTTCTGTGCGTCCCTCTGCAAGGTAGGCCAGAAATACCCGGCCAGTAGCACTTTCCGGGCCAGCGTTCTTCCACCTGCGTGGTTGCCACAGCATCCCAAATGTATCTCCCGCAAGGCCTGATCTGCTTCTTCCATATTCAAGCACTTGAGCAGAGGTCTGGAGAAAGACCTTTTGTACAGTTGATCTCCAATCATGACATAAGAATGAGCCTGTCTGCTGAGCATGCGCGCCTCTTCTAGGTTGTCGGGTACAATTCCCTGCTGGAGGAAACTCATTATGGACGCCCTCCAATCAATAACTCCTTCCCGGTTGTTTTGCAGATTAATCTGAGCTATAAGGAAGGTCTGCGCTATAGATCTGTCAAGTATCCAAGTAGTCAGGGAGCTGGCCATTTTAGCTAGTTCATCTGCCCTTTCATTTTCCGACCTGGGAATCTTGGTGACTGTGACTTCTTTAAAATCTTTCCTCATCTTCTCATAGGCTTCCTTGTAAACTTGCATCTTTTCGTTGTTTGCTTCAAAATGTCCGGTCACCTGCTGCGTTACTAGCTGCGAATCCGAGTATATTACGACTCTGTTTGCCCCCACGTGCCGAGCTGCTTGTAAACCTGCTAATAGGGCTTCATAATCTGCCTCATTGTTGGTAGCTCTGAAATTTAGCCGTACAGCTAGCTGCATAATGTCTCCTTGCGGAGATATTAGAAGTACACCTACACCACTTCCCCACTGGGTAGCTGATCCGTCTACATAAATTTTCCAGACCTCCTCCGAGTCTGCTTGATAAACTTCTGTCAAGAAATCCGCCAGAGCTTGTGCTTTGATCGCGGTTCGGGGCTGATACTGTATATCATATTCCCCTAGCTCGGTCGCCCATTTGATAAGCCGACCCGCTACCTCCACCTTGGTGAGAGCTTGACCCATTGTACTGTTTGTCAGGACGGTGATGGGATGCGCCAAGAAATATGGTCGGAGGCGCCGAGCCATTAGAACAAGTCTGTAAACCAACTTTTCCAGGGCCGTGTACCGAGACTCAGCCCCCTTCAATAGATGACTGAAAAAATACACTGGCCGTTGTACACTGTCCTGTTCTTTAACCAGCACGGCCCCCACGGCCTCGGGGGTGGCTGACAAGTAGACCCAAAGGGGTTCTCCCACAACAGGCTTAAACAACGATGGCAAAGACTCCAGGTATTGCTTTAGCTCCTCAAAGGCCTGTGTGCATTCTTCCGTCCACTGAAACTTGGCCGCTTTCCTGAGCACTTTGAAGAAGGGCGCGACTCGATCCGCAGATCTGGAGATGAATCGAGACAGCGCTGTTATCCTGCCGACCAGCTTATGTGTTTCCTTCAGATTCTGAGGGATCTGCATGTTCCGCAGTGCTTGAACCTTCTCAGGATTGGCTTCTATCCCTCGCTCAGTCACCAGGTAGCCTAGAAACTTCCCTCCTTTGGCTCCGAACAGACATTTTAGGGGATTCAGCTTTATCCCATATTGCCTCAGAGTCCCACAGGTTTCTTCTACATCTTTTATTAGACTAGACGCCAGGGGGGACTTGATCAGGATGTCATCAACATAGACTTCTACGTTCCGCCCGATCTGACCCCGAAAGACTTTGTCCATCATCCTTTGGTAGGTAGCCCCAGCGTTCCTGAGTCCAAATGGCATGACCGTATAGCAAAAAGTACCGTCGGCTTTTATGAAGCTGACTTTCTCCTGATCCTCTCTAGCCAAGGGTATCTGATGATATCCTTGATAAGCGTCCATCATGCATATCCTCTCACAGCCAGCAGTTGAATCCACCACCTGATCGTTCCGCGGGAGAGGATAACAGTCTTTGGGGGTGGCCCTGTTGAGGTCGCGAAAGTCTATGCACACCCTCCACTTGTTGTTAGGCTTCTTCACCAATACAACATTAGAAAGCCAGGATGGGAATTGCACATCTCGAACATGTCCGGCCTTCCTGAGCTGATCCACTTCAGCTCGGATAATCTTATTCTGGTCGGCAGAGGAGTTTCTCTTCTTCTGCTTGACTGGCTTGGCCTCGGGTATAATATGCAGCTTGTGCTCAGCAACTTCAGATTTGACCCCGGGCAGCTCTTCCGGTGACCAAGCAAAAACGTCCCTATTGCGGATCAGACACTGTATCAGCTCTGATTTTAAGCTCCGGCGGCAAGTCGCTGGCGATGCGAGTGACGCTCTCTGCTCTGTCGGGGTGCAATTGGACCTCCTCCCAGGGGATCGGTTCTTCGGCAATGGGTAGAGGCTCCTCTTGGATAGCATGTACCCCACCATCCTGAGTCCTCCGGCTCTTACGCGCCTCCACCCGGACCATATCAATGTAGCAGCTGCGAGACACCTTTTGCTCTCCCTTGACTTCCCCGACCCGCTCGCCAACCGGGAATTTGATCTTCTGGTGGAAAGTTGAGACAGCAGCCCGGAACTCATGCAGAGCTGGCCTTCCCAGGATGACGTTGTAGGAGGAAGGCGAATCTACCACAATAAAGGTGCTCCTTCTGGTGCGCACTAGTGGCTCCGTGCCCAGGGAGATGGCCAACTTGATCTGGCCCATGGGCTTGACCTCGTTACCTGTGAACCCGTACAAAGAAGTGGTCAAGGGTTGGAGCTCGGCGGCGTCAATCTGCATCTCCTCGAACGCAGCTCTGAACAGAATATTAACCGAGCTCCCGGTATCCACAAAGACCCGAGCCGCTCGGCTATTAGCGATGACAGCCTTGATTATGAGAGCGTCGTCATGGGGCAGTTCCAGACCCTCCAAGTCTTGGGGCCCAAAGCTGATAACAGGGCCAGATGCCTGCTCGTGGCTGCATCCCACGACCCCCACATATAACCGTCGACCATGCGACTTACGAGCCCGGCCTGAGTCCCTATCGGTAGGTCCTCCTGAGATCATGCCGATCTCTCGCACAGCGGCGTTGCCCCGGTTTTCCAGCTCTCCGGCCTCTCTTTGATCTTCCCTGGGTCCGGCTTGATTAGAAGGACCGGCTAGGTTGGGCCGGGTCTGACGAGCACGTCCAGCCGCGACCCGTTCTTCTTCCATTCTCTGTATTTGGGGCGCTAACTCCGGGGGGGGGGGGGGCAAGCCCTGCTCAGCAGCCCGCCTAGAATCACGAGCGAATTGGAAGCAGTTGCTGAGATCGTGCGTACGAGACCGATGATATGTGCAATATGGCGCTCCCCTTGGCCCAGGTCGGGGCGCGTGTACAGCAGCAACTCGCGGGGCTGGTCTGGCTCCCTGAGCGGGGTGAGGGGCAGGTCTGGGCTGGACGCGCTGGAAGGGCTGAGCTGGCTGTGGTGCTCTCCTTTCAGGTCGGTTGCCAGGAGTCATTGTCTTTTCAGCCTTTCGCCTGGCGGCCTGAGCTTCCTCCACCTTGATGTAGCAAGAAGCTTTCTCCACCATATCGTCAAAGCTCCGGGCGGGGTTCTTGATAAGGTCCCTAAAGAACTCCCCTTCTCGCAATCCGTGAGAGAAGGCGCTCATCAATATTTCTGAGGTGGCGGAAGGGACGTCATTGGCCACCTGACTGAACCGGTTGATGTAGCTTCGCAAGGGCTCGGTCGATTCCTGCTTGAGAGCAAAAAGACAGTGGTCGGTTTTTTGATACTTACGGCTACTGGCGAAATGGCGTAGGAAGGCCGTTTTGAAATCCATGAAGCGATTGATGGACTCTGGGGGCAATCCATCGAATCACTTCTGCGCCGACCCGGACAGGGTGTGTAGGAATACTCGGCATTTGACAGCATCGCTGTATTGGTACAAGATAGTCGCGTTCTTGAACTTCCGCAGGTGCTCTTCCGGGTCCTTGCTCCCATCGTATTCTCCAATGTTCGGGGCTCGATAACACCTGGGCAGGCTTTCCCTCAGGATCTGAGCCGAGAAGGGTACCCTGTTATCCGGGTCTTCAGGTAGATCTCTGGCAGAGATTATGGCCTTCCCCTTTCCTGAATCCCGGGGTGGGTGTAGAGATCTTTCCGCCACCGACGCCGGCGGCTCCTCTTTCTTCGGACTACGCTCGTGAGGTCCAGATCGATGATGGTCGCGGCGAGGCTCTCGGAATGAAGCGCGAGGGAGTTCTTCCGGCTACTTCCTCTTTGAGCTCCTGTCGGAAGCAGGGGCTGGTTCTTTGGACGCTTCAAGGGCGAGGCGAGGACGTGAAACTGTCCCTTGTTTTTCGGAGGCGGCTTGCTTTCTAACCTCCTTGAAGAGCTCGTACTCCCCCGCGGTCATGGTAACGTTAATTCTCCTGCTGGAGCTTCTACCAGAGTCCTCCATCTTCACGCTTCGGATCAGGCTGTTGTGTTTCCCACAGACGGCGCCAAATTTGATCCCGTCCGAAGGCTGAGTCGGACGGAGGCTGGTCGCGGTGGCCTGGTTGTTGACGGAAAAAGTCGTAGGTGATCCGGCTCCCACGGGTGGCTGACGCTGCTGCAGGACTCTGCGCACACTCAGACAACCTCCCCCTCCCACGTTAGAGACCAGAACCCAGGGAAAAAGTCCCCGGATCAGGCCCTCCGACGCTCAAGTCAGGTCCTTTTTCCCCAGAAGAAAACAGAGAGACTCAAAAATGAAAAGTTGTGAAAGGAAAAAGTGACGAGAGTGCGCGCGTACCCACGTACGAGGAATCTCCCCCCTTTTTATGCCCCCGCCTTACTTCCAGAACTTGCCATCCTGTCAGAAAACGTTAGACGTTGGGCTTTGTCGTTGTCGTGTAGTCCTGGACACCTGTCATGCTGCTATTGGTTGTGAAAGCATCTTCTTGTTTAGGAACCTCCGCCTTTACACATGGGTTTTGTCTTGTAGTGAAGGACACCTGTCAGGCCGCTATTGGTCATGAGAGCATCTTCTCCTTTAGAAACCTCCGCCTTCGCACATCTCGCTGGTATGTAATGATTACCCTTGACGGACAATTGTGATGCTTCAACTCCTGCCCAACTCGGCTCATCCTATTTATCGCTGTCGGCATCTACCTTACACCCCTCGACCAGATCTCGCCTCTAAGCGTTACTCGTTAATCGGGCTACCCCTGAACAACCCTGCCGATCACAGTCTGTATTCTGCACCCTGTATTTGCTGGCCTTCGACTGTAAGCCCGTAGGTTGGGCTGTCTTTACACAGCCCTGACACTTCCGACCTATGAGGTATGACTTGCACTTCCGGCTCCTCGAGTCGCAGACCTGCAGACCGAGCCATCTCTACACAGCTCTGCCGCTTCCGACCTATGATTCGCGACTTGCACCTCTGAGCCTCTGAATCGCAGACCTGCAGACCGAGCTGACTCCGAACGGCTCTGCTACTTCCGACTTATGATTCGCGACTTGCACCTCTGGGCCTCTGAATCGCAGACCTGCAGACCGAGCTGACTCCGAACGGCTCTGCTACTTCCGACTTGTGCCCAGTGCTCCGCCTGTCGTCTTCCTTTGTCTTTCAACTACTTTGCCCCCTTGATCGATAAGCCTGCCTGACCCCTGCCTACCCCCTGTGCTTGCATTTGACTGTCTAGTCAGCTTGACTATTGACTACCACGTCTTCTTGACTTTTGACCGCCATATAGCCTTGACCCTTCTCACCTTTTCCTCTTGGGCCCCTCCGTTACCAACCGTATCACTTCTGTAGTAGTTCTATTTGCTTTCATGGTGACTTCAGTTATCATCCCATAGCGTGGATATATTTGAAGCTTTAGAGAGATTTTATTTTATTTTATTTTTTTTTATATATTAGCTTTTGCAATCAACTATTATGATTAAAATAGCTTTCATACCTTCTTTTTTTTTTTTTTTTTTTTTTTTT
The DNA here is from genome assembly GCF_018446385.1 of Zingiber officinale. NCBI lineage: Eukaryota > Viridiplantae > Streptophyta > Magnoliopsida > Zingiberales > Zingiberaceae > Zingiber > Zingiber officinale. Next base: position 22,248,443 of record NC_056005.1, on the reverse strand, counting down.
TTTTTTTTTTCAAATTGTAGACTATATCGATGTTATACTAATCTCTTCCTCTACTGTTGAGTTGAAGAGCTTCTACCTCTACTGTTGTTCTTTAGCCTAACCTCTTCCTTGATTGCTTAATCCATCTCTTCAAAGTTTAATTGCGACTGAAATACCTTTTTCATTTGCTTCTCGTACTAATAATGTAGAGATATCTTAATTTCTGATTGTTTACTTGTTGCTATCATATTTCACTGGAATGCTAATTAAAATCTTTTGCATTATATTTTTAATGGTAATATTGTCTCCATATGTCTTCATTTGATTTACTATTTGCATTAATTATGCAAAGTAATCATTCATTTGTTCCTTCCATCATATTTTTTTGAATTCTCTATTTTTTTTAAGACTAAATTAACTTTGGTTTTTCGTACGTTGCAATTTCCTTCAAATTCACCATCCTTGTACATGCCCCATGCCTTTGATTTTTCTAGCTCCTATGGTTCTTCAAAATAAATTTTACTGATTCTTCAAAATATATCTTAATCCTTTAACTTTATATTAAATATGTTATAATTTTCTATTCAAAGCTAGAACACTAAGTTTAAATCCTTCTAAATAGTGCCTTTTTTCCTCATCGCACTTGGAGCCTTCTATTATCAAGTAAAACGGTTTACAATTTAATGATTGAATAGTCTCTCTTTTCAAATCAATTTCCTTTTAATCTCATCACAAATATCTGAAATATTGGAATAGTTATAGATAATGGATGACTAATATTTTGAATTGGCATTAGTATCAATCTAATGGCTAGTGGCATAGTTAGCATTTTCAATCAAGAGGGATAATTTTTAAAAATTCTAAATATTAGTATAGATCAATTTTCATCATCCAAAAATCTAAAATTTGAATTTAAGGAGTTGAAAATAAATTTAAATTCAAAATTTTTTACCATAGCCCTTGATCTAGTTGAAACAATGATCCCTTAATCCTCAAAACTTATATATGACTCAAAATTGAAAAAACAATTGTGATTTCGTTTCTCATAATATTTAGCATGCATACATATTATACCTTCATTGCGATTTAAATGATTATCCTAATTATCAATTTAATATAAAGTTTATACTTTACAACTCTCTTTCAATTAATATAATGAAACATGAAAGAAGACATGAACTTACTTCTCTTAGAAGACGGTTGCTTTTTAAGAAAAATAGAAATGAGAAGATAAGGAGTAAGAAGCAAAAGAGGAGAGTTATACATTCTTCGTTAGCAATCTCGGCTAGTTTCGGTGAGTTCGACTATGACATAGAGAGAGCAAGGCAAGACAAAACATGACTATTCTTGCAGTGCCAATAAAATCGTAAAAAATACGAGAAAAGGAAGAAAATACGAGAGCTAAGGGCTTCTTTTGTTGCTGGAAGAGGGCAACAGCTGATGTTGTGTTTCTTGTTTGTTGGAGAAGATAAAAGAAAAGAGGAAAATTGTAGGTTTATTACTATTGGAGAAGAGAAGGAGAAAAAATAAAAGACAGGAATGAGTGAAAGAGTGACATACAGAATGGCAGGGTTGCAACGAGTGTAGGGAGAAAATTGAGAGAAAAAAATGAATGGTTTACTCAAAAAAATATCTTAATTTATTTTAAATCAATCAAACTCGTTTAAACATTAAATTTGATTTGGTCATAATTTTGCATATCCTTGGGGGAAAAAAAATCCCTCCCACCTTAACTAACTTAACGGTCGGTTATAAATTGATTCTGTGATTTACCTCCTTTTCATATAATTAGGGGGCGGACTCTAAGGGGCATTTAAGGTGAGGGTAATCATCTTTTTGCCATAATATTTGATCATAACTTAACTAAATCAATTTTGATTTGAACCAACGTAATCCTTATTTTCGTACCTATCCATTGAATTTAGTTCAAATCCGATTCAATTTTAATTTAACACCCTCACTTCGTGTCCTATGATTTAATTCATCTATTTATTATTATATATTTTATTTTAAAAATTTAATACTTAATATTTTAAGTCGTGATATTTTTTTCATAAAAATGATATCAATTGATTGCTTAGGTCATAGGCTTTTTAAATATATGATGAATTTTAATTTTAGATAAAAGGGTGATAAATTGATTAATCAAAATGAGGATGAGAGCTTTTAAATATATATATTATTATTTTTAATAAAATGTAAGAGGGGCAGTTGCACCTCCTTCTCAAGGTGACTACGCCCTGCTAATGGCACTATCGTCTTGTCTAATGACATTTTGTTTTTTGAAAATTTGAAAGATACAAAATATAATCATGCTCCAATTTCAAAGATTATGTAAAAAAACACTACATCAAATTTTATGCTTTAGTGACAGAATTAGAATTCTAAAAAAAATGAAAGGAAAAGTGAAAGATGCAAAGTTAATATAATTAGTAAATCAAACGAAAACATGGAGATCATGTATTTGTTGTCGATAATTTATCAACAAAGATAATACGGAGAGTCCAGTGGAAGCTGAAGTCCGGTTCGACGTTAAGAAAATTAATTAGTATGGTAGTTAAAATTAAAAAGAGATCAACTCTCGAATTATATCAATATCATATTAAAATAAGTTTAGTGTCATCGTCAAGTGTTCTGATCGATCAGACACGTTAGGCACATCGTTCGGCTGGACTAAACACTATATTCAAATATAACAGCTTGAGTGTAAATTGAACCCCCTACGTAAAGTCTAATTGGACATATTGTCCGAGCAGATTTTGAATTTCCAACATAAACCTTGTCGACTAAAAGGTCGATCAAACCTTAGGGACTCTATATACTCCCCATTTCTCTAAATGTAAGGCTCTCAATTTACATCCGTCCGACCCCAGAGCCGGTCGGATTTATGGGGCTTAGCTCTCCACTTCTCCAAATGCGAAGCTCTCAACTTATATTCATTCGACCCCAGAGCCAGTTGGACTTCCAGGGTTTAACTTCCTACTCATGGGCATGACCCTCAACTTTCATCCACCGTGCCCCAACGTCGATCGGACATCCGGGTCCTAGTTCCCCAGATGAGCATGACTCCTACTCTACAATCGATCGACATAGAGCCAATTTAGGAAATAACATTATCAGAGAATCGTAACAACTTGTCAAGGAATATGCCATTACTCTTACTTATGCATGCAATGAAGCATTCCTCCGCCTATAGGAAGGCTATCATATATACTTCATTATCTGATATACTTTGACACCAGACATTCTCTGCTACTACATTAACATGGTGGTTATGAGAGACAGTATAAAAAGAGGTCCTCTCCGTTGGCCGGTACGTGTATGAATGCATACGCATCCGTACATTTCCGTATTTATATATATTGTTGTTTTGCTTTTCATCGTCTTCTCCATTTTGCTCGATTACTATTTTAACTTAAATGTTAGAGTACCTACGCCAGAGACTCCTTCCCTGATTCTCACTCTAATATTCCTATTGGCTCTATTTATAATATGTGCATGTTCACGTCTCTTAGTTCCAGCATCATTTAGCACCATCTTCTCTCAATTTAAAATCTTCTCTCAGTTAATGTATAAGTCACCTTAATGTCATCCTAACTAGGGCGTTATCTTTACGCTACATGATGTATATATATATATGGTTAAAAAGAATAGAGAAAATATAATTACGCAGTAGATGTTTTTTTTTCGATGGTAAATGATCCATATCCGTGTAAACTCTTCATTTAACTGAGCATTAATATATCTTAGCTGAGCGGCCGCATGGCACGTGCAGTTCAACGTCTCATTTTAATAGGTGAATTACACTTTTAGTGGACAATGAGACGATACCTAGTAAAAGGGCTTCCAACCACAGTGTGGATAAAGTTCACAACCCAACTCTCATCGAGGGCAAAAATTCATCCCCTCCACGAAATATTTTAGGCATCTATATCTAAGTTATAAATTGTGTTTCAAATTTATTAAAAAAAGAATATCTACCTACAAAATTAAATGGGTGGAATTTGAACATTTGAATTATTAACAAATTTCTTTAAATGGGCATAAATTGTGTTTTAAATTTATTGGAGGGACAAATCAAGAAAAGACAATCTATCCACAAAATTAAACTAGCGAAATTTGAATAATTAAAAAAAAATTCATCCCCTCCATGCTCCTTTCTTGAAGCCCCCTTGAAGTTTTTCACCGATCTTCCAAATAAATCCCAGAAGCATAGTGTTGATAGCTAATCCTTGTAGTCTGCGCCGTCCCTATAAGATCATTCCAATACCAAATTAGTACTCTACTTATGAAGATAAATTCGTGGGTTTTTTCCACCAATAAGTACTTCGGCCCAAGGTCGCTTAGTCCAAGTTTTCCTCTAAATTCAATGACAATGTATCTCCATCGAAACATGACATTCTAAAAATCCCTATTATGCCTTAATCGCTGTACCAAGCCCGAGGGAAGTTTTTTAAAATCATTTTTATATCACCTGAAGTTGTAGTACATATTGGAAAATAATCACCTCCCTAACTTGGTACTTGTTGTGGCAAGACGCCCCCGGGGCTATACTATCACGGTAGGACATTCAGATTATCATTCAGGCATCCATAATTCGATCCCTAGCTATGACTTATTTGTAGAAATTTTTTCTCCAAATAGAGCGTGCAACCAAAGGATACTGAGCTTCTGGGCTACCCACCACGCGTGCTTCCCGATTTACCTTAGTGGCGGGTGGAAAAATTTTGTAGGACCGGGCCGGTCATCCCTAGGGCTAGTTAATGAAGTTAACTAAGTTTATCATTTTTTGTGTTGTTGCAAGACTATTAATGAATTTGATACAGGATCAACCCAATATGACCTCGTGAATTTTAAAGGGTCATAACTTTTGACTCGAGACTTGGGATTAGATTCTGTCTATGCTCACGTGTGCAGAATTTAAAAATCTATATTTGTTATGGGAAACTCGTAATCGCTAAGTTTCAAACAAAAAAAATACCATTTGGGTCAATTTTTAGAGCCTCCAAACATCTTTTAATTTTTTTTAGTAATTTTTATTTTTATGGCATTTAAGATATTTTTGGTATTTCTGGCATTTATGAGTTAGAGTTTGTCTATATAAGCATCCTATTTTAGTAATTTCTTTCTGTTAGAATTTCTATTATAAATTTTCCTTTTCTGGTAAGACTTGCTTTCCTTTCTTTATCAGATTGAAATTGAAGTCCATATATTATGATTTCTTTCCTTTTTTTGAGTTCTAAGGTCTAGAGTTTACACCTGTGTATATGTTTGAGGAATTTTTCTCTATTGATAATAAAACTTCTTTTTTTTTATATATAACCTATAGAACGTGGGTTTCTCTTTATTTTTGGCATTTTCTCTTCTTGCATTTTCTTTCAATCACCCTTCTCGTTAGCCCGACGTCAATTGGTATCAAAGCAGATCATATCTAATGGAAGACCATCGTGGTCGCGGTCATAACAACAGGAATATTTTGATTGAGGAAGCTAGACATTGTGATTGTAGCCTTCATGAGTTAATGATTGAGAATTTACAGAGATAAGTTACAAATTCAATCCAACATCTAGCGGAAGAGGTGCCAATTTGTGAAGATCTCAGATTGTGGATCTGAGTTTACTTTCAAGAAACCTTATCACCAAGGGATTACATATTAGGAACACCATGGTTGGGAGGAGCCCTATGAAGACCTATTTTTAGATTGAATTGCTCGAATGTTCTAGTATGTTACAAGAAGAGGGCTTCGTTGATTGAATCAATGAAGTGGAGAGGATCTTCAACTATAAGTATGTTCTAGATCGAATGAAAGTGAAGTTAATTATCATTTGACTTAAGGGGCAAGCATTGGCGTGGTAGGAATAAATGTTGCGTTCATGGGATAGGCAGGGCAAATCCCAAATAACTGACCGGGAGAAGATGAAGAAGAAGAAGAGGGAACACTTCCTTCCTTTCTGCTATACTAAAACTTTGTTCTAGTGACTTCACTTGTTGAGACAGGGTACGAGATCGGTCGACGAATATACAGATGAGTTCTTCTAGTTGGTTGCTTGAAATAACTTGTCAAAGTCGAACGAGCAAATGGTGGCACAATATTTAGAGGGTTGCGCCTAACCTTGCAAGATGCCCTTAGCTTTTATTCATTGTTGACAATTTTAGAGGCCTACTAGCGTGCACCGACAGTTGAAAAGCAGTAGAATTGAAAGCCAGTGGATAGAAGAGACCAAAATAGTTAGCCAGTTAGTCCTCAGGATTCTCGTCCTTCATAGCAATGACCACCATAGGTTAATTCTAAGGCTCATATCATGTGTTATCGTTGTGATGAACAAGGACATAACATAAACCAATACAGGAAACCTGACCTTGCTGATCAGAAACACAAATTGTTGATTGACAAAGACATGGAAGAATAGACAATAGCAATTGGCAAACTAGTGTATGAAGCTAACAACATGCTTGATGGTGATGGTCAAGAGACTTTGATCATTCGCAAAAGTTTGTTGACTCCCAATGTCAATTCAAGGGATGAGTGATTGAGAACCAATATTTTTCATTCTATTTGCACTGTCACAAATAAGGTCTGCAAGATGATCATTGACAACAATAATTGAGAAAATATAGTGTCTGAGGAGACTCTCCAAAAATTATAGTTGAAGACAAACCATCATCCTGAGTTGTATAAGTTGTCGTTGCTGAATAAAAATAGTGAGGTAACAGTAGACATGCGTTGCGTTATACATTTTTCAATTAGCAACAAATATCTTGATAGTGCTTAGTGTGATATGGTAGTCATGGATGCATGTTATGTATTATTGGAGTGACCTTGGCAATATGAGCGCAACATTATCCATGGTGGACGAAATAATACTTTTACCCTTCACATCAAGGGAAAGAAGATTGTATTGGTGCCGCATTGAAAAGAAACCACTCCAATTCTAATAGCCAAAACTACTAATCTACTTTCTATATCCAAGTTTTGAGATGAGATGGAGCATGATGCCGTTATCTATGCTTTGCTGCCATGCCAAAGCGATGTCCTAGCCATGGATACCGAGTTAACAGTCAAAGTACAATATCTTTTAGAGAATTTTGATGAGATAGTGTCAGAGGATCTTCCTTCTAGACTACCACCATGCGAGATATCCAACATTAGATTGATCTTGTTTTAGGGTTAAGTTTGCCTAATCGACCAGAATATCACCTCAGTACTAAGGAAGCTGAAAAATTATAGCAACAGGTGGTAGAGTTGCTAGAAAAGGGTCATATCCGCGAGAGCATGAGCTCCTGTGTAGTTTCTGCCCTATGAGTGTCGAAGAAGGATGGCTCATGGTGTATATGCATTGACAGTCGATTGATAAAATTATATTGTTGTGATACAGTATCAAAAGAATTAAGTACCAAATCTATCTATGCTAGCTCGAGTCGTCTCCCAATGAATGCAATGATAGGATGGTAATCTAGGATTGTTTGTTATTCATATTTTTGGAGTTTTTAATATGAAAATGGGGATTGTTTAATTTTGTGATTCTAAACCTAACAAATGAAAAGAAAATAAGTAGGAAACTAGTATAATAATTGAATGAAATCTAACTAAGTGCTAACAATTAATCCACAACGCATTGTCACTCTACGCTATGGGTTTCATCATCAACATAATTAAACTAAGATGGGAAATAACAAAGTATTAAATGAAACTTAATCTAATAAATGAAAGATAATGTAAGTAAAGGAAAGTTAACCTAATCTAAATTACAATTGCACTAGAATTAAAGAAACATAAAGTGAACAATTAATGAATTAAGCATTGAACGAAACCTAGAGCATGTAGCAAAATCTAAGCTAATCTATCCTAATGGCATTCAAAACTAGAACTTAAAGGGAATGGAAAAACAGGACAAAGCAAGAATTAAACCAACTAAAATGCATCAAATTAAGCTTAACTAATGGTTGAAGCAGTTTATCAAATATGTTGTATGCATGAAACTATTTAAGCATAGAATGTGCAGTTCAAACATGGGAAATCAAATTTAATACACGCATTTAACCATAATTAATTATCAACAATGAACATGAAAGAAACTAAGTATCCAAACCATAATTTACCCAACTTTAATTCTAAAGACTATCCTTGCCGTCACACAGGGGCCAGAGATGGAACGCCAAACTCCAGTGAACAGTAGCACACTGCAGGTGGTGCTTGCTTTGACAATGATGATGATATGAATCTTCCATCGAAGAACCCCCTCGGATGGAAGTTAACCGAAAATGGTGTAATGGACTATGAAATGGGATGAACTGCCACCTTCTTCGTCTTGTTCTGCCGCTTGAACCTCAGATGGTACAGTTGTCGGAAGGAAGCCAGAAGGTAGAAGATCTTGTTGGAAAAACCCTCTCTGACGAGATGGCAAAACCTTATTTCTTGAAACTCTGCTTTGCAACTGCTATGCCATAGAGTTAAGGAAGCAAGGGAGGTAGGGAAGAACACCGGAGGAACACCTCATTGATGAGCTAAGTTTGATCGGAGTCGTCGTCGTTGCTTGCCGCTGCCTTGAAGAGTGTTGCTACCATCGCCGCTTGGAATCAAGAAGAAGAGAAGAGTGGAAAGGAATGGTTAGCTGGCGGCAGTGAAGGTAAGTTAAGAAGTCACCAGCCGGTGGTGAGAAGAAAGAAAGGAAAGGTGGTGCTGTGTTGTCGTGTGCCCTAGCAAAAACGAAGAAGAGAGGATGCGTTTTATGCGTGTGGGAATCGGGAGAAAAGAGGACTGTGCATTTCTTAATGGTTTTGGGTTTGAGGATCCAGATTTGGGTTGAGAAGTTTGGATCCAGATTTGATAAGAGGAGTGACTTTCTTTCATGGGTTGGGCTTTTGGATGAGTGAGCTTTAGAAGTGGATTGTTGGATCAAATTGGGCTCTTCTGTCTTAGAATGAGATGAACTAAGCTCTCCATTTAACTTGAACCCAATATTCTCAATTTGAACCAGCTTTAGATCCATAGCTTTGAACTAATCGGTTTGACTCGACTCATGTCCATGACTTTTCTTTAATTCCCTATAAAATCATGAAATAATGCCAAAATCAGGGAGAGATTATAATAAGCTCACAAATATATCCTAATTTGTGAATGATGATATTAAGACAAATTTAAGTAAACGAGAGGATAAAAATGTTAAATATGAGAGCTAAAATATCACATCAAAATACTAGTTATCATCGATCCATCAACAAAATTACAGTGAAGTATAGGTTTCCAATTTCTTGTTTGGATGACGTGTTGGATCAGTTATCTAGTTCTAAGATTTTTTTTTTTCAAAAATCAACTTTAAAAGTGAATACCACCAGATCAGAATAAGGCCGGGAGATGAATGGAAGACAACATTCAAGACATAACATGAGTTTTATGAGTGGATGACCATGTCTTTTGGATTACCCAATGCACCTAGTACATTCATGAGATTTATGCATTAGATCTTACGACCATTCATAGAAATGTTTGTGGTGGTTTACTTTGATAACATTCTCGTTTATAGTCCAACATGAGCATCACACTTTGACACTTTGATCACATCCGTGTTATTTTTTAAAAGCTAAAAATAGAGTATTTATTTGTCAACAAGAAGAAGTGTTCTTTTTTTACTATACATCAGTAACCTTCCTTGGCTTTATTGTATTTATTGACGGTATGCAAGCAGATGAAGCAAAGATAAATACAGTCTTGGAGTGGCCTCAGGCAACGACTTTGCACAATGTCTGGAGTTTCCATGGCTTGAGATTTTTCTACCGTCAGTTCATTAGCAATTTTAGCACTTTGATTGCTTACATCACCGAGTGCCTTAAGAGACGAGATTTCAAATGGTCTAAAGAAATAGAGATTCAACTGGTCAAGCAGAAGATGATCGAGATACTAGTTTTGACACTTTTTGATTTTGACCAAGTATTTAAGGTTAACTATAATGTATCTAGCATCGTATAGGAGGGGTTTTGAGTTAGTCTGAGCGTCCAATTGCTTTCTTTAGTGAGAAGTTGGCCTGATCCAAGAAAATTTATTTTATCTATGACTTAGAGTTCTATGTCATTATTCAATCCTTGAAGTATTGACGTCACTATCTGGTACAGAAGAAGTTCATCCTATTTACTGATCACAATGTTTTGAAGTACAAGCTGAGTAGGTGGTATGTCAAGTGAGTGACTTAATTGTAGGAGTTCACCTGAGACACCAAGCTGGGAGTTTGAACCATGTCACAGATACCCTGAATCATCACTTTTCATTATTTACCACCATTGCAGGCTTTGAGGTTTTGTAGATATGTACGTAGTTGACTCATCAATTCAAAAGGATCTTCCAAAAGGTCCATGATGGTGACCACCATAATTTTATTTTGCATAATGATTATCTGTTTCATAGATACAATTGTGCATTCCAGATTATTCACTGAGGCAGCTGATTATCAGTAAGCTTTAATGAGGGGCACTTCAATCGTGACAAGACATTGACTCTTATCTATGCTAACTTTTATTCGTCCAAGTTAACCAGTGATGTGGCTCACTTTGTAGACCGATGTCATGTATGCCAACGGTCTAAGGGTATACTCACAAATACAGGCTTGTACACTCCTTTATATTGGGATTCCCCGCACCCAATGAACTTTGGATTCTATTCTTGTTGTGGTTGATAGGTTTTCAAAGGTGACACATTTTGTAGCTTACAAGAAGACTATAGATGCTATCTAGATTGCCCATCTTTATTTCAAGAAGATCATGTGTTTATATGACATACCTCAATTCATGACTTCAAACCATGATACTAAGTTTATTATCAATTTATGGAAGAGCTTATGGGAAAAACTAGTAACATAATTGAACTTTAGCAGTGTCTATCATCCCCAGACAGATGTTTAGACTGAGGTAGTGAATCAGAGTTTGGGTAATCTTCTGAGATGTCTAACATGAACTAAGTCAAAGTAGTGGGATTTGACGTTATCTCAAGCAGAGTTTGCCTATAATATAGATCAAGAAATATGATCACAGGTTTGAGTCCCTTTGAGATTGTGTATAGGCGGAATCCATCTGAGGTTCTGGACTTAGTCTCAATTTCACGTATAGAACAAATTAATCCTAAAGCATATGAGATGATAGAGCATCTTCGGGACATTCATGAGTAGGTGAAATTGACAATTCATGAGAGCAATACCAAGTACAAGACTCAGGTTGATAGTCATCATCATTAGGTACTTTTTGAGGTCAGAGATTTTGTCCGGATTGTATTGACTCATGATCATTTCCTTATTGGCGAGTATAATAAGATGAAGGATTGGAAGAATAGACCGTGTGAGATACTGATATGGTGCATAAAGGTGGGGTCAGATAAGGCCAGACAGTCAAAAGTCAAGGGGACGTGGCAGTCAGAAGTTAAGGGGTGTGGCAGTTAGAAGTCAAGGGGACGTGGTAGTCAGAAGTCAAAAAGACGTGGCAGTTAGAAGTCAAGGGGAAGTGGCAGTTAGGGAGAAGGACTTAAACTGCCTGACGTCATCAGCCGCATAATTCTCGGTCAGGTATTGATAGATCAGGATTCAAGATCAGAGACATGAGATGCGACCTAGAGTAAGGCTTGACCTCCCTCGATTGATCTGATTTCCTCAACCCGATATGCATAGATAGGCCTGGTACTTTCAGTAAGACAACTCTCAGTTGACTCTTCAGTACTCCAAGCATGAAAGATGGGACCCTCGCCGTAGCTCATCTCCCTCATCAAAACTCGGGCCAGGCGCCACACCCTAACAGTCATCCCGAACTGCTCGTAGCTAAACCCGGGTGAGACAGAAGATACTATGAGCCAACAATGTTAGGAAATCGTAACCGTCTATCAGGGAATAATTGTCATATGTCAGGGAATATTCCAATGGTCAGTTATTATCTGTGAATAGAACCTTCTCTCAATCCATAAGAGGGCACCACATGTCCTCCATCACCCGACATACCCTGACACCCGAAATTCTTTTACATCGGTCAGGCTCCATAGGTACGCATGGTCATATAAAATAGGAGGTGCTCTCCCTTGAGCAGGTATTCGCACTTGTCTTCTACAGTTCTTTTTTCTTCGTACACTGTTCTTTTGGGGAAAAGGTACTGACTTGAGCGTCGGAGCGCCTGTGTTGGGGACTTTTTCCTTGATTTCTGGTCTCTAATGCTTCATGTGCTTGTCTGAGTATACATAGAGCCTAAGTACCGCCGGTTTAATCACCGTCGTCCGTCAGCCCCATGTGGGGGTCTGTTTTCCTGGGCACATATGCTAGGGGTGTCTAAATCGCCTCTCCGTCAACACCAACGACATCTCATCCGGCCTTCGTTTGATTCAGATTCTGAACAAGATCAATTTGACACCATCTGTGGGAACTTCCTTCACTTGTTCTGGAATGTGACGATGGAGGAGACCGGAAGAATCAACGTCACCATGACAGCAGGGGAGTACGAGCTGTTCAAGGAGGCTAAGAGGCGAGCAGCTTCCGAAAAATAGACCACTGCTTCACACCCACACAAGATGCCCGTATCCAAGGACCCGACCCATGTCTTAGATAGGGGATCTAAAAGAAAACAACCCGAAGATTTCCTCAAGCCTTCTATCGGGAGCCATGCCCAAACTATTATAATAAGGCCTCAGATTGTTATAATAAGAAAGAGCAACCAAAGGCCTTCATGACTGAGAGTTGCCCGCCTAGAGATTCAAAGAAGGGGAAAACTATAATCCTTAGGGAGGAGTCCAGGGAGATGCCTGAGGAGCAAATGCCCTTCTCTCTAAGGGTACTCGAGGAAAAACTACCAAAAGGGTACAAGCCCCCAGCTATTGGAGAATATGATGGGAGCAAGGACCCAGAGGATCATCTTTCAAAATTTCAGAATTCTGCGTTGCTGCACTAATACAATGATGCCATCAAGTGTTGAGTGTTCTTAAACACTCTGTCTGGTTCAACACATAAATGGTTCGATGGATTGCCGAACGGATCCATCACCTACTTCCAAGACTTCAAGACCGCTTTCCTGCACCATTTGGCTAGTAGCAGGAGCTATCAGAAGACAGACCACTGTCTCTTTGCCCTTAAGCAAGGGTTTACGGAACCCTTGAGAAGTTATATCAAACGCTTCAACCAGGTAGCCCAGGACGTCCCGTCCGCTACCTCAGAGATATTGATGAGCGCATTCTCTCACGGTCTAGTGGAGGAGGAGTTCTTCCGGGCTCTCATGCAGGAGCCAGTAAGGAATTTTGATGAGATGTTGGGTGTTGGAACCCCAAGGTGTTTTGATGTGATCAAACAAGTTAAGTTAGGTCCTGTTTGGTTTAACCCTTGTGTCTAAGTGTGTAGGAGCTTAGGAGCACAGGAAGTCGAGCAGAAGACGTGACTAGCGAGAAGGAAGACACGGGGAGAGAGCCGACGGGCTCGGTGCGTCCGAGGGACAAGGTGCCGTGGAAGAGTACACCGGTGGACGAGAAGAATGTATACGCGACGTTCAAGGGATGAGAAACCGGGGAGGAAGGCTGCTTGAGGAGAAGGCCAGAACTTGGGTTCGGGTGAGCCCTTTCTCCAGATGGCTGAGATCACCCAAGCAAGCGGAGCTAGAGTGGAAGACCCAGATCGAGGCGAGCAGAACCGGAGTAGAGGGTCCGGACTGAAAAAGTCAACGCTATTGACTTTCTTGGTCCGGGCACCCGGAACCAATCCTGGGCACTCGGAACCCTTCCAGGCGCCCGGACCTGGAGTTTATCCAGATCGTGATCAAACGCGATCTATGTGAAAAGGGATAAAATTTTATCCCCTCCCAGGTGCCTAGAACCCTTCAAGGTAGCCCGACCAAGGCTGTAAATATAGCCTTGGTCCAAGAAGCTGAATAACAACTTGTAATCCAGTTCTTTTGTTCTACTTTTCTTTGTATGTTGTTAACGCTGTAAGAGACTATTCCGCCCGAAGGAGATCTTCAGATAGTGCGCTTCATTCTCCTTGGATTAGCAATCTTCTTATTGCAAACCAAGTAACTCCTTTGTGTCTATTTCATGTTTAATTAGTCTCTTTATTTTTAATTACAAGTATTCTTAATTTAGTTATAAGTCGAGAAAGGGTTGATTTATTTTTCAGAGCAATTCACCACTCCCCTCTTGCCGACCTCCAAAGGGACCAACAAGTGGTATCAGAGTGAGGACGCTTCAGAAGGACTAACCGCCGACCGAAGCAAAGCAACCAATGGTCGGACCAAGCATCGTTCTACCAAAATTCGAGGGAGACTTCACACACTGGAAATGTCGTATGGAGGTATTTCTGAAAACAGACTTTGGAATTCGTTTAATAATAAAGTATGGTTTTGTAGCTCCTACGAATCAAAATGGAGAGGAAAAAGAAGAAAGTCTTTGGACGAAGAAAGAACAAAATGATTTCGTAGCAAATAACCGGGCGAAATATCACTTGTTGAGTGTGTTACCACCTCAAGAAGTCAACTACATCGGAAGCTACTCGTTGGCCAAAGAACTCTGGGAAAAATTTCTGGAACTCCACGAAGGCACATCTGAAGCCAAACTTGCAAGGAGAGATATACTTCGGAACAAACTGATAAATATCCATTTGGAAAAAAGTGAGAAGGTAACCGATCTACACGCAAAGGTAAAAGAACTAATCACCGGACTCGAAAACCTTAGAGAAACGGTAATCAACCGGGATACGATATGCTATGCACTCAATGCCTTTCTCAGGACTCCAGATTGGACCTCAATAATCGATGCCTACTATATCTCAAAGGACCTGGAGTTAAGTACCCTAAGGGAGCTTTTTTCCACTTTAGAATTACATGAAACCAGATGTGCAGGGACAACAAAAGAATCAAGTCAGATTATGACGCTAACTGCAACTAAGAAGGATGAACCCAAGTTAGACTCAGAAGAAGATCAAGAAGCTTATATGGTAAGGAATTTCAAAAAATTCTTTAGATCTAATAAATTTAAAGAAATACAGAATTAGAAAAATCCAAAAAATAGAAGAAGGGTTCGTTGCTATCAGTGCCAAAAGGAAAGACACTTAAAAGAAGATTGCCAAGAACTCAAGAAGGATAAAGTCAAGATACCCAAGAAGCACAAGAATCTGAAAGCTACTTGGGATGACAATTCATCATCTGAGTCCGAAATATAAGAATATGTCGGACTAGCATTGATGACGAGTTATGAAGGACAAAGTACATCAGAAGCCAACATCAATGAAGGGGGAGCAACTTCAGATGAATGCAGCGAATCAGGGGGAGAGTCAGACTTCAAGTCTGATATGGTAAGTGGCGTATGCCTCTTACCTCCTGATCAGCTTTATTATGGTATTAAATTTATGGCAAAATCTATGTACAAATTAAAAAGTAAAAATAATAAATTAAAGAATGAAAACTTATAAATAAAAAGAATTTTAACAAAATCATGTATGATAGAAGATTTTGATAAAGTAAGACATGAAATGATAAATTAAAAGAAGAAATAGAAAACTTGAGAAATTCTAGTTATTCAAATATTTCTACTTTTAGAAACTATAGAGGATTAAACTGGTACTATAGGTTTCACAAAACTCAGATCAGAAAAATATCAAAAGCTTATGTACCTGATTAACCCTGTAGGAAGGAACCTCTATTGGATTCTAAAGACTTGTTTAAATTTAAAGAATAATTGAGACTTAGGGCTTTTAGGTAAGAAATTGAATATTTGAATTTATTAAAAGGCTTTGTCTAGAAGTGGTTGATGATTCAATAACCAAGAAGGTCTAGTGCCTTTCCACAGCCTGGAAGTCGATTTCTGAATTAAATATTTAATTGGCAAACATATAAGCATAAAATAGTTAATTGCTTTCAATATTTGTCAATGGTTTAACACTTATTGAAATTTTTTCTAAAAAATTTCACTTAGAAAAATTCAATATTTAAATCAAAAAATATTTTCTGTTAAAAATATTTTTTAAGTTATTTATTCCGTTGCACAAAAATTTTATTTTTAACTTAGAAAATTAAATTATTCTTACTTAGAAATTTTCTTAATTAGAAATTTTTATGCCTGAAAATTTTCTTACTTAAATTTTTTTTTTAAAAATCTAATTTATTGAAATTTTTTTTAAAGTTAACCTTAGACTTGTTAAGAAATCCTATTTTTTTATGTGATCAAAGGGGGAGAAGGATATTAAGTTTAGGGGGAGGTATGGTATAATCCAATTTTTTTAAACTGAAAAATCTTGTTGCCCTTATTTGTAAAATTAATTGTTTTTACATTACATTTATTTACCCTATCTTAACTTGGGTTGCTCACATCAAAAAGGAGGAGATTGTTGGAACCCCAAGGTGTTTTGATGTGATCAAATAAGTTAAGTTAGGACCTGTTTGGTTTAACCCTTGTGTCTAAGTGTGCAGGAGCTTAGGAGCACAAGAAGTCGAGTGGAAGACGTGGCTAGCGAGAAGGACGACACGGGGAGAGAGCCGACGGGCTCAGTGCGTCTGAGGGATGAGGTGCCTTGGAAGAGTACACCGATGGATGAGAAGAACGTACGCGACATTCGAAGGACGAGAAATCAGGGAGGAAGACTGCTCGAGGAAAAGGCCGGAACTTGGGTTTGGGTGAGCCCTTTTTCCGGATGGCCGAGATCACCCAAGCAAGCGGAGCCCGGATCGAGGCGAGTTGAACCAGAGCAGAGGACCCGGACTAAAAAAGTCTACACTGTTGACTCTCTTGGTTCGGTCGCCCGGAACCCTTCCGGGCGCCCAGACCTAGAGTTTATCCAAATCACGATCAAACACGATCTATGCGAAAAGGGATAAAATTTTATCCCCTCCCAAGCGTCTGGAACCCTTCCAGGCGCCCTGACCAAGGCTATAAATATAGCCTTGGTCCAAGAAGCTGAATAACAACTTGTAATCTAGTTCTGTTTGTTCTACTTTTCTTTGTGTATTGTTAACGCTGTAAGAGGCTACTCCGCCCGACGGAGATCTTCAGATAGTGCGCTTCATTCTCCTTGGATTAACAATCTTCTGATTATAAACCAAGTAACTCCTTTGTGTCTATTTCATGTTTAATTAGTCTCTTTATTTTTAATTACAAGTATTCTTAATTTAGTTATAAGTCGAGAAAGGGTTGATTTATTTTTTTAGGGCAGTTCACCCCTCCCCTCTTGTCGGCCTCCAAAGGGACCAACACTGGGGAAGACAACCAGCAACATTAACGTAGAACAAGCCCAAACAGCTTGACGGAAAATAGACAAGGTGCCTACTACTGCTAACAAGACAGAGAAAAGGTTGCCCCAACCTCTAGGTCGTCCTTTTCCCCGCTCCAAGGAGGCTCGACCAGGTTTTCCGCCTGGTCCAGATGATAGGAAGGCTTTATTGGAGCAATCCCAATGGTCCAGCGATCATGTGTTTTGGTGTTTGGGCAAAGGATTTAAGTTAGGATTACCCTCATTATTTGATACGTGTACATGAGTGTGTATGTTTGCAGGATACACATATGACTCAGCTTGATGGCTTCGAGTGCAGTGAAGGATGGAGCATCCGAGGGATCGTGGACAAGGCAGCAAGGACAAGGGTCAAGGGAAGCGACTTTGAGGCATACGCGAAGGATGACATTGGGGATGAGCTGCGGGCTTGAATGGATCCGAGGGACGAGAGCCAAAGGAAGTAGACTTGAAGGCAAGAGGTCAAAGCTACAAAGAAGAGTCAAGTGAGTCGTGAGGGTCTGAATGCGAGAGAAATGTACTCGGGAAGAGGAACCCTAGGTTTAGGGTTGTACCAGTCGATTGGTACTGGTGCCAATCGACTGGTGGTGAGCACAGAGAGCTTCTGTGCCCGAACGACCGAGCACCAATTGACTAGTACAAGGACCAGTCGACTAGTAAAGAGCCGTTGGAGTGTCGTTGGGCTGGCACCAGTCGACTGGTGCAAGGACCAGTCGATTGGTAATGGTAAAACAACAAGGTTGTTTTCTTCCAAGCTCTATAAGAAGGAACTTGGGATGGCTGGCCAAGGTGATAAAATTAGACTTGGTTAAAGCCTAATTAGTAGTCACTAAGTGCTTAAGGTTTCCTTTGTGTCCAAGTATTCTTGGTGAGTGTTGTGGTGAGGTTTCTCCAACCACAAGGAGGTTTGAGCTAGCTAGAGTTTCCGGGGACTAATCCACCGACAGATTGAGGAATCGTCCACATTATGGATAGTCATGGAGTAGGAGCAAATTATCTCCGAACCACATAAACGAATGTGTTAGCGGTTTGTGCTTTTCCTTATTATCTTTAGCTTACTTGTTTTGTATTATTCCTCTGCGCAAACTAACAAGTGTAGGAAGCTATCGATTTGGCGGTGCCGACCATTCAACCCCCCTTCTAGCTGGCTCATCGATCCCATACAGGCTCAACAGGTAGAAGTTGTCCAAGCCCCTAGACTGAGTTAGTGGGGGCCTTGCTATTGCACTTACCACAGGTCCCACACCCATTCCACTAGAGATTGCGTCCAGTTTACCCGTGACTCTCGGCGTGCAGCTGAACTAGTGTAAAATACAGCACCCAAATAGTATTTAAATAATAAGATTATTGGACAAATAATCTTATTGGATTTTTCAGGAATTTTTAAGAATTTTCTGGGTTTTAAACGGAGTTCGTATGACATGTTTTGAGGGGATGAATCGGTTGGGTGGAGAAAAGCCTCTTTGGATTATCCAAAGGTGGAAGTTGATCGAGGAATTAAACCTAGGGTTTAATTAAATACCTAAGTTTATATTTTATTTATTTATTTTCTTTTTGTTCTACTTTTCTTCCATTTCTCACCCGACTCAAGCCACGCCGCCCTTTCTTCTTCCCCATCTCGCTGATTCCCTTTCTCCCCTTCGCTTCCTCGCGCCACCATCCGAAGCCCGCAACGGCGTCGGCCGATCGCCGGCCTCGCTCACCCCACACCAGCAGAGCCTCCCTCTCCCATCAGCTCTTCGTCGCCGACCACCAGCGCCACCTGACGCTATGCCCTAGCATGTAGCCGACCCTACCTCTTCCTCTTCGTCGTCGAGATCTCAACACCACCTTTTCCCCGTCTCCACCGATCTCTCATCACCGCTGGCGCAAAGTCACCCTAGCCAACTGCTAGGGGCCATCATCTGTTGCTGTGGGTCAACACCGGAGCGTTGACGACGCTAGCAATCGTCGGCACCTACTGTGACGTAGATCAATCGCTAATCTTTCGACGATGAGAAGGTACGGTGTGACCTCCCTACCTTTGCTCTTCTTTCTTACCAACTGCCGGCTACATATATGGTCCGATTGACACTCTCTAGTTGCAGATCTAGAGTTCCGGCGACCCCAACCCTTGCTAGATTTCATCCACTACAGCGAATGAGCGACATGTGAGGCTGTGAGAGCTGCTGAGTCAGAGATTTGAGATTTCCAGAAGAGGAGCTAAGATTCGTGTTAAAGAGGTAACACAATTTGTAGAGTAAGGGTTAAATGATTATGAGAGATATTGGAGCAGGGTAGATTTTTGTTGTGGATCATACTAGAGTATACTAAGTGCTGATTTGGGGATAATTGATGTAGAGGGCAGCAGCTTCGACTATACTCTGGCCATTGATCCGACAGCTAGTTGGTTCAGCTGTGAATCAATAGAGAGGTATGCGTTTGGAATTTGAATTTGAGTTGATTAAACTGTGCTTAGTTGTAGATCATGGACCGATTTGAATATTGTAGTTTGTTGTTCATGTGTGGTTGATGGAGTTTGATTTCAGATTTCTTGTGGTGGTTGGGTGGCTAATTTAAGTTTGTTGTGAGATAGGATTGATTCATTTGTGTGTTTACAGATTAGTGTGCATTTTGTTGATGATTTGGTGGGTATGTGGAGTTAATTAGATGATTTCAGGATCATTATTAGAACCATTGAATTGGTACTGTGATTGGTGGATTAAAAATGGATTTATCATCTAACTGGATTTGGATCATAGGGTGGAATTAAACATGATTACCTAATAGTGTTAGTATTGAGTTTGGATTTAGCTAATGGTTCTATATGTGATCAGCTAAACTATAAATATATCGTGCGTTTGGCAGGATGTTGATTTGAGACGAGCGTCTCGGCATGAGATTAATTAGCATGAACGACAAACAAAGGCGGGTACTTCTTGTCTTATCTCTTTAGTATATTGATCTTAGTGCATGAGTTATATTTTCGGATAGCTTCTGTATTTATCTTGACTCCACTCGTATTTTTCCCGCGTTTGATACTTCCACTTAATCTTTGAGCTACTCGTTTCTGTATCTATACAGTCTCTTGTTGCTATCTATGATATTTAGCAGATACCAGACATCAAATACTAGACACTGGATATATAGATACCGGACACCAGATACTAGTTACTAGATACTGGATATATAGATATCAGATACCATGTCTACTTGCTTTGATTGCTATTTATTCATGTTTCTTATTGAGCATGCTGGCTTCATGTAGCATACCTGTTTCTGTTTATATATATATATGATGATTGCTGCATTGTTTGCATCATGTCATTGCATGCATTGCCGACGACACTGGCTCCCTTGTGGTTGAGACGGTCGTTGGCCTGGGCCACATGCTCGGCCACTCATGGGTAGTGGTAGCTGGAGCGTGCCGCTTATCCTGTCGTGCCCCCACTCGCACACTCATGGGTAGTAATAGCTGAAGTCGCGGGCAACAGGGACCCCCGTCGCAGACGTAGCTATTCAGCTACTATGCACCTATCCATCCGGTCACTCGAGAGTAGTGGCAGCCTTTGGGTGGTACAGTTGTCATCGATCCGGCCTCTCGGCCATACAGGGGTCATGGTGCAGAGAGGTGGGCGGGGTGACCATCCGTACATACGCTGTTGTTATTATATCTGCTGGTTGCTTACTTATGTTGTTGTTGCTTATCTATGCTGCTGTTACTAGCTTATGCTGTTGTTGTTTACTTATGCTGATATACTTACATAGGTTGAGATATATACTTGTGGTATGTGTTTAGACACTAGCTTACTTACTATTGACATGTGTATACCTCACATGATACCATGTAGTTATAAGCAGTACTGTAGCAGGATTTTGCTACACCTACCTTCCATTACTAGTCTAGGATATGGTTTCAGGTATGGACACTTATTATGATATCACTGTAGTATCTGCTATTTCCATATGAGACTGTATACCTTTGCATCTCTAGTTCTTTACTATACTCATGCACTATCCGTCTATTACCCGCTGAGTCTTTATACTCACCACCCCGTATTTTGATAATTTCGCCAGGTAGCAGGTAAAGGATTTATGGAGTCGCCTGGAGAACCTGTCCGCCAGTCCCACGTCACATTCGAGGACGATATTATGGTTCTGGTATACCGTAGGTATACCGTACGTTAGTTGTGTTTTCGTAATATTTCTTGTTCTTGTGTTTGTGTATCTTGTATTTGGTTTGTTATTATTGTGTCAAGCCGAGCCGGCTCGCAGTTAGTTGTTTTGTGTTTTGTGATCGTGGTTTGTGATTTCCGCTGTATTGATTTTAGTACAGCCGTGTGGGCTGATTAATATATTTATATAACTGCGTGGCTGTGTTTATTTCTGTTCCAGCCGAGTGGGCTGATTATATAACTGCGTGGTTGTGTAAATATATTCCAGCCGTATGTAGCTGATGTATTTTGTATGTATGTATGTCACAGATTGCCACCCATATAGGGGAGATGCTGTCGAAATTTTTCGGTAAGGACTCCTCTAGGGGCGTGACAACTAGGCCTGCCTCCACTCGAGATCGCGCCTAAGCTTCAGAGGTTGTTGGCCAGCCAGGCTAGAGCGGTGAGTCAATTAGGTAAATCTCTGCTCGAAAATACAGGTCAGGGAAGCCAGCAACCAGGTTGGGCTAAGGAGCAAGTGGAATCCCCGGAGGAAGAAAACAGGGGAAATGTTGCCATCCGGGAGATCAGCATGATCTCTGGAGGACCCATTGATGGAGATTCCGCTCAAGTTCGAAAATCTCATGAACGTTGCTTGGAGATACATGCGGTAGGATGTAGCCGGGAACAAGCTGAGGGGCCCATAATTAGTTTCAGGCTGCAAGACTTGGAGGAATTGGAGCTCCCTCATGATGATTCCTTAATAATCAAAGTCGTCATCACCAACAGTTTCATGACCAGGGTTTTCATTGACACCGGAAGCTCTATCAACGTGTTGTTCAAGAATACGTTCGAGGGCATGTAGATTGACTCTAGCAAGCTCCAGCTCGTAACTACTTCATTGTATGGGTTCACTGGCAATGAGGTAAGACTAATGGACCAAATCAAGTTAGCCATATCTCTGGATAGCGAGCCCCTGGTGAGGACGTAGAGAAGTACTTTCATTGTGGTGGATTCACCATCCTCTTATAACGTCATCCTAGGAAGACCGACACTGCATGAGTTTCGGACGGCAGTCTCCACCTTCCATCAGAAGATTAAATTTTCTATGGGAGACTAGGTCAGAGAAGTCAGAGGTGAGTAACTGGTCTCTCGCAGGTGTTATATCGACATGGTGAAGGTCGAGGCCTGCAAGGCTCAAAGAACTCAGGATGGCGGAATCCACGTCATCCAAGACTATCCCCTTCCTATAGCTGAAGAGCCCATCTCTTGGGAGGAAGTCTAGCTCTATCCAGAGTGGCCAGAGAGCATCACCCGCATATCAGGCGATCTGTCGATCGAGATCAAGATAGATATGGTCAAATGTCTGACTCGCAATAGGGATATCTTTGCTTGGTTCCCCGAGGAGCTACCAGGAGTCAAGCCCGAGGTAGCTGAGCACAAGCTACACCTCCTGCTTGATTCCCGGACAGTCAAGCAGAAGAAGTGAAGCTTCTCAGCTGAACAAAATAAAATCATCCAAGCTGAAATTGACCAGCTCATGAAAGCAGGATAGGTTAGAGAGGTCCAATTTCCGCCTTGGCTCTCTAACGTAGTTCTGATGTCTAAACCAAATAATAAGTGGATGATCTACATCGACTTTTGAGATCTTAACCGGCCAGCCTTAAGGACTACTACCCACTACCAAGAATTGACCAGATAGTGGACTCTACTTCAGGTAGTGAGAGGATCTGCATGCTTGATACCTATCAAGGATATCACTAGATCCATCTCGCTCAAGAAGATCAGGAGAAGGTTAGCTTTGTCACAGCCGATGACACTTTCTGCTATACGAATATATCGTTCGGTCTACGTAACGCAGGAGCTACTTATCAGCGGATGATGGATAATATCTTCCGGGAGTAGATCAGGCGAAATGTGGAAGTTTATGTAGATGACATCCTCATCAAGTCCACCACAGTAACAAGCTTTATAGCCGATGTGGAGGAAACCTGTGGTACCTGTGGCAGTATGACTTAAAGTTAAATCCACTGAAGTGTTTGTTCAGAGCCCAAGGGGGAAAATTCCTAGGGTATCTCATTACTGAGCGCAGAATCGAAGCCAACCCGGAGATGGTTCATGCCCTTTGAGACATGCTCCTAGAAATCTGAAGGAAGCACAAAAGCTGGTGGGTAGGATTATGGCGCTCTCTTGGTTCATATCCCGATCTGCAAACAGGGTGCTCCCTTTCTTCAGGGTGCTCAGAAGGGCTGCTAAGTTTCAGTGAGATGAAGAGTGCAGTAAGGCTTTTGAGGAACTGAAGCAACATTTGGAGACCTTGCCCTCGTTATTTAAGCCTATTGTTGGATAGCTGCTCTAGGTATATCTGTCAGCTACCCCTGAGGTCATGGGGGCAGTGTTGGTAAAAGAGCATGATGATGTATAGTGGCCAATGTACTTCTTCAGCCACTTATTGAAAGGGGTCGAGGCCCGATACATGGCCCTGGAGAAGTTAGTTTATGGATTGGCTCTCATGGCTCGCTGCTTAAGACCTTACTTCTTGGCACACCCAATTACCATCTTGACCAATAGTACTATGGGGAGGGCTCTTATTAACATGGAGATAGTCGAACGTCTCATCAAATGGGCGACTGAGCTGGGGGAATATGATATACAATATCATCCCCGAACAGCGATTAAAGCACAAGCCCTGATAGATTTTCTGACGGAGGTCCATCAGCCTAACTCTGAGGAAACATAGAAAAAAATATATAGATGTGTCCTCCACTCAGCAAGGGAGGGGGGAGTAGGGATACTTCTGATATCCTCTCAGGAAGACATCATGCAACTAGCCGTTAGGCTAAATTTCAGAGCTACCAACAATGAGATAGAGTATGAGGAACTACTGGTAGGATTGCAGGCAGCTCGGCATGTCGGGGCAACCCGAGTAGTCATTTATTTAGATTCTCAACTGGTAGCTCAGCAAGTGGCCAACAACAATGAGAAGTTGCAGTTATACATAGAAGCATACGAGAAAATAAAGGAAGGCTTCAAGGAAATCACAGTGACCAAGATTCCCCGAGCGGATAACCAAAGAGCATATGAATTAGCTAAAATGGCTAGTTCTTTGACCACTTGGGTTTTGGACAAGTCAATAGCCCAAAGCTTCCTGATAGCTCAAATTGATATACAGAATAATTTAGAAGAGCCAATTGATTGTAGAGCTCCAATAATCATTTATCTTTAACAAGGTGTCTTACCTACCGAGGTGGAAGAAGCCAGATCGATCAGAAAAAGAGCTCATGTGTATACATTGATCGGGGACCAATTGTACAAGAGGACATTCTCTTGACCACTGCTTAAATGCTTAGGCCCGGACTAGGTAGAATATGCCCTGCAAGAAGTTCATTGTAGGAGGAAGGACGTTGCTGCGTAAGGTACTCCTGGCTGGGTATTTTTGGCCCACATTGCAAAGAGATGCTCAGCAGTTAGTAACCACCTACCTCTCTTGCCAAAAGCATCAAAACCTGACCCATCGGTCAACCGAGACTTTGAGAACCTCAATAATCTCTTGTCTCTTTGACCAATGGGTATGGATATCGTGGGACCTTTTCCTATGGCTCCCGGGCAGAAGCGCTTTCTACTTGTGGTGGTGGATTACTTCTCCAAGTGGGTGGAGGCAGAAGCCCTGGCTAGGATAACGGAAGGAGCTATTATCCATTTCCTATGGAATAACATCCTGTGCCAATTCAGGATCCCTTACAAGTTTGTCTCAGACAATGGATGACAGTTCCAAGGACGCAAGATTTAGGAATAGTGCCGAGGATTTTGCATCACTCAAGCTTTCACCTCCGTGGCCTATCCACAAAGCAATGGACAGACGAAGGTCACTAACAGGGAGATAGTTCACGAGTTGAAGGTCAAACTGGACCATGTGGGAGGCGATTGGGTCGAAGAGCTCCCTGGTATTCTTTGGGCATACCGCAAAATTCCACGAGGGAGTACGGGACTCACTCCCTTCCATCTCTCCTACGGCAACAAAGTAGTCGTCCGATCGAGATTGGAATTCCGTTCGACCGGCGATTACTGTATGACCATGAGAATGCTGAGTCGCGACTTCTAGAGCTAGATTTAATCAGTGAAACCCGGGAGAGGACAACTGCCCGGTTAACCGCGTACCGACAAAGGATGCGGTAGACCTATGACAAGAAGGTGATTCCTCGCTTCTTCGGAGAAGGGGATTTAGTATGGAAAAGGATCAGATCGGTCGGAGAGGTAACTAAGTTGGCAACTCAGTGGGACGACCCTTATAAGGTTATTAAGAAATGAGCGTTTGGTGCCTACTATCTACAGGATGCTCAAGGTAGAAGTTTGGATCGCCTTTGGAGTACTAACTACCTCCAGCCCTATCGTGTCGAAAGGTGTTATTCTTTGTAACAGTGATTATTTGATAGAAAGATCTAAGGACCGAAGATGAGCACTATAGGAATATGAGCAAAAAGCCCGGTCAGGTAAGCCTTACCTGGATTAAGCTTTCAACGAGGCACTTCGGAAGTCCTCAAGTCACAAACATAGGACTTAGTTAAGTCCTACTACATGCCTCAAGCAAAGCTCTTCAACCCGGGTTGGCCGTCTTAGCCAAGGAGGGCAAAGATCCAAAAAGATCTCTCACATAAAGATCTTTTGGCTTGTGGCCTAACGAGCTATACCTCACTTAGACACACGAATCTAGCCCAAGCAAAGTAGGAAAACCTCAATAGAAAGTGGAAGCTAAGAAGCCATAGACAAGTTTTTATACATAGAACGCAATACAAGCAATACAATATGCTAAGACACAACAGTCATTTAAATTCAGAAAAAACATCATCGAGCATCTCTTTAATAATTTGATAATGGTCAAGGAAACCCTCAGGGGGTCGGACGATAAGTAGCCTCCCTCTTGGAATTGTTGGATTGCTCCTACTGCCCCGTAGACTAGTGATCAGACGAAGCGATCTCCTACCTGGGAGGCAAACTCTGGAAAGCGTAGATACTCTGCCCGATCGGTCAATTGGCGCTCATTCTCTCCCGCCTTATAAATTTCCAAGGCCAGAGCTGACTGAGACAACACTGATCGAGCTTGAGACAGCTTTGCTCGTAAAGAGTTCAGCTCTGCAGCATGAGATTCTAGGTCCCTTCTATGGTCCATGAGGAGCACGCCCTTAAAGTTAAGTTCCTTGGCCAGGCGGTCCATCTCTTGCTTGTACATGAGCCTGAGGTCCTCTAAGGTTGCGGTTTATTGAGCCATCTCTGACTATGCTTTCTCCTGAAAGGATATCTCCTCTTGGTACTTAGCCTCACATGACTGGTGGAGGGCTTCTAGTTTCTTTTGGTCATCCAGTAACCGGTTAGCCTCTCGTAGGGCTTCACCCAAGTTCTATTCGTGGGATGCGTTTACTTTTCTCAAGGTCTTTGCCTTTAGTTAGGACATGACCGAAGAGGGGTCAGAAACTTGAGACTCCAGGTCAGCAACACGATCCTTTAAGATCTTATTTAGCCGATGTATATACGAGAAAGTCTAACTCAATAGCATTGACTCGACAACAATCTATTCATATAAACAAGAATTTAGGATAAGAGGAAAGGAGCAATAAGAGAAAGAAGAGACTTACCGCGGTGGTACCTTCGAAGAATCAGTCCACCTGAGCAGGTAGCTGGAGGGTAGCCATTTGTTGCATAGTCTCCTCCCAATGCGTTGCTAGTTATCCCCGTAGTAGGATACAGCTAGCCTAAGCAGTGAGGTTGTGACGTAATCCCCACTCTGAGGGCTTGGTAACGCGGAAACGAAAATGCAGGGACCAGGATGATCCAGGAGCTGTCTCGCTGAGGCCAAGTTGAGTAGAAGTAGGCGGTCAAGGAGAAGAAGGTCCGACCGAGGTGATTGGTGAGGAGCACCCCTCTGGATCAATCTCTTTTTTAATGTATGGGGCCTTCCCTCGATCAGCTCCTGTTGGGCTTCTAAAGGAATAACAGGGTCACCTTGATGTTGTGGATTGAGGACAGAAGGTGGAGCTGTCCGAGGCAGGGAGGTCATAGATGTTGGAACTCCAAGGTGGTTTTGGTGTGATCAACAATTTAAGTTAGGTCCTATGTTTTTTTAACCTTATGTCTAAGTGTGCAGGAACTTAGGAGCATAGGTAGTCGAGCGAAAGACGCAGCTAGCGAGAAGGACGGCACGCAGTGCGTCTGAGGGGCGAGGCGCTGTGGAAGAGTACGCCGACGGACGAGAAGGAAGCATGCGGTGGTTCCGAGGGACGAGAAGCCGGAGCGAAAGACTACTCGAGGAGCAAGAGACGCAGCTAGCGAGAAGGTCGGCATGGGGTGCGACCGAGGGATGAAGACTACGGATGAGTACGCTGGTGGACGAGAAGGAAGCACGTGGTGATTCCGAGGGATGAGAAGCCGGAGCGGAAGCCTGCTCGAGAAGACCGGAAGTTGGGTTCGGGTGAGCCCTATTCCGGATGGCAGAGATCACCCAAGCGAGCGGAAGACTCGGTCTGAGGCGAACGGAGCCGGAGCAGAAGACCCGGGCTGGAAAAAGTCAACGAGGTTGACTTTTCCAACCCGGGCGCCCGGAACAGTTCGGGGCGCACGGAGCCGTCCGGGGCCCGGAACCATTCCGGGTGCCCAAAGTTGACTTTTTCACAGGATCGAGTTTTGACTCGGTCTGAATGTTGGGGGATAAAGTTTATCCTCCCCAGGGCGCACGAAACCCTCAGGGCACCCCGACCAAGGCTATAAATATAGCCTTGGTCCAAAAGCTTTTCAACAATCAGAACTCAAGCAATTCTTTCAACACTTGTGTACTTCATCTGTAGTTTAACTTCTTTTTGTGTGCTTCATCGTTGTACGAGGATTCTCTGCCTGAAGGAGTTTTTAGTGCGATCATCTTCCTTGGATTAACAACCTCTCCGGTTGTAACCAAGTCAATTCCGGTGTGCCTTGTCTTTTCTGATTTGTTTTCTTTTAGCTAATTTATGCAAGTGTTAGTTTAAGAGTTCGAGAAGGGGTTGCGTTTTTATTTCAGGCTATTCAACCCCCCTTCTAGTCGGCCACCGCAGTCCAACAAGTGGTATCAGAGCAGAGGCGTCTCAGAAGGACTAATCACCGACTGAAGCAACAAAACGATGGTCGAAGCTAGCATCTACCCACCAGCATTCGAGGGGGAGTTTGCTTTATGGAAGCAACGCATGAAGGTATATCTAAACACAAATTTTGGTATTTCATTAAGAGAAAATTACGTTTTTAGTCCTGTAACTTATATTTTTTTTCAATTTTAGTCCTATTATAAGTCAATTTATATTTTTAGTCCTGTAACTTGTAATATTTTCCAATTTCAGTCATTTTTCCTCTAAAATTGAAAATTTTCAACGGAAAATGATGAGTTGTAAATTGAATTTGGGGATTTTAATTTTTTATGACCCATGTGTTATTTATATTCCAACCACAAACTAGACATTTTTCGTTGAAAAATTTCAATTTTAGAAGAAAAAAGACTGAAATTGAAAAATATTACAAGTTACAGGACTAAGAACGTAAATTAACTCATAACAGGACTAAAATTGAAAAAGATGCAAGTTACAGGACTGAAAATGTAATTTTCTCTTTCATTAATTATGAAATTTGGTTATGAAGCACCAAAGACAACGAATGGAGAAGAAATCAAGAAATATCTCTGGAACGAGAAGTAACGTAACGAATCGATGACAAACGCTCGGGTTGAATTTCATCTTCTAAGCGTAATACTAGATGAAGATATCGACAGAGTTGGAGAATACAAAAGCGCAAAAGAACTTTGGGAAAAGTTCTTAAAGATCTACAAAGAACCAGCAGAAGTCGAATCCAACTCTTCGATGGACACCAAGTCACCATCAGAAGAGTCCGAGATCGAGGAAACTGCCAAGACAACCAAACTTCATCCCGAGGACACAGAAAGCTCATCCTAGATGAGCATCGATGAAGGGGGAGAGACTTCGGAAGAAAGCAACACAACAGGGGGAAAATCAACAGCTGACAAGGTAAGTCAGGTTGGTCTCTACCTTATGAACAATTGGTTAAAACAATTGAAAATTTGCCTGAAGATTTTTGCAAATTCGAAATTGAATTGTCGAAAGAGTTTTTTGGATTAGAAATTATTTTGTTGAAAGAATTTTGCAAATTAGAAGTGATCCGGTAGTAAGAACAGGGGACCCCACCCTATGAAGTCAACACCACGTGGAAGTCACAGTGGCAGTTGTCCATCCGGAGAGGGCCGGGTCCGACCGGACGACCGGCAGGCCGTCCGGTGGAATCGAACGTCCGGAGAGGGATGGGTCCGGTCGGCCAGCCGGTCGGACGATATTCGGCTGATGGTTAAAGGCGCCCTGTCGAGATCAGGGTTCCAATGCTCAGTGGAAAAGGTCGCTGGGCCGAGCGGACTTCACGCTCGGCCAAAGCCATAAGGTAACACTGCTAATAGTCTCCATAAAGCATGTGATGGAGGATCTCCCCAAGTAAACCACCGCATATGTCCGGCCGGATGTTGAGGGAGCTGTCCGCCCGGAAGCCAGATCTGGAGCAAAGGGGAAAAGGACAAGGAACGTCTTTTTCTGACAGCAGGTATGTTTCACGTGCAGGCCATGCTCCAAATCTTGTGGCAGGGGATTCCGCTGTCCCATCGAGGACATGCTGAGACTGTAGCAGTATGGGTTAGGGAAGCTCACTAACAAGTCCTTACTGGAGTATGGGCCATGGACACGTGTACACCTCGGTAGGTGTACACTCACTTCTTCGCTGCCCTATATACAGACCCTCATTCTTCGCCAGAGGTACGCATTCTACGAGTTTTGGAGCCACTATTTCTTTCTTGAGCTTCGCCTGACTTGAGCGTCAGAGGGTCACCGCCGGGAACCCCTTCCAGGCCCGACTTCTGTGCAGGTTCGCCGGAGATTCGTGCCACCAGTCGAAGATCCACGACAGCAGTCGAAGAGCGCCCCGTGCCCAGCGTCCGTTGATTCAGCATTCGGACAGGATCAAGAAGCATTGCCAAAAGATTTTTGCGAGTTACAAAATACTTCGTCGAACGAATCTTGCAAATTAGAAACATTGCCGAAAGATTGTTTACCAATCATTTTGTTGAAAGAATTTTGCAAATTAGAAACATTGCCAAAAGATTCTTGCGAGTTACAAAATACTTTGTCGAACGAATCTTGCAAACTAGAAACATTGTCGAAAGATTTTTACCAATTATGTTGTCGAAAGAATTTTCTGCATGCTTAATATTTTATGTTTAAAATAAGAAAAATTATGATTTAAGAAATTATGATAGACTAAAATAGAAATTTAGATATCATAATGAGATTAAAGAAATGACAATAACTTGAGAACGAATTTTGTTTAAATAAATAAATAAATATTTTTACCTAGGTTAAAAGTTTTTCTGAAATTGGAAATTTCTGCTTAAATTTTTACTTAGAATTTTCAAAAATATTTTTACAAAATTGTCTAAGTTAAAAGGTCCTCTGAAATTAGAATTTTATGCTTAAAATTTTTGTTTTCATAAAAGTTTTATATAAAAGTTAAAAGTTTTTTTTTTTAAATTTATACTTAAAATCTTTACTTAGAAAAATTTTTTAAGTCAGAATTTTTCTACTTAAAAGTTTTTTTCAACTTAGAATTTTTTAAGAAAGTTAGAAATTTTTTTTAACCCTTAGATTCTTTTCTGTACCCTATTTTTTTGTGATCAAAGGGGGAGGAGGAAAAGTATAAGTCTAGGGGGAGGTAGATAATTTTCTATCTTTTTGCACTTAATTACAAATTTAGTCAGTTTATTTTCATGTCTATTTTACCCTACCTTAACTTGGGTTGCTCATTTCAAAAAGGGGGAGATTGTTGGAACCCCAAGGTGGTTTTGGTGTGATCAACAAGTTAAGCTAGGTCCTGTGTGTTTTTAACCTTGTGTCTAAGTGTGCAGGAACTTAGGAGCACAAGTAGTCGAGCGGAAGACGCAACTAGCGAGAAAGATGGCACGCAGTGCGTCCGAGGGATGAGGCGCTGTGGAAGAGTATGTTGGCGGATGAGAAGGAAGCGTGCAGTGGTTCCGAGGGACGAGAAGCCGGAGTGGAAGACTGCTCGAGGAGCAAAAGACGCAGCTAGCGAGAAGGTCGGCATGGGGTGCGGCCGAGGGACGAAGAATGTGGATGAGTACGGTGGTGGACGAGAAGGAATCACGCAGCGATTCCGAGGGACGAGAAGCCGGAGCAGAAGCCTGCTCGAGAAGACCAATAGTTGGGTTCGGGTGAGCCCTATTGCGGATGGCAGAGATCACCCAAGCGAGCGGAAAACTCGGTCTGAGGTGAACGGAGCCGGAGCAGAAGACCCCGATTGGAAAAAGTCAATGGGGTTGACTTTTCCAGCCGGGGCGAACGAAGATTCATGTTTTTGGGAGAGTCGTCGAACTTGATCTCAAGCAAAGATGAACCTGACCCCCGAACATATGACGAAGCACTCCAAGATAAAGATGAAGCATCTTGGCAAAGTGCAATGAATTCAGAAATAGAATCTATGTATTCTAACAAAGTTTGGGAGCTAGTAGAACCATCAAATAGTGTAAAAGCTATTGGATGTAAATGGATCTACAAAAGGAAAAGAGAGATAGACAAGAAGGTGGAAACCTTCAAAGTAAGGCTTGTTGCGAAAGGGGTATACTCAGAAAGAGGGAATCGATTATGAGGAAACATTTTCGTCGGTAGTTATACTTAAGTCTATCCAGATACTCTTATCTATTGCTGCTCATATGGATTATGAGGTTTGACAAATGGATGACAAGATAGCTTTCCTTAACGGAAGTCTTGAAGAAACATCCATATGATGCAACCAGAAGGGTTTATTGCAAAGGGCAAAGAGCATCTAGTATGTAAGCTCAATCGGTCTATTTATGAACTAAAGCAAGCTTCAAGGTCTTGGAACATCCGATTTAATGAAGTAATCCAGTCGTATGAATTTTTTCAGTGTCTGGATGAGTCTTGTGTATACAAGAAGTGTGATAGAAATGTGGTAGTATTTCTTATACTATACGTAGATGACATTTTTTATAGTTAGAAACAATATCAAAGTGTTGTCGAAAGTAAGGGTTTGGTTGTCCAAGCAATTTGATATAAAGGACTTAGGTGAATGCGCACATATTCTCAGGATCAAAGTAATAAGGGATCACAAGAAAAGAATGTTGTGCTTGTCCCGAGCTTCATATATCGATACTATCCTAGCTCGTTTAGCATACAAGACTCCATGAAAGGTTTTTCTACCTTTTGGGCATGAAGTATATTTATCTAAAGAGATGTCTCCGAAGACATCAAAAGAGATAGAAGAAATGAAAGCAATTCCTTATGCTTCAGCTATAGGAAGCCTAATGTATGCTATGTACGAGACCAGATATCTGTTTTACCATGGGCATGGTTAGCAGATATCAAAGTAACCCAGGACCGAGAATCTGGACTGCCGTAAAGCATATATTAAAGTACCTTAGAGAGACTAGAGATTATATGCTAGTTTACAAGGAAGATAATTTGCTCCCTATGGGATACACGAATTTTGACTTCCAATCAGATAGGGACAATAGTAAGTCGACCTCGGGGTTTTGTGTTTACTTTAGGAGGTAAAGCCATAACAATGGAGGAGTGTTAAGCATAGATGCTTTTCGGACTCCACCATGGAAGCTGAGTATGTAGCAACCTCTGAGATAGCCAAAGAAGCTGTATGGCTCAGAAACTTCATGATGGACTTAGATGTGATTCCTGGTTTGCCCAAAAATTATTACAGTCTATTGTGAAAATAAGTGGCGCAGTAGCAAACTCGAAGGAACCACGAGCCCATAAGGCAAGTAAATACATAGAGCGCAAGTACCACCCAATACGAGACATCGTATAACGAGGAGAAGTTGTTGCCACCTAGATTGCATCAGGTGATAACCTAGGAGATCCTTTCATAAGGCCCTTGAGGCAAGAGCTTTTGATGGGTATGTTGAAGGGTTAGGAATCAGATGTATGGCAGGGTATATGGCAGCATAGACTTTTAGTATAAGTGAGAGATTGTTAGAGTGTATACTAAAAGCCTAGCTTTTTGTAAACATTTATTTTGAAATAAAGAATCACATTGGTAAAATATCTACATTTATATGCTAAGTGTAGTTGTTTAATTAATTTATATTGTAGATAACATGGTGTGTGGTGCCACACACAAAAATCATGTTATCAGTTCCTTATAAATTATAAACAGTAGCTCACGACTAACATGGATAGGAACAAACAATTGGAAAAGTCGTAGTGTAATTTGGTATTAGTTTATCTTGACTATAAAATTACACTAGTACATTCTGAGTGTATTGAGCAGGACCATTTAAGGTAAGTTCTTTTTATACTGACTGCATAAAAGAACAAGACATTTGTTATTATGGAAGTGCGTTCTCTTAATCATGATATAATAACAAGCACATATACTCAATATTCATTTCTTTAATTTATCAAAGGGTGTGATTTAGTTCGATAAATCAATAGACCCGATAAGTTGGGAAATGATATTATTTATATGGTGTTTTGTTGATTATAGAATGAAACTGTGTCCTAGTAATCTAGGTTAATAATGCCCCCAAGAGGAGCTCATAAGGATTGTCATATAAACCTTGCAGGTGGACTTAGTCCGACATGACAACAAGGTTGAGTGGTACTACTCTTGGAGCTAGATATTAATTAAAGTGAGTTGTCAGTAACTCATTTAATTAGTGGGCATTCAATATCTTAAACATAGGGAGATTAACACACTCATGATAAGAAGGAGCCCATATAGTAATATGGAATTGGTGTGGTAGTTTAATAATAACTCTTTAGTGGTATGAGTTATTATTGATGAACTCGAGTTGGGTGTTCGGGGCGAACACGGGAAGCTCAAGTTCATCAGGAGACCAAAACCAATTCCTCCTCTCGGTCCTTGTCGTAGCCTCTTATTTATAAAGTCTTGTACCCACCCATACCCACCTTCTTACCCATCCTAAGGTGGCCGTCCAAGCCAAGTTTGGAGCCCAAGCAAGGGTCGGCCAAGATAAATCTTGAATGGATCAAGTAGGTGGTCGGCCCTAACTTGGAGCCCAAGTTGGTGGTCGGCCACATAAAAAATAAAAGGAATTTATTTTAAAATCTTTCCTTATGTGGAAACCATGGTTTTGAAAGAGAGTTTAAAATTTAAATCTTTCCTTTTATAGCTTTCTACAAAAGATTAAGAGAAAGGTTTGATATCTTTCCTTATTTGTAGTTAAAAGGAAGATTTTAATTTTTGATAAAACTTTTCTTTTTTGTAACCATCCTCATGATTTTAAAAGAGAGTTTTAAAATTTAAATCTTTCCTTTTATAGCTTTCTACAAAAGATTAAGAGAAAGATTTGATATCTTTCCTTATTTGTAGTTAAAAGAAAGATTTTAATTTTGGAGAAAACTTTCCTTTTTGTAATCATCCACATGTTTTAATAGAGAGATTTTAATTTATAAAAGTTTTCTTTTATAACCAACCATGAAGGAAATTTGTAAAAGAGAAATTTTTATTTTAAAAATTTTCGGAAACAAATTAGAAAATTTTAATTTTGTGTTTAAAACTTTCCTTGGTTGGAGGAGTTGTAGGGGCCGCCCACATTAATAGAATAAAAGAATTTTTAATTAAATTTTCCTTTCATTGGTAAGGAAATTAAGGAAGTTTTAATTAAAACTTTCCTTATTTGTCAAGACCAAGGAATATAAAAGAGAGGGTAGAGGTGTCTCACCTTATAACAATATATCTTCTATTATTCCTATCTTCCTTGGTGGTGGTCGGCCATCTCTTCCTCTTCCTCTCCTATTCTTCTTCCTTGTGTCGTCGGCGGCATCTTCATCTCAAGGAGCTTGGTGGTGGTCGGATCTTGTTAGAGGAAGAAGGAGAGATAGGAGACTTTGTTTCTTTGCATCCCTTGGAGCTTGGTTGGTGGTCGAAAGTTCTTCATCTTTTGAAGATTGTTGGTGGCCGAAACTTGCTTGGAGAAGAAGGAAGCTTGGGTGGATTCTCGTCTCGGTAGATCGTCGCCCACACGACGCCCAAGATAAGAAAAGGAATACGATAAAAGATCGTAAGGTCTATAAGCTACAAAAGGTATAACTAGTTTATTCTTTTGTTTAGATCTTGAAATACCAAACACAAGAGGCTAACGTTTCTAGGTTTCAGATTTATGATTCGAATTTGTGTTTCTTTTATTTTTCGATCTTGTGATTCGATTGTTCTTATTGGTTAAACCTAGGGTTACTATAAGGAAATTAAATATTGAATTTCGTTGAAAGGCTTTGTCTAGGAAGTGGTGGATGCTCCCATAACCAAGAAGGTCTAGTGCCTCGCCACGTTTAGCCTAGAAGTTGATCTCTAAAATAAATATTTAATCAAATTTGTAACATAGGTGGATTTGGATTAATAATGTTAAGCATCGTTTGCGATCCAAGTCTAAACTTCTAAGAACAAATAAGTTAAATTTGTAATCAATAATGTTAAGTTCTGTTTGCGATTCCAAATTTAATTTCTAAAGAACACAATAGGTTGTTAGGAAAGATTCAGGACTTGTACAAAATTTTTGTACAAGGGAACCGGTACGATATTCTGAGTAGCAACCAACAAAATTATGTGTTCGCAGCTATTTATTTCCAAAGCACTTTGGGGGAGGGGCCTGATTAAAGATGATTGGGTGAGAGTGTCGGTTGATGCAAAATGAAACTTAGCACGAAAGGCAAGAAAAAGTTAAGGTGAAGATAACACTTACCAAGGGAGTGCGGTAACTCTGAAGGAACGAAACTCAGCCTAAACAAATACAACACATCCTCCGTTAACAAGACGCTCAAATCAAAGCACCATCCCTCTAGCTGCGACGACACCTCCACAAAAATAGGGCCTGAGTGATAATCTCCCAGAGAGAATGCAGAAGGGACATAAAAGCACCGCTCAGTAGGCCACTCCACGACAGAGGGAAAGCGAAGGAAGAAGTATTTATCTTTCCACTCCGTTCCTAAAGGGGGTAAGGGTGCAAAGAGGTTGGTCTAGATACGAGCTTGGAAGCGAAAAAACCCGCACTATGACGACGGGGAGTGAAGAAGTAGTGAAATATGTGATGAGTCCAATGAATATCACACAAGTCATAGATGAGAACGAACCCGCACAAGATCCGAATGGAGTTGGGGGTGAGTTGACAAAGAGAAATACGAAAATAGTGACTCACATTGGAAAAGAATGGGTGGATAGGAAAACGAAGACCGACCACAACCTATTCTTTGAAAAAATTCACATAGCCCCGAGGTGGTCGAAAGAGTCGATGGACTTCGGAGGGTATGATGATGTGCATGGCTATGGATACTTTATACACGAAGCGAAGATCATCCAGATCTACACCGTTAAAGGTGGAGACTCCAGAGCATACTTAGGTATGGGAGAATCTATGGAAAGGTCAAGGCGAAAAACTAAAGATCGGAAAGTAAAAATGCAGGGGGAGGAAGAGAAGCAAAATATTTATAGTAGTGCGAGGAGATGCTTGGAAGAAGACCTCAACATCAGCGCCAATCATGCGATCCATAAACAAGGTAGCTGGCGACAGCCATAGGCGTAGAAGCAATGGTGGTCGTTGGATCGTCTTGGAATATGGTGCAGAAGTGGTCATGTCAAGAAAAGTTGGATCCAAGGACACATGGAGGGGAAGTATTTATGGCCTCGAAAGTAGATGAGGCCACAGTAAGCCCCGCTCGGGCTGGCAAGATGACCCCAGAATCACCGTGGCTCATGACTAATTGAGTAGGTATACTACGTAATCCATTCGGGAAGATGGAAAGCTCAGTAAGGATTAGCGCCTAGTCAAGGGGAACAACCCTTATAGAGGCCTGCCCGGGTGATAAGTCGACCAGGCATCCTCAAAGGGGTTAAACACTTGACAAGTTACTTAGTCATATAAATTAAAAATGAAATTTCAAGATTAAAGTCACCCATAGGTTTGAAGCTTTACATCCTTAGTCAGAATAAAGGTAGTTACAAGGGATCACAAAACTATTCAAAGGTAGAGAAGGATTCATCAGGCAGCTCGTTGAGGAGATGGGTATGGTCCAGGAAATTTTCAGAGGGAGTCGACCGGAGCAAGCCTTTTTCTTGCAACTGCAGCAAGGCCCCTACACCTCCATAACCAAGCATTTGGTCGATGAGGTTGCCTATCTTCGATCCAAACTCTTTGGAGGCTAGGAAGGAGGCCTTGTGAGCTACTAGATGAGAGCTCTCACCTGCCTGATAATCCTCCAACTCTTCCCCAGCTTTATCTGTGTCGTCCCGTGCCTTTGCCAACTCCTAGCATGCGACCACTGTCTCCTCCCTGGCCACTGAAAACTCCACCTGCACAGATTTGAGATCAGCCTGGGCCGCTTCCAAGTGCTTCTGACAAGTAGCCTCCCTATCAGTGATGGCAGATAGGTCTGTCTTCAGAGAGGCGTGTGCCTCTTGGAGCTCCCGCAACTGCGAAGAGAGGGTGGTCACCTCTGTCTCCTTCACCTCCAGGTCAGCCAGGATCTGGACGCGCCTCAGGTCCTTAGACTTAAGCTTGGATTCGCTGGTCTTCAGGGCGGTCTTCAAGGGTTGTACCTTCTCTGATTCTACGTGAGCCATGTCCTTGGCAGTGCGCATTTGCTCCTCCACTATCTGCAGGTGAGATTGGAGTAGGCTCTTAGTGGTGGTCGGGTCAAAAGCGCAACTAGCAATCGTAGGAGATGCCATCCCTTAAATGCGAGCCCTTAAGGACTCGTTCTCCCGATGCAAACTAGCTACGTACTGGGAGAGGCTCAACCCCATGACGCAGGTCTATCAAGAGCGTGAGTAGGATTAGTATTGTTTTAAGGGTATGAAAAAGATACAGATAAAACTTACCGACACTAGTCGTTGAGAAAATAGGTTGGCCAAGTCCAGTTGGGGCATTCCAAAATCTGGTCGGCAGTACTTTTCCATGAATCGGCCCGGGCACCATGAAGTTGCACCTAACCATAGTCAGGAGAGGTGCTGACAGAAGGAATATGGCCCAACACTTGAAGGGATGGCAGTTGGAACGAAGAAGTGAAGGCATATCGCCCTTTGAGGCATTCCTTGGGGCGAGAAGAGGAAGCAAGAGCCGAAGCCGAAGGTAGTTGCTGGCTCGAGGACGGAGGTGGAGAAGGCATAGCAGTCCCGGGCTGGCCTTCCGCTCGGGTGGTTGTCTGCTCCTAGATGGGTACGGGAATAGGAGAAGAGGGTGTAGCCTCTGATGAATGTGGAGTGCTTGCCTGAGCAGGAGTTTTAGCCTTGGAGGATGCCCGCGACATAGGCAACTTCTTGGGTGACGATTGGACTGATGGAGTAACACACTATCTTTTGCATTGAAGGTGTACGCACTGCTCGGCAGTTGGAGAGGGAGCCCTCTCATTAGCAGCTACCTCGATGGGGAGTGATTAAGCTTCAGGGGCCTCAGGGTCCCCCGACTATTGAGAACAGGCCCCTACTAAGGCGTTGGCCTGGGGAACCTCCTAGCCTGCCATGATCTCTCTACCTTGCTTCCACAGGACTGCACTGGGCATCGCGAAAGAGTCGAGCGTGATGCTCAGAACATGACTTATGTAGTAAAAAAAATACCTCAATTATTGGAGATATGTAAGGAGAGTCAAGTAATCTTACCAAAAGGTGCTCTCAGAGGCGTCTAGTTGGGGCTTAGCCTGAAAGTATACAACACACTCTCCCATAGCAAAGAAAGGAGTCGTACTTGCACTCCATCTAGTTTTTCAGAGGCAGTCAAACAAGCAGGCTGGTGTTGATGGTCTCACAACTCATAAGGAGAAGGAAGATTGAAGTGTCATTCAATAGGCCAGGTCATGGACTCGGGTAATTGGATATAGAAGAAGCGGGACTTCCAACCTTTATGTGAAGAAGGTATGCCCTCAAAAAGTCTATACCCGGTCCTAGATTTCACCATGAAGATGCCCGATTCCTAGCGCTTAAGGGAATAGAAATGATGAAAGAGTTGAGGAGTCAAAGGGATCTCATACAGGCAACATAAGATTACCATACTACACATAGCGCAGAAGGCATTAGGAGCGAATTGGGACAAGGGGATACCAAAATATTGGCTCAAGGAAGAGAAGAAGGAAGGGATTGGAAATCGGAGACTGTCGAGAAGCTGGTCTTTAAAGAAGGTCACGAAGTCGGTGGTAGGAGGATAAGGATGCTCATCGGATCCTAAAAGGCGAAGCTTATATGCATCGGAAAGCTGCAGACTAGATTGTACAGATCTAAGGTCACTCCTATCAAAGTCCAAATGAAAATACGCATACCATGGTACTACCATCTTGCTGACCATTATAGAATCAACAAGCGAAGTAGCAAAAGATGAGGAAGAAGAAGCACTTACACGGAAGGGAAATCGAATGAGCAGAAACAAGCAAAGGAGGAAAGGTTGAAGGAAGATGAAGTGCCGATGAACAACTGTTAGAGGTTTTTAGGGTTTTAAACCAAAACCCTTAATGAGCATCGAGATTCAAGATGGACAATTGAAACGGCAGGGCACACGATGGCTATCAGATCAGGAGGAAGAAGCACCCTTGGGTCACGTGCAAAAAGCGTGCGTTAGGCATCACAACAAGAAAAGTTCGTGGGGCACGTGTCAGCTCCCTATGAAAGGGTATTTATGATGGAAAGGATAGGAAAATCATGGAGGTGATATGCAAACAGTGGCACCATACCTCAGGAAGACCATGCCTCGAGTATTAAAAATTCCATGTGGCTATATCAGGAAATGGAGTAGGCGGCGGGAAGCGTTGATCAAAATTGAGCACCTTATCCTCGGAATCTGAGT
This sequence comes from Zingiber officinale, assembly GCF_018446385.1. Classification (NCBI taxonomy): domain Eukaryota; kingdom Viridiplantae; phylum Streptophyta; class Magnoliopsida; order Zingiberales; family Zingiberaceae; genus Zingiber; species Zingiber officinale. The sequence continues at coordinate 22,208,208 of NC_056005.1, read as the reverse complement.
AAGTTTCAAATTAACTAATGACTTATGCAATACGCTTCATGATCGCAGGTGGATTGGACTCCACGGGTTCATCTCCTTCAATGCACAACTACTTCCCTATCGGGTTTCCCAAACTACTTTTCGACCGGGCTTCACAGACTACTTCTCGGTCGGGCTTCCCAGACTACTTTTTGGTCGAACTCCAGACTCTCTTCTTAGCGCGAGTTATAAGTGAGCATGCCGTCACGCCTCTAGACTCTCGCCCCAGTGTGAGTTATAAGTGAGCGTGCTCACACGCCTCCAGACTCTCGCCCTAGCGCGAGTTATAAGTGAGTATGCTTTCACAACTAGCGACCTCTCGGTCGGGCTCCAGACTCTCGCCCTAGCGCGAGTTATAAGTAAGCATGCTTTCACAACCAACGACCTCTCGGGCAGGCTCCAAACTCTCGCCCCAGCGTGAGTTATAAGTGAGCATGCTCTCACGACCAATGGCCTCTCAGTCGGGACTCCAGACTCTCGCATCATCGCGAGTTATAAGTGAGCATGCTCTCACGCCTCCAGACTCTCGCCCCAGCGCGAGTGATAAGTGAGCATGCTCTCATGACCAATGACCTCTCGGTCGGGCTCCAGACTCTCGCCCCAGCGTAAGTTATAAGTGAGCAAGCTCTCACACCTCCAGACTCTCGTCCCTGCATGAGTTATAAGTGAACATGCTCTCACGACCAACGACCTCTCAGTCAGGACTCCAGACTCTCAACCCAACGCGAGTTATAAGTGAGCATGCTCACACGCCTCCAGACTCTCTCCCCAACACGAGTTATAAGTGAGCATGCTCTCACGACCAACGACCTCTTGGTCGAGACTCCAAACTCTCAACCCAGTGCGAGTTATAAGTGAGCATGCTCTCACGACCAATGACCTCTCGGTCGGGATCCCAGAATCTCGACCCAGCGAGAGTTATAAGTGAGCATGATCTCACGACCAACGACCTCTCGGACAGGCTCCAAACTCTCGCCCAAACACGAGTTATAAGTGAGCATGCTCTCATGACCAGCGACCTCTCGGTCGGGCTCTAGACTCTCACCCCAGCATAAGTTATAAGTGAGCATGGTCTCACGACCAATGACCTCTCGGTCGGGACTCCAGACTCTCACCCCAGCGAGAGTTATAAGTGAGCATGCTCTCACGCCTCCAGACTCTCACCCCAGTGTGAGTTATAAGTGAGCATGCTCTTGCGACCAACGACCTCTCGGTCGAGCTCCAAACTCTCGCCCTAACACGAGTTATAAGTGAGCATGCTCTCACGACCAACAACCTCTCGATCGGGCTCCAGACTCTCGCCTCAACGCGAGTTATAAGTGAGCATACTCTCACGACCAACGACCTCTCGATCGGGACTCCAGACTCTCACCTCAACACAAGTTATAAGTGAGCATGCTCTCTCACGCCTCCAGACTCTCGCCCCAACGTGAGTTATAAGTGAGCATACTCTCACGACCAACGACCTCTCGGTCGGGCTCCAAACTCTCGCCTGGGCGCGAGTTATAAGTGATAATACTCTCACGACCAACGACCTCTCGGGCGGGATCCCAGACTCTCGACCCAGCGTGAGTTATAAGTGAGCATGCTCTCACGGACAACAACCTCTCGGTCGAGATCCCAGACTCTTGCTCCAGTGCGTGCCATAAGTGAGCATGCTCTCGCGCCCAACGACCTATTGATCAGCTTTATATACCCTCGCCCTCACGCAAGTTATAAGCAAGTAAAGTTTTCACCAACTACCTCTCGCCCTGATATCATCACATAATTCAGGGATATTCAAAAGCACCCTTTTTGTTAAAGTTGATTGTATGGTATGAAGCAGAGAGTGCTAGTGGGAAAGGAGCAAAGAAACACGAATGAAGGCTGAAACCTAATCAAATCTACAGTTACTTGATAACGTACAGGAATGCCCCTCAAAATCTCATTCTTACATCTGTACATCTGTAAAGGCATAAAGGAAATCTAAGCATTCAGAGTTCTCTTCCAATGCTAGCTGTGAGTCGGCACCTTAGGCAAAAGCATTCTGCTTGACCTGCTTGCTCCAAATGAATTCAAGCTTGTGCCAGCTCGGCTTGAGTCCACTAAATACGTCATTGTTGAGCGATGGTTTCATCTTTAATCCGGGCTTCTTCCTGAATAAGGGATATGGAAGAGACATGTTTCTCTTTCAAATAGATCAGGAATTGGGCTTGGCTCTCCAGGTCTGCATAAAATTTATGTTTCAGCGCTACATCAACCCGGGCCAAGATTTAGCGGTCAACCAAAGTTCCTCAATTTCTCGGCGAAAGGAAGATTGAAGATCCCTATCCTGCATCATCTCGGATAAGGCAGTATCCTTCTGAGTAAGCAGTTGGGTCATATAATCCAATTGTTGATGGAGGTGTTGCAGTTTATCCAACTCAGAGTTCAAATCCATGATTAATGGGTGATAGTTAGAGGAAAGTGTGTCTCGCTGAGCGAAGGTCAACCCCTTTTAAAGAGGAGGAGGGAAGAAGTACTTCTGCAGAAATTAAAGTGGCACTTCCCCCGAGGTTGATTGAGCAATTAAACATGTTACAATATCGATGGTCTGGGAAAAGGAGCATCATTTATAGTCATAATGGTGAAGTAAATGAAACCAAGGTTTGGGTTTATTCAGACGGACCTGAGTCTCCTTCGACTAGACATGGAGGGGAGGCTTGTGATACGGTGCATAAAGGTGGGGTTTGATAAGGCTAGGCAGTCAAAAGTCAAGGAGACGTGGCAGCCAGAAGTCAAGGAGACAGGGCAGTCATAAGTCAAGGGGGCATGTAAGTCAGAAGTCAAGGAGGCGGGGTAATCAGAAGTCAAGGGGGCGTGGCAATCAGAAGCCAAGGGGACGTGGAAGTCAGAAGCCAAGGAGACGTGACAGTCAGAAGTCAAGAAAATGTGACAGTTAGAAGTCAAGGGGAAGTGACAGTCAGCAGTTAGGGAGAAGGACTTAACTACCTGACGTCATCAGCCGTATAATTCCCGGTCGGGTACTGGCAGATCAGGATCCCATATCAGAGACATGAGATGTGGCCTGCAGTAAGGCTTGACCTCCCTCGACTGATCTGGTTTCCTCAACCTGATCTGCATAGATAGGCCTGGTACTTTCAGTAAGACAACTCCCGATCGACCCTTCAGTACTCTAAGCGTGAAAGATGGGACCCTCACTGTAGCTCATCTCCCCCATCAAAACTCGAGCCAGGCGCCACACCCTAACAGTCATCCCAAACTGCTCGTAGCTAAACCCGGGCGGGACAGAAGGCACTAGGCGACAACAATGTTAGGGAATCGTAATCGCCTGCCAGGGAATAACTTCCATATGTCAGGGAATATTTCAATAGTCTGCTGTCATCTGCGAATAGAACATTCTCTCAATCCATAAGAGAGTGTCATGTGTCTTCCATCACCCGACAGACCTTGACACCCAACATTCTTTGACATCGGTCAGGCTCTAGAGGTACGCATGATCATATAAAAAGGAAGGTCCTCTCCCTTGAGCAGATACGCGCACTTTCACACTTGTCTTCTACGGTTCTTTTTCCTTCGTATACTGTTCTTTTGGGAAAAAATACCTGACTTGAGCGTCGAAGGGTCCGCGTTGAGGTTTTTTCCCTGGTTTATGGTCTTTAACGCTGCGTGTGTTTTGTCTGAGTGTGCACAAAGCCCAAGTACCACCGGTTTAATCACCGCCATCTGTCAGCCCCACGTGGGGATTCATTTTCCTGGGCACATACGTTAGGGGTGTCCAAGTCGCCTCTCCGTCAACACCAACATCTCAGGCGACCATCGTTTGACTCAGATTCCGGATAGGATCAGATACTATAAAAGATTAACAACAATGCTTACATGTTGTGTCTTCCTATTCATTTGAAGATGTTTGATATCTTCAATGTAAAGCACTTGGCTCTTTATTTGATGGATGCTGATGAGACTATTATGAATTTGATGGTGAGTTCTTTTCAACCTGAGGTGACTGATGCATGATCAATCCAATATGAGCTCTTGAATTTCAAAGGATCATAATTTTTAACTCAGGATTCGGAATCAGGCTTTGCTTGCGATTAAGTGTGCAGAATTTAAAAATTTATATTTGTTATGAGAACTCATAACCATCAATTTTCGAGCTCAAAGAGCATCACTTGGTCCTTTCTAGAGCCTCCAAATATTTTTTTTGTTATTTTTAATAATTTCTATTTTATAGTATTTAGTATATGTTTGATTTTTTTTGATATTTATGAGTTAGAGTTTATTTATATAAGCATCCAATTTTGATAATTTTTTTCATTTATAAAATTTTCTTTTCTAATAAATTTTTTTTATAAGATAAGAGTTGAATTCCATATATTAAGATTTATATTTATAAACACCTATATAAGAAATTATCCTTTATTAATAATAAATTTTTTAATTTTTTTATAAAATAGAGATTGGTGATTTTTTTCTTTGTTTTTGACGTTTTCCCTTCTTACCTATCGAACATTATTCCGTAGAATGATCGCTATCTTATCTCATATCAGAATCAAATGATAACCTCATGAGACAACTAAATAAATCTACTAAATTAAGTGAACCAAATTATAGAAGTGCTTAAATTGCTAAAATATATAGCAGTGCCTCTAACATTCTGTACATTAATGTTAGTGCTCCAGATTACTGAATTCCGAAGCATTTCAGACATGCAGCAAACGAGTAATATTAATGCATCGATCGACAGACATATCCACACCAGATTGAAGACAGTGTTCCTCCTCGATGCGCCGCACACACACACGTCAAAGTTTACTCGACTTAACGATGCGAAAGTTAGTCGATGAATCGGGTCGGTATCCATTCGTGCACTTTGATAGGGAAGCTGTAGAATTCCTCATTTCTAGCATCATGCCTGTTGAAGGGTTTCAGCCATGAGAAACCCCTGTCTGAGTAAGAAATCTTAGCCTCCAGTGTGTTGTCTAGAACTATTGCTACCATTAAAGCCACTGTCGGAGCTGACGAGAAGACTGAATTCAGTATATCATTGAACTGCAAACCAAAAATAAATCCATTGTCATTCATCATTGAAATGGCCTATTTTGCTACCGAAGAACATTGCAACAACTTACCCATCCAGCATCTGTTTTAGCAGGTCCATGGCCAGCTGAAGCTGTGAATTCATTGAAATACTGCGGTACCGAAATACCGAGAAAAAGTGAAGCACCTAAGATGTACAAGTTCCTCAAGGAATTGTTGTTGGCAAACTGAATGAATGAGATACCAATCGCAGCTATAATATTGAAACAGGTAGTTTTTAGTAGGATATTGAAAAAAATGAAAGGAAGAAGGAAATAATGACACTTTCTGTACATAGCTTACCAACAAGTCCAAAGAGAATGCAGTAGATTGCTGCAAATATTGGTAATGGAATTGAAGCGAAGAAAGCCCCAAATTTTCCTGAAAAGTAGAGAATATGGATTCAGACACAGTGTAAATTGTGCTTGTTCTTGTCCATATTGAAGTTAGTGATCTGTACCAATTATGGAGAAAAAGATCATAAAACCGGTCGATATTTGCACAACTCTCCGGCTTCCAACTCGTGTCAATCCCAGAAGCCCCACATTCTCACTGCAAATCAAACCATTAGAATCAATTATCAAATGAAAAGCTTGTCACAGGGCCAATGCAGGGTCACCTACATAGATACAGTTGAACCAGCTGCAGCACCAAATATCGATTCAAGCAACATACCTACACCCTGTCCACACAAAAGCATAACTCTCAAGGAACAAAATGGCAGCGACTACACCAAAATCACTCTAACCTGAAGGCCGACGCTTCGACTAAGCACATATGCAGGAGGCGGCGTGGCGCCTGCTAAACGAGCAGCTGCATAGTGTGCGCCAGTAGACTGTGTGAAGCAAGGGTGAAGACATTCATTAGAAATTACTGAATTTAAGAATCAAAATGGATTTTGACGATTGAATTTGACCTCACAGGCAGACACAAGCACTGCACCAATCATCCCAAATATATGACTTGCAGCAAATATGGGCGTCCCCCACTGGAATGGGTATGGAATCTTAATCCTAGGACAATCAATGTCAATGTGGGCACTTAAGGAAAATGGCACAGAACAATTTTGTTTGAAATTTACCATGGAGCAGAGGATATGAGGTATGATCTATCTGTTCGGCAATGAAGTTTAGTCTTCTCAGGGACATGGTTGTATGCACCGGCAGCCGTAAGAACAGCAGCAAAGGCCCATACAACTTTGACACACAAAATTATGGAGAACCTCTCCAGCAGAAAATAGGTGTTCATATGATTGTGATGTATGTACTGCACAGTGTAACAAGAAGACGAGTATGGCATTTGTTCAAGGAGATAATTTTATATCAACTGTTATATATCTCTTTGAAATCTTTACCTGTTGTGCTGTAATTAATAGCATCAGCAATATCAATGCTGGTAATCCGATTTCAACACATTTTCCTACCTGAACAGATGGACCTGTTGTTACTTAAAGATTTTGTTTTCTAATGGATTTGAACTCGTGAGAGAGATTGATCAGAAATCTATGCAAACCTGAGGGAAGCCTCGCTCAAACAGCCCAAGTCCCACAACACAGACCACTGGAACTACAGTTACAGGACTGCAGAATCTGAAAATGGATTTCTATGATGAGCAATTTAGCATTCAGATGCAATTTGATAAAGAACAATTACCCTACTTCTACCTGAAGAGTCTTTCCCATGTATAGGTGTAACCAAGAAATATGTTGGTGAATGAGGATATCATCAATGAACCTTGAATAGCTCTCATAGTATGGATAAACCTCTGCAGCAACACCAAAATCTAGTGAAACTATTTGCAAAGAATTCTGAAACTCCAGAATGTTCAAAACTGAACTTATGTTATCAATCTACCTGGTGTTCATCTTCGTAGGTCCGCGAAGCAAAGTCTCTAATAATTGACATTACAGGAATGATGAACACGAAGGAAGAGTTCATCACTGTGGGCAGGCGAGTTCCAATCAATGTCTGAAGAAGCGTGTTGACTCCACTCATGAACACAAGTGTTTGGATAACACGTGCTTTATCACCCTGCTCCAAATCATCACGAAAGGTGTTCAATTCCTGAATTAAAATCTATGCGAGAGATCAAATTCTAACAACAAAGGAGGACGATATGTTGGAAGAGTCGGACATTGTTTCCACCCATTTGCGGTACAAGGAAGGAAGCAAGCATGACAATTGTTCCCAGCATAACGACATAATGTTGGAAAGCAAGCATCACAGCTTCCGCTGCAACAATCAAACCATTAGCAGAATCAATACATGATCAGGAGAGATTTATCATAAAAGTGAATTTAAAACAGGCAAGTTGCAAAGAGAAGCAACTGTGTTAATCACATCAAAAAGCAATTGACAAAAACTAAACACCAAACAAATTAACACGCACACAGAGGCTCTTTTTTGATGTTTATGGCAAAGATGCTTGCACGAAGAGAAGTTTTAAACTTTTTGTTTTTTTTTTAAGGAAAAAGGGTTTCTTGAAGCCCCCTTGACAACAAACAGTAAGAATGTAAACAGAGTTTTCACAACGCGAGAAGAAGAGAAGTGGAAGGGAGGAGGAGCGGAGCTCACGCCAAGAAGGGTTTGAGTGGAGGCAGAACTGGAGATTGGGGAGTTGCTCTAGAGGAGGGTTACTCTGGTGGATGTTCCCAAACCCAACATGAATCGGCACCGGTGCTGATGCGGGCGGAGCCACCACCGGTGGCGGCGCCAGGGGAGACCCGTGGGTCATTGCCGCTCCCTTCTCACTTCCCATCCTCTGATCAGACTCAGCTGCCTCCCTTCTATTGTTTATTGACTTAAGACGACGAAGAATAAGGAGAAGAAACGAGAAGGAAACAAAAATGGGAAGTTGGCAGATGATGGCCTGTTTGGATCAACACTGAAACAGAGGAGTCGTCGGAAGGTTGAGTACTACAAATTTCATCAAATAATTTGACCAAGTTGCGATTTTAATAACCCTGCGGCTTGCACTGAGTCTGGTTTTAATAAGCTTCTCGGATTCCTACCCTACGCTTAGACCAAAGACTGTGTTCCTCTTCAATGACGGTGCCGCCCGGAACATGTGCATGCACTTACGTCCCCTGTATGCTTGATTTCCAAGGATGCTGCTCATGCATCTTCGTTGACGGAGCCATGACTTTGAATCTTTCTTTAATTCAACTTCAATCCATTGTTGGGCATCATCATGAGGAGGAGTCGACGAGGCATGTAGGCCACGTCGATCTCATAAATAGCAGCAGAGATCACATCCAGAGTCACGTGGACGCAACATGGTGGAGACATAAGATAATATTTAGGAAGCCGTACGATCAGGTCGGCAAGAGATATCTCCACCTGTTCCATCTCCGTGTGATTACTACCATTCAAACCCAGTCCTAACTCCTGCGATTCTGTGGATTTGTTGCACAGTGCAACCCATCTTTTGTAGCAAGTTGGGAAAAGAGATACAGCAGTTCACGTCAGAGGATGGGAATCATTCAGTATATAATAATAATATAGGGCTTGTTTAGTAGTTGCCAGGAAGTTCACTGATCAGTTGTTTAACCTTTCTTGTTCAGTATGCAACTTTCGAGTGTGAGAGTTACGTTGAAGTAATTCGACGTCAGACGATTGCAATATTTTGGCGTGGAATATTTCCAGTGAAGTCACGGTGTCGTATTACTGACGATTTAGCAGTATTAATAAAAACTAGAAGGTTAAAACGCAAATTATCGAAGAAAGCATGTGGATGCTTAAACCTTACAGTGTATGCTTTCAGTCGTCTTGAATTGAATTTGGATCCATAAATAGTTCTGTTTCAGCCAAGTGCCTACCCTCAATCCCTCATTAAGTGCCAGAGTTTGATAGGTGCCCTGATCTGCCTTTGTAACCGAAGTTCGTGTGAGTACAAAAGCATTTAAGAAGTCTCCTCTTCAGATCTTGATTGTTCAGCCATGGGCACTTTGTCAGTTTGTTTAAGATGCTATTTTGAGAAAGTTTGCGGGAGACTTACTCAAATAAAAATGATTAACCAGTTCAGCTACTATTGAATTTGGATGATCGATTTGGTTTATAAAAATTTTTCATTAGTTATTAGGATATATTGAAAAGTACTCATGACAGATGATTTAGAAGTTCAACATCCTTTAGTTGCGAGTCTCATTTAAAAAAAATTACTATAAATACATCGTAGAAATCAAACTATGAATATTTAAATGATAATTAGATATCTTTCCACAGTATTATAGTCCGGGGACGACAGATTTACAAAAATTAAGTCCACTGGACAGGTTGCTTTCGATCGGTTTGTCTGTATCTCTTTGTAAGTGTTAGATGGGCTTGGATTCCATATATATATTGCACAAACTTATTAGTTAAGCAATTGCAATCGGTTGCTAAGTCTCCTAATTCAATACTATAACTAGGTTATACGTATGCAATTTTGAGTTTTAAGTAAGATAAAATGCAGTAACATAAGGAAGAAAAATAAACATCTATCTGAAATCCAGTTCGCTTATACTACGTACCTTGTTTTATATGCAATTTGTAAGCCCAAAAGGTGTTGTTTTCTGTTTCTTGTTTTTTGCCCTCAAGGTATTTTGAAAACTTGGTCGTAAGTTTTAAAAGTTGTTTAAATTGTTCTACGACCAACAATAAGAAAATATAGAGTTTGTTTCAAGATTTATGATCAGTGATGCGGTGATAAAGAGAGTCTATTAAGTGCGGATCAAAGGATGGAGATAACAATCGATGTAGAAGTCAAAGTCAAGAAGATTAATGTCAGAGAACTAACGGGCTCACCAAAGTGGAGCTGAGTGGAGCTCTCTTGCAGTAGTCGATCGGGCATGAACTGCCCAATCGGCAAAGGGCTGGTCCAAACAAAATGCCCGTACTGCCAAGATCATCAGGTGCTCATCACGGAGCAAAGGAATGTTGGGACGATTGGAGCGTTAGTCTGGTCGGACGGAAACAAGCTACTGAGTCGAGTCACCATGGGGAAAAGCGGTCGAGTTTGACCGAATAGAGGAGTTCCCAGCCGAACGGCTATCACTCTCGACCGAGCAGAGGGATATTGATGTATCTCTTAATATCCTTCTTGGAGATAGTGTCGCTGACACAAGGCATGGTCAACAGGCCGATCGTACGACGGAAGTTTCTATCGTCTTATTAGGGATATGTATGCCCTGTTAAGGTATGATGTCAGAGACACTTTCCTGACAGGTCCTTTCATAGGACAAATTGGAGAATGTGTCTATGCCTCAAAGAGGGTGCACGTTGCCCGCTGGGGCGGTATAAAAAGGGGGGGTCCATGTACCGGCGGAGGTACGCATTATTCACTATTCACGCTTGTGCTCACTATTGTTCCGTCTTCTTCCCTCTTTCTGGTGACTAACTTGAGCATCGGAGGGCCAACGCTGGTGATTGCTTCCCTGGCTCGGCACCACTAACATTTCTTATGTTGTAGAGCGGAGCGAGGTCTGCATCCAGTTAACGTAGCAGTCACTTCCCCAGCTAGCCATCTTCCTAATTTTCTGACAGGATCAATAAGTAAATCCAAGACTGTTGATCCAGTCCGAGATCAAATATGATGCGGTACGGAAATCTTACAGAGGTGACATAGCAGTGGAAATCCACCTCGTACTCAAGAGTGATAATGTCAAAGCATTCTCTTTGCTTTCTTCTCATGGTGTGACGATTCCTACGGAGAATAACAAACATCAAAGGATTCGCTAGGAGTTCCTAGCGAAATTACTCTGATGCCTAAGTCATCATGGTATTTCCATAATAAAAGGAAAAAAGTAATACGAGAAGTTGAGTTAGTTTCAACCAATGTTGTGCCTGATATTTTGATGGCCTGAGTCAAGCTTCAATAAAGATGACCCCCTTACAACGTCTTACTACCATTCTACCTTAAAAAATTATCCATACTTCAAAATATGATCCTCCTTTCCATATGTGATCAAATTTTTTTAGTGAACCTACAAAATGTACAGTGATCCTGTCCGGAATCTGAGTCAAATGGGCTGTCGGGTGAAGTAGATGAAATGTTGACCGAGCCGCAACGTCCCGGAGGGGGGTGTGCTGAGATGACTTCTGTGTTGACCAAGTCATCAAAAGTCTTCTGGTCAACGCTACCTGCAACTAGCGATCGGGTTGCCCTGGTCTCTAGTACCCCGAGTCTCGAGGCAAATCCAACGAACATATAAGTACCAGACTAATACTAGAATAATCAAATAAAGGGGGAGTGAGTACGGGAACGTACCCTGGCCCAGGGGGCACCCTCGGATGGGACGCTACTCGAGTTGTCGTGACCCGGAAGCATAGATGGATAAGTCGGATGAAGAGCTGGATCTGATGAAGTTGAGCCGAACGCGTCATAGAGCCGGAAACGGTGGCACAAAACCATATGCGACCTCGACACGTAGGTCGGGATAAGACATCGGCACGCAGGACAGGATACAAAAATCGGCGCGCAGACCAGGATACAAATATCGGCACACAAGCCGGGACATAAAACATCACACAGATCAAGTAGTAGTAACGCACGAGGTAGACATGACAAATCAGATCGGCACACAATAGCAATGAGGGCTCGGAGGCCCAATCCACAGTAAAGGCTCAGAGCACTAAGTGTTAGAGTGTATACTAAAAACCTATCTTTTGTAAACATTTATTTTGAAATAAAGAATCACATTGGTAAAAAATGTCTACATTTATGCTAAGTGTAGTTGTTCAATTAATTTATATTGTTGATAACATGATGTGTGGTGTCACACACAGAAGATCATGTTATCGGTTATTTATAAATTATAAACAGTAGCTCGCGACTAAGATGGAAGGAACAAACCATTGTAATAGTTGTAGTGTAATTAGGTGTTAGTTTATCTTGACTGATAAATTATACTAGTACACTCTGAGTGTATTGAGCAGGACCATTTAAGGTAAGTTCTTTTTATACTGACTTAATAAAGAACAAGACCTTAGTTATTATGGAAGTGTGTGCTCTTAATCCTAATATAATAACAAGCACATATATTTAGTATTTATTTCTTTGACTTATCAAAGGGTGAGATTTAGCTCGATAAATCAAAAGGTCCGATAAGTTGGGAAATGATATTACTTATAGTATGTGTTGTTGATTATAGAAGGAAACTGTGTCCTAGTAATCTAGGTTGATAATGTCCCTAAGGGGAGCTCATAAGGATTGTCATGTTAAACCCTGCAGGCGGACTTAGTCCGACATGACGATAAGGTTGAGTGGTACTACTCTTGGATTGAGATATTAATTAAGTGAGTTGTCAGTGACTCATTTAATTAGTGGGCATTCGATATCTTAAACATAGGGAGACTAACACACTCATAATAAGAAGGAGCTCAAAATGTAATTTGGAATTGGTGCGATAGTTCAATAATAATTCTTTAGTGGAATAAATTATTATTGATGAAATTAAGTTGGGTGTTCGGGGCGAACACGGGAAGCTTAATTTCATCGGAAGACCAAAACTAATTCCTCCTCTCGGTCCTTATTGTAGCATCTTATTTATAAAGTATTATACCCACCTATATCCACCTTTATATCCATCCTAAGGTGGTCGGCCAAGCCTTGCTTGGAGCCCAAGCAAGGGGCCGGCCAAGTTAATCCTTGGATGAACCAAGTGGTGGTCGGCCCTAGCTTGAGTCCAAGCTTAGGTGGCCGACCACATCATATTAAAAGGATTTTATTTTTAAAATTTTTCTTATGTGGATCCCATGGTTTTAAAAGAGAGTTTAAAATTTAAATATTTCCTTTTTATAGCTTCTACAAAAGATTAAGAAAAGATATGATATCTTTCTTTATTTGTAGATTGAAAGGAAGATTTTAATTTTGGGAAAACTTTCCTTTTTTGTAACAATGTTCATGATTTAAAAGAGAGTTTTAAAATTATAAATTTTTTCTTTTATAAGTTTTTACAAAGGATTAATAAAAGACTTGATATCTTTCCTTATTTGTAGATTGAAAGGAGATTTTAATTTTAAAGATAGCTTTCCTTTTTGGAAATCATCCACATGTTTAAAAGAAAGATTATAATTTATAAAATTTTCTTTTATAAACAACCATGAAGGGAAAAATTATTAGAGAAATTTTTATTAAAATTTCTGGAAACAAATTAGGAAGTTTTTATTTTGTGTTATTAAAACTTTCCTTGTTTGGGGCTTTAAGGCGGTCGGCCATATGATTTAAGAAAAGGAGTTTGATCTTAGTTAATTAAATTTTCCTTTTCATGGCAAAGAAATTAAGGAAGGTTTTATTTAAATTTTCCTTATTTGCCAAGACCAAGGATTATAAAAGAGAGGGTAGGGGTGCCTTCATGGCTAACAACTATATTCTATTTTCTTCCCTCTATTCCTTGGTGGTGGCCGACCCTTGCTTCTTGCTCTTCTCCTTTTCTCTTCCACCTTTGTGGTCGACGACATCAACACAAGAGGAGTCATTGGTGGCTGGTTCTAGCTAGGAGAAGGAGAGAAAGGAGACTTTGTTTCTAGCATCCCTTGGAGCTTGGTGGTGGTGGTCGAACCTCACATCTCTTGGAGTTTTTTGTGGTGGCCGAAACTAGCTTGGAGAAGAAGGAGCTTGGGTGGTTCTCGTCTCGGTAGATCGTCTCTCACACGACGTTCGAGATAAGAAGAGGAATATGGTAGAAGATCAAGAGGTCGTTGCATACAAAGAAAGGTGTAACTAGTAATTATTTTCTGCATCATGCTAGTTTTTCTTTATATGAATTCCAAACACAAGAGGCATATAATTCTAGGTTTCGAATTTGTGATTCGAGTTCGTGTTTTTTTTTATTTTTCAAATTTGTAATTTGATTGTTCTTTTTGGTTAAACCTAATGTTATTTTAAGAAATTAAATATTGAATTTCTATAAAAGGCTTTGTCGAGGCAGTGGTGGATGATCCCATACCCAAAAAGGCCTAGTGTCTCGCCATGTTTGACCTAGGAGCCGATTTTAGAAATAAATATTTAATCAACTTTGTAACATAGGTCTGACTTGGATCAATAGTGTTAAGTTCCGCTTGCGATCTAAGTCTAAACCATTAAGAACAGATGTAAAATACCGGGAAAAAAATGGCGAATAATAATAAGGGAATTTTTTGAAATTTTTGAAAATTTTTCTGAGCTCGTATAGACGAGTTAACGGGGATGAAAATGGGGTCCCGGGAAAGCCTGTTTAGACTACCCATTTAAGTGAGGAAAAGTTATTTTTCTTTTCTTTTTTCTTTTCCTTTTTCTTTTTATTCATTTCCTTACTCTCCCCGCCGAACCCGTGCGTGCCATTTCTCTTCTCCTCCGCTGAATTCACCCGTGCCCTAACCTCCTAGCGCCAGCAGTTACCTCTTCTTCTCCGATTGAACGCTGGCCAAGCTTCTTCTTTCCCTCTCTTCCGAGCTGTGTCACCCGATTCTGTCTCCTCCTATGCCGCAGACGTTTCTTCTCGCCGGTACTTGAGTGCCGCCCTTTCCTCTTCTCCTCTCCGGCACCAATTCCTCCAGCGCCGATGGTCGAAGCGCCTCTTGAAATTCAACCGGTGGCCGTTCCGAGCATCCCGGTGGTTTCTTCTCCTCGGACTGCCACCCGATCCTATCCCTCCGGCAACCAAGCTTCTTCCTCCCGGAGCTCTTGACATTGCCGATCTTGCTGTGCTCAAGTAGCAAAGGACAGTGCCCTAGATTCCGATTCGTGGTCGTCGCCGCACGGAGCAGTGCCGACCATTGCTGGAGATTTCTTGCTTCCGTGCCCTAGCCTCGGTCCACTGCCACCTCTGCACGCGTTTGGTTCCGGATAGAAGCTAGCAGATGAGGCCTCTGTCGATCACATACCACCATTGTTGATCTAGGGATTCCGGCGGCCAGTATTGAGGTAGGCTCTCCTAAATCTGGATTTAGGTTTTTGGTGTGTTCTGATTAAGTGGCTAACCAAAACAGGTTTGGGCAGCAAGGAGGGTTTCCAGCAGCAACGCTCCCTGCTGTGGATCAACAATCAAGATTGTGAATTGAGGTAAAGGGAAGGAATGTGATATGTTTGTAGTTAGATGATCATGTATAGCTTGATTAGAGATATGGATTGAATTAGGTATGGTTTGGATTTAATTTAGGCAGGTCGAGGAAGTTGGTTTAGGGTTTTTTCCCTAAATAGTTCTTAAGAATTTTATTTAGCTATTTATGTAGATTGTAGCTAAATAAAATATATTTATATTGGTGACACAGGGTTTTGACACGAGACGAGCATCTCGACGTCCGAGTTGGACCGGATTGGTCTTATCGATTGGAGGCGGGTACCTCTTGACTTATCTTTTATGATATCGTCATTTGGATATGCATAGTATTTTATAACTACAAGCAATGAACATGTTTGTCTTTGGTATGTCACTGTTTGATATCCATAGCATGTTAGGTTTGTCGCCTGTGATGTATTCATGCTTATATCATATGATTTGTTGCCATGAGTATCTTATTGCCATGAGTACTTTATTACCTTATGTATCTTAGTTTCTAGAGTAAGTGACATACCATGTTTTACTGAGGTTAGGACTAGGTTCTGGATTTTTGGTTTTAGTCATGTGTATCTAGATTATCTGATACTTAGGTTTTTATGTTATGACTGGCTTGTGTACCTTTGTTTGTTTGTCATATATGGTTCGTGTACCTAGACCTTGTTCTTTAATCTGTGCATATTGTTGGTACATAGGTTATGGAAGGGGGATATGTTTAGGATCTAGGTTGTTATACCAGAGAGGACCTGTATATCCTGGATCCGTGGATTTGACCTACTGATACTGTGGTACCCATATTATATATATATGAATTTTTCTATGCTGATCAGGATATACCATACTTGTTATGTTCGGGACATATGTTTTGATATTCTATCTGACCTGTGTACTCTAGATTTTGGTATGTGACCATCGCTTTTACAGTACCCATTTTGTATATATGGATATGGTTATGTTGATCAGTTTTTGCTATGTATAGTGACATGCATCATGATTGCATGCTGTGCGATTGTCGGCTCTACTATGGTTGAGCCCATCGCCAGTTACATGTACTGCACACACCCCCACTCATGGTTTAGTGGTATATCAGGCAGGTGTGTGGCGGTTCTGCTGTTTGGCTCCGTTGGTCATATGACTCAGCGTGGTAGCCGGCAGTCAGTTCCGCTCTGTTTGGCTCCGCTGGCATTTAGTGTAGCAGCGTGGTAGCCGGCAGATGGTGGACTCTGTTTGGCTCCGTTGGTCAGGTGACTCAGCGTGGTAGCCGGCAGAGATGTCCTCCCCGTCATTGTGTACCGGGAGATGAGAACATTGAGCTCCCCCATTTATGATTTGGGGTCACAGGACAGGAGTACTCCGACAGCATTCCGTCCACTTGGTCACTGTTCAGGAGCAGTGATGTTAGAGTGCACGGTCATCACATGCATTGATTGCTTTTATTTGTTTGTGTTTGCTGCACTTATATGCTGCATTTTGGTGGATGCATTTGTTTGACATGCATACAGGAGACATACTGCGTATCGGTTTGATGACCCTTTAGTTCAGGTTAGGAGTTCCTGGTGAGTACAGCTTCCTTGGTTACTTTTCAGTTTTGTATATTTCCTATATATTATTCGGAAGCTGTATTCCATGTTTATTGCTGTTAGATATATCTTACTTGGCATGTCTATTGGTATTCGCTGAGTTGTTGAACTCACCCCCGTGGACACTATCTTTTCAGGTACCAGGTTATTTATGGTGTCGCTTGTAGCATCCTGTCTGCTGGTCCCCGCGTCACATCAGAAGACATATTGCTGCCTTTCTGTTGTTTTATCTTGGTATATGAAATTTCTGTATTTCAATTTGTGTTCTGATTTTGTTTCCGGGTGTTATGTTGTTGGTTGTGTAAGCCTAGCCGGCTAGCAGTTTTGTGTTTGGTTGTATTTAGTTTCTGTCAGTTTTTGTTGTGTTTTGGTTTTGGTACAGCCTAGTGGGCTGCTTTACTTTTAACTGCGTGGTTGTGACAGCCAGAGGCTGAATTTGATATTAACTGCGTGGTGTTTGTTTTCTTTAATTGTTATGATTCCAGCCGCATGTGGCTGAGGTATATTATGTCTGTAGAAATGCTTCGGATTGTCACCGGTACAGGGGAGGTGCTGTCGAAATTTCTTCGGACAAGGACTCCTCTGGGGCGTGACAATTTAGTGGTATCAGAGCAGGTATACGATACTTGCTATGTGTTTTGGATTTTCGAGATTTATCTAATACTAATTTATTTGGTATCAGAGATCGGCTTATGAGTCTTATTTTCCCGGTGTTTCGGATTTTCTGTTTTGGTCTTCTCGATGTGACTTTTCGGGTTTTGGGACCTTGCAGCAGCAGGACATCTCCAAGCTATAGGAGGTATGTTGGTATACTGTTATCCTACTATTTAGTTAGTGTATTCATCGTTGACTATTATAGTTTATGACATGTATTATTATGACATGTATTAGCACTCTTTACTAGTACCTGTCTAGTTGAGATAGTAAATATTTTATGTATTAGGTAAAACCCTGATGATGATCGACCTTGATAGAGATTAAGGGTTACAGTTTCTGGTGATTTGTCATATCATATATCAGTAGTTTTTAGCTTATGTTATTACTAGTTGGTTAGCAGATTGAGGCACATACCAGCCTCTGCTTTTATTAGCTGGGTAGTGGATAGTATCTATATCTTTATGTTAACCTAGCCAGTAGTATACCAGGTTATCTTAGTTAATTTCATCCGTAGATAATTGATTTACTCTTGTTAGATCGGTCAGTAGAAGATAGATTGACGTTTGTTGACTTGGGTAGTCGTGATCGATTTACCTTAAATGCTTGTAGAGGCTTTATTTGTTCTTGATTAGTTAGTAGATGACCGATTAGTTTTGTTGATCCGATCAGTAGGGGATTGACCTACTTTACTTTTAGATGTTTGAATCTTGGGTTATTCGTGCTTAGTTGGATATCTTGAGCACAACGAGTACCTAACTTATACTGATGTGGGAAAGGGTTGAACTAGCCATATACTATTGACGACTTGGTCAGTCGATAGAGGATCGATGTATCCTATTCTATGAGTACTTTAATTTTAGACTGTATGTACCTAATTGGATAACTTAGAAGGTGGCATAGGGTTTGTGTGGTAGATTAGATTAAATATGCTGATTCTGCATATATATGAAGTGTACATATGATTGTTATGAGTTGAAGGAGTTCTATGATGGATAGTTCATTTGTAAATAGTGTGGGTACTCCCATCTAGATATGGTTATTGTAGGTTCCTTGTGGATTATAGCTATTTAGTTAGCTGTACGTGTCTGATTGACATATTGGAGGTATCTTATCGATTTAAATCTGTGTCGTGGTATGTGCACATGGGTGTGAGTGTCATGTTGGAAGTATCTTGTCGACTACATCAGTGTTGTGATATGTACATATATGTTTGGTGTGGTATCTGAGGTATCTTGTTGATTATGTGCGATTTGTGAATGCACCTGGGGTTTAGTATGCCTTATTGGAAGTATATGTTGATTATACTCTTGGCATATGTGTATATTTGTCATGTGAGTGTTGTTTGAGGGTGTTGTTGAATTTTACCTACGATGTTATATGCACACGGGTTCGGTATACATTGTTGGAGGTATCATGGTGAATTATACCTATGATGTGAGTATTTTTGGTGTGTTCTAATTGGAGGATTATGTCGATTATACCTGTGTTGCGTGTACCATGTGTATGGTTGGTAGTATCATGATGATTCTATCTATGTTGAATGTAGAAGGTGTGGTGTCTATATTATGTTATTGGTTGTATTACTCTGTCAACTAATTCTCCTATTAGTGGATGACCGACCCACTAGGATGATGATAGAGTTGACTATGGATTTGATTTGCTTACTGGGTGGTTATACCCTAGGCTACCCATAGTGATATGGGGTAGAGAGATCTCGTGCAGTTTCTAACTAGATAGTTAGGTGCTTTGGGCACTTATGTATTGTTGTGGTGGAGCGTAGCTCCCACATATTATTGTTTGTTTGTGGTAGAGCGTAGCTCCCACATATTCTGGATTGTTGTGGTGGAGCGTAGCTCCCACATATTTAGGGATTGTTTTGTGGTGGAGCGTTGCTTCCACATATTGCGAATTGCTGGTAGCGAAGTATTGCTCTCATGTTTATTGTAGATACATATTTCGGATTATTTTGTGGTGGAGCGTTGCTCCCACATATGGAGGATTTCTTGTGGTAGAGCGTTGCTCCCACCTATGTGGTATTTCGTGTGATGGAGCGTTGCTCTCACACTAGAGGATCTATTCCTTGGTGATTTATGTTGTTGGTGATTAGATTTCCGATTTATTATCAGAGATCATATGATTAGGAATGTCTGTGATACGGACATTATGTGTCTTGGTTTGACCATTAGGGCTTGCGGAGCCTTAGATGTTTCAGGGGCTCGATGATTCTGGTATTCCGAGGATATTTGGATCGGTTTCCATTGTCTTTGTTGACGATGTTGCGATTTATTACGGATCCGAGGTGAGTCACGTACACCACCTTTGCTTAGATCTAGAGATGTTTCGACGAGAACATCTATATGTGATGATCAGTAGTGCTTATTTGGATTGTCTTATGTGATGATGATTAGGACACGCGGTCACCAGTAGGAGTATACCGTGGTTCCACAGGAGATCGAGGTTGTTACCGTTGGGAGTAGACGGAGTCGATATAAGAGGCTCGCAACTTCCTTTGTTTGGCTCGATATTTCCGGAGATACTTTGAGGGTTTCTCACGGATTGCTATGCTACTTACACGCCTGATCAGGAAAGGCGTGAAGTTCACTTGGACTGAGGTTTGCAAGACCAGCTTTTAGGAGCTGAAGCGGAGTTTAGTGTCGGCTCCGATTTTTGGTTTTACCTTCTGGAGAGGACGAATTCGTGCTCTATACCGACGCATCTCTACCGGGTTTGGACGCTGTTTTGATGCAGCACGATAGAGTAGACTCCTATGCTTCTCGTCGGTTGAAGGAACATGAGAAGAACTACCCTGTACATGATCTGGAGCAAGTCGCCATTATTTTTGCCATGAAGATTTGGCGACATTATTTATATGACGTTACATTTGAGATTTCTTAATGACCATAAGAGTCTCAAATATCTGTTTATTTAGCTCAAATATCTGTTTATTTAGAAGGAACTTTGTTTCTGACAGACGAGATGGATGGAGTTCCTGAAGGATTATGATTGTACCATTAGCTATCACCCGGAGAGAGCTATTGTGGTTGCCGATGCACTTAGCAAGAAGTCCAGAGGGACTTTAGCTTGCCACCGAGTTGTGGTCACAGACTTGATTCAAGGTTTCTCCGATTTGGGCCTTGAGGGGATAGGACAGACAGAGCAGGGTAATCTGGTTACCATGGTTGTTCAGTCGTCGATCAGGACGAGGATCTGAGAGCCCTAGGCTGCTGATCAGTATTTGCAGTTTATTTGCAGCCAGTAGCTTCCGGGCAGCAGACCGAGTTCACACGAGACGAGGAGGGTGTTATACACTTCTGAAGCAGATTATGCGTACTTCAGTCTCATCCGGTCTTACAGGAGATACTTCAGGAGGCTCATCGCTTTCGATTTGTGGTCCACCCAGGCGGGACCCGCATGCATCGAGATTTGAGGCGTTCCTACTGGCGGAACGGTACGAAGAAAGACATCGCGGAATTTGTAGCTAGATGTCTTGTTTGTCAGCAGATGAAGTATGAGCACCAGAGACCTGCCGGTTTAATTCAGCAGATTCCTATTTCTGAGTGGAAATGGGAACTTATTACCATGGACTTTGTGGTGGGTTTGCCGAGGACACGACGAGGGCATGACGCGATTTGGGTAGTCGTTAATCGATTAACCAAATCTGCACACTCTTTAGTGATCCGGAAGACTGATTCTCTGGATCGATTGGCAGATCTGCATTGCCGAGAGATCATCGGATTACATGGTGTTCCTTTGAGTATTATTTTGGATAGAGACCCCCGGTTCACGACTCGTTTCTGTCAGAGTCTGCAGCCGGTGGTAGGTTTTGTGGGACACCCACCCTCTGGGATGAGGTTGGGGAGGCCCAGTTGTTGGGACTTCATAGAATTCAGCATGAGGCAGAGTTAGTCCGTATTATCAGACGGAGAATGTCAGAGGCGTATGACTGCCAAAAGAATTATGCTGACCAGAGTCGGAAACCCTTAGAGTTCTTTATTTGCGACAATGTATTTCTGCGAGTTTCACCTACGAAAGGAGTGAAGAGATTTGGTTTCAGAGGTAAGCTAACTCCGTGATACATTGAACCTTTCCAGATCTTAGAAAGTATTGGAGCAGTTGCTTACCGGTTGGTACTACCACCGATCCTGGCAGGAGTTCATGTCGTATTCCATGTGTCTATGCTGAGATGATACATGCTCGACCCGACATATGTGCTGACAGATATCTCAGTTCCTATTCAGCCTGACGTTACTTATGAGGAGATTCCGGTACGGATTCTAGACCGGAAAGAGCGTCAGTTCCGGAACAAGGCTATCCGGCTGGTTAAAGGCGGATGACGGCAGTATTCCTACGAGGAGGCTACTTGGGAGTTTGAGGATACTATCCGAGCTCGATACCCCCATCTTTTCACTTGAGGTATGTGATTTAATTTACCGTTCAGCATTTATACTCTATATTTGTTGTTAGTACTTGCTGATGGTAGATAACGAAATTTGGGGACCAAATTTTTATTAGTGGGGGAGAATGTAAAATACCGAAAAAAATGGCGAATAATAATAAGGGAATTTTTCGAAATTTTTGGAAATTTTTCGGGAATTTTTCTGAGCTCGTATAGACGAGTTAACGGGGATGAAAATGGGGTCCCGGGAAAGCCTGTTTAGACTACCCATTTAAGTGAGGAAAAGTTATTTTTCTTTTCCTTTTTCTTTTTATTCATTTCCTTACTCTCCCCGCCGAACCCGTGCGTGCCATTTCTCTTCTCCTCCGATGAATTCACCCGTACCCTAACCTCCTAGCGCCGGCAGTTACCTCTTCTTCTCCAATTGAATGCCGGCCAAGCTTCTTCTTTCCCTCTCTTCCGAGCTGTGTCGCCCGATTCTGTCTCCTCCTGTGCCGCAGACATTTCTTCTCGCCGGTACTTGAGTGCCGCCCTTTCCTCTTCTCCTCTCCGGCACCGATTCCTCCAGCGCCGATGGTCGAAGCGCCTCTTGAAATTCAACCGGTGGCCGTTCCGAGCATCCCGGTGGTTTCTTCTCCTCGGACTGCCACCCGATCCTATCCCTCCGGCAACCAAGCTTCTTCCTCCCAGAGCTCTTGACATTGCCGATCTTGCTGTGCTCAAGTAGCAAAGGACAGTGCCCTAGATTCCGATTCGTGGTCGTCGCCGCACGGAGCAGTGCCGACCATTGCTGGAGATTTCTTGCTTCCGTGCCCTAGCCTCGGTCCACTGCCACCTCTGCACGCATTTGGTTCCGGATAGAAGCTAGCAGATGAGGCCTCTGTCGATCACATACCACCATTGTTGATCTAGGGATTCCGGCGGCCAGTATTGAGGTAGGCTCTCCTAAATCTGGATTTAGGTTTTTGGTGTGTTCTGATTAAGTGGCTAACCAAAACAGGTTTGGGCAGCAAGGAGGGTTTCCAGCAGCAACGCTCCCTGCTGTGGATCAACAATCACGATTGTGAATTGAGGTAAAGGGAAGGAATGTGATATGTTTGTAGTTAGATGATCATGTATAGCTTGATTAGAGATATGGATTGAATTAGGTATGGTTTGGATTTAATTTAGGCAGGTCGAGGAAGTTGGTTTAGGGTTTTTGCCCTAAATAGTTCTTAAGAATTTTATTTAGCTATTTATGTATATTATAGCTAAATAAAATATATTTATATTGGTGACACAGGGTTTTTACACGAGACGAGCATCTCGACGTCCGAGTTGGACCGGATTGGTCTTATCGATTGGAGGCGGGTACCTCTTGACTTATCTTTTATGATATCGTCATTTGGATATGCATAGTATTTTATAACTACAAGCAATGAACATGTTTGTCTTTGGTATGTCACTGTTTGATATCCATAGCATGTTAGGTTTGTCGCCTGTGATGTATTCATGCTTATATCACATGATTTGTTGCCATGAGTATCTTATTGCCATGAGTACTTTATTACCTTATGTATCTTAGTTTCTAGAGTAAGTGACATACCATGTTTTACTGAGGTTAGGACTAGGTTCTGGATTTTTGGTTTTAGTCATGTGTATCTAGATTATCTGATACTTAGGTTTTTATGCCATGACTGGCTTGTGTACCTTTGTTTGTTTGTCATATATGGTTCGTGTACGTAGACCTTGTTCTTTGATCTGTGCATATTGTTGGTACATAGGTTATGGAAGGGGGATATGTTTAGGATCTAGGTTGTTATACCAGAGAGGACCTGTATATCCTGGATCCGTGGATTTGACCTACTGATACTGTGGTACCCATATTATATATATATGGATTTTTCTATGCTGATCAGGATATACCATACTTGTTATGTTCGGGACATATGTTTTGATATTCTATCTGACCTGTGTACTCTAGATTTTGGTATGTGACCATCGCTTTTACAGTACCTATTTTGTATATATGGATATGGTTATGTTGATCAGTTTTTGCTATGTATAGTGACATGCATCATGATTGCATGCTGTGCGATTGTCGGCTCTACTATGGTTGAGCCCATCGCCAGTTACATGTACTGCACACACCCCCACTCATGGTTTAGTGGTATATCAGGCAGGTGTGTGGCGGTTCTGCTGTTTGGCTCCGTTGGTCATATGACTCAGCGGGGTAGCCGGCAGACAGTTCCGCTCTGTTTGGCTCCGCTGACATTTAGTGTAGCAGCGTGGTAGCCGGCAGATGGTGGACTCTGTTTGGCTCCGTTGGTCAGGTGACTCTGCGTGGTAGCCGGCAAAGATGTCCTTCCCGTCATCGTGTACCGGGAGATGAGAGCATTGAGCTCCCCTATTTATGATTTGGGGTCACAGGACAGGAGTACTCCGACAACATTCCGTCCACTGGGTCACCGTTCAGGAGCAGTGATGTTAGAGTGCACGGTCATCACATGCATTGATTGCTTTTATTTGTTTGTATTTGCTGCACTTATATGCTGCATTTTGGTGGATGCATTTGTTTGACATGCATACAGGAGACATACTGCGTATCGGTTTGATGACCCTTTAATTCAGGTTAGGAGTTCCTGGTGAGTACAACTTCCTTGGTTACTTTTCAGTTTTGTATATTTCCTATATATTATTTGGAAGCTGTATTCCATGTTTATTGCTGTTAGATATATCTTACTAGGCATGTCTATTGGTATTCGCTGAGTTGTTGAACTCACCCCCGTGGACACTATCTTTTCAGGTACCAGGTTATTTATGGTGTCGCTTGGAGCATCCTGTCTGCTGGTCCCCGCGTCACATCAAAAGACATATCGCTGCCTTTCTGTTGTTTTATCTTGGTATATGAAATTTCTGTATTTCGATTTGTGTTCTGATTTTGTTTCCGGGTGTTATGTTGTTGGTTGTGTAAGCCTAGCCGGCTAGCAGTTTTGTGTTTGGTTGTATTTAGTTTCTGTCAGTTTTTGTTGTGTTTTGGTTTTGGTACAGCCTAGTGGGCTGCTTTACTTTTAACTGCGTGGTTGTGACAGCCAGAGGCTGAATTTGATATTAACTGCGTGGTGTTTGTTTTCTTTTATTGTTATGATTCCAACCGCATGTGGCTGAGGTATATTATGTCTGTAGAAATGCTTCAGATTGTCACCGGTACAGGAGAGGTGCTGCCGAAATTTCTTCGGACAGGGACTCCTCTGGGGCGTGACAACAGATAAGTTAAATTTGGAATCAATAATGTTAAGTTCCGTTTGCGATCCCAAATTTAATTTCTAATGAACACAATAGGTTGTTAGGAAATGTTCGACACTTGTACAAAATTTTTGTACAGTGGAACCGGTACGATCTTCGTAGGACCAACCAACACTATGGGAGTGCGCAACCATGAAAGCTAAAAGGCCCGACCAATGCCGAAAGCGTATGACTTTGGCAGATCCGTATTGGCAACAGAGGTTCTGCCCCAGATCACTGATGGAGGTCGCTAGCAAGGTCGGCTTAATGTGGAAAATGTCTGTCGGCGCCCGCTATCTGCAAATGCCAACGTGCCAAAGGAGCAGGAGATGACACGCGTGACAGCGGCCTGACCCGCAACGAGGACTATGAGCGGCTCATGGCAGTGGCAGTGGTCGGAATGCTGCCGCGGTGGGCGACGAGGCAATGAGGATGAAGGAGGAGCAAGAGAGGATACCACCTCGTGGCGGCAGCAATGGCGTGAGGCAGAGAAGGGATGGGAGTAGGTCTGACCCCACATTGGCAGCTCGGAGGTGACCGCCGGCGGTGGCTGTCGCTCAATGGTGCTGATGGCATTTGCCGACCGGAGGCCGAGGAAGAAGATCTTCTTCTTAGCGGTGGAAGACCTCCATGAACCAAGCCAACCCCCCCCCCCCCTCGGTTCGTCGTCGTAGCGGAGAAGAAAGGAGAAGGCAGCTGGCGGCATCTGCCGGCCGGAGGAGTGGGAGAGAAGAGCAGCGGTGGTTGGCCAAAGCGAAGAAGCGAAAGAGAGAGGGAGCGGCGGTGAGTCGGTCCAGTGATGGCGTCGCGAGGAGGAAAGGGAGAGGAAAAGAGGTGGTGGCCGGCGACAGTGTCAACATCGACGAGGAGCATGGGAGGGAAGAAGAAGGCTTCCACTTGGTTCCTATTGGCGGCGACGAAGCAAAAACACGAACCTCCCACTCCAACAGTCCCACTTCCTTCTCCTTAATGTCCTACACAGTGGAATGACCAAATTACCCTTCATCCCCCTCCTAATTACTACTTTGCCATCAAGACATATCCGTATCATAAGCCTTCCCCTCAAGTCTAGGCGAAGGAGGCGCAAGTCCGACTGACTAGACCAAGCCCAACGTAAAACAGAATTGCTATTGAACGCAAACTCATATCACTGGGCTTGTTTTATAACGTCGAACGAGTAGCTGCAAACGGAGAGCGCCCGACAAAGCGACGAAAAGAATAAGTGCTGACTGAACGACAAAAGCAATACCGAGCGAGTGTCAAAAGAGCGATATGGAGAATGTCGGGCGATATCGAGCGAACGATTGAGAGATGCTGAGTAAAACGATTGAGCGACAATAAATCAATTCTAAGCAACCGAAAAGTGTCAACTGAGTGATCGAGAATGTCGAGCGAGTCGAAAGACGATGGGCAAGCGGTGTCGAGCGCGTGATCGAGCGACAATAAATCACGACCGAGAGATCGAAAAAATGTTGACCGAGCGATAGTAAATCATGACCGGGCGATAGAGAGAATGATGGACGAGCAAAGCCGTGAGCGCGATCGGGAAAAATACTGACCGAGCGTCAATAAATCACGACTGGGCAATAGAGAGAATGATGGACGAGCAGAGCCGTGAGCGCGACCGAGAAAAAAACTTACTGAACGTCAATAAATCGCGATCGGGCAATAGAGAGAATGATGGACGAGCAGAGCCATGAGCGCGACCAAGAAAAATACTGACTGAGCATCAATAAATCGTGACCGGGCAATAGAGATAATGATGGGATAGCAGAGCCGTGAGCACGACCGAGAAAAATACTGACCGAGCGTCAATAAATCGCGACCAGGCAATAGAGAGAATGATGGGCGAGCAGAGCTGTGAGCGCGACCGAGAAAAATACTGATTGAGTGTCAATATATCGTGACCGGGTAATCGAATAATGCCGACCTGACAATCAAAAAATGCTGAGCGGGTCGAAAGACGATGGGTGAGCGGTATCAAACACGTAACCGAGAAAATGTTGACCGAGCGCCAGATGCGGGGCAAAGCGATGAGTGAGATGCCAGGGACGAGTTTTGGGCAAAGCGGCAAGTGAGGCAGGAGCGGTGAGTGTCGGGCATAGCGGTGATTGAGACATGAATGATGGGTGCCGGGCAGAGCAGCAAGTCGCGAACGATGAGTGTCGGGCAGAGCGACAAGTGGAGCTAATGTGATGAGTGCCGGACAAAGCGGTGATTGAGAAGCGAATGGTGGGTGCTAGGCAGAGCGACGAGTGAACAGTAAGTGTCGACCGAGCAACAGTGGTGAGCGAAACGTGAATGATGAGTGCCGAGCAGAGTGATGGGTGAAACGAGTATGACGAGTGCCGAGCAGAACGACAAGTGGGGCGAGTGTGATGAGCAGCGAGTGAGCAGTGAGTGCCGACCGGGCAACAGTGGTGAGCGAAAACGCGAATAGAGAGTGTCAGGCAGAGCGATGAGTGAAGCAAGTGTGATGAGTGCGGGGCAGAGCGGTGAGTGAGGCGAGCCCCTGACTAGTGAGTAACCCGACCGACTAGTAGTTGAGCGTGAGAGCCTAAACGGGAGGTCGTTGGTCGCGAGAGCATGCTCTCTTATAACTCACCATGAGACGAGAGTCTGGAATCCCGACCGAGATGTCGTTGGGCGTGAGAGAAAGCTCACTTATAACTCGCACTGGGGCGAGAGTCTGGAATCCCGACCGAGAGGTCATTGGGGGTGAGAGCATGCTCACTTATAACTCGCACTGGGGTGAGAGTCTGGAACCCGACCGAGAGGTCGTTGGGTGTGAGAGCAAGCTCACTTATAACTCGCACTGGGGTGAGAGTCTAGAATCCTGACCGATAGGTCGCTAGGTGTGAGAGCATGCTCACTTATAACTCGCATTGGGGCGAGAGTCTGAAATCTTGACCGAGAGGTCGTTGGGTGTGAGAGCAAACATACTTATAACTCGCACTGGGACGAGAGTCTGGAATCCCGACCGAGAGATCGTTGGGTGTGAGAGCAAACTCACTTATAACTCGCACTGGGGCGAGAGTCTGGAATCCCGATCGAGAGGTCGTTGGACGTGAGAGCATGCTCACTTATAACTCGCACTAGGGTGAGAGTCTGGAATCCCGACCGAGAGGTCGTTGGGCGTGAGAGCAAGCTCACTTATAACTTGCACTGGGGCGAGAGTCTGGAACCCGATCGAGAGGTCGTTGGGTGTGAGAGCAAGCTCACTTATAACTCTCACCGGGGTGAGAGTATGGAAGCCAACCGAGAGGTTATTGGGAGTGAGAGCAAGCTCACTTATAACTCGCACTAGGGCGAGAGTCTGGAGGTGTGAGAGCATGCTCACTTATAACTCGCACTGGGGCGAGAGTCTGGAGGCGTGAGAGCATGCTCACTTATAACTCGCCATGAGGCGAGAGTCTGGAATCCCGACCGAGAGGTCGTTGGGCATGAGAGCAAGCTCACTTATAACTCGCACTGGGGCGAGAGTCTGGAATCTCGACCGAGAGGTGATCTGGAGGCCTGACCAATACTTGATCTGGAGACCTGACCAGAAATTGATCCAGAGGTCTGACTAGGATTTGATCTGGAGACCTGACTAGGAATTGATCTGGAGGTCTGACCAGAACTTTATCTGGAAACCTGATCAGGAAGCAATCTGGAGGCCTGACCGTGAATTGGTCTAGAAGCCCGACCGAGAGATCATTATCGATGCTCTGATTTGAGACCGGTGGTGATACTCTGGTCTGAGACCAATGGCGATAGCTCGACCCCGAATGGGGGAGGGAAAGCCTTAACATCCGTAAAAGCGGAGCCTGTAACAATATGAGGGAGAAAAACCTTTATCATACCTGACCACGGAGTGGTGTCGACCGGATGAGGATCTGTCTCGATCCCTCAACTCTAAAATGCCCGTGAAGCCCCGTGACTCCCAAATGTCCGCGGAGTTCGGGAGAGGATAATCCTGAGCCCTGACCGTCAAAAGGAGTGAAGCCCATAGCAATATAAGGGAGTAGAGTCTGTAGCATGAGAATGAATCAGAGCATCGTAAGTGAAGGGAGAAGGGCCTGTAGACGTAAGAGGTTGTAAAACAGGTGAAGGATGCAAAGCATATAGTAATAATAGAATGAAGCGCCTATAGTAGTAGGAGGATGCAGAGCCTTTAGCAGTAAGAGGATGCAAAGTCTTATGGTGAAGGGTGCAGAGCCTGTAGCAGTAAGAGGATGTAAAGCCTCATGGTGAAGGGTGCAGAGCCTGTAGCAGTAAGAGGATGCAGAGCCTCATGGTGGAGGGTGCAGAGCATGTAGCAGTAAGAGGATGCAAAGCCTCATGATGAAGGGTGTAGAGCCTATAACACACCTGATCGGAGAGTTGAGCCCTTGATCCCTAATTGGAGAGTAAGGCCTCTAGCCTGTAATCAAAGAACGAGACCCCTAGATCCTGATCGGGAAGTTGTACTGTGAGTCAATGATCGGGGAGCTGTGTCCCTAGTGTATGAGCGGGGAGATGAGCCCCTAGTGTCCGATCAAAAATCGAAAGCCCTAGTATTTGATCAAGGAACTAGGATCTTACTCTCTTATCACGGAGCTATAGCAGCTCTTATAACTGTAAAATGGAAGTAAAGCATGTAACGTACTTGATCGGGGAGTTGAGCCCTTGATCCCTAATTGGAGAGTAAGACCCCTAGCTTGTAATCAAAGAGTGAGGCCCCTAGATCCTAATCGGGAAGTTGTACTACGACTCAATGATCAGGGAGTTGTGTCCCTAGTGTATGAGCGAGGAGCTGTGTCCCTAATGTCTGATCAGGGAGTTGGGCCCCTAGTGTCCGATCAAAAATTGAAGGCCCTAGTCTTTGATCAAGGAACTAGGATCTTACTATCTTATCA
Organism: Zingiber officinale; assembly: GCF_018446385.1. Lineage (NCBI taxonomy): Eukaryota > Viridiplantae > Streptophyta > Magnoliopsida > Zingiberales > Zingiberaceae > Zingiber > Zingiber officinale. The sequence continues at coordinate 22,178,340 of NC_056005.1, read as the reverse complement.
GGGAGCTATAGCAGCTCTTATAATCGTAAAAAGGAAGCAAAGCATGTAACGTACCTGATCGGGGAGCCGTGGCAACAGGCTAAGGGTTTATCTCGGTCCCCTGACTCCCAAATACCCATGGAGTCAGGAAAAAATATAATGGAAGAACTAACCTGTCAGTCAGCTGAAGCTCAAACTCAATCCCTCGACTCCCGAATACCTGTGGAGTGAGGGTAGAAGATAATATGTTTGTCGGGATCCTCCGGGACTGTGATAATAGCAAGGAACCTCTCGACGTCGTCCATCTTCACGTTCCAGAATAGCTGGAGAAGATTCCCACAGACGACACCAAATTGATCCTGTCCGGAATCTGAGTCAGATGGATCACCGGGTGAGGTGGATGAAATGTTGACCGAACTGTGATGTCCCGGAGGGGCGTGTGCTGAGATGGCTTCTGTGTTAACCAAGTCGTCAAAAGTCCTCTGGTCAACGCTACTTGCAGCCAACGACCGGGTCGCCCCAGTCTCTGGTACCTCGAGGCTCGAGGCAGATCAGACGAATATATAAGTACCAGACTAATACTAGAATAATCAAATGAAGGGTGAGTGAGTACGAGAACGTACCCTGGCCTAGGGGACACCCTCGGATGAGACGCTGCTCGAGTTGTCATGGCCCGGAAGTATAGATGGATAAGCCAGATGAAGAGCTGGATCTGATGAAGCTGAGTCGGACGCGTCATGAAGTCGGAAGCGGCGACACAAAACCAGATGCGACCTCGACACACAGGTCGGGATAAGACATCGGCACGTAGGTCGGGATACAAATATCGACGCGCAGACCAGGATACAAATATCGGCACACAAGCCGGGACATAAAACATCACACGGGTCAAGTAGTAGTAACGACACGAGGTCTAGACATGACAAATCAGATCGACACACAATAGCAATGAGGGCTCGGAGGCCCAATCCACAGTAAAGGCCCGGAGCACTAAGGGAGTGCGCAACTATGAAAGCTAAAAGGCCCGACCTATGCCAAAAGCGTACGACTTTGGTAGATCTGTACCGGCAACGGAGGTTCTGCCCCAGATCGCTGATGGAGGTCGCTAGCAAGGCCGACTCAACGTGGAAAATGTCTGCCGACACCCGCTGTCAGCAAATGCCAACGTGCCAAAGGAGCAGGAGACGACACGCATGATAGCGGCCTGACCCGCAGCGAGGACTATGAACGGCTCATGGAAGTGGCAGTGGCCGGAATGCTGCCGCGGTGGGCGACGAGGCAATGAGGATGAAGGAGGAGCAGGAGAGGCTACCACCTCATGGCGGCGGCAATGGTGTGAGGCAGAGAAGGGATGGGAGCAGGTCTGCCTCCCCATTGGCAGCTCGGAGGCGATTGTCGGCGGCGACTGTCGCTCGATGGTGCTGACGGCATTTGTCGGCTAGAGGCTGAGGAAGAAGATCTTCTTCTTGGCGGCGGAAGACCTCCACGAACCAAGCCAGCCCCCCTTGGTTCGTCGTCATAGCGGAGAAGAAAGGAGAAGGCAGCTGGCGGCATCTGCCGCCCGGAGGAGTGGGAGAGCAAAGCAGCGGCGGTGGGCCAAAATGGAGAAGCGAAAGGGAGAGGGAGCGACAGCGAGTTGGTCCAGTGATGGCGTCGTGAGGAGGAGAGGGAGAGGAAAAGAGGTGGTGACCGGCGGCAGGTGTCAGCGCCGACGAGGAGCATGGGAGGGAAGAAGAAGGCTTCCTCTTGGTTCCTGTTGGCGACGACGAAGCAAAAACACGAACCTCCCCCTCCAACAGTCCCACTTCCTTCTCCTTAATGCCCTACACAGTGGAATGGCCAAATTATCCCTCCTCCCCCTCCTAATTACTACTTTGCCATTAAGACATATCTGTATCATACAGTAAAATAAAAAGTTGAATAACATAAATATTTTGAATATAATTAAAAAAATTAAGTTGAATAACATAAATATTCTGAATATAATTTAAAATTTTTAAATATTATCAGTAATTATTTAATACAATACGTCTTACTTCCGTTTTAGCTATAAAAGTATAATACATATTACTATCATTTTTAAAGAGGCTGCAACATGTAAAGTAAAATATGAAGTTAAATAACATTTAATATTACAAAATATAATCAAATAAAAAGATAAATATTACCAATAATCATTTGAATACAACACATTTTATTGTTTTGGCTGCAAAAATATCAATTAAGCTTGTAAAATTAAGATATTCAACTATTTTCTTTACAATAGACAACATCACTAATCCATTTAATCTTTCTTATAACATGGTTGATCGAACATATATTTTAATCAACTTCAACTTGAAAAATATTCTTTTTGCATATGTCATTATAACTGTTATAAACAATAAAATTATGTAGGCAACATGAGTATTTTTTAAATAATTCAAAACCTTTACGATTCTTTTTGCTTTCATAAATAAAGACTGTTTAAAGATTGATAACTCTATATACAGATTATCTTCATCAATGTTTGACTTGCCATTATATCTCATTGTTTTTTCGTGAACTCTGTTTTGTTCAAACCAAAATTTTAATATTAAATGGCATAATAAATTATAAAATTTTGGGCCTCTCTAGGAAGTGACCTTGAGGCAAGCACCTCTTGGCCCTCACCTCAGGTTCAGGTTTGGTTTCAACCCTCTTTGCACGGAGCATATACCTGGTCTTTTATAAGTGTGAGGCACCTGTAGAGATCATGCATGGAGAGGTGGGGAAGAGATAGTAGGCGAGTAGGGATCATGGCCCTATATGTCTTAGAGAGGTGGCAAAGAGATAGCGGACTAGTGGGGATCATGACCCCTGTCTACATGCACTGGATTGAATCAAGTTAATGGAACTCAGTCGGTCGGTCGGTCGAAACTCGAATTGACTTGTAGTAGCCAAGATGACTTTGACATATGGTAGGTTGGTAGATCGGGAGTTGGAGTGCTTAGCTCATCAGTTCGACTTTGGATTCTAGGTTGACCGAGTCAAAGGCTAGCCATATGTGGACCCTTACTTTACCTCCATATCACAAGTATCCCACTCAAATCTATTCGAATGAGGCATAGTCTAACTGACTGGACAATTTCAAGTTGAAAAGATATGAAGATTTGACTGGATTGGGCAAGTCCTCCACTATGGATGACAAGTAGCAATATGACTTCATTAGAAATGAGAAGGACATATTAAACCTGTGACTCTGCCGAGAGCAAAGGAGATGAAATGATGACGATTGGCTCTATTCGAGATAGGGAGTTAAGCCGATGGATGCCTTGGTTGGAGACTAAGGGAGTTATGTCGATGGACACCTTGGTCCAAGACCAAGGTAGTTAGAGTCGTGGGCGCCTTGGTTCAAGACTGAGGAAGTTAGAGTTCGTGGGCGCCTGTCTGAGATAGAGAGTTAATGTTGATGGACGCTTGGTCTGAAACCAAGAGAGTTAGAGTCAATGGATGCCTTAGTTCAAGACTAAGGGAGTTATGCCGATGGACGCCTTAGTATGAGACCAAGGGAGTTAGAATCGATGGATGCCTTGGTGTGAGACCAAGGGAGTTAGAGTCGGTGAACGCCTTGGTTCGAGACCAAGGGAGTTAGAGTCGGTGGATGCCTGTCCGAGATAGGGAGTTAGAGTCGATGCAAACCTTGGTTCGAGACACAGGGAGCTAGAGTTGGTGGATGCCTTTATCTGAGATCAAGGGAGCTAAAGTTAATGGATGCTTTGGTCCGAGACCAAGGGAGTTAGAGTCGATGTTGATGGACGTCATCTGTTCGAGATAGAGGGGAAATATGTTTGATTTGTGACTATGTCAGAGTTGGGAGAAAAATAGCTCTATCCACAACTATGTCCGAATCAAGAGAGAAATGTTGATGATGTTATCCGTTTGAAAAAAGGGGAAAAATGTTCGATCCGTGACTATAGGCGAGTGGAGAGCGATATGTCAATGGATGACATCTATCTAAGACAAGGGGGATGGATGTTTATGTTAGTTAGAGCCCTAGAGCTAATCATTTGATGATTGTATGGACTCATGTATATCATATTCATGTATATATTAAGGCATTTGGTTTTTGGTTATTATGCTTATTTGTATTAGTGCCAGATAAAATAAGTATAGTAACGTCCTAGAGTAGAAAGGTTTTTACCTATATCAATCGATTGGTTGAATCGATAGTGAGATGATATAGGGAACACTACTCTAAATCATTCCTACTCGAGTATTAACATTTAGGGACAATGTTAATACAATAAGACTAGCATGTAGGTCAGCTCGATGACTTGATCTCACAAGTCATGGATATAGAGATATCAAGCTGACACATGGGTATGCATTAGAGAATGTATACTGAATGACCCGCCATGAGAAAGTATCATGGATCGTTATATGAGTGTCATATACTTTCTCATGTGGCTATTAGTATGACTATTAGTCCTTTGACCTGAAGTCACCATGGATCCCTACATAAGGAGTTATGTACTTTGGTTTCCTCAAACGTCACCCGTAACTGGGTGGACTATAAAGGCGATTACTGGGTATATAACGAATTATGTAGAGGGATGTGAGTGATGTAGATGGGATCTATCCCTCCCATATGACGGGAGCGACATCGGTATTCTTGATAGAGTTAGACCACGAAGTGCATGACCATGCCCAAATGAGTCAACATTAGATGTTGAGCTCATTTGATCGAGTGAGTCTACTTGGAGTTCAAGATTTAGATTGATTAGAGGATGACACAGTCTATGCCTCACATTGATCAATCTAGATGTCTAGGATAGAAGGACAATGTCACATATTTTGTGAGGAGTCACAATTGGTAGTCACAAGGTGATGTCGGATCTCGACATTCTTGTAACTTGGGTAGTAATGATGTGTTGCTAGATACCGCTCATTACTTATACTCCTAAATAGGTTTAGGGCATTGCCAACGTTACAAGAACCTATAGGGTCACACACTAAGGACAATTAGATGGAGATTTGGTTCATATGATGAACCAAGAGGATTAGATTCATTTGATGAATCATATTGGATTAAGAGTAATCCAAATTGGGCTAATTGAGTTAGATTCAAGTTGATTCATATATTCAATGAGTCTAATTTAGATTATGACTCATTAAATCAACTTAATTTAATGAATTAGATTCATTATATTAAGTTGACTTGAATCATATGGTTGGATTAGATCAACCATGAGAGAGATTTGATCAAGTTTGACTTGATTTGAGAGGAAGAGAAAAAGTCATGTTTGACTTGATTTTTTGCCACATCACTAGTGAGTTGGCAAGATGTGGACCAATAGGATTGCTCCACATCATCAATGTGTGCCACCTCATGGAGGTTACAAGCCTCCATAGCATTTAATGTGGCCGACCCACATTAAATGAGGAGGTTACACTTGTTGCCATGTCATTTAGTGAGGTGGCAAGATGTGGACCAATAGTGTTGATCCACATCATCCTAGAGTGCCACCTCATGGGGGTTACAACTCTTAATGGTCTCCACATTAATTGGAATTAATGTGGGGGTTATACCTCCTAGAGTGGCCGGCCACTTGATGGCTAAGGGGTTGTTTGAATTTCCTCTCATTGATTTTATTCACTCTTCTTCTCCCTTGGGTGCTCTCTCTTCTCCTTCTCCCATTCCTTGGCCGAACACTCCATTGGTGCTAGCACGCCTTGTGTTTTGGTCATCTCCTTCTACTTGTGTCCGTGTGGATACATATAGAGGTTGTCTACTTTGACAACTAGAGATCCGGCGACATCTTGGACAAGCGGGAACGCGAAGGGCTTCGCTACAAGGGTAATGATCTTAACTTTAGTGTAGATCTAAAGTTTTTACAAACTCGTACAAGAAAAAGGTTTTTCGAAAAATTTTGTTTACGAATCTTTGCACGAGATCCATGGCTTTGGGTGACTCGGGGTTTCCGCGACGCGAAAAAGCGGTTTTCGCGGCCCGACGAACCCAACAGTTTAATCTGTGACTATGCCTGATTCAAGAGAGAAATGTCGATGGATGCCATCTGTCTGAAACATATAGAGAATAGATGCTCGATCCATGACTAGGTTTGAATCAGTAGAGAAATAACTTGATCCACGACTATGTTTTAGTCAAAAGAGAAATGTGGATGGATGACATATGTGTAAGATAGAGAGAATATATGCTCGATTCATGACTACGCTTGAGTCAGAAGAGATATACTGATGAGCGACATTTGTCCGAGATAGAGGGAATAGATGTTCAATCTATGACTATGTTTGACTCAAGAGAGAAATGTCAATGGATGCCATCTATTCAAGATAGAGGGAATATATGCTCGATTCGTGAGTAGCTCTGAGTCGGTAGCTAAATTGGTCGATCCATGACTATGTCCGAATCAAAAGAAAATAGTTCGATCTGTAACTATATCTCAGTAGAGAGAGAAATAGCTCGATCTGCGACTATGTTTGAGTCTAGAAAGAATAGTTCAATCCATGACTATATCCGAGTCGGGAGAGAAATAATTATCCACGACTATATCCAAGTGAGTCTAGAGAGAAATAGCTCAATCCACAATTATGCTACAATCAGGAGAGAAATGTTGATCTACGACTATGCCCGATTAGGGAGAGAAATGTTGATCCACGAGAATATCCAAGTCGAGAGAGAATAACTCGATTTGTGACCATATCTAAGTCGGGAGAGAAATAGCTCGATCCACGATTATATCCAAGTCTAGGGAAAAAATAGCTCTATCCATGACTATATCCTAGTCAGGAGAAAAATAACTTGATCCACAACTTTATATGTCTGAGTTGGGAGAGAGTAAGAAGCTCGATCCCTTGACTCTCGAATGCTCGCAGAGTTAGAGAGATGATAATAAACTCGATCTCATGACTCTTGAAAATCTATGGAGTCAGAGGGAGAATAGTTCGGTTCCTTGACTCCCGAATACATGTGGAGTAAAAAAGATGGATCATATGTTTTTTCACGACTTCCAAACACCCATGGAGTCGGAAAGAGAATAACTCAATCCTTTTACTTCCGAATGTCCGTAGAGTCAGGGAGAGATTAATAGGCTTGATTTCACGACTCCCAACTACTCGTGAAGTCAGAGAGAAAATAGTAGAAGACTAAGGGCATCTCCAATAGTTAGAGTTTTACAAAAACTTTTTTTATGATCTCAATATGCCACATCATGCCACATCAACATTCTAAAAACGTATTGAAACATCTCCCCAATAGTTAGAGCTTTAAATGATTTTTGTGTGTTCCATTTTATAATATGTAATTGCATGACTACATGCATATTACATCAATTTCAACACAAAAAAACAGTTTTAAAATTTCACTACTGTTCTTTAACAACAAATTTCGAATCTTATATTCACAATGGTTAGAAGTTTTTTATTTAGCTTTTTCATTTTACAAACCTCTTTAAAAATTTTGCATTGGAGATGCTCAAGCTTGACTTTGTAATGTTTGGATAATTTCTTGATATCTAAGAGAAATATAAGTACCTAGCCTGTAAAATTATGAAGGTATCCACAGAAATTAAAAAATAGAAATATAAAATTAGAAAATTCATAATGTGAATTTGAAGTTTGTGATGATAGAACAAGTAGCTACTGGTGAAGTTTCTGAGCCTGCCATAGTAGGAACCAAATATACGAAACCAAATGACCCTTGAGCATTTTAAACTATCACCTTCTGGCTAACAAGATCATGTGGTGAATCCATAGTTAGGATACATCTAAATGAGGAAGTAACATCATTCTTCCTCCCATATAAAATGTTTGAACCATTCAATAATATTCTAGTTGGTTCTCGAAATGATGTACATGCTGTTGCGACCGAAGAAGATTTTCTTCCAATAAAATAAATTCATTTTGACAGACTGATCATCAAGCAATTGAAGATCGTATCAAGAGGTAGCTGTACCTCATGAGAACCTTGATGTGGGTGTTAACAAATCTCCAATATAATGTCGGGTCCATGCTGAGATTCTGTTGCGTTTTCTGAATTTCTTCCTCCCTCCGGCACACCGTCTTGAAATTTGGCCTCAATAACAGTAGCCCTCTGGCCTGCCACTCTTTCTTGGATATTATCAGATTCATGTAGACCAAGAACCTCCCACTATTCACCTTGGTAACTGATTGCTCCATCCTTTACTTTGTTATAAAATGAGTCATCGCCCAAAAATCTCATAACCGGTAGAATTGTCTCTGCTACTTTCCTTATAATTTTCTTATCCATGCAAGAAAATCAAAGTTGTGAAATAGAAAATTGTAAACAATAGAAAAAAGGAAAGCAGTGACCTATGACAACGACGATCTTGCGACAGGACTGGGAATCCTCCCAGGGCGGTGGCGAACCTCCGAGCATGAACTTGTAGTGGAAGCTGCCAATCTCCCATAGCTGATGGAGGAGAGGTTGATCCTGGTATGTTGGCCCAGCATAGCCACGCACGACCGCAGCCGTGAGTGGGGAGTCAAGACGCCTACCGAGAGCATCGCCCCCTAGATAATGGATCCCGTCTCGATGCTCACGTCCGGCTTCATCACCTCACGTTGAGGAATCGACGGAGGTTGGGTTACGACAACGAGGAGGAACCGACGCCCGACGGAATATGATTTGGAGAATCATCGATAGCTGCTGCTATCCTTGCCTTCAACCACGGTGACAGAGCAGATAGTGTGAAGGTCGCTGGCGGAAGGGACGAGGCGACGGTGAGTGTGGACGTCGATGACAAGGGAGAGGACGGCAGGGGGGCCTGGATTCGTGAACTTGCTTCGCGTTACCATTGTGATAAGTGTTAGTTATTATCTTTAATTAATGGGTTTAATTGTAAATTGTATATATGTATATAAGGAGGTTCTAAGGGTTTAGGAAACCTAATTTTTTATTTCCCATTAATCAGAAATTTTTTCCGTGTCGTCATCCCTAAATTTCTTGGAAAATCTTCTCTATTTGCTTCAGTTTCTTTTTTCTCAGGATCTTTGAGACGACTAGTTAATTGGATTTTTTTCTTCTTCTTTTTATAGTAGAGATAATCGCACGTAATGATAGATCACGCCCATATTATTAAAAGCTTGTGGTAAGAATGAGTTTCATTCCAGTACTCAGAAATAATATTCCAAAGCTCTTGTATGATCTCGTTGCTTGTGTGTATAAGCCCTATGTTATAGAGTATATAACTTCGATCATAGGGATCAATTTTTGATCGCGTAGCTTCATAATAATTGACAAGGAGGATGACTATTCAATCAGGTTCTTTGTCGTTTTTGTTTATTCTTATATATTATGCCATGTTTTCGATGAAATTAAATCATGTCTTGTGTTTTCTTGATTCGAGTTCTTATTTCATTTCTAGAATTCATGCAATTAAGAGAAAACTCAAATTCTATTAATTGGTATCAGAGCCAAGATTCTGTTTCTTCAAATTTTATGGATTAAAGTTAAAGTTTTTTGACGATCTTTTATTTTAGCAATTTAATCATTGTAATAGAAAACCTAGGAAAGTCTTGAGTTTTTAAGTTTTTGGCATTTTCGTGAAGAACATGAAAAACAACGAGTGAATCGTCGCTTCTTCAATGAAAATCACAGCATTTGATCTAATTTTAGATCAAGTCACGATGGTGTAATCGATTGTCTTGGTCAGACAATTAATTACCAAGCCTAAAATTACGAATCGAATTATACGGAATCCATTGACTTAATCGATTAGTTGACCCTAATCAATTTCATTAGTTTGGTAATTGATTGGGGCGATGGAATCAAATACTGTATTGATTTTAATCAATAAAGGTAATCGTTTTGATACTACTAATCAATTGTGTTAATCAATTGACAGCTTGCAATCATGATAAAATCAATTGGGATCGATTATCATGAATTCAATCAATTAGAATTGCATTTCAATCGATTAATAGTTGAAAATCTTGATAAAATTGATTAGAATCGTTCAGCTCAATCGATTGATAAAATTAATGAAATCAATTCATTGAGATTCGATTATGTTAATTTTTAATCGATTAAGTATTTTTATTATTTTTTAATCCATAAAATTTTCTGGTAATCGATTAAACGATTTCTCAGTGAAACAGTATATTCATGTACTGTTATGCATGAAACAATTTTTCATGCATGTGAATGCATTTTTTTTTAAAAAAAAATCATAACACCCTTTCAACGTGAAACGGTACAAAGAATGAAAAATATGCATTAAATATTTATTTATTTATTTATTATTATTATTATTATTATTTTTAATGCATCAATAATTAAATTGTATTCAGTAATGCTATTTAATTGTAGAACATAAAAGAAATTTTAGCTCCTAAATAAGGTTCTATATATATAATTATAAAGTCACTTTCACATAAATTGAAAAAATTAATTGGATCATATCAGTCAATTAACATAAGATACAATTAATTAATAAGTTAAATTTTATATTATTAAAATTGATTAAATAATTTTTATTCGAATAAAGTTCCTATGATTTTTTTGGATTTATCTACACAACGCTTTGACCTAATGTGTAGGCTCAAAGGAATACACCTTAGATAGGTTTAGTATATTTTGTATTGGTAGACGTATATCTAAGGTAGGAATAATCAACCCAAAGGAAGGTTACTTTTATGCTAGATATATGCATAATGTACCTTATAACTATAGAACAAAAATATTATTTTGTTCAGATCATGCCTAAAAGAAGACATATTATGTGACTAATTAAGAGACATATTATGTGACTAATTAAGGTTATTGTGAGTTATGAACTAAAATATAACTCATATAAAGTATCATATTATACGTACAATGGAGATACATTATGTGACAAATTAAAGTTTGAGTTATATCTACCGCTAATAAATTATATTTTAGTCTACAAAGTAAAATGCAATGTTGTATTTGATATTTCATAAAGAGCTCATTTATATGTATTTAAAATTTATTTTATTTGTATAATTTTATTCATGTTCTTGGCTTTAATTAAATTATGAGTTTAAATAAATTTCTCTATTTAATTTCAGTATAATTAATAACTGCCAGTCTTAATAACATCCCCACACTAATTTGTTCAAATTTTGCTGAGTGGAAAAATATGTTATCATAGTCTTAGGCTGCATGGACTTCAACTATGCATTAAAGAACGATCGCCTGTACCTCTGATAAGTGCTAGCACTATAGAGCATAGAGATGAATTTTAGCAATGGGAGAGATCAAGTCGCATGTGTTTAAGTATCATGAGGCTTTCCATACCAGCACATCTTAAAGGTTTCATAACTGACGAAAAGGATGCTAGGAGATTCCTTAGCCATTAGTAGATCATTTTATAGCAAACGAAAAGGTCAAGATTACCACACTTCTTTTGAAGTTGGTAACTATGTGGTATAATGACAAAGGATAAGTACCCCATGCTAGTTTTGATGTGGTCAACCAAGTTAAAGTTAAGTCCTGCTGTATTTTGATCCTTGTGTCTAAGTGTGCATGAGCTTAGGAATACAAGAAGTCAAGCGGAATACACAGCTAGCAAGAAAGATGGAACGGGAAAGAAGCTGACAAGCTCGGTGCATCCGAGGGATGAGGTGTTATGGAAGAGTACATAGGTGGACGAGAAGGGCGTGTGCGACGTTCGAGGGATGAGAAGCCGGGAAGAAAGCCTGCTCGAGCAGAAAGTCAAAGTTGAGTTCGAGTGAGCTCAACTCCGGTTAATCAGAACATCACACATGCGAAGAGATCAGTTAAAGAGCTGATCTACATTAGGGAAGGCACCTTCAATGGCTTGGAAGACGCCTTCTATAAACAGTATCGAAGACGCCTTCCAACCTATTGAAGACACCTTCAGATGACCGTTGGCAGAAGATAAAGTTTTATCTTCGATGATAAAACTTATCTTATGGAAGGCGCCTTGGACCTACCTGAAGGTGCCTTCGAGCAGCATATAAGATTTTCAGGAGCTATAAAAAGACCCTTGAACCTAAGAATTCTATAACAACTTCTGTATTCAATTCCTAGCAAATACCTGAGCTTTTTAAAGAGTGTAAGAGACTTTTTTTATCTTCAATAAAGGAGATATTTTTAATGGAGCTTTGCAACTGTTTTGGATTAACAACCACCTACGTTGTAATCAAGTAAAAATCTCTGCTTTTTTACTTTATGTTTGTCACTAATTTTATGTTAGTTATCTAATATTTGTGTCCTTGCAAAGTTCCAAGCAAGAGAAATTTCTAACTCTTATTTCAAGTTATTCACACCCTCTAGCCAGCCGCACCAAGAGCAACAAGTGGTATCAGAGCGAAGACACTTTAGAATGACTAACCGCCCATCGAAGCAACAAAATCGATGGTCGAACCAAGCTTCAATCCTCCAAATTTTGAGGGGGAGTTCACACACTGAAAATGTCGAATAGAGGTATTCCTAAGAACTGATTTTAATAATAAAATACGATTTTGTAGCTTCGAAGGATCAACAAGGAGAAGAGAAAGAAGAAATTCAATGGACGAAGAAGGAACAAAGTGACTTCATAGCCAATAGCAGAGCGAAATATCACTTATTAAGTGTATTACCGCATCAAGAAGTCAACTGCATTGAAAGATACTCCTCAGCCAAAGAACTCTGAAAAAAAATCCTAGAGCTCTATAAAGGCACATCTAAAGTGAAGCTCGTACAACGAGACATTCTTCAAAATCAACTAACAAACATTCATCTAGGAAAAGGTGAGAAGGTAGTCCAATTACACGCGAAGATCAAGGAATAATCATCGAACTGGTCAACCTCAGTGAAACGGTAATCAATCGGGACTCGGTCTGCTACACGCTCATCACCTTTCCCAGACCCCCAAAATGGACTTCGATCATAGACGCCTACTACATCTCTAAGGACTTAGAGGTAAGTACCTTAGAAGAGCTTTTTTCAACTTTAGATTGCATTAATCTAGATATGCAGGGACAAATAAGGAGTCAAGTTAAAACCTAGCACTAAGAGCCACCAAGAAGGATGAACTCGAGTCAGACTCAAATATTGATGTAAACTAAGAAGCTTATATGGTATGGAAATTTTTTAAAAAATTTAAATCTAACAAATTTAAAGAAATGTAGAATAGAAAAAATCTAAAAAAATAAAAGAAAGGTTAGATGCTACCATTACCAAAAAGAAGGACACATAGAGGAAGATTGTTCAGAACTCAAGAAGGAGAAAGACAAAGTGCCAAGGCGAAACAAGTACAAGAATCTCAAAGTCACTTGGGATGAAAGTTCGTCATCTGAATCCGAAATAGAAACATATGCTGGACTAGCACTGACAGCTAGTCACGAAGAACCAAGCAACTCAGAATCTAGCATCGATGAAGGGGGGTCACATCAGATAAATGTAGCGATACAGGCAGAGAATCTAACTTCAGATCCGACATGGTAATTGAGGTATGTCTCTTACCTTCGATCAACTGTATTTTGGAATAAAATCAATGTCTAAGATAATGTGTAAATTGAAAACCAAAAAGGAAAAATTGAAAAAGGAAAATTTAGAAATAAAAACAATCTTAGAAAAATCATGTTTAATAGAGAATTTTGACAAATTGAAAATTGAAAATGCTAAGTTGAAAGAACAAATAGAAATTTTAAAAAAAATTTGCATGTTCAAATTTTGCTAATTTAAACTTTAGAAACTATCAAAAGTTAAATGGGTATTATAGACTGCATGTTCAGATTTTGCTACTTTAAACTTTAGAAATTATCAAAAGCTAAATGGGTATTATAGATTTCATAAGAGTCAAATAAAAAAAGTAATAAAAAAATACATTTCAAGAAAATTTCTGATTAATCCAGTAGATAGAAACCTATATTGAGTTTCAAAATTATGCCTAAATTAAATTTTTATGCATGTTTTATTTTTAATTTAATTTAATATTTTTTTTCATGTTTAAAATTGTCTAACTTTTTAAAATAAATTATTTTGTATCATTTCTATTTAAAGTTAACTAGATCATGATTTTTCCGAGAAAAAAGATTTTATTATTTATTTATAGGAAAATTTTCAAAAAATTTTTACCACTGTATTATTTTTTTTATGAATTTTCTAAAAAAAATCGTATTCGTGAAATAAAAATTATTTTATAGAGTTTTTTTATTTTTTTTATAATAAAAAATCATGTTCACTATCAAAGGATTTTTTTTGAAATTGTTTGACTATTAATTAATTTTCTATGATTTTTTTATTAAAATATTAATTTTTAATATTAAAAATTCTTATAAAGTCAACATTCGAAAAGTTATTTTTTTTAATATATAATTATAGTTTTATATTTTGAGAAAAAGTTATAAGAATTTTTGAGCTCAAAATCTTTTTTTTAATTTATTTTCAAAAATTCGTGAAAAGATAAGTATGCAAAAATTTAGTACTGCTTAGAGATTAATTTTGTGATTTCATGAAAATTTTATCGCCGTTTAAGATAAGCATGCTTAACGGTTACAAAAAATTTCAAAGTTTTTATCCCTTAAAAATAATTTTTAAATTATGTGTTTTTTTAAATTGACTTTTAAATTAAAAAAATAAATTAGTTTTCTGAAAAATAATTCTCAAAATTTTTTAAGTATAGTCACTGTTTATGCAACCCTTAGAATTTTTACTCCTCTTTTTAATATGATCAAAGGAGGAGAATTATAGATTAAGTTTAGGGGGAGATACATTTTACTTTGTATACTTATTTTACTATTTTCTTATTTATTTAACCCTAATTTAACTTGCGTTGCTCATATCAAAAAGGAGGTGATTGTAAATATCCCATGGTAGTTTTGATGTGGTCAACTAAGTTAAAGTTAAGTTTTGTTGTATTTTGATCCTTGCGTATAAGTGTACAGGAGCTTAGAAACACAAGAAGTCGGGTAGAAGACGCAACTAGCAAGAAGGATAAGATAGAAAAGGAGCTGACAGGCTCGGTGCATCTGATGGATGAGGTGTTATAGAAGAGTACACAACTGGAAGAGAAGGATGTGTGCGATGCTTGAGGGACGAGAAGCCGGGAAGGAAGCCTACTTGAGAAGAATGTTAGAGTTGGATTTGGGTGAGCTCAACTCCGATTAACCGGAGCACTACCCATGCGAAGAGATCAGTTAAGGAGAATATTTGCCTTAGGGAAGGCGCCTTCAATGGCTTGGAAGGCACCTTCCATGAACAGTGTCGAATGTGTCTTCCAACCTATTGAAGGTGCCTTCAAATGACCGTTGGCCGAAGATAAAGTTTTATCTTCGGCGATAAAACTTATCTTGTGGAAGGCGCCTTAGACCAACTTGAAGGCACATTCGACCAGTATATAAGATCTTCCAAGAGCTATAAAAAGGTCTCTAGACCTAGAAATTCTACAACAACTTCTGTATTCAATTCCTAGCTAATATCTGAGTTTTTCAAAGAGTGTAAGAGGCTTCTTTGCCTTCAACAAAGAAGATCAGCTAAGGAGTTGATCTGCCTTAGGGAAGGCGTCTTCAATGACTTAGAAGGCACCTTCCATGAATAGTATCGAAGGCGCCTTTCAGCCTGTTGAAGGCGCCTTCAAATGACCGTTGACAGAAGATAAAGTTTTATCTTTAGCGATAAAACTTATCTTATGGAAGACACCTTGGACCTACCTGAAGGCACCTTTGAGAGGCAGATAAGATCATTCAGGAACTATAAAATGGCCTCTAGACCTAGGAATTTTACAACTTTTGTATTCAATTCCTAGCTAATACTTAAGATTTTCAAAGAGTGTAAGAGACTTTTCTACCTTCAATAAAGGAGTTTAGCTATGAAATTGATCTGCCTTAGGGAAGTTGCATTCCATGAACAGTGTCTAAGGTGCCTTCCAACCTTTTGAAGGCGCCTTCAAATGATCATTGGCCGAAGATAAAGTTTTATCTTCGGCGATAAAACTTATCTTATGGAAGGCGCCTTGGAGCAGTAGATAAGATTTTCTAGGAGCTATAAAAAGGCCCTTGGACTTAGGATTTTACAACAACTTCTGTATTCAATTCCTAGATAATACCTGAGCTTTTTAAAGAGTGTAAGGGGCTTCTTCGCCTTCAACAAAGGAGATATTTTTATTGGAGTTTTGCAACTATCTTGGATTAACAACAACCTAGGTTGTAACCAAGTAAAAATCTTTGCCTCTTTTACTTAATATTGTTCATTAATTTTATGTTAGTTATCTAATATTTGTGTCATTACTAAGTTCCAAGAAAGAGAAATTTTCACCTCTTATTTCAGGATATTCACCCTCTCTAGTTGGTTACACTAGGACTAACAAAGGAAACATAAGGGAGTATATTATAAAGATGTCCAATATCGCCACAAGTTTTAAAGCACCTAAACTCGAAATATCTGAGTCTATATTAGTGCATTTAATCTTGTTGTCTCTGCCTGTATGGTTCACTACTTTTAAGATTTGTTATAATACTCAAAAGAAAAAGTAAACATTAAATGAGCTTATCGCTCAGTGCGTGCAAGAGAAGGAGAGACTGAGGTGTGAGACACTTGAAAGTGTTCACTTAGTATCTAGATCCCAAAGTTCAAGCAAGAAAAGGAAAAGGATCAATAAAAGAAAATGAAAGCAAACTGTAGATTCTGAGGGTTATTGCTATAAGGTACAAAAGAAACAAGATAAGGAGACTACTTATTACTTCTATAAGAAGAAATGTCATATGAAGAAAGACTTCCCTAGCTAAATACACCAACTGGAGTGTAAAGAAAGGTAAACTTCTAAACTTTGTTAGTTCGGGAGTCAATTTGGCTATTGTACCCACTGATACTTGGTGGATAGATACCGGTGCTGCTACTTACATAAGTTTCACTATATGGGATTGTCTCAAGAGCCAACTTTCGCTTGATGGTAAAAGATACATCTATACAAGGAATAAAAAGAAGGCTAAAGTCGAGTTAATTGGTGTTTTTGGGCTTTGTTTAAGAACCAATATCTTTTTGGATTTAGAAAATATATTTATTATACCGTCTTTTCAACAAAATTTAATTTTAATTTCATGTTTGGACAAATCAGGTTATTCTTGTTTATTTAAAAATAAAATTTTCAGTATTTTCTTTAATTTAGTATTGGTTGACAATAATTCCTTGGTTGATAAGATTTATAAATTGAACACCTTTACTTTGACGGTTGACAATGTCATAATTCATAGTATAGGTACAAAACGTAAATTGATTAACAAGAATTCTTTCATGTTGTGGCATAAGCTTTATGACATATATCTAAACAATGCCTAGAAAGGTTAATATCATATGAAATTCTTGATTCTCTTGATATATCAGACTTTGATGTCTACATAGAATGTGTTAAAGGTAGGACCACTAACAAAAAGAACAAGGAGGTTAGCTATTATAGCGACATTTTTGAGCTAATACATAAGGACATTTGTGAATCATTTCTTAAGGCATCTTGGAATGAACACACATATTTTATTAGCTTCATAGATGACTATTCCAGATTTGACTATCTATACCTTATTCATGAGAAGTTGCAATCTTTGAACATGTTCAAAATTTTTAAATCTGAAGTTGAACTTCAACCAGGAAAGAAAATTAAAGCCATCTGATCTGACTGTGGAGGTGAATATTATGGTCGATATGATGGATTAAGTGAACAATGTCTAGGACCTTTGGCAAACTACCTTACTGAGTGTGAGATTGTGCCTCAATATACCATGTCAGATATGAAGGATCAAAGAATGCGATAGGGGGTGAATATCGCTCGTCAAAAAACTCTTTCATTTCATATCGTAAAACCAATCAAAGTAAGCAATGGAAAATATAAACTCTTTTAGTTACTTGGTTCAGAGCCTACGTCGACTCATACTCCAAGACCTGCGATCCTTAATGGTACCATTGGGCAATCTACTAAAACTCTTCTTTCCAAAATCCTTCAGAGAGAAGTAATTTGTATAGATGCAAAGTATAAGATAGTAACAACCTACTATCTTATTTTAATTCAAGTACAATGCAAGCTAAATAATATTTATACTGAATAAAGAATGTCGATGAAGTTTGTTGGCGCTATGTTGGAGCAATAGATTGCTTGAAGGTGCGTTGGAAAATAGTAGCACAAATAGAGTCTTTACACAGAGGTGAATTGAAAACTGATTCCCTGCCTCGAAACTCGAGCTCCACTTTTATAAAAAATCATTACCGTTTGGTCGACCGATTCTCGGGTTCGGTCGACCGAACTCGCTCCCTTCCTTCTTCAATGAGATCCAATCTTCGGGCATTGATGACATTTAATGGTTCGGTCGACTGATCATCTTGCTTGGTAGACCGAATGGTGCACTTTCCCTATTTGTCGAGATTCTTCATTAATGCTCTTTAATGTGATGATCGTTCGGTCGATCGATACCCTGGTTCGGTCGACCAATCAGGCTGGCTTCCATCTTTGCTTCTGATCGATCTGATCTGTGTCACATCATCATGGTTCGGTCAACCGATCCTCTGGTTTAGTCAACCGATCAAGCTTCTATCGGACTGTGCTATGCTTTGGTCTAAACTAGTCTCTGGTCTGAGTTAGCCTTGTTCGGTCAACCCATCAGGTCATTCCCTGTAAAATAGAGTTAGATACTTCCCTGTAAAATAAATATTAGTACAGTAATACAGTGAGATGCATGAGTAGTAAAAGACAGTAACACTATCTTGATCTCAACTTGGAAACCTTCATGCTTTCTTCAGTTGGATTAGTGACCTAGGGTTTGTTCCTTCTCGAAACACGACCTCACTGTCACTCCTCCAATTGCTTACCTCAATCTACCTGCCAAACCTTGGTCCTCTAGACCTATTTGGACTTTGTCGCTTAGCATCAAATCGGCCCACCAGGACTTTTCCTCGAACTTTGGTCCTCCAAACCTATCGAGCTTCCCTGCCAAGTGTCAGGTCCTCTCGACCCACTTGGTCTTTCCTCCTGGCTTCCACGATCTACTAAGTCTTTCCTGCCTAGTCACGACTAGGGCTTTCCCAATTGAGTAAATAACCTACACACTCAGTCAACTTGTTAGATCACAACAAGACTTAACTTGATTGTTTAACAACATCAAAACTCAAGTTCGATTCTGGTGCACCCTACACCAACAGGATACACCCAGTCAAAATGGTGTAGCTGAGCATTTCAATCGAACCCTAAAAGACATAGTGAGAAGTATGATAACCTTGACTTCTCTATTAGATTCTTTATGGGGTGAGATACTCAGGACTGTAGTTTACCTACTCAATAGAGTACCTAGTAAGACAGTGACAAAATCTCATTCGAGATGTGGACGGGTAGACAACCTAGCATTAGATATTTACATGTTTGGGTTGTCCAGCTGAAGCTAGGCCTTACATGCCTAATGAAAGGAAACTAGACTCAAGAATAGATAACTACAATTTTGTAGGTTACTCAGAGAAGTCAAAAGCGTATAAATTTTATATTTCCTCTAATAGATCTTTCTTCAAAATGGGAAACACCAAATTCATTGAGGATAGTGAGAGTGATAAGCTAGGGGAAGTACTTTTTTTTGAGGAATGTGTTGGTGATCCTCCTATGGTTACAACTAGTGCGATTAGTAGTGGTGTGGTTACCATACCACACATTATGTGCATCACACATCCAGTGAGTGTAGTGAACCAAGGTATTCTCATAACATCTCCAATGTAATTAGAGGAACCTATCACTCAAAGTGAGATATTGCCTCATATTGATAAGCAAGTATCTCAACCACCTCAAGCACAAGTGCCTTTAAGGTGATTCACTTATGATAGAAATTTACAATTTCTCATGATTATGTTTACATTCAAGAACATGAGTTTGACATAGGGTTAGAAATTGATCTTATATCTTTCCAAGAGGTCAAACAATGTTCTAACCCTAAAAGGTGGATTAATGTCATGAAAGAAGAGTTGAAGTTTATGGTAGACAATGATATTTGGGAACTTGTCGAATTATCTGAAGGTATAAAACTCATTGGTTGTAAATGGATATTTAAAACCAAGCAGGATTCAAGGGGTAATGTCGAAAAGTATAAGACTCGTCTTGTTGCCAAGGGATTCACTTAGAAGGAAGATATTGATTACAAGAAGACTTTCTCACCTGTGTTAACGAAAAAACTCTCTTAAGATAATCATGACACTTGTAATTCATCATGATTTGAAGCTATACCAAATGGACATAATGACTGCATTCCTTAATGGACACAGAGGAATCTATATATATGGTGCAACCAAAGAACTTTGAGTCCTCAGACTAAAAGCACCTAGTATGTTGATTAAAAGTTCATTTATGATTTAAAATAGGCGCCCCATCAATGGTATCAAAAATTTGATCAAGTGGTTATCTCATATGGTTTTAAAGAGAATCCCGTTGATCAGTGCATATATGTTAAGTTTTGTGAAAGCAAGTTTGTAATACTTATTTTGTACGTGGATGATATATTATTTGCGAGTAATAATAAGGGCCAGCAGCATGAAACCAAGTCATTTCTATCTGATATTTTTGAAATGAAAGATCTTGGTGAAGCATTTTTTTATTTTAGGCATAAAATTTATCGTGATCGTTCAAGTGGTATTCTTAGACTTTCACAATAAACTTATATTGAAAAGGTGCTTATAAGGTATGATATGCAAAACTGTATATATGGTGATACACTTGTGTCAAGAGATGATAAGTTCAGCTTACAGTAGTGTCCACGGCTTGAACTTGAAATAAAGGAGATGAAATAATTCTCATATGCGTCAGCAGTGGGAAGTCTCATATATGTATAAGTTTGTACTTAATCAGATATAGCATTTATAGTGGGGATATAATGCAGATATGTCAGTAACCCAGGACTATCACACTAAGAGCTATAAAAAGAGTGATGCGGTATTTACAGAGAACTAAATGACATAAGCTCACGTATCAGAGGTCAGATCACCTGGGTGATTGGATATTCAAATTCTAATTTTGCTAGATGCTTGAATAGCAGGAGGTCCACTTCAGGCTATATTTTCATGCTAGATGGAAGAGTTATATCTTGGAAGAGCATCAAGTAGACGCTAATAGATACTTCCTATGTAGGTAGAGTTGGTAGCATGCTATGAAGCATCCAATCACAGAATTTGGCTGCGGAGCTTCATCACAACATCGCAGATTATTGATAGAATTGACATACCACTAAGGATCTACTGTGATAATAAATCCATAGAACTTTATGCCAAAAACAATCGTAATTCATCGAAATCTAAGCATATCAACAACAAGTTTCTGGCGGTTAAATAAAAAGTGTAGAGTCATTAGATTATGATAGAGCACATCAGAATAGATTTTATGTTGGTAGATCCACTCACCAAGGGCTTAATTTATGCTCATGTTGTGGATATGAGAGTTCTTCTTATAGAATAAGAATTCACCTAGTTGGAGTGTGTATTTATCTTATTGTATTGCTCTATGTTAATAAATACAAATATTTTGTTTTGATTATAGTATGTACTTAAAGTTCAAAACATTCATGGATATTTTGTTTGTTTAACACTCTGAATAAAATATGTAATAATTTACTGTTGCTATTTAGAATTTGGTGTTTGTAAATATGATATATAGATTTCTTTTGGAATCATAAAGTTTGGATCATGATTTATTATTACAGTTTAGCATAAAGTATTTTACAAATATGATTCAATTTCTTTTGAGGTCATCTTAGGACTAGTTGGAAATTGACATGTACTAATCATATTTCATGTAATTTCCACTCTACACATCTACATCTTGATCCATGTTATTAATGACACTGGTATTATGATTACTATTGGAGTTTATTACAGACATATATAGTAGCTATGACGTCTTTAATCATATACCAATAAAGTTAATAGACGATATTATTTATAGGGATATTTTGTACCTATAAAATTTGATATCAACTAAAGTTTTTCTTGTATTTCATAAACAAGTCACAAGTAGCCCAAGTGACAGATTGTTGGTTATTATCTTTAATTAGTGAGCTTAATTATAAGTTATGCATATGAATACAAATTGAATCCATTAAAGTGATCTAACGTAAGCTTATTTTTAATTCTTCTTTAAAAAAATTAATTTTGATGATTAAAAATATTTAGAAAATTAATTTTTTAAAAACATTTTTTTTTTGTGATCATGAGCTATGTTTTCTGTTAGAGTACAAATTTTCATAATTTTTTTTGATAATTATGTGATTTGTTATGAATTTTTAATGAAAAAAAGTAATTTTAAATTTTTTCAGAGATAAATTTTGAGAGACCTGATTTTTCAGATAAGAAATGTTATATGTTGAATGTTGAGAAAAATAAACAAGATTTTTTGAGTTAAAATATTACTTTTAAACATTTAAATACAAAAATAAATATTTCTATTTAAAAATAAATATTCTAGTCAAAATAAAAATAATTTTGTCTTGAATTTTTTTTTTCTGATCCTACTTTTTCTATTTTACGATGATAAAAATTTTAGTATTTTCTAAAATTTAAAAATAATTTTTAAATTATTTTTTTCCAAAACTAAGGTTTAATTGATAAAAACTATTACTTTTGAAAATTAATTTCAATAAAAAGTAATATTCTTGAAAACTCTATTTTAAATTCCAAGAAAATTTTTCTATAAGTTTTTATATTTTCCCCTTTTTTAATGTATTTTCCCTTATTTTCTAAAATTTTCTAAGTTAAGGTGGAGATATTGATTTTTTTCTTTGCGTTATTAAAATGTTTTTTCTGTACTTAATTACAAATCTTTTTTTCTTGTACTTAATATTACATATGTTATTTTTGTTGGTTAGTCCTAAGAAAATCGTACTGATTTCACTGTATAAAATTTTTTGTACAAGTGTCGAACCTTTTCTTACATAACCTATTGTGTTCTTTAGAAGTTAAATTAGGAATCACAGACAGAACTTAACATCATTGATTCCAAATTTAACTTATCTGTTCTTAATGGTTTAGATTTGAATCGCAAGCGGAACTTAACACTATTGATTCAAATCTACCTAAGTTATTAATTCCATAAATATTAATTTCCAAAATTGGCTTCCAGGACTGCATGGCGAGACACATGACCTTCTTGGATATGGGAGCAACCACCACCGCCTAGGCAAAGCCTTTTAAGGAAAGCTAATATTTACTTCCTTAAATAACTCTAGGTTAACCAAAAAGAACAATCGAATCACAAATTCGAAAAAGAAGAAAACACAAACTCGAAAAAAAACTATTTCGAAAACTCTAGAATCATATGCCTCTTGGCTTTCTTGGATATGGGAGCAACCACCACCGCCTAGGCAAAGCCTTTTAAGGAAAGCTAATATTTACTTCCTTAAATAACTCTAGGTTAACCAAAAAGAACAATCGAATCACAAATTCGAAAAAGAAGAAAACACAAACTCGAAAAAAAACTATTTCGAAAACTCTAGAATCATATGCCTCTTGTGTTTGGTATTTTCATAAATAACTATATAAAGAAAACTAGTATGATGCGGAAAACAATTACTAGTTATACCTTTCTTTGTAAGCAAAATAACCTCTTGATCTTCTACCGTATTCCTCTTCTAACCTCGGACGTTGTGTGGGCAACGATCTTCCGAGACGAGAACCACCAAGCACCTTCTTCTTCCTTCTAGGTTTCGGCCACCACAATTCTCCAAGAGAAGTAGAGGTCCGGCCACCACCACCAAGCTCCAAGGGATGCAAGAAACAAAACCTCCTTTCTCTCATTCTTCTCCTAGCTAGAACCGGCCACCATTAAGAGCTCCAAGAGGGGTTGCCGCCGGCCACAAGAAGAAGAGAAGAGGGAGAAGCTAGGGTCGGCCACCAAGGAGGAAAAGAGAGGAGAAGAATAATAGAGTCGTTCACAATGAAGGCACCTCTACCCCCTCTTTTATAATCCTTGGTCTTGGCAAATAAGGAAATTTTAATAAAAACTTCCTTAATTCTTTTGCCATGAAAAGGAAAATTTATTTTAATTAAAAAACAATTTTTTTCTCATTAAAACAATGACCGACCACCTCTTTCCCAAAAACAAGGAGAGTTTTAATTAAAACACAAATTAAAACTTCCTAATTTATTTCCAGAAATTTATAAAAAATTTCTCCAATAATTTTTTCCTTCATGGTAGTTTGTAAAAAAGGAAATTTTATAAATTAAAATCTTTCTTTTAAACATGTGGATAAAAAGAAAGTTATCTCTAAAAATTAAAATCTCTTTTAATCTACAAATAAGGAAAGATATCAAATCTTTTCTCAATCTTTTGTAGAAACTTATAAAAGAGAATATTTAATTTTTAAACTCTCTTTTAAATCATGAACATGGTTAAAAAAGGAAAGTTTCCTTAAAATTAAAATCTACCTTTCAATCTACAAATAAGGAAAGATTTCAAATCTTTTCTTAATCTTTTGTAGAAAGCTATAAAAGGAAAGATTAAAATTTTAAACTCTCTTTTAAAACCATGATATCCACATAAGAAATAATTTTAACAAAAAAATCCCTTTTTAATATGATGTGGCCGGCCACCTAAGCTTGGGCTCCAAGCTATTGGCCGACCACCTTAAGGCTCAACCTTTAGGCTTGGTCGGCCCTAAGCTTGAGCTTCAAGCTTAGCTTGGCCGACCCCTATAGGTTGGGTATAAAGGTGGGTATGTGGTGGGTATAAATCTCTATATACAAGAGACTACGATAAGGACTGAGAGGAGGAATTGATTTTGGTCTCCTGATGAAATTAAGCTTCCCGTGTTCGCCCTGAACACACAACTTAATTCCATCAATAATAATTCATTCCACTAAAGAACTATTATTGAACTACCGCACCAATCCCAAATTATATTTTTGGGCTCTTTCTTATTATGAGTGTGTTAGTTTCCCTGTGTTTAAGATGTTGGATGTCCACTAATTAAGTGAGTTACTGACAACTCATTTAATTAATATCTTAATCCAAGAGTAGTACCACTCAATATTATCGTCATGTCGGACTAAGTCCACCTGCAGGGTTTAACATGACAATCCTTATGAGCTCCTCTTGGGGACATTATCAACCTAGATCACTAGGACACAGTTTCCTTCTATAATCAACAACACACACTATAAGTGATATCATTTCCCAACTTATATATCGGGCTTATTGATTTATCAAACTAAATCTCACCCATTGATAAATTAAAAAATAAATATCAAATATATGTGCTTGTTATTATATTAGGATTAAGAGCACACACTTTCATAATAATTGAGGTCTTTGTTCCTTTATAAAATCAGTATAAAAAGAAACGACCTCTAATGGTCCTACTCAATACACTCTAAGTGTACTAGTGTAATTATATAGTTAAGATAAACTAATATCTAATTACACTACGACCTTTCAATAGTTTGTTCCTTTCCATCTTGGTCGTGAACTACTGTTTATAATTTATAAAGAACCGATAACACGATCTTTTTTGTGTGACACCACACACTATGTTATCTACAATATAAATTAATTGAACATCTACATTTGGTATATATAAATGTAGACACTTGACCAATGTGATTCTTATAAGTGTTTATACAAAAGCTAGGCTTTTAGTATACACACCAACAATCTCCCACTTATACTAAAAGACTATGCTGCCATAAACGCTGCCATACTCCTGATTCCCATCCATTCAACATGTCCATCAAAAGCTCTTGGCTTAAGGACCTTAGTGAAAAGATCTACAGGTTATCACTTGATGTAATCTAGGCGGCAACAACTTCTCCTCGTTTGTACGATTTCTCGTATTGGGTGGTACTTGCACTCTATTGTGTTTACTTGCCTTATGGACTCATGGTTTCTTCGAGTTTGCTACTGCACCACTATTATTACAATAAATTGTAATAATCTTTGGAGAAACCAGAAATCATATCTAAGTCCATCTTGAGGTTATTGAGTCACTCAGCTTCTATGGCTGCCTCTAAGGCTGCCACATACTCAACTTCCATAGTGGAGTCTGAAAAGCACCTATGCTTAACACCCCTCCATAGTTATGGCTTTACCTCCTAAAGTAAACACAAAAACCCCGAGGTTGACTTACTATTGTCCCTATCTGATTGGAGGTCAAAATCCATGCAACCCACAGGGATCAAATTATCTGCCTTGTAAGCTAGCATATAATCTCTAGTGCCTCTAAGGTACTTTAATATATGTTTTACCGCAGTCCAATGTCCTTGTCCAGGGTTACTTAGATATCTGCTAACTATGCCCTCGACAAAACAGATCTCTGATCTCGTGCATAACATACATTAGGCTTCCGACAGCCGAAGCATTAGGAACTGCCTTTATTTCCTTTATCTACTTTGATGTCTTCGGAGACATCTCTTTAGATAAAGCTACTCCATGCCTAAAAGGTAAAAAACCTTTTCTTGGAGTTCTGCATGCTAAAATGAGCAAGGATTGTTTCAGTATATGAAGCTTGGGATAAGTAAAATATATTCTTTTCTTGTGATCCCTTTGATCCCAAGAATATATGCATTCTCCTAAGTTCTTCATATCGAATTGTTTGGACAACCATACCCTTACTTCTGACAACACTTTGATATTGTTTCCAACTACCAAAAATGTTATCTACGTATAGTACAAGAAATACCACCACGTTTCCATCACATTTCTTGTATACACAAAACTCATTTGGTTATAAAATAAATCCATAGGTCTGGATTACTTTATTAAACCGAATGTACCAAGACCTTGAAGCTTTACTTCAGTCCATAGACTGTTTGAGCTTACACACAAGATGCTCTTTGCTCTTTGCAACGAACCTTTCTGGTTGCTTTATATGGATGTTTTCTTCAAGACTTCCATTAAGGAAAGCTGTCTTGACATCCACTTGCTAAATCTCATAGATAAAAGAATCTGGGTAGACTTAAGCATGGCTACCGGTGCTTTGAAAGTTTCTACCTTCCTGTCTATCCCTCTTTTCCTATTGTAGACTTATTTTTACCCAATGGCTTTTACACCATTTGATGATTTTATAAGCTTCCAGACTCTATTAGAATACATATATTCTAATTCTGTATTCTTTGCAAAGATGCTGCATCTTTATCTTGGAGTGCTTCGTCATATATCCGGAGATCAGGTTCATGTCCTCCAGGGATCGAGTCCAAAGACTCTCCCAAAACATGAATCTTTTTAGGTTGCCTAACAACCCTCCCACTATGACGAGGTACTTTCTGCAATTGTATATCATTTGTGATACGTGTTGCAGTTTCTTGTGATATTTCATCTTGTACAGTTGGTACTAGGTTAGACGTGTCCTTTAATTTCCTTAAGAATAATTTTTACTCATGGGCTTGTGGTTTATAGTATAGTCCTTTTCTAAAATCGAGCATAGGTGCCAACAATGACCTTCCGATTTTAAGAACTACAAACCTCTTTTCATTTTTCTAGGATAACTCACAAACAAGTGAACTCATGTCCAATTTTTCAGTGTTTCTCATGTGCTAGACTACCCAAATCCGAATATGCTTCAGTCTAGGCTTACGCCCATTCTGTAATTCTGTGGGAGTAGAGAGTTCTGACTTAGAAGGTACTATGTTCACTTCTGTTTCTAGTGTATATCCTTAAAACAAATTTGGTAATTTTCTAAATAACTCGTCATCGATCTAATTATTCCATAAGAGCCTTATACCTTCTTTCTATTACACCATTATGTTGGGATGTACCAAGTGCAGTTAGTTGGGATTGAATCCCTACTTCTGATAAGTGACTCCTAAATTCTCCCAAGAGGTATTTGCTACTACGATCTCACCGTAGTGTCTCGATATTTTTACTTTGACATTTCTCCGCATTAGCCTTGTACTCTTTGAACTAATCAAAGTACTTAGACTTGCGGTGTATCAAGTAAATCTATCTGTGTCTCGAATAGTTGTCTATAAAATAGACAAAATATTCGAAACAACCTCTTGTCTGGATAGTCATAGGACCACACAAATCAGAATGAACCAATTCCATTATATCTTTTGCTTCATACCCCTTAGACTTAAAAGCTTCTCGGTTATTTTTCCTTCTAAGTAAGACTCTCAGGTTGGAAAGATTTCCACTACCAATGAACCCAAAAGTTCATCAGCTACCAATAAATCCTTCTTAAGTTAAAATAATCTAGCCTTTGATGCCAAAGATATAATTGGTTTATTTCTGAAAGTTGCTTTCTCTTAATAGTTAGAAGATGTGTTATTAATTTCCATTTATTGCATCGTGGGAGTTATTGGATTTATAAATTGTCAACCAATGTACCAGAACAGATAATTTTCCTATTTTTCTTGATAACAAGTTTGTTATCAAAATAGACAGAATATCTATTCTTTGATAGTTTAGAAACCGAAATCGAATTCTTTCTAAACTTGGTATATATAGACAATTTCTCAAAATTCATTTTTATTCCTATCATAGGATAAACATCTCCAACTGCAACAGCTGCTACTTTTGCAGTAGTGCCCATGTAAACGGTGATTTCTCTTCATATAGTTGTCGGGTTTCCTGGAGCCCCTGCAATGAATTGCAGACATGATAGTGGCTCCCGTATCTACTCACCAGGTATCGGTAGATAACACCACTAAACATGTTTCAACAACTAATGAATCAAATACACCTATATTGTTCTTAATTCTAAGAGGACAGTCTACCTTAATGTCCAAGTCTTATTTCCAATCATAATAATTAGGACAACTAAGTCTATTCTATAGTATAACAACTAGGGGATTGACTAACATTTGCAAACCTAAGAATCATAAAAATATTTGGACAAGACCAACATCTCAAAATCCTTGTGAATTTTGTATGCCACGATAGTGTGGACGTATACAAATTCTAAAAAGGAGATTTTATCCATTAATTTTTATTATCTTGTCAACCTATGATAAATAAAATTAATAGTTGGTCTGTCTTTGATCAAATATTTGGTCAAGACTCAAAATTTAAAATAATATTGATTCCTCAAATAATACTATTTAAATTTACCAACACCTCAAAACACCGTGAATTTTGCATGTCACGTTAATGTGGACATATATAAAATCAACATTTGTAAGAGGAGGGTTTTACCCATTAACTATCTTGTCAACCTAACTTTATGACAAATAAAATTATCTCAAACACCGTTAATTTTGTATGCCACGTTAGTGTGGACATATACAAAATCAATCATTTGTAAGAGGGGTTTTAACCCATTAATTTTATTATCTTGTCACCCTAGTTTTATGATAAATTAATAGTTGGTTTCACTTTGGTCACATAAGTAATAGCAGTGACTCCGTTGGGGAGGATACTATTAAATGTGTCTAAGTGTATACCATTACTTGATACTTAGTCCATTAAATAGAATTGTGCCCCTTCAGTTGGAGAAGATCACACACATCCTAAATAATTTCCTATAACCATCCATAAAGGAAGTTTGATCTAGTGATCCGCAAACAAACCCATCCGTTGTGGAGGGAGGTACTCAGAGCCAACACGCAAGCTAATTGCATCACTTACAAACCAGTAATGGAGACCATGTGATTTATATACTAATCCCTCTTCCACTTAGTTATTTATGGTGAGGAATTTTAAGTTATGCTAGCATATAACACATGCATACACACATATCACAGTAAATAAAAGCAATAAACATGGAAATTAATTTTCCAACTATTATGGCATTTTCATCATTGTCCTCCGTGTGCTCTAACCCTAGCTGCTGCCATCTTTAGCCACCACCATCGGGTCGAGTTGTCGCATCTATCTTGCATCTTATTCCGCTGCGCCTTTGGTCTTCCGATAGCACCATGCCTCGCAAGGATACGATCCGCGACAAATATAGAATTTTATATACATCGATCCTATATTCCATAAAGGAATGTACATATATTCTAGATCGAACAAAAAATGTAAAATCCTAATAACTAATACAGCTCCTACTGTATTTAATTTTACAATCATGCACACACAATTAAATGCCCTTGACATGTCCAAGGGTCCAATCACATACAATAAAAATATGCCATAATAGTTGGAGCCTGTAACCACAAAGTTAGCACATCCTACTATTATCCTGCCTAAATTATGTATGAGATGTGCATAACCTATTTGAAAACCAAACACACAGAGGTAAACCCAAGCTCTGATACCAATTGTTGGTTAGTCATAAGAAAATCATACCGGTTCCACTGTATAAACATTTTTGTACAAGTGTCGAACCTTTCCTTAAATAACCTATTGTGTTCTTTAGAAGTTAAATTAGGAATCGCAGACAGAACTTAACATCATTGATTCCAAATTTAACTTATTTGTTCTTAATGGTTTATATTTGAATCGCAAGCGGAACTTAACACTATTGATTCAAATCTACCTAAGTTATTAATTCCATAAATATTAATTTCCAAAATTGGCTTCCAGGACTGCATGGCGAGGCACATGGCCTACTTGGATATGGGAGCAACCACCACCGCCTAGGCAAAGCCTTTTAAGGAAAGCTAATATTTATTTCCTTAAATAACTCTAGGTTAACCAAAAAGAACAATCGAATCACAAATTTGAAAAAGAAGAAAACACAAATTTGAAAAAAAATTATTTCAAAAACTCTAGAATCATATGCCTCTTGTATTTGGTATTTCCATAAATAACTATAAAAAGAAAACTAGTATGATGTGGAAAACAATTACTAGTTATACCTTTCTTTGTAAGCAAAATAACCTCTTGATCTTCTACCGTATTCCTCTTCTAATCTCGGACGTTGTGTGGGCAACGATCTTCCGAGACAAGAACCACCAAGCACCTTCTTCTTCCTTCTAGGTTTCGGCCACCACAATTCTCCAAGAGAAGTAGAGGTCCGACCACCACCACCAAGCTCCAAGGGATGCAAGAAACAAAACCTCCTTTCTCTCATTCTTCTCCTAGCTAGAACCGGCCACCATCAAGAGCTCCAAGTGGGGTTGCCGCCGGCCACAAGAAGAAGAGAAGAGGGAGAAGCTAGGGCTGGCCACCAAGGAGGAAAAGAGAGGAGAAGAATAATAGAGTCGTTCACAATGAAGGCACCTCTACCCCCTCTTTTATAATCCTTGGTCTTGGCAAATAAGGAAATTTTAATAAAAACTTCCTTAATTCTTTTGCCATGAAAAGGAAAATTTATTTTAATTAAAAAACAAATTTCTTCTCATTAAAACAATGGTCGGCCACCTCTTTCCCAAAAACAAGGAGAGTTTTAATTAAAACAAAAATTAAAACTTCCTAATTTGTTTCCAGAAATTTATAAAAAATTTCTCCAATAATTTTTCCCTTCTTGGTGGTTTGTAAAAAAGAAAATTTTATAAATTAAAATCTTTCTTTTAAACATGTGAATAAAAAGAAAGTTATCTCTAAAAATTAAAATCTCTTTTAATCTACAAATAAGGAAAGATATCAAATCTTTTCTTAATCTTTTGTAGAAACTTATAAAAGAGAATATTTAATTTTTAAACTCTCTTTTAAATCATGAACATGGTTAAAAAAGGAAATTTTCCTCAAAATTAAAATCTACCTTTCAATCTACAAATAAGGAAAGATTTCAAATCTTTTCTTAATCTTTTGTAGAAAGCTATAAAAGGAAAGATTAAAATTTTAAACTCTCTTTTAAAACCATGATATCCACATAAGAAATAATTTTAACAAAAAAATCCCTTTTTAATATGATGTGGCCGGCCACCTAAGCTTGGGCTCCAAGCTATTGGCCGGCCACCTTAAGGCTCAACCTTTAGGCTTGGCCGGCCCCTATAGGTTGGGTAAAAAGGTGGGTATATGGTGGGTATAAATCTCTATATACAAGAGGCAACGATAGGGACCGAGAGGAGTAATTGATTTTGGTCTCCCGATGAAATTAATCTTCCCATGTTCTCCCTGAACACACAACTTAATTCCATCAATAATAATTCATTCCACTAAAGAACTATTATTGAACTACCGCACCAATCCCAAATTATATTTTTGGGCTCCTTCTTATTATGAATGTGTTAGTTTCCCTGTGTTTAAGATGTCGGATGTCCACTAATTAAGTGAGTTACTGACAACTCATTTAATTAATATCTTAATCCAAGAGTAGTACCACTCAACCTTATCGTCATGTCGGACTAAGTCCACCTGCAGGGTTTAACATGACAATCCTTATAAGCTCCTCTTGGGGACATTATCAACCTAGATCACTAGGACACAGTTTCCTTCTATAATCAACAACACACACTATAAGTGATATCATTTCCCAACTTATCGGGCTTATTGATTTATCAAACTAAATCTCACCCATTGATAAATTAAAGAAATAAATATCAAATATATGTGCTTGTTATTATATTAGGATTAAGAGCACACACTTTTATTATAACTGAGGTCTTTGTTCCTTTATAAAATCAGTATAAAAAGAAACGACCTCTAATGGTCCTACTCAATACACTCTAAGTGTACTAGTGTAATTATATAGTTAAGATAAACTAATATCTAATTACACTATGACCTTCCAATGGTTTGTTCCTTTCCATCTTAGTCGTGAGCTACTGTTTATAATTTATAAAGAACCGATAACACGATCTTCTTTGTGTGACACCACACACTATGTTATCTACAATATAAATTAATTGAACATCTACATTTGGTATATATAAATGTAGACACTTGACCAATGTGATTCTTATAAGTGTTTATATAAAAGCTAGGCTTTTAGTATACATACCAATAATTTTATTATTTATTACCCTTACTTAACTTGGGTTGATGTATAACAAAAAGGGAGAGATCGTAAATACCCTGGGTTGCTTTTGATGTTGTCAACCAAGTCAAGTTACGTCCTATTATGTTTGATGCCTTGTGTCTAAGTGTGCAAGAACTTAGAAATACAAAAAGTTGAGCAGAAAATGTAGCATATGAGAAGGATGGCACGGGAAGTGAGTCGACGAGCTCGGTGCATCCGAGGGACGAGAAGCTACGGAAGAATACACCGATGGATGAGAAGGATACACGCAACGTATTGTAGGGACGAGAAGCCGGGGAGGAAGTCTTCTCGAGGAGAAGGTTAGAGTTGAGTTCAGGTGAGCTCAACTCTGATTGATCGGAGCATCACCCACACGAAGACCAGCCCGGGGTGAAGGTGCCTCCAATGGTTTTGGAGGTGCCTCCAGTGTCGGTAGTGAAGCTGTTGCATTCAGGACCCGAGGCGCCTTGGAGGAGCACGAAGGCGCCGTCGTGCCTGTTCAAAGGAGGCACCTTGAAGCAACTTGGAGTTTCTCTTAAGGAAGCTGAAGACGCCCTCAAACGCAGAAAGTCATTGGTTAGCTGTTGGTTGACCATTGAAGAGAGGATTAAGTTTTATCCACTCGGAGGCACCCTAGAGTGCTTTGGAGGTGCCTCCAAGCAATGGTAACCGATCCTAGGAGGCGATAAAAGCATTCTGGAGCTAGAAATTAAACAACAACTTTAGTATTCAATTCCTAGTCTTTTTTCTGAGCTTTCAAAGTGTGTAAGAGACTACTTCACGTTCAATGAAGGAGTCATTCTAGTGGAGCTTTTCATTGCCTTGGATTAATAACCACCTAGGTTGTAACCAAGTAAAATATGCCCTTTTTACTTATTATTTTTAAGTTGTTTCTTTTATGTTATTTGATTAATTAATATTGTAACCTTGCTTAGTTGAAAAACAAGAGATTTTAGCTAACTTCTTTTCAAGGTTATTCACCCCCTCTAGCTGGCCTAAAATGGACATTTAGTGAGAATAAGTACTTCATCACTTTTGTAGATAATCACACAAAATATAATTATGTGTATTTTCTCCAAAGTAAGGATGAAGCTATAGAGAAATTTATTCTCTATAAGAGTGAGATTGAAAACTAACTTAATAGGAAAATTAAGGTGATTCGAAGTGACTAAGGTGGTAAATATGTATAACCATTCGTTGAGTTATGTGTTGAACACGAGATAAGACATGTAACAATAGATCCCTATTCTCCTTAGCAAAATGGTTGTTACTGAGCAAAAGAATCGTACTCTGAAAGAGATGATGAATGCTCTTCTATTGAGTTCTAAACTGTCAAAGCAAATGTGGGGAAAAGTTGTGCTCACGGCTAATTACCTTTTAAATAACATACATCAAAAGAAAATAGAAAATAACCCTTATGAGTTATAGACTATAAGACAATCATCCTATAAATACTTATGAATATAAGGATGTCTTGCCAAAGTGTTGGTTCTTGATTTGAAGAGGATTAAGATAAGGACAAAGACTGTTAATTATATATTTCTTGGATATGCACATAACAACAGTGCTTATAGATTCCTTATTTTTGAATCTCAAATATCGAAGATACACAAGAACTTGATTATTGAATCAAGAAATTTCTCATTCTTTGAACATGTGCTTCCATATAAGACCTAAGAGGAAGTTAGCTCCTCAAAATAGGCATATGAAACAATAAGCTATTATGAGGGACCTTAATGGAAAGAGGCATTGCATCTGAAATTGACTCTATCTTATAAAATCACACCTAGGAACTTGTGGTGCTTTCTTCGGGAAATAAACCACTCGGTTACAAGTGGATTTTCAAGAATAAAAGGAAATCAGATGCCATGATTAAGTAGTACAAGGATAGATTGATAATTGAAGGTTATCGACAACAAGAAGGTCTAGATTACTTTGATACGTATTCTTCGGTATAAAAAATAACCTCCATCAGAATATTATTGGCTATCTCTGCTCTATAGAATTTGAAAATACATCAAATAGATGCAAAGATTGATTTTCTAAATGAAGATTTAAAAGAGGAAATATACATTGAGCAACTTGAAGGGTTTTTGCACTAGGGAAGAAAAATAAGGTTTGTAGATTAGTCAAGTCATTATACAGCTTAAAACAAGATCCGAAGCAATGATATGAAAAGTTTGATAATGCCATGAAGGAAAGTGGATTTTAGATCAATGAGTGTGATAAATGTGTCTACATGAAAACTATAGGAAATGACTATGTCATGTTATGTCAAACTTAGCCTACATAGTAAGCAAGCTTGGTAGATACACGAGAATCCCGGTGTTGAGCATTGGAAAGGGATAACAAGAGTATTGAGGTATTTATGGTATACTCATGATTATGGACTGCACTATACGAGATATCCTGCTATGATTGAAATATACATCAACGTAAAATTGGATATCATATATGAAAGACTCTAAGTTCATAAGTGGATATGTCTTCACTTTGGGAAATGCAGTCATTTCATGGAAATCTTCTAAGCAAACCATAATAACTAGATTGATAATGCAGTCTAAATTTGTAGCTCTTAACAAATATGGTGAAAAGACTGAATAGTTACAACAATTCTTAGAAGATGTTCCTAGATAGACAAAACCTGTGTTGGCAATTTGCATGCATTGTAATAGTCAATAGACAATTAGCCGGACATAGAGCCATTTGTATAATGGTAAGTCTCGACATATACTTCATAGACATAATATCATTAGGTAACTACTCTAAACATTAGTTATCACTATTGTCAATGTACAGTCAAAGGATAACCTAACAGATCCACTAATTAAAGGATTAAACAGGGATTTAGTTGCTAGATCATCATGAAAAATGGGCTTTATATAGCTACAAAGGAAATACAATTATAATGTCTTGAGATCCCAAAAATTACGTTCAAAGGGATAACCTAGCTGCACTGAAAGGCAATCACTATAGGGGAACAACCCGATGAATTAGTGAGCAGATGAAGGGTAAGAATTCTTGCTTTTAATGATCATAATGGAGTAATGGAAAATATTCTTGAGAGATCACCTATGTAAGAAAGAAGTAGGGCTACTTCGAATAGTATTGAAGGCACAATTCTTAGTACTTCTCATAGAATCAGGCGTGTTCATGGTCAATAATAAACACACTCATAATACCTGAGCTATATTAGGGAGAGTCCTAGATGAGATCTATTCATGCTTACACAAATGGTAGAATAGTTCAAAGACATTGTGTCTACTGATCAGCTAGTGAGCAAATAGATTTTCACAAGGGAAAGTTCAAAGGATAACACCTACCTATCCTATAAACAACTCAACTACTGAAGGCTATCACATACCTCATTTCCATTCATGTGGGGGATTGTTGAAAAAATATGAATGGAAATATGACTTGTGAATTATTAGTCCCACATCGATTGAGTAGCATTACGATTGATTGAGAGTGCATAAGGGAGTGTGAATCTAGGACCCGAGTTATACCAATCCAAGGGTTCTTGTGTGAACACTACTTCACGTAACAGACCGTGATCGAGATACAATGTGTCCATATGAATCAGCTAAACTTACCATAAGTTTGTTTAGCTTGGTTGGCCTGTGTATGCCACATGGCCTACCATATGCATGACATGCATTATCTTGACAAGCATAAACAACACTTTTGATACATGGCATGTATAAAGAACAAGTGTTATGAATGCACAAGCATACATGTCTTACAAGCTTGCTCAACTTATGTAAGATACAATATATTAAATATTAAGAATTATTAGAGAAATAACCTTATTGATTTTTTTTCAGAAATTTTTCAAGAGTTAAGCAGAGTTAGTATGACATGTTTAAGGGGATGAATCGAGTAGACTCAGAGGAGGCTTGTTTAGAATATCACTTAAATGAGAATTGATTGAGGAATTAATTTAGGATTTAATTAAACTAAACCTAAGTTTTGGATATAAAAGATTCTCCTCCTCTCTTCATCCTCATCTGATCCCCTTCTCCCATCTCCGCCCGATCCCTACCTCGCGAGTGCCTTCTTCTTCCCTGACTTATCACCAACGCCGATCACAAGCATCGTCGTCGATCGTCAGCGTTGTCGCTGATCGTCGGTGTCGTCGCCGATCGCCAGTGTCATCGCCAATCTCCGGCATAGATCCATCATCCCCGACCTTGAGTTGTGCCTAGCTTTAATCGACGTTGCTGAGCCTTAACCTCTCAGTCTCCTCTCGACCCGCTGCCATCGGTGGCCGATTGCCACCTGAGCACCACTTCTCCATTACTCTTCTCTCGATCTAGTCGGCGATTGTGTAAGAGATCACCGCCAGCCCTTTTCTCGATCTATCGTCGGGCTACACTAGTCTTTTTCCTTCAACCGATTGCCACCCGATCTTTCCCCTCCAACCGACTACTGAAGCTGGTATCTTTCAGGCATGAGCAGGGAGGATTTGTGCTCTGTTAAGATTTGGTGAGGAGGATGACCATCGGAGCATTGTCTTCTTTGCGGATTCGAAGAGGAGAGCACAGACTCCTCACAGCTATGTTTGAGGTCTTTGTTGAGCAACTACAGATCTGAGTGTGGAGCTCCATTTTCTACATAGCAGCTTCGGATTTCTTCATTAAAGGGTTGCAGATCTAGTTTGGGGGTAAGGTTGCTAAATTCAGGATTATTTGGATTATAAGGCTAATTAATGGATTCATTGATTGGATTGTTAGGTTAGCAAGGGAAGGAAGTAATAGACAGTAGTAGATTGTCGCCGTTGACCGTGAGCCAATCCCAGTGCCACCTAGTTGCCAAATTTAGGGTAAGACATGTTGGGATTTGATTTCATTTCTGCATTGAATTTGATTAGTTAATTGATGATAAGGTTGGGTTTAGTGGAATATGAATTGCTTAATGGGAATACTGATTGTGGAATATGGATGATTAGATTTGGTAATTGATTCATGATAGATTTCTAGTTAATTAGAATAATTGATGATTATGGATGGGATTAGATAATTCTTATTAAGATGAATTAAGTATGGTTGGTTCATGATGCTTAATAAATTAAGGTGTTAAGAGATAATAGATTGAAGATTCATTTATTAGTTGGATTACCCAATCAAGATAGAAAGAATGTTAAAAAGAAGGGTTAACTAGGGTTGAGGTTGGGTTAAACTAAATTTGATTGATGTGTTGGATTAATCAAAGTTGATTAATAATTAGGGTTTTCCTAATTAGATTTGGAATTTAGTTAGCTAATTGGGTGCATGATGAAATTAGTGAAACTGCATATTATGTGTTCACAGGAGTTTGATTCGAGATAAGCATCTTGATGCATGATTGTTTAGCACGATCGATACATAAAGGTAGGTACTTTTTCTTTGGCCTCTTTGGTTTATTGAACTTAGTGCATTATTATTTTTGATTAATGGATTAGGTTGTTTTATCTTAAATCTATTTATTGTTATCTTGCTCGATACTTATCTGCTTAACCTTAGAGATGATTTAGTTAATACCTATACAGTCTTTACTTTAGATATCTATACTCTGTAGAGTTTACACATGTATGGTATGCACTATAGGAGATACCATGTTGATTGATTGTATGCAAATAGCGTGTACACGTGTATGTTGTACACTATAGGAATTAATCTAATTGATTTCCTATATGTGTTGCATAACCACTTGGGTGAGTTGTATGATGAGTGTCGCTTTGTACCCCATGTGTTATTGGTAGATACTTGTTGGATCTATGCGTACATATAGATATATGTGGTTAATGGATTGTGCTTCGGGTTATATCTATGTTATTTGTGCACATGTATCTGTTATGTTTATTAGAAGAATTTGAATGATTATACTTATGTTGTAGTGTGCATACATGTCTGGTTTAACTATTGAAGATATTATATTGATTATACCTATGTTGTAGGGTGCGCACATGTATGGTGTGTATGTGTATGATGTTGCTACTTATTGTATTTATTGATTAGTAGATGCCTGTTGGATTTATTCGAACCTATAGACATAGGTGATTGATAGATCATGTACATGAGGTACTTATGTGGATCGAGATGTTGCATTGATGATGATCATATCAATATCATGATTATTTGCATCATGTTCATCATTGCACTGCATGTTGACAATAAAGTGTCCCTTATAGTTGAGAGAGTTGTCAGTCATTTTTAGCTGTCCATTCAGCTATCGAGGGAGAGTAATAGCTTGGAGTAGATCTTGTCTTGTCGTGTCACCTGACCACTCAGGGGTAGTGATATCCGACGTTGTGAGCAGTTAGGGATCTTGTTGCAATGTAGTTAGATAACTACTTAGTAAACTGTCTATCTCTGCCACCTATAATGGTATCTAAAGGGTAGTATATGTAGGATCGGAAAGACGCTGGGGGGGGGGGGGGGGGGAATAGCGATCGTCAAAAATTGAGAGTGAATTAAAATAGGTACGTAGCGGAAGAATAAAAGAAGAAAAGGAAATAGAGAAGCCAAGCGCTAACATAAGTTGATTTTACTTAGTTCGGAGCCTTCGACGACTCCTACTCTAAGACTCACATTCGACGAATGCTTTCATTGGGTAATTCAGTAACAATTTGAATGGTTATAAATTGAGTACATGAACTATATATGAAAATTACCGACAACAAAGAAAGTGAGAAAATCTTGATGGTCAGTTGTTGGAGGAGTGTCACAACGTCATAGGAGCTTTTTCGAAACACCGAGCAAGAGTGAAAGTCATAGCAGTTGTTATTCTGAAGCTCCTGGTCGAATGCCTTTAAATAGGTCCATTCTGGGCGCTTGGAACCTCTTCGGATTCCTGGACCACGTGGCTCAGCCAATCGACTTGCTCCACATAAGCTAATGGATGATTTTTCGGGTCTGAGCACCTTGACCGAGTTCGAGTCCATATGATCCATTTTGAGATACCGAAAATTTTAAATAATTAATATTATTGGACGAAAAATCTTATTGGATTTTTCTGAAATTTTTAGAAATTTTTCAGGATTTAAACGGAGTCTGTATGATCCATTTTGAGGAGATGGATTCGGGGTACAGTGGAAGTCTGTTTGAAACACCATTTAAGTGGGAGTCGATTTGGGAATGGACTTAGAGTTTAATTAATCTAACCTAGGTTTTATTTTCTTTTATTTCGTTTCCTCTTCTCCTCCCCCAAATTCGTCGAGTTCCTCCTTTCCTCGATTGATCTTCACTGCCGACACCGAGCTTATAATCGCCGGCCACCTTTCTTCGCGTGAGGCTAGGGCAACGCCTCCATCGGCAGTGTGAGAGCAGTGGACGCTGTCCCTCTTGCGATTCTCTCTTCTTTCTCCCTTTCTCACGCGGGCGGCCTAGTGTTGACGGAGGGCGAGTTTTCCCCCGGCGATCTCGTTCTCACCGTGTCGTCGGATCTCAATAGTACGTGCTATCTCCGGGTGAGGGGATGTCTTTGTGGCTGTTCTTGAGTGCGATTGGCAGCAGCTCAACACCTAGGGCATCACGGTGGACTCGCCTTGCATCACCCCTAACCGATCGACCTTCTCGTTCCTTCCTCTCGATCTGATCACTAGAGAGTGATCTGTATCTCCTCGCCAATTTGATTGAAGCGGGCATCATCATCTAGGATCGGATGAGACAACACCATTTGGAGGTGACTGATCAAGGTAGGCTTCATTTCAAATCACACAGTTTCAAAGATCTTGCTTAATTGAGTGTGTTTGTGATGATCTTCCTGTTTTGGATTAGGAGAAACAGCGGATCAGTGTGCTGTGGACTTGGCTTGTTGCCGGTCATTGCAAATTCCACTTCTTGAAGCTATACCCTAGCTTCCGGGTGTTGAGTTCTTCCTCTTCATTGATCTGGATTGAGGTAAGGGCTGTTGAGGTGAATTTTGTAGTGTGGATTATGGCTTCAGCAAGCCTTTGCTGTATAATGGATTTTCTGGATTGATACTTGGAGAGATAAGTGTGTGTATGTGCTCTTGTAGTTTCCGGACAGGGGATCATAGTGTTGTGAGCTGCTGAGTTTGCTGTCAAAATCTCACGGTAAGTATTTTCCAGAGAGGTACACCGGTTATCCTCATTTGTATGTGCTAAATTAGGTTTCTAATGGGTTGTGGGGCTTTATTCTGCTTAGATTTATGAGTGGTGTGAGGTAGATTGGATGAATTATTATGGTTGGATTAATTGAGGTGGATGAACTATGTGGATTTGATTCATTTATGTATCTTGGAGATTATGTTCATCATTCATTGCATCTGATGACCATTATCTCCCTTGTGGTTGAGAGAGTCATCAGTTAGTTTGGGAATAGCACCGCACACTCGGCCACTCATGGGTAGTGGTAGCTGGAGCAGTTGCTGCTAGTCCTGTCGTGCCACCCGGTCACGAGGTTTTGTGAGATCCGGCGTTGTGAGCAGACAGGGACCCTGATACTATGTAGCTAGATAGTTACTAGTGGACTGTCCGCCTCGACCACTATATAGTGGGCCGGAGGGTAGTACAGTCGTCATAGACCCAAGCCTCTCGACCATACAGCGGTCGTGGTGTCTGGAGAGGTGGCGGGGGTGACCATGGAGCATGCATGCACTTTTGCATATGATGCGCGGTGCATCTGGGGGGATATATCTGCATGCATGCCTAGTAGATACTAGTTGCATGTGATTGTGATTTGTTGCATTTGATTGAGGTATGGTTGTTGCATATGGTTGTCATGCTGCATACATGTCATTTATTTTACATGTATATGCAGTCGTATTTATATTGCACAGGTGTCACGGGTATATCTGTTGCAGATCCGGTGAGTTTACTGATCATTGTACCATGTGTCGATTCCAGATTGGGTATGTATCTGTCATTATGTTAGTTGTGGATTGTACAGTTTATATGTCAGGTTATTATGTCAGATATGTTTAGGTGCATTGATTATGATAGTATGATCATGTTCTTTATTCTCTACTGAGACTGTATACTTGTGATCTCCATGTTGTTTATGTACTATGCACTATCTTGTCTATTACCCGCTGAGTTATCTATACTCACCACCGCATGTATACATTTATGTTTTCAGGTAGCTTGTAGATGGTTGGTAATGCTCGGAGTATCCTGTCTGCCGGGTCCTACGTCACATCCGAAGACGATTTCACTTAGTGTTTGTTTTCTTTTGTATATTCTTTTCTTATTTTTGACATTGTATTTGTGTTTAGCCATGTGACTATCTTATTCTTTTGGTGTTGTATTTGTGTTTAAGCCGTGCTGGCATGCATTGTATTTATTTGTGTTGTGTGGGCTTTCCCTCATTTTTTCGCTGTGTTTTAGTACAGCCGTGTGGGCTGTTTTATATATAATTGTGTGGTTGTTATTGTTTCATTCTAGCCGAGTGACTGTTATTATAATTGCATGGTTGTGTATATAAATATTCTAGCCACATGTGGCTGATGTATATTTTGCTTGTAGTGATGCTTTATATTGTCACCGGTACAGGGGAGATACTTCCGAATTTTTGTCTGGCAGGGACTCCTTTGGGACCGTGATAATTTTTGGTATCAGAGCAGGTACGATGCCTGTTTTGTTTTTGTTTTAGATTTTCGAGAATTATCTGATACCAATTTAGTGGTATCAGAGCAGGTATGATGCCTGTTATTCGTGTTTTGGGATTTCATGTTTCGATTTTCTTGGTGTGACTTTCGGGCTTTGGGACCAGGCAGCAGCAAGACATCTCCAGGCTTTAGGAGGTATGTTTGCATATATGTTATCTTGCATTTTGTTAGTACATGCATAGTTGTTCTGTTATGTTATGCATTAGTACTCTCTTGTTAGTACATGTCTAGTTGACTGTTGCATACATTACATATGTTGGGTCAATCACTGATCACGGTTGACCTACTGGAGATTAAGGTTTTACCGTCTCAGGGGAATCGTCATATCATACTACTAGTAGTTTTGGTGTCTGTTACTATTATTTGATTGAGTGTTAGAGTCACACACCTGTCTCTATTATTATTAGCTGGATAGTGGATGGTATCTGTATGCATATGTTGACTCAGTTTGTATTACTCCGGTTGGTTAGATCAGTTTAGGATTGATTTACCTGATCGACTTGTGCAGTTGTGGATTGATTTATCTTAGTTGGTTTCGTACTCCTGTTATTTTGATTAGTAGAGTATTGATTTACTCCTGTTGGTTAGGTTTGTAGATTACCCTTGTTGACTGGGGTAGTGGGGGATCGATTTTACCTTAGTTGATTTTGACGAGGATTGATTTACCCTTATTAGATCAGTTAGTTGACGACCGATTTATTTAGCAGTTCGATCATTAGGGTATCGTCATACTCTATTTCTAGAGATTCTGATCTTTGGGGTTACTTATTCTTGGTTAGATATTTGGGAGACACATTTGAGTACATGACTTGTACCGGTGTAGAAAGGACTGAATTGACCGTATACCATTATCGGCTTAGTCAGTTTAT
The DNA here is from genome assembly GCF_018446385.1 of Zingiber officinale. Classification (NCBI taxonomy): domain Eukaryota; kingdom Viridiplantae; phylum Streptophyta; class Magnoliopsida; order Zingiberales; family Zingiberaceae; genus Zingiber; species Zingiber officinale. The sequence continues at coordinate 22,135,186 of NC_056005.1, read as the reverse complement.
AGAGGATCGATGTATCCTATTCCACGGGGACTTTGACTATGGATTGTCTGTACTTGGTTGGGGGCTTAGAAGGTACATTCAGATAGGATACGGCACGGTGTGGAAAAGTGTAAAGCTACGTGCTTAACACTTTGAGATACAACCGTAACTTGGTATAATTTCAGACAATGATCTTCGAGGGGTAGAGCATCGATTGACGGATATTTTGATCAGTTATTTAGTTGTAGTGTTCCTTTATCTTTGTGTTCATTGCTCGATACTGGAGGTTGCTGAACCTCAGGGTGGAGCAATCACAGTATGATGGGGTACAAGACAATGGTTAGACGACTCAGCTAACATTGTCTATATCAGGTGACTCAATTATCCTGACCACATGATCATTTTACCAGATATTGTAGTTTATATCGCAGATTAGAGGGTTTGACCTTTTATCGATATTTGTCGAGGGATATATATGGGATGATTATGAGAGTTGCGGAGATACTTTCTTGATGGGTACATTCTTAGTCAGGAGATTGTGTGACCCTTTGACTTTGGATTGATATTCTTTTACTATGGATATTTGATTATCAGAAAGGATGAGATGATGAGATTTAGCAGACTTTATGGATACATTTAATTTGTTGGCAGTAGGTGTTGAGGGTTGGATGCTTTCGTTTTTCTTTATCATTGTTTAGGATACTATCTGGTATGATTGATTGATATTGAGGATGATTATGATTGGTGGATATTGGGAGATCAGATGTGGTGATAGGTTGTCTTTTGATGATCTATTAGTGAATATTTGACTTGATGATCTATTATTTGGTAATTGATGTTGATAGTGACATGAGGAGTAGCACATGTGTGATATATATGGATTTGGTGATTTGTAGTTGGTGATCCGATCACAGACTTATTGTTGGGGATCCTACGGTTGAGTGAACCTATTGTACGTACATTATGGGTCATTGGTGTTACCATTTTAGGTATACCGTGCCTTAGATGTTTTTATGAATTTGATGTACTTGGTATTCCTAGGGTGATTGGATCAATTTTCATTGTCTTCATTGATGATGTTGTGATCTATTCACTATCCAAAGTGGATCATGTACACTAACTTCGCATAGTTCTAGAGATGTTTCGACGGGAACATCTATATGTGAGGTTCAATAGTACGTATTGTAATTATCTTCTGCGAGATTTTGGGACGCGTTGTCTTTAGTAGAGAGATATTAGTGGATCCATGGCAGTTAGAAGCTGTTATCAGTTGGGAGTAGTCGTAGTTTATACAGGAGATTAACAGTTTCCTTGATCTGTCTAGATATTATTGGAGATTAGTTGAGGTTTCTCCAGTATTGTTATGCTGTTGACTGGACTGTCTAGGAGGGGTATGGAATTTTCCTAGATAGATGCGTACGAGATCAGTTTCAGGAGTTGAAACGGAAAGTTGTTAACTGCACCGTATTAGTTATGCTTTGTAGTGTAGACGGATTTGTACTCTACACAGATGTATCGTACCTGGGGTTTGGTGCAGTTTCGATGTAGCATGAACGGAGTAGTCTCATGCCAGTATATCGAATTATCATGTAATGAGAATGAAATTCTTTATCTTCGTAGGAGATTATGTGTGTTTCCGGTGTCACTTCTTATCCGAGAGAAGTTACTGTAGGAAACACCTCGATCTGGATTTGCAATACATTTGGGTGACACCTGATGTATGGAGATTTGGAGCATTCTTATTGGTGGAACGATATGAAGAAAGACATCGCGGATTTTGTAGCTTGATGTCTAGCATGTCAGCAAGTGGAAGCTGAACATCAGAGATTAGTAGGATTGTTTCAGTAGACTCATATTTTGAATGTGGAGTTAGGAGCATGTTTTGACATATTTTGTTGTGAGATTGTCCAGGATATGGAGAGGATATGATGGTTTGAGTAATGATTGTTGGGTGACGACTTTGCTCCCTAGCTATCGAATTGTAGGGCGAATTCTTTCGGATTGAGTAGTAGGATAATACTTTAAAGAGATTACCGGACCTCATGGTGTATCTCTGAGTGTTATATTGGATGGAGATCAGTGATTTCACATCATAGTTTTGTCTGTGGATACAGCAGACTTTGGATTAGGAGCTTTGCGTTAGTATAGATTTTTACCTCAGACTGATGGATAGTTTGAGTGCCCTATACAGATGTTGGAAGATATGTTGATAGTGGATTTTGGTTTTCGGAGGTAATTGATTTATCCCGCAGTTGGCTAGATTGCAGAGTGGGAGTAGCGGAAGTAGGGTGAGTTCATAGCTCACAGAGTTTGCTATAGTCACTTGGAGGAGGATTGTCATATTTGGAGATATGTTTATGATACTAGGGTTGGAGATTTGGTTATGATATTTGGATGGAGTGGTATATGTGTATGTTGCTTGGTGGCTAACTTGATTGAGGATCCCTGAATTGACCAGTAAATTTGGGGACCAAATTTTTATTAGTGGGGGAGAATGTAAGATATCGAAAATTTTATATAATTAATATTATTGGACGAAAAATCTTATTGGATTTTTCTGAAATTTTTAGAAATTTTTCGGGATTTAAACGGAGTCCGTATGATCCATTTTGAGGAGATGGATTCGGGGTACAGTGGAAGCCTGTTTGGAACACCATTTAAGTGGGAGTCGATTTGGGAATGGACTTAGAGTTTAATTAATCTAACCTAGGTTTTATTTTCTTTTATTTCGTTTCCTCTTCTCCTCCCCCAAATTCGCCGAGTTCCTCCTTTCCCCGATTCATCTTCACTGCCGACACCGAGCTTGTAATCACCGGCCACCTTTCTTCGCGTGAGGCTAGGGCAACGCCTCCATCGGCAGTGTGAGAGCAGTGGACGCTGTCCCTCTTGCGATCCTCTCTTCTTTCTCCCTCTCTCACGCGGGTGGCCTAGTGTTGACGGAGGGCGAGTTTTCCCCCGGCGATCTCGTTCTCACCGTGTCGTCGGATCTCAATAGTACGTGCTATCTCCGGGTGAGGGGATGTCTTTGTGGCTGTCTTGAGCGCGATTGGCAGCAGCTCAGCACCTAGGGCATCACGGTGGACTCGCCTTGCATCACCCCTAACCGATCGACCTTCTCGTTCCTTCCTCTCGATTTGATCACTGGAGAGTGATGTGTATCTCCTCGCCAATTTGATTGAAGCGGGCGACATCATCTAGGATCGGATGAGACAACACCATTTGGAGGCGACTGATCAAGGTAGGCTTCATTTCAAATCACATAGTTTCAAAGATCTTGCTTAATTGAGTGTGTTTGTGATGATCTTCCTGTTCTGGATTAGGAGAAACAGCGGATCAGTGTGCTGTGGACTTGGCTTGTTGCCGGTCATTGCAAATTCCACTTCTTGAAGCTATACCCTAGATTCCGGGTGTTGAGTTCTTCCTCTTCATTGATCTGGATTGAGGTAAGGGCTGTTGAGGTGAGTTTTGTAGTGTGGATTATGGCTTCAGCAAGCCTTTGCTGTATAATGGATTTTCTGGATTGATTCTTGGAGAGATAAGTGTGTGCGTATGCGCTCTTGTAGTTTCCGGACAGGGGATCATAGTGCTGTGAGCTGCTGAGTTTGCTATCAAAATCTCACGGTAAGTGTTTTCCAGAGAGGTACACCGGTTATCCTCATTTGTATATGCTAAATTAGGTTTCTAATGGGTTGTGGGGCTTTATTCTGCTTAGATTTATGAGTGGTGTGATGTAGATTGGATGAATTATTGTGGTTGGATTAATTGAGGTGGATGAACTATGTGGATTTGATTCATTTATGTATCTTGGAGATTATGTTGCATTTCGATGATGAATTGGTTAATTAGTTATAGTTGTAGATGATTATGTTAGATTGTTGTGGATTTATGATAGATATTTGATTTTATGATAGGTTGATTGGATAATTAGCGAATTGGGAAGTATTGTGATGTTGTGGGGTTTCATTGTATGATAGATGAGTGAATAAAGATTTGTATCATATTATATTGGAGCCTTTGTGATATGTTGATTTGGGTGACTTTTTGGAGATGAATCGTGTATAAACTCATGCTAATAAGGTTGTGTGATTGAGGATTAATTGGAGGATTTATCAGAGATTAGATTTGAGTAGAGTTATCCTAATTGGGTAGAGATTTTATTTAGCTAATTTATTTCTCATGAATTTAGTTAAATAAAATATATATATTGCTTTATACAGGACTTTGATATGGGATGATCATCACAACGTGAGATTTATTTTGGACACGTTCTACGTATCAAGGCAGGTATTTCTTCCTTTGCCTTTATGTATTTTCTTTGAGCTTAGTGCATGGTTGTTATTTGCCGGATTAGGTTACTTTACCTTATATCGGGTTCATTTGCTATTCTTCCTGCTTGATACTTTTGCTTGAGCTTAGAGATGATCTAGTTATATCATATATAGTCTCAACTCTTGATTTCTACTCTGCTGTGATTACGCGTGTAGAGTATGTATTGTAGGGATTGTCGAGTGATTAGATTTACCATGCTGATTTTGCATATAATGTGGATTGTACGTAGCTTGGTATGTGTTTTAGGAGTCATCATGTTGACCGTACATTTGCATGTTGTATGTACACCCGTGTTTGGTTATGTACTTTTGGAGGAGTTGTGTTGATTGTATGTTTGTGGTTTATACACATGTCTGTCGTGTTTTTATTGGAGGATACATGTTGATTGTACTTATCTTTTGTGTACATGTGTCTGGTGGGATTATTGGAGATTTTTGGTTGATTATACATGTATAGTGTGTACATATGTTTGGTGGGATACGTGGAGGTATCATGACGATTATACTCTTGTTGGAGGTATTTATGAGGTTTGGGGTTGTTGCATGGATGGTGATTATATATATATATATATCATGTTCATCATTCATTGCATCTGATGACAATTATCTCCCTTGTGGTTGAGAAAGTCATCAGTTGGTTTGGGAATAGCACCGCACACTCGGCCACTCATGGGTAGTGGTAGCTGGAGCAGTTGCTGCTAGTCCTGTCGTGCCACCCGGTCACGAGGTTTTGTGAGATCCGGCGTTGTGAGCAGACAGGGACCCTGATACTATGTAGCTAGATAGTTACTAGTGGACTGTCCGCCTCGACCACTATATAGTGGGCAGGAGGGTAGTACAGTCGTCACAGACCCAAGCCTCTCGACCATACAGGGGTCGTGGTGTCTCGAGAGGTGGCGGGGGTGACCATGGAGCATGCATGCACTTTTGCATATGATGCGCGGTGCATCTGGGGGGATATATCTGCATACATGCCTAGTAGATACTAGTTGCCTGTGATTGTGATTTGTTGCATTTGATTGAGCTATGGTTGACATGCTGCATACATGTCATTTATTTTACATGTATATGCAGTCGTATTTATATTGCACAGGTGTCACGGGTATATCTGTTGCAGATCCGGTGAGTTTACTGATCATTGTACCATGTGTCGATTCCAGATTGGGTATGTATCTGTCATTATGTTAGTTGTGGATTGTACAATTTATATGTCAGGTTATTATGTCAGATATGTTTAGGTGCATTGATTATGATAGTATGATCATGTTCTTTATTCTCTACTGAGACTGTATACTTGTGATCTCCATGTTGTTTATGTACGATGCACTATCATGTCTATTACCCGCTGAGTTATCTATACTCACCACCACATGTATACATTTATGTTTTCAGGTAGCTTGTAGATGGTTGGTATCGCTCGGAGTATCCTGTCTGCCGGGTCCTACGTCACATCCGAAGACGATTTCACTTAGTGTTTGTTTTCTTTTGTATATTCTTTTCTTATTTTTGGCATGTGGATGGTTGTAGATGATTTGTGTTTAGCCATGTGGCTATCTTATTCTTTTGGTGTTGTATTTGTGTTTAAGTCGTGCCAGCATGCATTGTATTTATTTGTGTTGTGTGGGCTTTCCTTCATTTTTTCGCTGTGTTTTAGTACAGCCGTGTGGGCTGTTTTATATATAACTGCGTGGTTGTGATTGTTTCTTTCCAGCCGAGTGGGCTGTTATTATAACTACGTGGTTGTGTATATAAATATTCCAGCCGCATGTGGCTGATATATATTTTGCTTGTAGTGATGCTTCATATTGTCATCGGTACAGGGGAGATGCTGCCGGATTTTTTGTCTGGCAGGGATTCCTTTGGGGGCGTGACACCGGGTGCCTAGACCAGCTTCGGGCGCCCGGACTCCTTTTCTTCAGCAGTTTCCTCCCTGCAAGAAAAGATTAGTCCAGGAAATAGAAAAAATATTTACCCTGCAAAACAGAGTTAGCACAATATAATAAAATATGAGTAGTAATTAAATTCTATCTCCTCGAGACGAGTATCTAGTCAAGGTCTCATCTTAGGTTTTTCAAATGGACCTAAGCTGGACAAACGTCTATAGTTCCCTCAACGGAGAAGGCATCCTCACTGGATCTCTCCTCTAGTTGCTTACTTTCACTTACCACTTGCAATCACTTGACCTGCCTCTGACCCACCAGGTCTTCCCGCCAATTGTCAGGTCCACAGACCCAACTGGACTTCGGTCAATTATTAGGTCCCGTGGACCCAATTGGACTTTCTGCCAGATATCGGGCTCCGCGGACTTATCTGGACTTCCCACCAACTATTGGGTCCCATGGATCTAGTTAGATTTCAGCCTAGTGTTAGGTCCTTCAGACTAGTCAACTCTTGCACACTTAGTAGAAAGGTTAGACAAACAATATATCTAACTTTAACCTATTTGTCATACATCAAAATCAGATTATTACTGTAACATGGACCAACAATCTCTCCCTTTTTAATATAATGATAACCTGGGTTAAAGTTAGAAAAAAATGCAATAAAGCAACCATTAAGCATGAATTGTTTAAAATGAGTTAATTTTTCTAACCTAACCCACTATCCTCAACCTTTGGCATTCATCAAAAAATAAATGCATAAAGGTTTAGCACAACAAGTACTTCAAATAATATTTTTGACAAGGGTAAATGCTCAGGTTCATTTGAGGGAGGAATAAATGTTAAAAAAAAACTCAAGGCTCTTTTTCAAAATAATTTGTAAGTAAAGTCCGAGAAAACTTTAAAAATTTCTAAGTAAATTTTTCTAAGAAAACTTTGTTGAATAATCTATTTTCAAATGAAATTTCGAAGTCAAATTTATCAAATAAAAAAAATTCTTAAGTGAATTTTGTTTTCTGAAGTAAATCATTGAAAAAAATAATTTTGAAGTAAATAGTTTTCAAAGAAAATTTTCTAATAAAGATTTTCAAAGGAAATAAAAAATCTTCTAAGGAATTATTTTTAAGAGCAATAAAGCTTTTGCAAAAACTATTTTCTAAGTAAACTTCTTTAAGTTTGAAAAATTTTCAAAGTAACTTTGTCATAAAAAAATTTTAAACAAAATTTTCTAATTAACAATTTCAAAGTGATTTAAAAAAAACTTTTCTAAGGGAGATTATAAAAGTAATTTCCAATTCTTTAATACTTTTCTAGGAAATTATTTGCAAAGTAATTGCAAAGAAAAATTCAAAGTACTTTTAAAGAAATAACTTTTTAAGACTAATTTTTAAAGTACTTTAAAAAATAAAGAAAAATTTTCAAAGTAAGAAAGATGTTTAAAGTGAAAAAATGGAATTATTTTTAAATTGTCTAAGCAAATCTTCCCCCTGAATTTGATATCTTTAAAAAGTAACCATTCAATTTCTAATATTTTTAGTATATGTCTAACCATTAGTTACTAACTAGCTATACAGAGGATAGAAGTGTTCACTTAGTTAGTCAAGTTAAGCAAGATTTGATCCAACTTATTGTTTACTAAGAAAAATTGCTTAGCTTGATCACTGTAATTTGGTATTTTATGCCTAGACTTATGTTGATGTACTAATATAAGCATCTGAAGTCCTAGCAAGAGGCCTACTCATCTCACGTCATTCTATGTTTATGAACACACAATCGAGATAGATCTAGTGTGTTTGTGAGATGCTTGTTACTTAGATCTATAGGATCATGCTTTCTATGAATTTGATCTAGACTAAGGCCAAAATAAATTTTCAACACTTGAGAAATCGAAATTTTTTTAGAAAACATAAGTAACTTTCCTAGGATTTTCAAATCATTAGAAAATTTGTAAAAATATCCTAGTCTATCGTGCACATTTCCAATCATCTTCGTAAATTACTGAATTTTGATTCTGATAGTGGTTTGGTAAAAATGTCAGCCAAATTTGACTTGGACTCAACATAGTTGAGTTCAATATCTCCATTGGCGACGTGATCTCTAATAAAGTGATGTTTTATTTCAATATATTTGGTTCTTGAATGATGCACTGGATTTTTGGTTACGTTAATTGAACTAATGTTATCAATATGGATTTTTACATTTTTATATTCTAAGTTAAAGTTTTTTAATGTGTGCATCATCTATAACAATTGTGTTATACACTCACCCATTGTTATGTACTCAGCTTCAGTAGTAGATAAAGCAATACGGTGTTATTTTCTACTAACCAACTGATAAGTGATGGTCCAAATAATTGACATTCACCACTTGTACTTTTATGATCTAGTTTACAGTCAGTATAATTAGAGTCAGAGTAACCAATTAGTTCAAAATTGAGTGTTCTAGGTACCATATTCCTACATTTATTGTACCCTTTAAATATCTAAAAATTCTTTTTACATTAGTTAAGTGGGATTCCTTAGCACAAGTTTGGTACCACATTAGGTCGGTTTACAGTTAAGTATAAAAGGCTACCTATGACACTCCTATAATATTTTAGGTCTACGGGTTTTCCATTTGGGGCACTATCTAAGGTTGTGTTAGTTGTCATTGGTGTTTTTAATTCTTTGGTATTTTTTATTCTAAATTTTTTAAGTAATTATTTGATGTATTTTTATTGGTAAATATAATTTCCTTCATTAGTTTGTTTAATCTATAATCCTAAAAAGTAAGTTAGTTTACCTACAAGACTCATTTCAAATTCTTATTCCATTAAAGTTATAAATTCTTGTAAAAATTATGAGTTGGTTGAACCAAAGATTATATCATCTACATACATTTGGGCTATAAAGATATCTTGTTTGACTAATTTTACAAATAAAGTAAAATCAATTTGAGCTTGGTTGAACCCTTTATAGATTAGGTAAGAGGTCAGCCTTTCATACTAGGCCCTAGGTGCTTGTTTAAGACCATACATGACTTTCTTAAGTTTAAAGACATGGTCAGGATGATCTATACTTTTAAACCCAAGTGGTTGACCTACATAAACCTCTTCTTTTATTAGCCCATTTAGGAAGGCAGATTTCACATCCATTTGATAAAACTTAAAACCTTTATGGGTTGCCTAACTTAGTAGCATTCTAATAGACTCAATTCTAGCCACTGGAGCATATGTTTCATCATAGTCAAGTCCCTCTACTTGACTAAACCCTTTAGCTACTAGTCTAGCCTTGTTTCTAACAATTTTCCCATTTTTACTTAATTTATTTCTAAATACCCATTTTATTTCTATTATCTTTTTATTATCAAGTAGTAGTACTAAGTCCCAAACTTCATTTCTTTCAAATTGGGTCAGTTCTTCTTACATGTCTATGACCCAATCCGGGTCGAGTAGGGATTCTTCTACTATTTTAGGTTCAATTTTAGAAATTAATGATATTTGACTTGGATTTCTAAAGGATGATATAGTCTGAACTCTTAGGTCTGGGTCACCTATAATTTGTTCAATTCGGTGGTCTAAGCTAATTCTTATTGTTCTAGCCTCAGTTTATGTTTGTTCATTTTCTTATGGTAGATTTTGTTCACTTTCATATTCGTCTATTGGATTTTTCACTTGCTCCCCCTAGATCAGTGTTGACTCTAGTGAAATCAATTGGTTGGTATTGTGGTTGAGTTGAGTTAGTTTCTTTAGTAATTTCGTCAAATTTTACATTGGTTGTTTCTTCAATTCTTAGAGTAGTTTTATTGTAAACTCTATATCCTCTACTGTTTAATGAGTACCCTACAAAGATTTCATTTTCTACTTTTGATGTAAATTTTCCTAAATGTTTTCTTACGTTTAGTATATAAACAGGGCATCCAAATACTTTAAAGTATTTAATATTAGGTAATTTATTATAGTAAATTTTGAATAGAGTTTTATTATGTTTTTTATTTATTGTTATTCTATTTTATACATAGCAAGATGTACTAACAACTTCTGCCTAGATGTATTTTGGTAATTGGTATTCATTAAGTATTGCTCTAGTGGCTTCTTGAAGAGTTCTATTTTTTCTTTCTACTATTCCATTTTGTTGAGGTGTATAAGAATATGATAATTCTTGATGGTACCCATTTTCTAAGCAGAATTTTATAAACCTATGATTTTTAAATTCTCCACCATTGTCACTCATAATTCTTTTGATTTATGAGTCTTTTTCATTTTTAGCCTGTTTAGAAAAATTACTGAATATTTCAAATATTTTATCTTTATTTTTTAATAATTTTATCCAAGTGAATCTTGAGTAATCATCAATTATTACAAGACAGTATAAATTTCCATTAATAGATTTAATCCCATGTGAGTCAAATAAATCTAAGTGTAATAATTCAAGTGGTGAATTAGTTTGAATTTGATTAATTGGTTTGTGGATTGATGGTCTGTTTTTCTTATTGACAAGCATTACAAATTGTTGAGTTTAAGTTAGGTAGTTTTGGTAGTCCTCTAACTAGATCATTTAGTTTGGTGAGATTTCTAAGTTAGTGTGGGATATTCTCCTATACCATAGCTAGGTTTCCTCTTTTTTGTGTCAAATGACACTTAAGTGAGGAGCTAGCTAGGTTAATTGTATAAATTTTATTATTTCTAAGTCCTTTTAGTTTTATTGTCCAGTCTTTCATATGTTTAATGAAGCATTCAATGGATGTAAACCTAACCTTATATTCTGAGTCACAATTGACTAACACTGAGTAAGTTAAATTTAAATTTTTCAATAAGGAGTACTTTGTTAATAACGAAAATGGATTCTAATTCAATGTTACCTATTCTAATTACCTTCAGTTTGTCGTTGTTTCCAAAGGTAACTATTCCTAGACTTTTGAAGGTTAACTTTGTAAACATTGTTTGATCCCCGGTCATATGTCGGGAGTAACCACTGTCTAATATCCATTTATATTACTAAAAAAAATAGGAAAGGTAAAATTTTAGCTCAAGTTTGAACTTAACTTGATTGATTTTAATTTTAATTTATTTTAATTTTAATTAATTTTAATTTTAATTTTAATTTAATAAAAGTTAATTTAATTTAATTTAGTTTAATTTAATTTTAATTTTAATTTAATTTATATTTTATCCTTATTCATCTCACCCAGTCTAAGTTTTCAAACAAAAGGGATTCTATGGTTTTGTGAGATGAGTTATGTTGAATTTCAGGGTTTGGTTTAAACTTGTGTTAGATTCAAGTTTAGCCTTGGGTTCAATAAACAGACATTCTTTGGATAAACTTCTAAGTTGTGGTGAGTCACCTGGACATTATTAGAGTAACCACACCTTCGAGGTTTTCCAAATAGTTCATATCCACTGAACTAATTAATAACAAAACTTTGGTCTAACCAGCTAGGATTGGTAAGGGGTAGCTTCAGTTAGTTCCACTAAGCCAAATGCACCAAGTCGAAGTCATATTTTCCTAGACATACAGAGATATAGTTTTCCTAACCTAACCTACTATCATCCAAAACTTCTCCAGTACTATTTGTCAAGTTAAACTTTAGTCCCTTTTTGATCTAATCCTAATTACCCTGCCGGGTAACCTATTATTTTGGAGGTGCCAACTAATTTGGAGTCTCCCCCCTGAATTATTCAACTTTCGATTTAGGTTTTAAGTTTATGTCGATTATTTTTGTAGTTAAAATAAACTTGATGATAATTTAAATTAGCTTTGAAGTTATTTGATTTAATTTATTTTCACTATTTGAGTTTAAATTATTTGATTTGATTTTATTCTTAAGTTTGGAATTTATCTTTGAAAGTTTATTTTGGTTTAGTTTTGAGTTAATAGGTTTAGTTGGATTTGATTTTAGATAATGAATTTCAGTTTTAGGTACATAGAATTAATTGAGTCCTACTTGTGTGGTTAGGCACGCTTTCGGAACTCAAACTTTAGTTAGGTTTTTGTTTTGACTTATCAGTGATATAAAGGTTTTGTTTGTTGAGCTGAACTTGTATTCGAGCCTAGACTTATTGTATACAACTTTTTGAGTTTTAAAAATTAAATCTAATTTTCGATCTAGTGGTGAAAGTTTCTAATGATCCTTTAAGTTTATTGATTTCACCTTTTAAATTTGTGTCTTCCTCCTCAAGTGTTATATCTTGATTTAGATTTCTATTTTCAATTTGTTTTTTGAGGCGTTGATTTTCCTCAAGAAGTGATTCATTTTTTTTTCATATTTAATTAATTTTTTATTTAATCATGCAATTATTCTAAAAAAATTAGAAGATAGGATAGAAGATACCTCGTTCGAACCTTCGGAAACGAGTACGAACTCATGGCTTGATTCATCTTCGGACTCGTCATCTTGCTCTAACTCGCTTTCTAATTCCTGTTCCGTTGCCATCAATGCAAGGTAGTCGTGATGATTCTGATCTTCGTTATCCTAAGTCATCTTTTCTTCATCCTGCATTTCAATGTTAACTAGTTTATTCACAGGTGAGTTTAGTTCGGTTACCTTGGCATCGTTTGTTCCCTCATGTAATTCTATGAGTTTGTCCCATAGCTCCTTCGTATTTTCATATGGGCCAACATGGTTTAATTCTTCCTTCGTTAGCCAGCATTGGATTGTGTTGAGAGCCTTGAAGTTGATCTGGACCTCCTTCTTCATTTCTGGATTCTAATTTTTTTGGGTCCATTAGAATTCCAGCGTTTCCGATGGGAGCCTTATATCCTTTGGTGACGCTGAACTATTGGTCGAAGTCGGTCTTCAGGTACACCTCCACCATTTCTTCCAATATGGGAAGTCATCACCGTTAAAGAGGGGAGGACGTATGGTATTATATCCCTAATTTTGGGCCATTAACCTTGCACACAAAAGAGGAAAAAGAAAAGAAGTCTTAAGACTAGGTCTTGGATTAGTAGTGTGGGAGAAGAAAGAAAAGAATATTAAGACTCAATTGGTGTTGTACCAATTCAAGGTCGTTTGCAATGGAAACAAATTTATCCAAAAAGATAATTATACCAGTTTGGATTATATCGAAAAAACTCAAAAACCGAAAGAGAGAGGAAAAAAAATTACCCCTTGCCTGATTGGTGGTTGCACCAATTTAGAGCGGTACCTGTTCTAATACCACTTGTATGATTGAAAAGACGCAAGGGGGGGGGGGGTGGTAGTGATCACCAAAAATTGAGAGCGAATTAAAACAGGTACGCAACGGAAGAATAAAAGAAGAAAAGAAAATAGAGAAGTCAAGCGCTAATACAAGTTGGTTTTACTTGGTTTAGAGCCTTCAACGGCTCCTACTCCAAAGCCCACACTCGACGAATGTTTTTTTGGGCAATTCACTAACAGTTCGAATGGTTATAAATTGAGTATAGGAACTATATATGAAAATTACCGAGAACAAAGAAAGTCTGAAAATCTTGATCGCCGGTTGTCGGAGGAGCGTTACAGTGTCACAGGAGCTTTTTTGGAACATTAAGCAAGAGTGAAAGTGTAGCAGTTGTTGTTCTGAAGCTCCTGGTCGAAGGTCTTTAAATAGGTCCATTCCAGGTGCTTGGAACCCCTCTAGGTGCCTGGACCACAGGGCACAGCCAATCGACGCGCTCTATATCATCTTATGGAAAAATTTTTGAGTCCGGGCGCTTGAACTGACTCCAGACTCTTGGACTGACTCCGGGCGCCTGGATTGACTCCGGGCGCCCGAACCACCCGGGTGCCCACGGCACCCACCTGGGCGCGACTGCTTCGGGCGCCCAGACCAACTCCGAGCGATTAGATTTCGGGCGCCTAGATCCCTTTCGGGCGCCCGGACTCCTTTTCTTTAGCAGTTTCCTCCTTACAAGAAAAGGTTAATCTAGGCAATAGAAAAACATTTATCCTGCAAAACAGAGTTAGCACAACATAATAAAATATGAGTAGTAATTAAATCCTGTCTCTCAGAGACCAGGATCTAGTCAAGGTCTCAGCTTAGGTTTCCCAAATAGACCTAAGCTGGATAGACGCCTACAGTTCCCTCAATGGGGAATGCATCCTCACTGGATCTCTCATCCAATTGCTTACCTTCACTTACTACTTGCAGTCACTTGACTTGCCTCTGACCCATTGGTCCTCTGACTCATTGGTCTTCCCACCAGTTCTCAGGTCCTAAACTCAACTGGATTTCGACCGGTTGTCAGGTCTCGTGGATCCAACCGGACTTCCCACCAGATATTGAGCCCCGTAAACCTATCTGGACTTCCCACCAGCTATCGGGTCCCACAGACCTAGCTGTATTTAAGCCTAGTGTCAGGTCCTTTAGATTAGCCAACTCCTGCACACTTGGTAGAAAGGTTAGACAAATAACACATCTAACTTTAACCTATTTGTCATACATCAAAATCAGATTATTAGTGCAACCTGCACTAACAATATAGTTGTCACAGATTTGGCCTCTCGGCCATACAGGGACCATGGTGTCTTGAAGGGTGGTCAGGAGTGACCATGTTGCATGTACATGCATATGCACATGATGTGCGTTGCATCTTTGAGAGATATATCTGCATTTACTTGTGATTATTGTATTTGCTTGAGATATGATTGTTGCATATGGTTGTCATGCTTCATACATGTTTATTTATCATACATGTATATGTTGTTAGTTATGTTGCTAAGGTGTTACGAGCAGATCTGTTGTTGATTCTTAGTGAGTTTACTGATCACTATACCATGCATGTTAGTGTTGGGGTTGCAAGGTTGCAAACATAGTCCCATATTGGAAACACATGGGAAAGATCATGGGTTTATAACAGAAAAAGATATCTCCATTGGCATGAGGCCTTTTGGGTAGAGCCCAAGAGCAAAACCATGAGGGCTTAGGCCCAAAGTGGACAATATCATGCAATTGTGGAGATATCTAAATTCTTTTCGATCCTACAATTGGTATCAGAGCCCGGACTGCCAGAAGGTTTAACCGCCGACTGTGCACAAGAGCTATGGTCTGATTGAACCATGTGAGTACAATATTGACCTCGAACAAAGAAAGTGGGGGCTCCTATATTCGGATCAAGAGGACCAGACGATAGGCAGGAAGTCCTAGTTGCGACTAGGCAAGGAAGTCCTAGTAGGTCGGGTGGACCGAGGGGCAGGAAGTCCTAGTTGCGGCTAGGCAAGGAAGTCCTAGTAGGTCGGGTAGACCGAGGGGCAGGAAGTCCTAGTAGGTTGAGTAGACCGAGGGGCAGGAAGACCTGGGGGTCGAGGATCGGACGTGGGAAGTCCATGGTCCTTTGTTTGAGGGGGGGATTGTTGGGGTTGCAAGGTTGCAAACATAGTCCCATATTGGAAACACATGGGAAATATCATGGGTTTATAAGAGAAAAAGATATCTCCATTGGCATGAGGCCTTTTGGGTAGAGCCCAAGAGCAAAACCATGAGGGCTTAGGGCCAAAGTGGACAATATCATGCAATTGTGGAGATATCTACATTCTTTTCGATCCTACAGTTAGATCCAGATTAGGTATGTATATTTGTTATGTCAGTTATGGTTATGTACATTTGTTATGTCAGTTATGGTTATATGCATTTATTATGTCAGTTATGATTGTATGCATTGATTATATAATATATGATCATGTAATTATTTTTCTACTGAGACTGTATACTTTGATCTTCATGTTTTATATTGACTATGCACTATCTTGTCTATTACCCGCTGAGTCACTCGGACTCACCGCCTCATTTGTATATTATCTTTTTCCTCAGGTAATAGGTAAATGATTGTGGAGTCAATTGAAGTATTCTATCTTCTGGTCCCACATCACATATAAGGACAGTTTTTACTTCGATTTTGCTTTCTTGTATGCTTTCCTTATGGTTTTGGCTTGTAGTAATTAGATTTAGACTTGGTGTTTAGCCTTGTGGCTACTTTACCATTTTTGATATTTGTTGTGTTTAAGCCATTTCAGCATGCAGTATATCATTTTGGATTGTGTGACTTTCTTATGTCTTCCGTTGTACTCTTGTTATAGCTGTGTGGTCTATTTGTCATTTTATTTTCTATTCCAACCGTGTGGGTTGGGTATACAACTGCTTGGTTGTTGATCCAACCGTGTGGGCTGCATATTAAACTGTGTGATTGTATTTTATTTTCAACCATGTGGACTATAGATTATTATACTTGTATAGTCGTGTGACTATATATCCAGGTTGTATTTGTCACTGTTACAGGGGAGATGCTGTCTATCTTTCGAATAAGGACTCTTTTGGAGTGTCACAACTTATTCTTTATAAGGAGGAGCAAGCAGTGTGAGCAATACAGAAGCTTGAATAGCTCTTCTTCGTGTAGAGAAGCAAATGAGAAAAAACAAGAGTGCTCTTTTCTTTCAATCCCTCAGTTCTTCTTTATCTTTCTGTTGAGCAATTTTTCATTCAATTGATATCCATGATAACGTTTAGGTATACGCTCAGTTCGCCACATCAACCTATGATAGGTTATAATATAGTCTCATAATTTTATCCTAGGAAACAAACATCCAAGTGTGACCTCTTAGCACCGCCGGAGAGGACGAATCTGTTTTGAGGAGACTGCCTCTCTACGGGACTCAGGGTCTTTGTTCCTCGGATGATGCTCCTCACGCAACTCGAACTCAAGCTTCGAGTTTGTTGAGTGTCCATCTAGAGTCTTCGGCATCAGGTTCCTTGATTCAGCACTCGGAGCACTCATCGACTTGACAACTAAGCTAACTGGCGTCTCGACAAGTTCCTCTTTGACTCAGACTTTGATAGCTTTAGACGATATTAGCGATCGTCCTACTCCACCAAATCAATAGTTTGACATTATCAACTCAAATCATCTTGACAGATAAATAAATAATATTCCTCTAGTAGATTGTGGCTAGATATCTAACACCTTTGTCGTTGGCTTGAGTTTTTTGGAAACTACCGTGACAGAAAAAAACAAAAAATAAATCTAATGAAAAATCAATAGATTAGTATGGAGGAAATGCTTTGACTAGACGGAAGGAAGACCATCGCAATGATCATTGATGGTTATTTCTTCATTCTTCACATTGACCTCAATGTCCCGTCCAAGATCAAATATGATGTCATGCATAAATCTCACCGCAATGACGCATCGATAGAAATTCACTTCACACTCAAAAGTGATAACGTAGAAGTCTTTTCTTTGCTTTCTTCCTGTGGCAAAACGATTTCCACAAAGAATAACACATATCAAAGGGTTAGCCGGGAGTTCTCCCAGTGAAACCACAGTAATACTAGAGATTGAGTTAGTTCCAGCCCTCTTTGCGCGGAGCGTATACCTGGCATTTTATAAGTGTGAGGCACCTGTAGAGATCATGGAGAGGTGGGAAAGAGAATGTGAGCAAGTGGGGATCATGCTCTCTCTGTCTTGGAGAGCTAGAGAAGAGATAGTGGGTAAGTAGGGATCATGGCCCCTGTCTGCCTGCACCTGATTGAATCAGGTTGATGGAACTCGGTCGATCGATTTGAAGTTGGACTGACTTGTAGCATCCAAGATGACTTCGACATATGGTGAGTCAACAGATCTAGAGTCGGAGTGCTCAGCTCATTAGTTCAGCTTGGAAAGTCGGAGTGCTCGACAGGTCTGATTGACTCGGTTGGGTTGGAGTCAGAGTGTTTAGGAGGTCATGAACCTTCCATATGGCCCATGTGTTGACCGAATACTGACTTTGCTATCGGGATTCTAGGTTGACTGAGTCAAGGGCTTGCCACGTGGATCCTTACTTTACCTCCATATCAATTGCTATAAATCATCTCCTTTTCGAATGCAGCTTATGCCTTATTAGTATCCAAACTCACAGTCGCGCTGCTTGCCTATGAAGTGCTCTCTATGTTGCCAAGGGTGGAGCCACATATTGCTCTACTAAGGCTTTAGCTCGGGGCCAACAACGTTAAGAGGAGCTGTAGCTCGGATTTGCTGTGGGAAAATGAAGAACGTGAGAGAGAGAGAAAGATAGTCTAGGGCTTTTAATCAGCCTGGGATCAACCCGAGGCTATACAATTCTTGACTCAGCTATTGTTTGTGACACCATGCTAAGACTGTGACCACTTTGTGCCCTCCTAGTGGTTGTGGAGTGACAACTCCTCGTAGGTGATCTTCTAACTTGGCCTGACACGATGCTGAAGCTCTACGACAATACAGGTAGTTGAACTCGTGCCTCGTCACGCATGCTCATTGAAGTCCTTTAGGACATAGAGATGTGCCTTAGCACTGCAGTAGCCGATTATTCGACATCATTGACGATGTACTTTTGATACATATGGTAAAAATTGATGTGCTCACCTTAGGCCCCCCTCCTCCCATCAGGAGATAAATTACAATAACCGAGCAAATTAAAGTCTTTTTATATGGGACGGATTTTATTTGAAAGGATTATTCTCTAGAAATTCGATCCTTCATCTATTGTAATAACCTATCATCCGAATATCAACCAAAATATTGCATATATATGATGCCATGATTTTAGTCTTTGGCTATGAATCGAATTAAAGAAAGTACGGTAAATTCTCAAAGGGTGCACGTGTTCAGAATTTTCAAAAGGCATACTAATGTTTAATTATTCCCAAAAGATGCATCAAATTACAATTATACCCGTATACATACATCATGCAACCTTCATTTTCTAATTTTTTTTCTCTTTTATATGAATGCAACTTTTCTTTCCTTCTAAATTAAATTAATTTAAATACCATTTAAACTTTAATAAAAAATCTTCTAAATTTATTTATTTTTATTTTTAAAACTTTAATAAAAAATTTAAAAAATAAAAAGAATGTTGATAAAACATTAAAAATATTTTTTTCCCTATTTTTTAATATCTTCAATTTTTAATATATAATTATAAAAGAGTAAAAAATAAATTTAATAACAAAATTTGATTTTATTATTATTAATAATAATAAAATCAATTTGGTGTTGGTTTGACCACTATTATAGTGGTGTTGGTTTCTAAAGACCAGCATTATAATGGTCATGATCTTCAATTTTAAATCATTTTAACCACTCTTGGGAGGTTTGTAAAATAGTAAAAGAGAGTTTATTTAGACTTATGTTCACCTAATAAATCCACTGAAGTTAGATTGAGCTTAATCGAAATTCTCTAGGTCCATCAATGTATTTCAATCGAAACTCATTTATGGACCTAGACGACTTAGATTTCTAAAATTTTACAATGAGATAGAAGTGTAGAATGTGTAGAAGATAGATATGGTGAGAAATCTTGATCCTGAGTCTCCTACTCGAAGTTATAAGTTTGTGCTAATTTGCACGAAGTCTAAAATTTTATAAACCTTTTGAACAATATTGGAAATCCTTTATGATGATAACAGAGGGTAGCCTTGGACTCCAGGAAACTGTAGAAACCTATAGGAGTTGGAATGAGTCTAATCATAGCTCTTTATATTCATCAATGAGTTTTGACCAAAATCCATTGATGGACCTAAATGATTTGGATTTCTAAAATTTTACAACAAGATGGAAGTGTGGAGTGTGTAAAAAGTAGATATGGTGAGAAATCTTGATCCCGAGTCTCCTACATGAAGTTATAAGTCCGTGCTAATTTTCATAAAGTTTAAAGCTTTCTAAACCTTTTGAGCAATGCTGAAAATCCTTTATGATAATAATGGAGGGTATATTTGGACTCCTAGGTACTGCAGAAATCTATATGAGTTGGAATGAGCCCATTCAGAACTCTCTAAATTTATCAATGAGTTTTGACTAAAATCCATTGATAGATCTAGGTTATTTAGATTTTTAAAATTTTTCCATGATATGGAAGATGTTAGTGTGTAGAAGGTATATATGGTGTCCAATTCTGATCCTAATACACATAAGTGAAGTTACGATCACATGCCAACTAACACAAACTGTGGTGCTGGTTTTTGAAGACTGACACCACTATGTTGGTTCCGATCACACGCTGTTGTATTAGTTTTTGAAGATCAACACCACTATAATGCTATTCTTTGAAAACTAGTACCATAATCTATGCTAGTTAACACACGATCATAACTTCGCCTACATGTATTGGGACTAGTATTGGACACCATATTTAACTTCTACACACTCCACACTTTCATTTCATTGTAAAATTTCACAAATCCAAGTCATCTAGGACTATCAATAAGTTTCAATCAAAACCCATTAATGAACTTAGAGAACTATGATTGAACTCATTCAAACTCCTATAAGTTTCTATAGTTCTCTGGAGTCCAAGGGTGCTCTCCGTTATCATGTAAAAGATTCTCAACATTGTTCAAAAGGTTTAGAAAGTTTCAGACTTTGTGTCAATTGACACGGACATATAACTTCATGTAGGAGACTCAAAACTAAGATTTCTCACTATATCCACCTCTATACACTCTACATTTCCATCTCATTATAAAAATTTAGAAATATAAGTCATCTTGGTCCATCAATGAGTTTTAGTCAAAACTCATTTGATCCTATCCGAAAGTCGAAGAGATGGAAAGCTGGGGATGTGGTGCTCCCGTTGACCGCTTGTAGACTCCGCTCTGACCTACAACACAGATGATGTCAGTGCCGAGTCAGGGAAGGGGTCCCCGGCGTTGGCCCTCCGATGCTCAAGTCAGTCACCGGCGATGAAGTATAAGGCGGAGCAACTGTTGGTGCGGTTAGCACTAACGGTCTAACTCAGGTTTTGATGAATGACAAATCAGGTTAAGTTAGGTTTGTTGTGATCTAACACTCTGACCGAGTGTGCAGACGAAGTCCAAACAGGTCGACGGGCTGACCGGATGTCTGGTACGAAATCCAAGCGGGTCGACGGGCTGACCGGACGCTTGCCGAGAAGTTCAGCTAGGTCGACGAGCTGACTGGACGCTTGCCGAGAAGTCCAGACGGGTCGAAGGGTTGACCGGACGTCTGGCAGGTAAGTAAGGTAAGTCACTGGAGGGGAGTGACTATGAGGAGGCGTTCCCGGGAAGGGAACATTAGGCGTCGATCCGGCTTAGATCCATTTCGGATATCTAAGTCGAGATCGTGACTATATTCCGGTCTCGGAAAGACGGAATCTAAGTCATAATTTTTATATTAAACCTGTAAACTGTGCTAACACTTTGTTTTGCAGGATATACCTTATCTATTTGCCTCAGACTAACCTTGTCTTGCAGGAAAGTTGTCTTCTGGAGAAAGGTGGTCCGGGCACCCGGGAGGTGAATTTTATCCAGATCGCGCGTCGCCACGTGGAGCTCGTTGGTTGGACCTGCCACGTCTCACCAGGGCGCCCGAAAGGGATCCGGGGCGCCCCGAGCCTCATATAAAAGGAGGGTCAGAGGGGAGCTTCAAAACAACAACGGAAAGAAAGTCTTCTACTGCTTGCTCTGCGCTCCTGCGACGCTAACAAAGCTCCGACAACACGCTCCTTCCCTTTTTGGGTAAATTCTTGTCAGTATTTACTTTATTTCCATTAGCATTCCTGTACTTTAATTTGTAACAATTTTCGAACTGATAGTGATTTCCCACCGAAAGCACCCTTGTGTGCGGGCTTTGGAGTAGGAGTCGACACAGGCTCTGAACCAAGTAAAACCAGCTTGTGTTAGCATTGTCCTTTTATTTCCGCTGCGTTTATAATCGAACGATTTTGTTTATCGATATTCACCCCCCCTTCTATCGAATCTCACGGTCCAACAAGTGGTATCAGAGCAGGTACCGCTCTGATTTAGTGCAACCACCAATCAGACAAGAGGAGATTTGTTTTTAATTTTTTTTCCTTTCTTCGGATTTCAGTTTTTCGTAAAATTCCAAACTGGTATAATTACCTTTTTGGAAATTTCTTTCCGTCGGAAATACATCTAAATTGGTGTAACACAAATTTAGCTATTTTTTTCCCGCACTACTAATCCAAGACCAAGTCTTGGAACCTCTCTACTTGTTTTTGTTGTGCAGATCAAAAAATGTCCCAATTGGAAGGCTTCAACACAGTACGTCCTCCCCTATTCAACAGGGATGACTTCTCGTACTGGAAGAAAAGAATGGAAGTCTACCTAAAGACGGACTACGATCAATGGTTCAGCGTCATAAAAGCCTATCGAGCGCCAGTCGACAACTCCGAAAATCCACTAGACTCGGAACAGTGGACTCCAGACATGAGAAAGAAGGCATCAACAGAGAACAAGGCGATTAACACACTACACTGTGGATTAACAACGGAAGAGCTGAACCAGGTCGGACCACATCAGAATGCAAAAGAGCTGTGGGACAAATTGATCGAGCTGCATGAAGGAACCAGCGACGCCAAGGTAACGAAAAGGGATTTACTATTAAATAGAATATTTAATATAAAAATGCAGGAAGGAGAAACGGCGAGTTGGCTACACGCGAGGATCAAGGACATCCTCAACGGACTCCACGCGATAGGCCACCAGATGGAAAATAGGGATCTGATAAGCTACGCCCTAAATGCCTTTCCGCATAATTCCTTATGGGCATCCATCGTGGATGCCTACAAAATTTCTAAAAATTTATCAAAATTAAAACTAGATGAACTCTTATGTGAATTAGAACTGCATGAGCAAACTAACGCCGGGGTCGAGAAAGGTGTAGCCTTATTTGCAGGTTCCTCAAAAGAAAAGAAGAACAAGACTGAACCTGAAGAAGACTCTGATCAGAACTCTGAAGACGAAGAACACCTGGTGAACCTGGTAAGGAAGATGTTCACCAGGAGAAAAAGGAGCTTCAGCAAAAAGGACCTTCAGAAGATCAACTCTCCAATCGATTCAAGGAGCGTGACGTGCTTCGGTTGCAACAAAAAGGGCTACTATAAGAACGAGTGCCCGAAACTGAAGAACGACAAACCAAAGCTAACCAAAAAGAAGGCGCTCAAAGCAATATGGGACGACACTTCCTCGGACGAATCGGAAGCCGAAGAACAAAAGAACCAGAGTTACCTCGCGATGATGGCTCGCGAAGAAGAATCGGAGGATCAATCGGAAGACGGGTCCGAACCCGAATCGAGCCACGAGTCTGTACTCGTTTTCGAAGGTTCCGAAGAGGTATGCCGAAATCTAAACAGAAAATTTTTTAAAATTATTTCCTGCTTAAACAATAAATTAGTAAAAATAGAAAATGAAAATAAATCACTCCTTGAGGAAAATTAAGACCTCAAGGAACAAATCAAAAACTCAAGTCCAACTCAAGATCTAACACTTGAGGAGGAGAATCTAACACTAAAAATAGAAATTAATAATCTAAAGGAAATACTAGAAAAATTCACAACGAGGTCCAAAAACTTAGATTTAATTTTAAACAATCAAAAAGCAAGTTACAACAAAACTGGACTTGGTTACAAATCAAGTTCAACTAAAACCTTTAAATCATTAATAACCCAACACAAACCAACACGTAAAGCTTGGGTTCCGAAAGCGTGTCTCACCACGCAAGTAGGACTTAACCAATTCTACATACCTAAAGAAAAAATATATTATATAAATTCAAATAAACCAAAACCAAAATACAAACCTAAATCAAACAACTCAAAATCTAAAATCCACCAAAAATTAGACTATCACCAAGTTAATTATAATTATAAAAGAAATAGACATAAACCAAAGAAAAAAAATTAAATTAATGGTCATTAATTCAGGGGGAGGCTCCAGAATAGCTGGCACCTCCAAAACTAACCTACCCGGCAGGGTAACCCCAACCAATCTACCCGACAGGGTAATTAGGACTAGTTAAAGAGGGTTCAAGTTTAACTTGAAAAATGGTACTGATGAAGTTTTAGATGATAGTACGTTAGGGAAGCTTAGTCTATGCATGTCTAGGAAGATATGGCTTCGACCTGGTGCATCTGGCTAAGTGGAACTGACCGAAGCTACCCTTAATGAATCCTAACCAGTTAGACCAAGGTTTTGTACTAAGTCCAGTGGATAGGACTATTTAGAAAACCTCGAAGGCATAGTTACTTTAATGATGTCCGAGTGACTCACCATACCCTAGAATTTTATCTAGAGAACGCCTATTTGTTGAACCCAAAGCTAAACCTGAATCTAACATAAGTTAAAAACAAATCCTAAAGTTGAACCTAATTCATCTCATAAAATTATAGGATTCCCTGATTGACAACATAGATCGGGTGAGATGACTAAGAAATTAAAAATTAAATTAAAATTAAATTAAACTTAAAATTTTTTTAACTTAAAAATTTATTTTAAAAATTAAACTTAATTTTTTTTAACTTAAAAATTTATTTTAAAAATTAAACTTAATTTTTTTTTAACTTAAAAATTTATTTTAAAAATTAAACTTAAATTTTTTTTAACTTAAAAATTTATTATACAAATTAAACTTAAATTTTTTTAACTTAAAAATTTATTTTTAAAATTAAACTTAAAAATTTATTTTAAAAATTAAACTTTAATTTTTTTAACTTAAAAATTTATTTTAAAAATTAAACTTAAATTTTTTTAACTTAAAAATTTATTTTAAAAATTAAACTTAAATATTTTTAACTTAAAACTTTATCTTAAAAATTAAACTTAAATCTTTTTAACTTAAAAAATTATTTTAAAAATTAAACTTAAATCTTTTTAACTTAAAAATTTATTTTATAAATTAAACCTAAATTTTTTTTTAACTTAAAAATTTATTTTAAAAATTAAACTTAAATTTTTTTTAACTTAGAAATTTATTTTAAAAATTAAACTTAAATTTTTTTAACTTAGAAATTTATTTTAAAAATTAAACTTAAATTTTTTTAAATTAAAAATTTATTTAAAAAATTAAACTTAAACTTTTTTTAACTTAAAAATTTATTTTCAAAATTAAACTTAAATTTTTTTTAACTTAAAAATTTATTTTAAAATTAAAATTAAATTTTTTTAACATAAAAATTTATTTTAAAATTAAAATTAAATTTTTTTAACTTAAAAATTTATTTTAAAATTAAAACTTAATTTTTTTTAAACTTAAAAATTTATTTTAAAACTTAAAAATTTATTAAAACTTAATTTTTTAAACTTAAAAACTTATTTTAAAATTAAAACTTTTTTTTTTTAAAACCTAAAAATTTATTTTAAAATTAAAACTCAAATTTTCGTTAACTTAAAAATTTTATGTTAAAATTGAAACTTAAATATGTTAACTTAAAAATTTATTAAAACATTTTTTCAATAGTTAGACTAACCCCAATTCCTACCTATTGTAGGAAACTAAGTGGATTTTAAATAGTGATTTCTCCAAACACATGACTGGAGATCACACAAAATTCACTCAACTCACCTACAATAGCCTTAAATTGGTCTCATATTTATTTTTCCTTTACTATAATTGGTTTTTGAAAAATACTTTCTTAAAAAACACTTTAAATCTATTAAACAAATCTGACTTATCTTTGTAAAATCTAATAAACTTGGTTTTGAAAATATTACTTTTGCAAAATTATCTTTATAAAACTTATGTTTAAAAAGGTGTTTTAACTTTACAAGCTTATTTTAAAAATTTCAATAATTGGATCTAGCTTTAAAGTTTGATTTGAAAATTAAACTTCACCTCATTTTGAAAATCTAGATTTTGCAAACTTAGACTTGAAAAATAAATTTTAATTAGTTTTGAAAAGTAAATTTAACAAACTCAGTTTTGAAAAATAGAGTTAGATTTGAAATTTTTTGATCTGGAAACTTATGTTTAAGATTTTTTTAATCCACTTTTGAATACTTGCTTCAATAAAATAAGTTTTTAAATTAGATTTTACAAACTAAGGTTTTGAAAAATGATTTTGAAAGTTTTAAACCTTGAAATCTTGGTTTTTTAAAAAAAAACTCATGTTTAAAGTTGAAACTTACTTTAAAAATTTGATCTTAAAATTCTCTTTCTTAAGTTTTGCAAAGTCAATTTATTTTACAAAAATTATCTTTCAAAATTACTCAAAATGTACTAAATACTAAGTTATGTTGCTAAATTAGTTATTTTCAAAACTTAGTTATTTTACAAAAGTTAAGAAACAAAAGCTAAATTACTCCCCCAAGTTAACCTAACAACATTTCCTACAGTTTTTTATGCATTGTTGAATGGTTAATTTGTCTTCCTTATTTGATGAATGTCAAAGGGGGAGGGAAAGGTGGTTAAGTTAGAAAAATAAAATAAAATTAAAAACTAACTTAAACCTCATACTAGAACAAAATGTTTAAACCTTTTTACTCGCATATTTTTTACTAACTTAACCAGGTTGTCATTCCATCAAAAAGGGGGAGATTGTTGATGCGGTTAGCACTAACGGTCTAACTCAGGTTTTGATGAATGACAAATCAGGTTAAGTTAGATTTGTTGTGATCTAACACTCTGACCGAGTGTGCAGACGAAGTCCAGACAGGTCGACGGGCTGACCGGATGT
Source organism: Zingiber officinale (assembly GCF_018446385.1). Lineage (NCBI taxonomy): Eukaryota > Viridiplantae > Streptophyta > Magnoliopsida > Zingiberales > Zingiberaceae > Zingiber > Zingiber officinale. Next base: position 22,108,620 of record NC_056005.1, on the reverse strand, counting down.
CTGGCACGAAGTCCAAGCGGGTCGACGGGCTAACCGGACGCTTGGCGAGAAGTCCAAGCGGGTCGACGGGCTGACCGGACGCTTGCCGAGAAGTCCAGCTAGGTCGACGGGTTGATCGGATAGCTGGCGAGAAGTCCAAGCGGGTCGACGGGCTGACCGGACGCTTGGCGAGAAGTCCAGACGGGTCGAAGGGCTGACCGAACGTCTGGCAGGTAAGTAAGGTAAGTCACTGGAGGGAAGTGACTGTGAGGACGTGTTCCTGGGAAGGAAACATTAGGCGTCGATCCGGATTAGATCCATTTCGGATATCTAAGTCGAGATCGTGACTAGATTCCGGTCTCGAAAAGATGGAATCTAAGTCATACTTTTTATATTAAACCTATAAACTGTGCTAACACTTTGTTTTGCAGGATATACCTTATCTATTTGCCTCGGACTAACCTTGTCTTACAGGAAAGCTGTCTTTTGGAGAAAGGTGGTCCGGGCGCCCGGAAGGGATCCGGGCGCCCGGGAGGTGAATTTTATCCAGATCGCGCGTCGCCACGTGGAGCTCGTTGGTTGGACCTGCCACGTCTCACCAGGGCGCCCGGAAGGGATCCGGGGCACCCCGAGCCTCATATAAAAGGAGGGTAAGAGGAGAGCTTCAAAACAACAACGGAAAGAAAGTCTTCTACTGCTTGCTCTGCTGCTCTGCGCTCCTGCGACGCTAACAAAGCTCCGACAACACGCTCCTTCCCTTTTTGGTTAAATTCTTGTCGGTATTTGCTTTATTTCCATTAGCATTCCTGTACTTTAATTTATAACAATTTTCGAACTGCTAGTGATTGCCCACCGAAAGCACCCTTGTGTGCGGGCCTTGGAGTAGGAGTCGACACAGGCTCCGAACCAAGTAAAACCAGCTTGTGTTAGCATTGTCCTTTTATTTCCGCTGCGTTTATACTTGAACGATTTTGTTTATCGATATTCACCCCCCCTCTATCGAATCTCACGGTCCAACAGCAACAAGAAGACTGTAGCGCAAACAGTGAATATCGCATACCTCCGCCGATGCTTGGACCCCCCCTTTATATAGAGCTCCTGTAGCGCGCGTGCATGCTCCCCAAGGTGAGCACGCTTCCCAAAATTTTTTCTGAAAAGACTTGTCAGTAAAGTGTCCCTGACACAGTACCTTAATAGGCAGAGCATATCTCTAAAGTGATAGTGGAAGCTTCCGGCGTACGATCTTCTGGCTGCCCATGCCCGACATCGGTGGCACTAACTCCCAAAGGGATGTCAATGGATACTAGAGAGAGTATGATGCTAGGCCGAGCGGGCTGGCCGCTCGGCGGGAACTTCATTGTTCCTGTATCTCGTCTACTCGGTCGGAACCCAACCGTGCTTGTGCCATGTCCGCTCGGTCGTATTTCACTATGTTTGTGTCGCGTCATGCTATAAGGTCAAGCGGGGTAGCCGCTCAGCAGAAGTTCCGCTTTGCCAATGCCAAGTCTTGTTGCCTCGCCGAGCGAGGTAGCCGCTCGGCTCGGCTTCTGCACATCGTCTTCTCCATTGAGCGTCGGTCGTTTGACTCCTCCCCATGTCGAAGGCGGCGGTGGATTGGGACCTTCTCCCTCCGGTCGGGGCATGGTTGCCCGACCGGCCGATGATATCTGAGCGTTGACTGCCTTGACTTTGACCTCCACCGTGGCAGCTATCTTCCGTGGGGTGGGGCCTCTCCTCATCACCGCATCACATGCCTCCCCCTCAAGTCTAGTCGAAGGAGGCTGCAAGTCCGACTGACTGGACAAAATTGTATGTGAAGCTCGCCACCCGATCGGCTTCGGCACTCCTTGGTTTCTGATCAGGATAACGTGGCGCAACGGTCGGCTATGTAACCGCTCTCTGTCGGTCAGCTTGTTGAATCTTGTCATTCGGTCGTAGGTCTGCTCCTTAAGGTGATCGGCACAACGAATATTTACACTTGTGAAATCTTTTCTTGGGCTCTTCTGGGTGAGCGTGATCGTGGCTCACGTCACCAGATTTTTGAGAAATCGTGCAAATCTCTTCGCATTCAGGCTAAGCGCGCCCCTATGCCTTTTAATTGCCCTCATTAAATGTCGGCTCATGGTGATGCGCCACGTGTCATGCCCGCTGTCGTCGCATGCCTGACGTTATAGGATATCGATGTGACATTTGGCGATTTAAATTCAACAGTCAGATCCCTGCTTGGGTTTCTACGACATAGATCGGTCGGCTCCAGTCGGCCAACCCTGGGGTTTCACTACAACAAAAACATTAAAAGACAACGGTTAAAAACCGTTGTCATAGGCCCTTTAAACCCGTTGTAATTGACACTGTTGTTAAATGTGCGGTAAAAGACAACGGTTTAAAACCGTTGTCTTTGACCAGATTAGACAACAGTCATGCAATGGATTTAAAGTGTTGTCTTTTAATACCAAAGACAATAGTTCTACAACAGTATAAAACCGTTGTAATTGCCAATTTTGCAAAAATTTGATCGCAGATATACTTTTAACAACATATACACTGTTGTCTTTCTTCAAAATTTAGTTTAAAACCATTGTCTTAGAATACTTTTCACAATGGTTAAAAAATCGTTGTCTTTGTACATTCAGTTGCATGTCTATATATATGTACTTTTCACAACGGTTAAAACCATGGCCATTGCACACAAACTGGCGTACAACGTAACATTTATACATTCACAAAAATAGTTTTCAACATATATACATTCAATCAGTTGTCTTTAATTTATATATACATCTTGTCTCAACCAAAAATCGGTACATGTGTACATTCACTTAAGTTTATAAACAATTCTATACAATTACTACAAGCTATCCAAACATGACCACAAGTAGTATCCAATCATGACAACCACAAAAGATGAAACCATAAAATTAAGTTTATAAGACCACAACCATGCAAATTAATTTGTCCTTTTTCTGAATAAATCAAGTCAGGATCGGATGTGCAACAATATTCTTCACGTACTGGTTCTTTTTCTCCATACCCAGCTTGCAAACCCAGCAATTTCTCCCTGTTATGAAAATAAAATATAGTTAAAGCCATAGAAAAAAAGAATGTCTAAATAAGCACGAGAAACGTTGCCGCTTCACAATTTCATGAGTAGTGAAGCAAGTGAGCACGAAAAAAGTTTATGAAACTGGTTCATATGGCTGTTCCAACCCTTCAAATTCATTTCTTTTGTTAGTTCAAAGCTAATTGTACAAAGTTAGACAAATAGTACAGCAGATAAGTTAAAGAAATAAGGTAATTGAATTAAATCGTCCTGCGCATGAAATAGAGCAAAAGTGTGCAGTGGACAAAGACTGAAACCAGGATTGGCAAAAACGTTTTAGCAAGCAGATGAAGTTGAATCCAACACATACCAAGTACGCATGAGCTATACATAATCTAATATGATAACACCACCCTGCTTAAGTCAAGGTGAAGCCTTACACGGAATAAACCAACAATCCCTGTAGCTAGTAACAACAAATAAAGGAGGGCAGATGTAACGACCCGATTTTCCCTATTTCGAGTTCCAAATGTCTATAAAAATATTTGGAAATGTTTTTTAAAATATTCTAGAGATTTTTAGAAATTTTTAGAGTATTTTTACATAATTTTTGGAGGTCATTTAGTATGTTTAAAAAAAGAAAGAAATTTTGACAAAAACTGTTGAAGACGAGGTTCGAACCTACGAGCTCGGGTCGGATTGACCCAGCCAAACCCGGCCCAACCAGCTGAGCTACACGGACTTTGTCAATCCAATATGGAGCAAATTGATATTAAAGCGTAGTTGTGATTAAACCCGAATATAAGAAAGGAAATTAGGTTTTCATTTCCGAAAAACCAAAACAATTTCTCTCAAAATCCCTCTCCTTCTCTCCCGACGGCGCCTTCCCATCTCGGACGAAATCGCAGCAGTGAGCAAGGGTTTCTCCGGCGTCGGCGAGGGCTTTTCCGGCTAGTCTTCACCTATGCGAGGTCATCCCGACGGAGAAGAACTTGCGGGCACAAGAGGAAGCCGAAGATTTTTGCAAGATCCGAGCCTCCGAAAACCCTAAGGCCTTTTCCTTCCTTCTTCTCGGTTGTAAGTGCAAGAAACCCTAGGTAAGTACTACTCACCTGCGGTAGGAGTTGCTCCGAGCTTCGATTTTCTTCCTTACTCCGAATTTAGGGTTTCCGTTTCCTTTTGTTGCGGATTTTGTTGTGCCGAGTAGATTTATAAGCTAGGGCTTTTATTCTATGCTTTCTTTATCTAGCCGAATTGCTAAGGTTGGTTTGAGTTGTACAGGGTGCTTGCTAAGACCTGTTGATTTCGGTATGAATTGTAGGTTATTTATTCTGTTCGGATTTTCTTCCTATGGTATCCGGATCATGCTTTACAGAATAGGGTAGCTAGGGAATCAGCCTTCTTGTTTCTGTTTTGGATTAAGCTGTGTAGAAAAGAGAAGTTGCTTGCTTAAGTTCGGTTATAGCATGCTTAAGGGATTAATTGGCTAGCTGGTTGTGTTCTGTTATAGCATGCATGTCCTGAATTTAGTCCTGTACATGTGCAGATTGATATTTCGTTTATATCATTGAAACAAGCGTTATAAGGGTTTTAATTTCAGCAAGTATTAGGGTTTTAAGTTCAGCAAGTATTAGTCTCGTTTGTGTTAATTTGCTGGTTATGAATGAGCATGTTCTTAGCAGATGCAGAATTTAGTTTGAGTACCTTTCATTACCGTTTGGTATTTTCTGATGAAGCATGATTAAAGAGATTAGTTAGCTTCTATGTAATCCTGTTATAGCATGATTAAAGGAATTAGCTGGTTGCTATGTATTTCTGTTGTAACAGGTTTAGAGTTTATGGAAATATGTTCGGAACCATAGAAGCTTGGGACCTTGTTAGAGGATTTAAATGGATTCTTGTTAAGAATTTGTTAAGAGTTTATTAGGAGCCTTTCTTTTAATTGCTAGAGAAATTAGAGATTTCACATGCTATTTGTATTGCTAGGTTTGAGTTAGTTGCCCTTTCTTTAAGCATGTGCAGAATTTCACAGCTTTGCTTTAAGTAGGAAAGTTTCTTAAATAAGCATGAGTAGCTCCTTATTCAAGAACATCCCTTTTATTTAGTTAGAATAGGGGTAGCATTGTTTTTGCTACTCAAAAAGGCAAGAACAGCCCTTTAATTGGTTAGAATGGTTTAGCATTATCCTTGCAACTCAAAGGGCAAGAACAACCCTTATTTAGTTAGAAGGGCAGCCTTTATTTAAAGTATGTAGTATTGGAATAGCATGAGCCGTATTAGTTTTAATTCTGGTTCATTCGTAGATTTTTAATGTTTAGTGAGTCCAAGTTAGCTATCTCTTGCTCTATTATACAGCATGTTTAGTAAGTCCAAGTTAGCTTTCTTTTGCCTATTTTTACAGCATGATTGGAAGCACTAAGTAGCATTCTTTGCCTATTTTTACAGCATGTTTAGAAGCCCTAAAGTAGCATTCTATGCCCTGTTTTTACAGCATGTTTAGAAGTATTGAAGTAGCATTCTTTGCCTATTTTTACAGCATGTTTAGAAGTATTAAAGTAGCATTCTTTGCCTATTTTGTATAGCATGTTTAGAAGATTAAAGTAGCATGTTTTATTCTATTTTTCAGCATGTTTAAAAGCCTTAGAGTAGTCATCCTTGCCATGTACTTACAGCAGGGTTAGCAGCCCTAAAGTATCGTTCTATACTTGTTTTTACAGCATGATTAGAATCATTTCATACTTGATTTTACAGCATGTTTAGAAGCACAAAAATAGCATCCTTTGCCATGTTTTCATCGTATGATTCAAAGGCTTTAAATTGCTTTCTTTGGTTTAGCTTATAGCATGATCAGTAAGCTTTAAGTTACTTGTTTTATTCTATTATATAGCATGGTTAGTTGATTATACACCCATACTTGTTAAGTATATTTAAAGGACTCCCACAATCTTTAATAAAAGATAATAAGAAAGATAAAAAGTAAGTCAAGCAAGAGGCTAGTACCCGACATCCAAGAGCTTGTCGTTAAACAAATCCAGGTGACCATTTCCGAGGTCTTGGCCCTGGTAGACCGAGGTCTGCTCTTTTAGGATTGGTGGCTCGCAACCCCAACCTATTAGGGAACGCGCATGAGATGGTACTAAGCCTGGGCCCAAAGTATAGAAAAGTAAAGAAGTAAAGTGAAGAAAGAAAGAAAGAAGAAGAAAGTAAAAGATAGAAATTAAAAGATTAATTTCTAACACAAGGATACAAGAAATGAAATAAGTTCCAAGCTTAGAATAGATAAGAATGGTTAGTTTCTTTGATTCTAAGTTTACATTGTTAGTTTCTTGTTATCTTGCTTGATACTGAGTATGATTTGTATTCTGTTCATTTTCTGTATACCATGAGCACATGCAGATAGCTGTATTCTTATTTCAGTTTCAGCACTTATGCATTTCATTTATGCTTTTCGAGTTTTGTGAGATAGATTAGTACTTACTAAGCGTTTTCGCTTATAGATACTTTTCTTTTTCCTCCTACTGCAGATAAAGGAAAAGCTAAGATATGAAGGGAGGCGACAGGGTGGTGGTGATGATGGATGTGTGTGGTGACTGAACTATGGAGAGATCCAGAGTTCGCTAGCAAATTTTCAGGACCTACCTGTTTAGAGTTTCAGTTTATGTTTTTAGTTTTCTTCTTAAATGCTATTATGAAGTTGAGATTGTAATGAAGTTTAATTCGTATTTGTAGCTTGATATGTCCTACTGTTGGAGTTATGCTTGGTTACTATTGCTAGAATAGCTTTCTTTTAGTTATAGTGTGTATTATTGCTGTGTGGTTGTGAAAATATATGTTCCAGCCGCCTGTGGCTGAGTATAGATTGTTTGTATTATGGATTTGGTCACCGGTACAGGGGAGACTCTGCCGAAATTTTTCGGTAGGAATTCCTCTGAACCGTGATAAATCTAACTGACTCTAATAATAGCGTCAGTGACACTAGTAAGTAGAGTATAGATAGGTAATGGTCGCCCTTAGAGAGTAGTAGTAAGAAGGGTGGTCGTTACAGCAGAATACATTGGGAAGAAAAAAACAGTCAGATCATAGCAACTCTAGGTAAGTCTAGATAGTTGGTGTATCTTGCATATAGTGATTGCTAAATTGGTTTGGTTTGGTTTGCCATAAGTAAGTCGAAACAACTATGTGAATGAACTTGGTCATTGTAATTCTCAACAAAGTGTAAGTTATTTCCAACCAACTTAAACCCATTCCAACCATTCATCATGTCCAACAAATTGCAAATTCCAAATATTTTCAATTTTGTTTGATTGAGGAACCATTTTCATTCCCAAAGAAAACAAGAATCTCAATACTATTAATTAAATTGGTCTTGCTCCTACATTTTCCCCATGTATTATCATGTTCATAAATCAGGTAACTGCTCAAAATATTTATCTAGCTCACCTCCTTTACGTGTAAATCATAGTCTGCAGAAAACTGTCCATTAAGAAAGGAAACAATTCATGATGCTCAAAGTTAATCAGTTCATCATAATCTGACAAGTGTGTTAGTCCTACAGAAATGTGTTTACCAGCAAATGATATATATGTTTGAACATCTCAAAATCTTAAGATGTTGAAAAACATTTCATGCATTCCAGTATAAGAATAATAATAAAATAGAGATGTTCTACCTGGATGTCCTACACACTAAAGTTTTAATAATCATGATGTTTCCAGGGGCATATCTGTTAGGATCAGATTATGTAATTTGCATTATATGTAAATACTTTCCGAATAGATCAAGTCATTGTATGATTTTAAATACCTAGTCATAAATATAGTCTTGTATGCATTCTGCCCACTCGGAACGCACTTCATCAATTTCTTCTCTAGAGTACTGGGGTTTGATGAACTGTGAACAAAGACATAGATTAGATTAGTAAAAAACAATCAAAAGAAGATAAGTGTAAAATGATAAACACACAAATATTTGAGAAGATTGAGAATTGAATGTCAAATATTACTATTGATCGAAGTGAATCTCTCTCGATAGTTGCCAATTCTTCAATAATATCTCTCATATATCTCATCACATAAAAACCACACTGTTTCGCATCTGGTTGGCGAAGACCCTATGTTAAAAACAAATTGTAAATGTCTAATATACATGTTTAATTGTTTATAATTTAATCATAAGTAGACATGCATACCTTTACTCCTTCCCATGTAACATGTTTTTTCCCTTTTTTTGCCTTGTTTGAATTAAACAATCTTATGCTCCTTTATACATCAATAAGAATGGACATATGAGAGTTTTACTGATTAAAAAAATGCTTAATAAAATTAAAAAATGTACTCACATATCTACTACGTATTTCCAATCCTCGTCACGAATGTGATGACTAAGCGAATCCAACAAATAAACTGTCTCCTTATATGGATCAATGACAGTGAGAATCCAATGATAACTATGCACAAATCACATAATTATTGCATGCATATTTCTCGAAACAATAAATTAAAACTGATATTATAAGTCTTACTTACCCAACATTATGTGGCACCAAAACAAGTTGATTTCTTGATGCTTGACTCAGCTTATCTGCCAAAACACTAGCTCTTTCATTCAAGTGCTCGAATTTGCTGTTTTTGTCCAGTCGAGTCACACATGGCACATATGGGATAATGTGTGGATTCACAAATCTAATTTTGTGGACATTGTTATATGTTTTCAGCTTTTTATAAAGATGCCTACCATTTCAAAATGAAGAATGTTACAATGCTAAATTAATAAAGTTTATACAATTTATATGGTAAACAAATAGAATAAGAAGACTTACCACATGTAAATTACTATACAATTTGCAATTATGGGATCCAAATGATAAAAAGGAATGATATCTTCAAGGTGCACAAGGATTTCATATTGATCGTCAAAGAAACCCTCCTCACAAATCATTGATATATTTGTTTCATCATTTAGAGCATGGTTACAATAACAATACAGTAGATGCAATGACCTTGGCACACTTGATGAAATAATTGGGTTATTTCTTTGGACAACACTTCTTTTCCTTTGAGGATTCTAAAAATTACAAATGTACACATGTTAGGTGAAACACTAATCTTTGTTGGACAATTTAACTATAAATATAATATGACATTTACCTCATCTTGCATAACTACCAAGTTAGCCGACCATCCCACATGTGTTCCAATAGCATAACCAATTATATCACATTGATTTGGAATTGGACATGGCAATTATGCTAATTCATCCACAGCCTTATCAATGGAGACACGCATAAAATTAATGGGTAATGGAACACCATGAAGTAATTTACCAACCAAATTGACATGAACAATTGTACCATAGGCAACAATATTGCTCTTAGAACCCAATGTCAATGCAACCGGTTTACCCTAGAAGATAAGTAATCATGTTATAAATTGATGCAACTCATAGTTTCAATAATACTAAGTAATATTGTAACGACCCGCCTTCTACTAACTAAGTTGTAAGGCCGGACCGTCACATTATGCTGTGCTAAACTATATCCATGACCATCACTAAACCTAGATGCGGAAGCTGTGCTAATTAAAACTTTGCTAAGCTCTTATCATTTCTTTATTCTATATGTGCTAAGGGGTGTAATCTAAACTATTCATGACATATTTTACATCCCCCATGGTCAAGGAACTGAACTAAGGGTCTTCCGGCTGTTGTCAGGCCTCCCAATCGATCCATGGATCGATTGGAATGGTCTAATCGATCCAGTGATCGATCCAGCATGCTATTGTATGCGGAACTTGGGTTGGATCGATCTAGTGATCGATCCAGCACGCTACTATGCTCAGGGCAATATTCTGGATCGATCGGCTGATCGATCCAGGCTAATCAATCGATCCAAGAATCGATTCGGGAGCTCTCTGTTCGCGAGGCTAATTCCCTTGATCGATCTCGCGATCAATCCCAGGGCCTTCTGTTCGCGACGGACTGCATCCGGATCGATCGGCTGATCGATCCAGAAGCTTTCTGTTCGCGGTACGAGCTTCTCAATCGATCGGCTGATCGATTGAGAAGCCTCCAATCGATCGACCGATCGATTGGGGTTTCTGATTTCGTGCCAGAAGTCTGATTTCAGCACTATTTCGTGCCAAATTCACATATACAAGTTCTAACATGGTTATAAACATGCTAATAACGATTAACTGACATTCTAAGCATGAGCACTAACAATCTAACCAAGCCTTTCATGATTCAAACATTAAAATAACTGAAATGAGGAAAGTAACAACTTAATAAAATGCTAAGGTTTCAGATTTATTTCTAGTTTCCCCAAGGTCTTTATTCCAGGTTCCATCCACACACATCTTCATCATTGCATTGACCTCCAGCCTCCGCTAGTCCATTTTTCCTTTACCTTTATCTGCAGTATAAGGAAAAGAGTATCTGTAAGCTTGAGAGCTTAGTAAGAAACCATCTACCTCACTAAAACATGCATACGATGCAGTTTATGTTTTTAAAACATGTTATTTGAAATATATGCTAAACAGGTGAAAACATGGCATGACATACAAACAAACTAGTCATGGCAACAAGTGTTAACATAAACTATCATATAGTATCACAGGAACTAAACTGATACAAAAACTGAGCTGAGCTAATTCTAACTAATGCTAAAGCTATACTGAATTCACATAACTATTTGTGAGAGTTCGAAAACCATATATATAGGTAGATCAAAATAGTAATCATGTTGCTGTTTGGGCCCGGCAACTGTACTTGCTATGCGCGCATCCCTAACTAGACCCGGGTTTGCAAGTCCCGAATTTAGTAGGGTTACTAGGTTATCTAAACCTAGGGACGACTATGGGAGCCCAACCCAATGGATATCTAATCCAGTACAGTGCCACTGAGAAAGTAAAATACTGAACATAGCTAATTATTGCTTGTCTTGCTCTTTTTAGGTTATCTGAACCTAGAGCTAGGTTGTCTGAACCTAGAGGCTACTGTGGGAGCCCACCCATTGGACATCTAGTCCCATAAGAGCTGTAGCAAGACTAAATAAGCTGTAAAAATGCTTCTATTGCATTTATCTAAGCTAATAAAATGCCTAAGTTGCATTTTAACTGTGCTAATAATTTAATCGAACACTTGGTATGCGCTAGTTCGCATCCTTTGTGCCGAAAGTCTACATACTACTAAACTGAAGCATAAAATTCATACGGAAGCAACTTATACTGCAGGTGAGGGGTTTCTTACCTCCTGTTCAGATTTTCTTACAAATCTAATCGCTAGATTTCCGGTGGGGACGATCTTCTCGACGATTCTCTCCCGTCTACGTGTTCCTCTCGCGAAGGGAAGCGTCATCGTATCGGAGTCGTCGCCGGAAGGTGCTCCTATAGCCCTTGGGATAAAACCCTAGGCTTGGTTGTGGTTGGCGCCGAGAGAGGAAGAGGAGGAAGAGAGGTTTGGCGGGATTAGGGTGAGGAGAAGAGGTAAGTCACGATAAAAATAAAACTCCTCACTTAATTCTCTATTTATATTAAGGAATTAATTCCCCCAACTTTAACTTAAATAAAATTGTTTCCCTTTCCTTTCAGCACGGCCCTGCTGGGTTCTCCTGGTTACTAGAGTTCACCTTTAAGTCGTAGGACCCAATAGGTCTCGGGTTCAATTCCCGTGTAGGCTAATTTCATTTTCTATTTATTTTTGCTACTTCCGCTATTCTAAAAATTCCATAAAAATATCCTAAAATTCCAGAAAAATACTAGGATATTTCTAATAATTATTTTGAGAATTTTTGGGCATTACAATCCCTCATACCTTATAAAAAGTTCATCCTCGAACTTAGAATAACTCTGGGTACTTCTGTCTCATACTGGCTTCTACCTCCCAAGTTGCCTCTTCTGCTGTGTGACTGTGTCAAATAACTTTTACTAACGGTACTTCCTTGTTCCGTAATTTCTTAACTGCTCGGTCTATTATCTGAATAGGCCGACTGTCATAGCTGAGGTCTTCGCGGACTTGTACTAGCTGGGGCTCTGGGATATGCTTCTTCAGCACAGAGACATGAAATACATTATGAACAGCTGACATCCCCTGGGGTAGCTCTAGCTCATATGCTACCTTGCCAACTTTTCGGTTGATAAGGTATGGTCCCACATATCTGGGACTTAGCTTGCCCTTCTTCCCAAAACGTATTACTCCCTTCATGGGAGCTACTCTGAGGAACACTGAATCCCCAACTGAAAACTCTAAAGGTCTGCGCCGTGTATCAGCATAGCTTTTCTGGCGGCTCTGAGCTGTCTCTATCCTCTGGCGGATCTGCTGTATAGCTGCTGTGGTATCTGCTACTAGATCTGTCTGGAGTTCTAGTTCTTTCTGTTCACCACTCTCATACCAGCAGATTGGAGATCTACACCTCCGCCCATAGAGAGCCTCGTAAGGTGCCATGCCGATGGTGGCCTGATAGCTGTTGTTGTATGCAAATTCTGCTAAACTCAGATATTTGCACCAACTTCCCTTGAAGTCTAGGGCACATGCTCGGAGCATATCTTCGAGTACGTGATTTACTCGCTCCGTCTGGCCATCTGTCTGAGGATGGAAAGTTGTGCTAAATTTCAACTTAGTGCCCAAAGCTGACTGTACACACCCCCAGAAGTGTGATGTGAATCGACTGTCTCTATCTGAAATAATGGTCCGTGGGACTCCATGTAGTCTGATGATCTCCTTGAGATACAACTGAGCTAGCTGTTCCATGGAGTAGGATATCCTGATAGCTAAGAAGTGGGATAATTTAGTCAATCTGTCGACTATTACCCAGATGGTATCAAAACCATTCGTGGTTCTGGGTAATCCCACTATGAAATCCATAGAAATATCTTTCCACTTCCATTCTGGAATCTGAATGGGCTGTAAAACTCCTCCTGGTCTCTGATGTTCTGCCTTAACCCTCTGACAGGTTAGGCAGGTGCTGACATATCGAGCGATGTCTCTCTTCATCCCAGGCCACCAAAAACGTTTCTTCAAGTCCTGATACATTTTGGTGGAGCCAGGATGCATCGCATAGGGAGTCTTGTGAGCCTCACCTAAAATCTTTCTTCGTAGTTCCTCCTGATCCGGAACACATAGCCTGTCCCCAAAACACAACACCCCGCTAGCGGACACTCTGAATTCTCCACTTTCTGATTCTGCTAATCCTTGCTTGATTTTTTGAATTTCAGGATCCTGTTCCTGAGCTGTCTGGATGTCACCAAGCAGGGTAGATGCTAACGTCATAGTAGAGAGCTGTCCCACTATGAGTTCGAGACCAAAATCTGTGATCTCCTTCTGTAGGGACGGTGACATGGCTGCTAGGGATAGTAAGGTAGCACTGGACTTTCTCTGCTACCTTATTAGCTTTTCCTGGGTGGTAGAGGATGTCTATATCATAGTCCTTGACCAGCTCTAGCCATCTGCGCTGTCGCATATTCAGATCCTTCTGAGTGAAGAAGTACTTCAGACTCTGATGATCTGTATACACTCTGCACTGAGCTCCATACAAGTAATGTCTCCAAATTTTGAGAGCGAACACTACTGCTGCAAGCTCAAGGTCATGAGTAGGGTAATTCTTCTCATATTCCATGAGTTGTCTGGAGGCATAGGCGATCACCTTGCCATTTTGCATCAACACTGCTCCTAGTCCCAATTTAGAGGCATCACTATAAATGTCAAAGCTGCCTGTGTTTTCTGGTAGAGTCAGAATAGGTGCACTGGTCAATCTCCTCTTTAGCTCACTGAAGTTGTTCTCACAGTCCTCTGTCCACTGAAATTTTCTGTTCTTCCTGGTGAGAGCTATCAGTGGGGAGGCTATCCTGGAGAAACCTTCTATGAACTTTCTGTAATAACCTGCTAATCTCAGAAAGCTTCTGATCTCACTGGCGTTCTGGGGTCTTTTCCAACTACTCACAGCTTCTATCTTACTGGGGTCTACCATGATACCATCCTTTGAGATGATGTGACCCAGGAAAGACACCTGATCTAACCAAAATTCATATTTCGTGAACTTGGCGTACAACTGGTTCTGCTGAAGGGTCTGCATTACTATTCTCAGGTGCTCGGCGTGTTCTTCCTGAGTTCCTGAATAGATAAGGATGTCATCGATGAATACGATGACAAACTTATCTAAGTATTCTCTGAATACCCTGTTCATGAGGTCCATGAAAGTAGCTAGAGCATTTGTCACGCCAAAGGGCATGACTACGAATTCGTAGTGTCCGTATCTAGTCCTGAATGCTGTCTTGGGTATATCCCCTTCTTTAACTTTCACCTGATGATAACCTGATCTGAGGTCTATTTTCGAAAACACTGCTGCTCCCTTTAGCTGATCAAACAGGTCATCAATTCTGGGAAGAGGATACCTGTTCTTGATTGTGACTTGATTCAGTGCCCGGTAATCTATACACAGGCGCATGCCTTCTTCTTCACGAACAATACAGCGCTCCCCATGGTGAGTGACTAGGCGTATGAATCAAGCAGCTCCCGTAGTTGCTCATGAAGTTCCTTCAGTTCTGCTGGAGCCATGCGGTAGGGTGCTTTGGAGATAGGATTTGTACCGGGAATGAGTTATATCTCGAATTCAATCTCCCTGTCTGGTGCTAGGCCTGGTAACTCTTTAGGGAAGACTGCTGGGTAGTCACATACGACTCGGACCTCTGCTAGCTGTTGGTCCTTGTCCTGACTGGTACTGACTACGTGTGCTAAAAATCCCGTACATCCTGAATCCATTAACCTCTGTGCTTTCATTGCTGAGAGAAACTTCTTGACTTTTCTCTTTGGTTCTCCGACGTATTCAAACTGCACTTTTGCTTCAGGTTGGAATACGACTTTCTATTTACGGCACTCTATAGAGGCACCGTATCTGATCAGGAAGTCCATCCCAAAAATGACATCGTAATCAGTCACGTCTAGCACTATCAGATCACAAAAGAGTTCTCTGTCTGCTATAATGACTGGCACTGCTCTGAGCCAGTGCATGGATGCCATAATTTCTCCCGAAGGTAGTGTCGTCAGAAATTGACTACTGAGTCCCTCTGAGGGTATCCCTAACTTTTCGGAAAATATCCTGGATATATAGGAATGGGTTGCCCCAGTATCGAATAAGACAGTTGTACTTTGCTGTAAAATAATGATCTGACCTATAACAACTGTCGAGGCATTCGCTACGTCCTCTCTGGTGAGTGCGTAGATCCTCGCATTGGTCGTAGCTGGAGGGGCTTCTAGTCTGCCCTGGCTGATATGTGGACCATCTAAAGCGGCCTGCATATGATGTAACTGAGCTGGCTGGCCTCCGTACTGAATCGGCTGGGGTTGAGGAAGACTAGTCTTGTTTGGGCACTACTTAGCCATATGCCCTTCCTGTCCACATTCAAAGCATCCTCGTGTGCCCTTGCGACAAACTCCTGGGTGAAATTTCCCACAAGTAGCACATTTGGGATAACTAGGCTGTTTGCTAGCTGGTCCTCCTTTTGGGTAACTCCCTGGTTTGCGCTTGTTGCTGGAGTTCCCTTTCCAGTTAGAGCTTTGGCTCTGTTGTTTCTGAGTACCTGAGCCTCCTTGCCCTTTGGACTCTGAGAGGACTTGCTTCTGCTGCTTGATATTATTCTGGTAGTGCTTGGTGGTTAGAGCACTGCTGACTAGTTCTTCGGTGGTTTGCGGCCTATGAATGCCTCCAGCCACGTTCATTGCTATTTCCGGCCTCAGCATCTTGAGCATCAACCGGACTCGTTCTTTTCTCGGCCGACTAGTTCGGCATGACGAGCCAACTGCTGAATTTCTTCACGCTTCCTCAACCGATAGGTTGCCCGACAAAACTCCGTGAACTCGTCGTAGTGGCGGTTTGACCCGATGTGAAAGAACTCTCGAAGAATTCTTTCTCAAGTCACCCACGCCATCTGGTTCATCGGGCGCCGCCTAATTCTCTCCACCACATACGTGCATCTCCGTCAAGAAGAAGGAGGCGACTTCACCTTTTCATGCTCGCTAGTCCGAAGCTCCATCGTGCTTCCAAGGTTTTGAACCGTGCTTGAGCATCCCATGGTTCACCGGTGCTAGAGAAGTTCTCTAGTTTTACTTTCTACCTGTGACTCTCGCAGGCCTCGGTCAGCTTGCTCGGTCGGGATTTTACCTCGACCATTGCTAGGTTTGGTTCCGGGTGACTGTGGGAGTATTCTGACGATTAGCCTTTAAGGTGGCTATCTCCTGTTGCTCAAATTAGTCGCCGCAACCGAGCCACTACGTCAGAAGGTCCGGGAGGCACCGAACCGCCCGCCTCGTCAGCTCGAGTGGTGCCCTTCTAGCCGGGCGCCTCTTGCCATTTCTAAAGGAAGAGAGAACATACATAACTAAAGCATCATGGTTACATAGCTAATACTATCATGTTAGTTACTATCACGGTAAGCATACTTTAGTTATCTACAAACAGAAAGCAATAAACATAACAAAGTGAGAGGTATTCTTACTTGGAAGTTGCAGGTTAGATGCGGAAGCTGTACTAATTAAAACTTGGCTAAGCTATCATCATTTCTTTATTCTATGTGTGCTAAGGGGTGTAATCTAATTCATGACATATTTTACATCCCCCATGGTCAAGGAACTGAACTAAGGGTCTCTCGGCTGTTATCAGGCCTCCCAATCGATCCAGTGATCGATTGAAATGGTCCAATCGATCCAGGGATTGACTCAGCATGCTACTGTATGCGGAACTTAGGTTGGATCGATCCAGTGATCGATTCAGCATGCTACTGTGCTTGGCCAGTCTGGATCGATCAGCCGATCGATCCAGAATATTGCCCGAGCACAGTAGCGTGCTGAATCGATCACTGGATCGATCCAACCTAAGTTCCGCATACAATAGCATACTGAGTCGATCCCTGGATCGATTGGACCATTTCAATCGATCACTGGATCGATTGGGAGGCCTGATAACAGCCGGGAGACCCTTAGTTCAGTTCCTTGACCATGGGGGATGTATAATATGTCATGAATAGTTAGATTACACCCCTTAGCACACATAGAATAAAGAAATGATGATAGCTTAGCCAAGTTTTAATTAGTACAGCTTCCGCATCTAGATTTAGTGATGGTCATGGATGTAGTTTAGCACAGCATAATGTGACGGTCCGGCCTCGCAGCCTAGTCAGTAGGAGGCGGGTCGTTACAAATATAATGACAACTAAATATATACCTGGAAGAAATCATCATTGTTCAAAATTTGCATGTCATCATCATCCAAAGTTTCAATATTTGGGACACACTTTTCAATTTTGATATTTTTGTCACTCATGGGATGCAACTTTACTGAGCAACTACCTTTTTCATCCGTATCTAAGTCGCATGCACCCTTTCCGAACATTGCTTCAAGTTTCTGTATGCGTTCATCTTGATTTGATATGCGTGCATTTTGTTGTGAGATTAATATCTTTGCCTCCATCAACTCCTTTTGTTGAAGGATAAACTGCTCATCAACAAGGTGTTTCTGCACTATGCTGCCAACATTAAAATAGACTGTTGGAGAGACATGGCCTCCAACACCCCTCACACGCCCAGAATGCTCCTTAGATGAAAGTGCTTTTGAATGGATATCCGTGTTTGCCTCTTCTAAGTGCAACTTACCCTCCCATTTTTGTTGCACATAATCATCCTGTCATGCAAAAGAAAACAAAATAATTACTGGTACAAAATTAATTACTGGTAAATAACTCCCTATTAAGTACTAACACTAATATGGATATACATTTGTTTTAAAATTACAATGGTGATTTGCTAATTATTTAACTGGTTGTGTATGCATATAAATACAATTTTACTGATTGTGTAGAGTTTTCTGAAAAAGAAAAGGGGAAAGCACAGATGATCAGCATGAGAACACTACTGCCACACCTTATTCTGTAGCACAGATGCAGATTTTGATGATATGATTTTGATGCAGATGCAGATGCAGATTTTGAAAGTAAATGTGTGATGCAGATGCAGATTTTGATGCAGAAGTAGATGCAGATTTGGATGCAGATTTTGTTTTTTTTTCTGCAATGCTGTAGTGTACATAAATGTAACAATATATTATTGTTGCGAAAATAAAGGACAGAGGCATAATAAAAACCATAAAGGCATAATAGATTTAGTAGGAAAGACTCATAATGAGCTTGCTTACAATCTTTTCTATTGCCATTTTCAAATCATCGCCTTCAAATTGCCCCTTCTTATTCATCCGTCCTTTCTTCCAAATAATCGCTCGATTAATCTCTTCATCATCACATAATTCATCTCCCTACAATCAAAATGTATAATATATACAACTTTATAAATCACATTAATAGATTTAGTAAGAATAAAATATAGGCAGATTCTAGATCATATTAACCGAATTGAGCAGAAATACTTACTATTTCATCAGCAAAACGTACATAACCTTTACGGGCAAGCCGATGTGGGTATACATTCTGCTTTCTTCTCTTCTTTTGCTCATCACTTACTTTCTAGTTAATTGAACATTCCTCATATATACCAGCTTTAAAACTAAAATAGTGGCTTGTGATCAACTTAATTGAAAATAGCAAATTATAATCCTTACCTTGAAGTCGTCCAACATGCGACTGATTACAAACGCACTCCAATCATCTCGTGTAATACCATACCCAATTGGTGGTTCTTTCAACTCTTCCGGTTTAGCAAGCTTGCTAAAAATAAACTTATGAGTGAGGAGAGCTTTATATTGCCGCCACTTACTATTTGCCAAATTCAAACACCCCTTTTTCCATCTGGGGTCAACATTGTAACTCAACTATAAAAAATATTAACCCATTACATTAAATAGATCATAAACATATATAAGGTAATTAAAATTTTCAAAAGAAATTTAACTTACATTAACTGATTCCCATATTAAATCCTTAACACCACTTGGAACTTGCTTCCATGACTTGTAACTTATCCTAACCTTTTCCCGAGCGAGAATGTCGATATAACTTTGCATTTCACTAGCAAAGTCTCCTATTGGTTGTCCAAATTTATTGAATTTTATATCCTTTCTAATTCTGTGGACCCTTTGCCTAACCAGCTTATCCAAACGAGTGCGACCTCTTGAAGTTCTTGTTGTTTCGGTCTCTTGAGATTCCATTACTGTACCAGAATTTCCAAAATTTCCAGAATTTGCAGAATTTGCCATATTACCTTCTTTGGTTCCTACAATATTTCCGTCTACCTGAATTCCCTTTCTTGTACTCATTTTTCCATGAGATGTCATAGTTTCCACAAAGCAATGAAGAGATACAATTCCAGAATCTTGTTAAGTTCTTCAATGATGCAATTCCTGCATTATGCATTGACAACTTGTTAGCCATTCATAAAATTACACTATGCAATGCATTGGTAAATAAAGTACAGTAGTTTTCCATTTGCATCATACATCAATGTCATTCAAAATGCTACTCATACAAGAACCATAATAAAAAAAAGGAATATGTTCCATCACTTATTTATTGATAACCCAAGTCCCATCACAATCTTCACGGCTACATGGTGGTTCTTTCTCATCTATTCCATCAACATCCATTGATAGAAACCCTCTTGTAAAACATTGGTAGTGGATTACATCATTTTCCAACTCATCATCATTTATATATTCAATGTTCTCCCCAGTAGATGTTGCAAGTACAACATGCCATGTAGGCTCTTGAGGATCTTCAATGTAAAATACTTATTTTGCTTGACTGGCCAATATAAAAGGGTCAGATTTGAATCCAATTCTCTTGAGATTTACCAGCGTGAAACCAAGATCATCAAATTTAATACCATTATTATTCTCAACCCAATTATATTTAAACATTGGAACTTGAAACTTTTGATAATCAAGTTCCCATATTTCTTGAATGACTCCATAAAAAATCATGTCTGACACAATTGGATTTTTGTACTTTGAACTAGCAACTTGCATTGTCTTTGCGATTAAGCTTACTCCGGAGTTTTGAACAACTCGTATATCATCACGCTCTTTTGTATGATAAGTAACCCCATCAATCAAATAACTAGAGTACTTTAACACTTGATTGCTAGGTCCGCGCGCTATCCACTTCAATCTTTCTGATATTTGACTAGTGGAATGGCAAACTACACTTGCAACCTATATTTCACAATGTGATAAAATTTGAACTTAGCTTTGAAAAAACCTATATTTCAAAACTTATGAAACTTACACGATCACGTAACTAGTTAATAAATGAGCGGTTATGCTCATCTTGTAGCCACCTTTTGGACTTAGCCTTATGAGGAAATTTTGCATTCAAAAATGTCATGTGCTCCCTGATGAAATGATTAGGGATAAGTTAACCATTTGAATATAAGAAAAGTTCAAGAAAGTATTAATAAGTTAGAGAAATTACTCGATATAAGGATCAACATCATCATCATTTTCTAATACATAACGATGTGCTTGATGCAACTCATCATGACTAGGGGAGTGAATTACTGAACCAGATAGAGGCTTTATGAGTTGTACTCTTCGATGCCTTGATGGGATCCTAATTGTATGCACACTAGACAAGTAGTCTGAGCAAAATTCCATAGCCTCTTCAGCAATATAACTTTCGGCTATACACCCTTCAGGTCGATTGCGATTTCGCACACATGAATCTTTCAAATGGGTACATATGCCTATACCATACCGGTCCACATAATTTCATCTCCCGCACAAGATGGACAGTTAAATGAATCATTATATCAAAAAAAGATGGGGGAAAATATTTTTCAAGTAAACACAATAGCATCACAATCTCTCTTTGCAAATCATCCAACTTTGAGACATCTATCACTTTATTATATACCACATTGAAAAATCCACACAACCGAATGATAGTATCTCTAACATGTTTAGGCAAGACACCACGGATAGCCACTGGAAGCAATTGTTGCATCAAAGTGTGATAGTCATGTGACTTAAGGCCAACAAGTTTCAAGTCCTTCATCGACACAAGGTTTTTAACATTGGATGAGTAACCTGTTGGGACCTTTATTCCTAACAAAGAATTGCAAAATTTTTTTTTCTCAGCCTTACTTAGTGTAAAACACGCTGCTGGCAAATATGTTTTATTCTCCCCCATCTTTGGTGCCAAATCAGTTCTCACATTCATCTCCATAAGGTCTAGTCTTGCTGCTACTCCATCCTTTGTTTTTCCTGGAATGTCAAGTAACATACCAATGAGACTTTCACAAATATTTTTTTCAATGTGCATCACATCAAGAACATGTCGAACATGTAGATGTTTCCAATACTCAAGTTCAAAGAATATAAATTTCTTTTTCCAGCATGATTTTTCATCAACATCCTTTAACTGAAGCTTCCCACTCATTTTTCCCAAATAATAATTAATACTTTCAACTCTTTTTAATACTTCATGGCCAGTTAATGGTTTTGGTGCAAGCTTAAACTCTTGATTCCCGTTAAATGCTTTCTTTTGCCTTTGATAAGGATGACTTCTAGGAAGAAACCTTCTATGGCCAGTATATGACATTTTTTTACTATGCTTTAACCTTGTTGAATATGTTTCTTCACCGCATATTGGACATGCATGATATCCTTTCACAACACAACCTGACATGTTCCCATATGCAGGAAAATCATTGATTGTCCATAGTAAAACAGCTCTAAGCAAGAAATTTTCCTCTCGATATGCATCATATGTATCAACACCTATATCCCATAAGCATTTTAGGTCATCAATTAAAGGTGCTAAGTAGACATCAATATCATTCCCCGGTTGTTTGGGACCAGAAATCATCATAGTGAGCATCATAAATTTTCTCTTCATACATAACATTGGAGGAAAATTGTAAGTGATCATAACAATTGACCAACAACTATATGCAGAACTCATCGTACTATGGGGATTAATCCCATCTGCTGATATGACCAATCTTAGATTTCTTGGCTTAGAAGCAAAATCAGGCCAGTTGTGATCCACCAATTTCCAAGAGGGTGAATCAACCGGATGACGCAAGTATCCATCACGAATTCTTTTATCAGAATGCCAAGTTAACTCCTTAGATATCTCCTTGTTCTTAAACCATCTTTGAAATCTTGGAATAGGTGGGAAGTACCAAAGGACTTTTGCTGGAACTCCTTCATTTATTGTATGTTTTTTCCCAACTTCCACCTTGACATCCCGCAAATAGGGCAACTGGTAAAATCCTCATACTCCTTTCGGTATAAGATACAATCATTAGGGCAAGCATGAATTTTCATGTAATCCATCCCTAATGCAGATAAGCTTTTCTTTGCATCATACAAAGATAAAGGTAATTCATTGTTATCTGGAAGCATTTCCCTGATCAAACTAAGTATGTCAGTGAAACTTTTATCACTCCAACTATATTTTGCCTTCAAGTTATATAATTTGACAAGTGAAGATAACTTTGTAAATTTAGTACATCCTGAATATAAAGGTTTCTCAGCATCTTCAAGTAGCTTATGGAATTGTTTTGGATTCTCAGCATAACTATCATATGCAGCATGTACCATATCAATAGGTTCCTCGGCAAAAGATTTGTGTTCATCTTGGCCTACTCGATCATTCATTGAGTTCCCGATCTTAGATTTCTCCCCATGCCAAATCCATGTATGATATGTTAAATCCATACCATTACAACACAAATGTGCTCTTATAGTGTCAACATCTTTCGTCTTTAGATTACCACATCTTGCACATGGGCAAGGTATTGCATTCGGATCTATAGCGTTTTGCGTTGCAAAGTGCAAGAAAGACTCTACCCCAACCTCATATTCATGTGATAGCCTATTCTTTGGCATCCAATCTTTATCCATTACTCGTACAACTAAGCAGCTAATAATGAGTCAAATCCTTCAATACAATTGTAAGAATAACATTAAATTAGCAATGCTACAAACAACACAAAATTAATCTAGTGAATTATGCTGGAATATATATATTAAATTTCATTTAATTATTAAGGTAAATACAGCTAAATTAATATTAAATGTGACAACTATGAATCAATTATTTTAAACATTAAGCATGTAGTAGAGATAAGAGAAGTATACTTTGAAGAGAGACAAGCTAGAAGAATTGTAAAGAAGAGACCAGGATAACATGATTTAGCAAAAAAAAACTTCTAGTTGCAGATCATGCTTGTATGGATTGACAAGTTATATGGAACCATGTTTTCCTTCTTTATTGGCATCATATCAAACGTATTGTGATTTCTTAATAATTGTCGGACAACTTCTTACCTAAGGAAAACTTGAACAAGAAGTAGTGCAAGCTCTTGTTTTAAATTGGGAAATTTAAAACCAGAAGTAGCGTGTTTAAATGCATCTCTAGTATATTCGTTTTCCTCATCTCCTTTTTAGTTGAGCTTCTCTTGTTTAAAAAAAAATAACTTGTGTTCAAATATTGCTCCTGGTAGCATGATGTTTCTGATATATTTTGATTTCCAAATTGTGTCTTTTAGCTTTTAATTTCCATTATCACTACAGGTACTAGATGTCTCCCTGTTTTAGTTGCTGCACATGGTCCACAGCTAACCAAATCAAGGGACTCACATGAGTTCCTGATCTACCCCTGAAACTGAAAATGCAAACTTGCCTATAAAATTCTGAAGACATTCATGGAGACTTTACAAGGTCCATCTCCATTGATTGGTATCAAGATAATTTGTTCAATTCACATAAGTGAAACAACTACTATGATATACTTTACCAAAGTAGGGGAAAAAAACCTTTTTGGTATGTTGTTTACAAACTCCATATAACAATGCATCACAATGGTCTTTTTCTAAACCCTTCTAAGAAGATGAAAAAAATACTATAAACCCTTCTAAAAAGATGAAAGAGTTTTTCCAGCCATACCTGAGTTATATCAGTGTAATTGTGGATTCACCCCATTTGAAAAGGGAACGAAGGCGGCTTGTTCAGATGTTCAGCAGAAGAGGGTTAGTCTGAGAGGAGTTCGAAGGAGAGGTTCAAGGAGAGGGGTTCGTTGGAGATGTTCAGCGAGAGAGGTTTAGCTAGAAAGGTTTAGCTAGAGAGGAGTTTTGAGGAGAGGGGTTCGTGCAAAGGGGTGGAAGGCAAAAACGTGTGAGGAGTGGAGCAGATTGTGTGAGGAGATCGGGAAGAGGAGATTGTGTGAGGAGAGGGAACGTGAAGAGATCGCGGGATGAGGAGAGGAGAAAGACACAGTTGCCTAGGGTTCCCGAAGACTAAGGGGAGGGAAAACACGCGCCAAAATATATTTCGGAGAGGGGAAGACATTAAACCAGGGCAATGGAACAAAAGAATTAGGTTTACAACGGTTTAAAAACTGTTGTAAAATGTGTATCCTCTAAAAAATGCGCTTAAAAACAACGATTTTAGATAACCGTTGTAAAATGCGTTGTTGATTATAAAACAATTCGCTCAACGACAACGGTTTTTACAAAAACCGTTGTCTTTTATTTTTCTTTAGAGCTAAAAGACAACGGTTTTGTCAAAAACCGTTGTCTTTTGTCAAATTAACAACAGTTCCCTCAAAAACCGTTGTCTTTATAGTGTTGTCTTTTAACAAATTTGTTGTAGTGTTTATATGCATCGCCTGCCTACATCTTCTTCACTCTGCGTCGTCGTCTTCGTCTACAAGCCTCTTGTCATCGCCATCTTTGCCGCGCATTGCTCCATTGCCCTTTTTCCGACAATCTCTGCGATCTCTCGTAAGCCCTCATCTTCCTTCGATTGAAGTTGTTCGTTCCTTGTAGAGTCCTTTTTTCTAAGTCGCCTTTCTTCCCTGTTTTCTATTGAACTTTAGTTTCGATGGCAAGCTTTTCACAGCTGCCTGTCAGCGTCCCTGGGCTCTGGTATACCTCTACCGAGTCCTAGTTTGACTCCACCGATGCTGAGAGTTTGATAGCCACATTTGAGTTTCCTTCTGGCTACAAAGTTGTCCTCCCTTCTCCTTCCGATCGGCTAAATTCTCCGTCGCCCGGCTGCATTTGTTTCTTTAGGGATCAATTTATCGTTGGTCTGCGGTTTCCTATTCATCCCTTCTTTCCCGCTGTATGTAAGTACTTCCATATCTCCCTTCATCAACTAGTGTTGAACTCCATTTGACTATTGTGCAGGGCAATGATCCTATTCCGCCTGCATGACATTCCTCTCACTCCCCAGATTTTTCATTACTTTTATTATCCGAAATTGTCCGAGCCGGGGACTTTTCTTTTCCAAGCCCGAGTGGGCTTAGCTTTCTTCGACAACATGTAAACCTCCAACAAGCATTAGAGGAAATATTTCTTTTTGTACGCCTTCCGAGCGGTCGGACTTCCTGACCCACTGGCAGTTCAAAGTGGCGACCCAACCTCCCTTGAAACAGTATAAGAGCCGATCATACTAGCTCAACACAGCTTCAATGTTGGCCGGTCAAAAGTACGACATCCATAAGTTACTGCTGGAGGGTGTCCTCTATATATTCGGCCTGAGTTCGATCCGCACCCGGCATCCGTTCAACCTAGGTACGCGACTTCTGTACTCCTTTCTTTGATTCTAACTAATTTTTCTTCCTCTTTTGCAGCCGAATCATGCTATGCCCGCGTCTGGCCAACAAGGCTAAACTTGCAGATGCCACAGTCAATGCGGTTGCTGCGGAGGAGTTGGAGAGTCGCGACCTTCCGCCAGTCAACTCTCAAGAAGACCCCCAAGATGAGAGCGAGGCGGCTCCAGTCCTAGTGAGTGGTGGAGTGCCTAGTGGATCATGTCCTCCCTTTGAACGACAACCGGTCATCTAGGTTGAGGGGGTGTCAGGCTCGACCTCCTCAAGAGAGCCACTGATTAGGTGAAAGAGGCGCCGGATGGAGACATCATCACGCTTCGCTTCCTCAGCGATGCGGTCCACCGAGCGAGTTGAGACTTTGACCCCCGCTCCAATTCAAGAGATGGCGGCTCCTACATCGTCTGATCGGACTCCCTCCCCCGATCTGCCCCAAGAAATAGTCTGCGCGCTGCAGTGGCCTTCATGCCACAAAAATCGAAGGCCAAAAAATATGGTATCTGTCCACCGTCCTTGTCTCGGCCGTCCAGGCGAGCAACCTCTGCACAATCAGCCCCGATTGGCCAGCTCCATATAACGGTGATACTAGATCTGCCCATTGAGGAGTGGCCCAAATCTAGCACTGAATCCCGAGCTTCTGAGCACCAAATAACTACCCAAGGGCCACTCGCCCAAATATGGGCTGATGCCCGGGCCTGTGCAGTAATGATGCCTCTGGAGGCGCTCACGGACAATCGCACCCAGATGTCTACTGGGGTAATTATTGCATTTTCATAGTTTATTTCCGATCGGCGCTTATATTCTCTTTGTTGTTTGCAGTACAAGGTGGAGATCCTGGCCATGTGTCAAAGACTTATATTTTTGGAGGAGGAAGTGAAGAAACTGAAAGCGTCGAATGGCCAGTCATCCTCCTCTCAGTAGCAGACGAATGCTGCAGTGGCTAAGTTGAGGGCCGACCTGGAGAAGAGCAACCAACTGCTAGAAGCCGAGTGGGGAAAACGCGCAGAGCATGCCACATAGCTAGCTAGGCTCAACAAGCAAGTCAACACCTTCGACGCCAAGATCGAGTCGGTAAATGTGAGGAAGCTTCGGGCCATTGAAGATCTCGACCTGAAGAATAAGGAGGCTCGGGCTCTCGCCAAGAAACTCAAGGAAGATGAGGATTTTTTGGTCGTGGAGCAGAACAACCTGTCGGCCGAAGAAGCTTCCCTTCACGGCCAACTCTTCGCCAAAGATAATGCGCTGGCCACCGTGAAGGATGAGCTAGAGGCCTCCCGAGCGGCTTTAAAGACTTACCAAGATGCCAAGGCTGGCCGGTTCGAGACTATGAAGAAGAACTACATCCGCCCGGACGCTTTCAATGACAAAGTTGCCGACTGGGCACTTCGCCTGTTCGACTTGGCGATCGACGGGACGATCAACAAGCTTAGAGAGGGAGGCTACCTGTCAGCAGCTCTGACCAACAACATAATTAGCCTGGACAAACTTACTGCGTCACTGCCTGATGACGCCTTAGATTACCTTGAGTGAGGTTGAGAGTTCCTCCTTTGAAGTTTTATTGAATGCTTGTCAGCCCAACCAAACTTGATCTCCTTGTATTTGTTTTTTCAACTCATGGCCTTGTGACTCCTCCGATCATCCATGATTAGTCTATCCAGCTAATCGATCCTTTTTATCTTTAGAGTTCATTATCATTCTGTGACCTTCCGATCGGCCCTGGGAATATTTTGAAGACTAGTCCCGAACGGTCACTGTATTTTGAAGACTTCGAGCTTTTGAGTAGCCCGGGTTCACGGTCGGCTATTCATCGATGCATGCTCGCTCACTGAGCCAAGGGTTTAAGGTCGCCACTCGACCATTGAGGAAGATTAGGCAAAAACTGGGGTTTAGGGTCACTGCTCGACCGTTGATGTAGGCCCGGGTTTAAGGTCGCCGCTCGACCGTTTGCGTAGACTAGGGTTTAAGGTCGCCACTCGACCGTTGAAGTAGACCAGGGTTTAAGGTTGTTGCTCGACCGTTGACGTAGATCGGGGTTTTAAGGTCGTCTCTCGATCGTTGACATAGACCAGGGTTTAAGGTCGTCGCTCGACCGTTGACGTAGACCAGGGTTTAAGGTCACCGCTCGACCGCTGATGACAACAAGGGTTTAAGGTCACCGCCCGACCGCTGATGATGATAAGCGTTTAAGGTCGTCGCTCGACCGTTGAGGAAGACGCATCTCAAGAGGCATTCTTCGCTTTATTCATATTTTGTCCTGCATTCAGGAAACATACAAAAATACATAATTCACTCGCACACCTCTCATCTTGCCCTGTAGGGTTGGAGATGATTCACGCTCCACAACTGCTCTGCCTTCTTCTTAGGTTTCCAATTGGTTGTGATTAGTATGGTGGCCTCTGTTCAGCTTGGGTGAATTTGGACTTCCTCCTTTTTTTCATAGACCAACCCATTAAGCTTCATGCTGGCGGCGTTCACCTCCAAGCGCGGATTCTTCTGAGTGCTTCTTGCTTCAGACTTGACCATCTCGACATAACATCGCCGAGTGGCCAGCTAATCACTTTTGGCTTCGCCCACCCGGTCATCCACCGTGACCTTGATCTTTTGGCAGTAGGTAGACACTACCGCCCGAAATTCGTTGAGGGTCGGTTGGCCCAGGATAACATTGTAGGTCGATGGTGTGCCCACCACGTTTATGGTCCTGATTCTCCTTAGTGGCTCTTCTCCGAGCGAGATGGCCAATCGGGCCTGTCCGAGCGACATTACCTCATTGCCCGTGAAGCCATATTGTGGGGTTGTTATGGACAGTAACTCATTTCTATTGATTTATAATTTATCGAATGCCTTCTTGAAGATGATATTCATCGAACTCCCTGTATCAACAAAAGTTTGGTGAATAGTGTAATTAGCAATTACTGCCCGAACGATCATCACGTTGTCATGAGGGATCTCCACTCCCTCCAAATCATTGGGGCCGAAGCTGGTCTCGGGCCCTTCTGCCTTCTCCCTGCTGCATCCTACGGCATGGATCTCTAGTCGCCAAGCGTACGACTTCCTGGCTCTGTTGGAGTCGCCATCGGTCGGCCCGCCGACGATCATGCCTATTTCTCCATGGGCGACGTTGCTTCTGTTTTCTTCTTCCCGAGCGAAAAGTATATTTCGCTCGGTCGGGGCTCGGGCAGGATTAGCATTATCCCTCCCCTAGTGCCAATTGTGATGCTCGGGTACTCTTCTTTTGTCCTCTCGTCACCCGGCAGATCATTGTCTATGTCGTCGTTCGGGCGTTGGAGATCGGCAGATCATTGCCTGAGAGAACTGCAGATTAATCAGCTCAGGTGATGTGTGACTTCTGGGCGGCTTTCCTTTCCATGCATCCCGAACAAGAGCGTCGTCCGAAGATGACCCCCTTTCCTGGTTCGCCTGAGCTATCTCTGAGGGGATCTAGAACAGGGTGTGATGGAATGGGATGAGCACGAGTGGCGCTTCTTGCGTGCCGGTTGAACCTCTATTCTGCTCCCATATGGAAACGGGTTCCAGTCGATCCTCCAGTCCTGCTCGCCCTCCTGCTGCCGACGTCGCCGACTGTTGTACTAGCCGATCGATTAGCACCTGTTGTTGCTGTCGCTCGAACATCTTCGCCGCTCGAGCTTGTACGAGCATGTCGACCTCCTCTTTGGTGAGCGTCATGGTTGTGAGTCATCCAGCGTCCTCCATCTTCTCAACTCGGATGCAGGTTAAGTTCTCACAGACGACGCTAAATATGATCTTATTTGAAAGTCAAAGAGATGGAAAGCTGGGGATGTGGCGCTCCCGCCGACCGCCTGTAGACTCCGCTCTGACCTACAACACAGATGAGGTCAGTGCTGAGCCAGGGAAGGGGTCTCCGACATTGGCCCTCCCACACTCAAGTCAGTCACCGGCGATGAAATATAAGGCGGAGCAACAACAAGACTATAGCGCAAATAGTGAATATCACATACCTCCATCGATGCTTGGACCCCCCCTTTATATAGAGCTCCTGTAGTGCGCGTACATGCTCTCCAAGGTGAGCACGCTTCCCAAATTTTCCCCTGAAAATAATTGTCAGTAAAGTGAACCCGACCGTGCTTGTGTCATGTCCCCTTGGTCGTATTTCACTATGTTTGTGTCGCGTCATACTGCCAGGTCGAGCGGGGTAGCTGCTCGGCAGAAGTTCCACTTTGCCAATGCCAAGTCTTGCTACCTCGCCGAGAGAGGTAGCCACTCGGCTCGTCTTCTTCACATCGTCTCCTCCATTGAGCGTCGGTCATTTGAGTCCTCCCCGTGTCGAAGGCGGCGGCGGATTGGGACCTTCTCCCTCAGGTTGGGGCATGGTCGCCCAACCAGCCGATGATATCTGAGCGTTGACCGCCTTTACTTTGACCTCCACCGTGGCAGCTATCTTCCGTGTGGTGGGCCCCTCCTCATCACCGCATCACCATTGATGACTAAAACTCATTGATGGACTTAGAGAGTTCTGATCAGACTCATTTCAACTCTTATAGGTTTCTATAGTGCCCTAGAGTCCAAGGGCACCCTCCGCTATCATCATAAAAGATTCCCAGTATTACTCAGAAATTTAGAAAGTTTTAAACTATATGTTAATTGACACAGATCTATAATTTCATGTAGAAGACTTATAATCAAGATTTCTCACCATATCTCCGTTCTACACACTCCACATTTCCATCTCATTGTAAAATTTCAGAAATCCAAATTGTCTAGGTCCATCAATGTGTTTCATTCAAAATCCATTAATAGACTTAGAGAGCTCTGATCCGGCTCATTCCAACTCATCTAGGTTTTTGTAGTGCCCATGAGTCCAAATTTGCCCTCCATTATCATCCTAAAGGATTTCTAGTATTACTCAAATGATTTAGAAAGTTTCAGACTTTGTACAAATTGGCACGGACCTATAACTTCATGTAAGAGACTCAGGATCAAGATTTCTCACCATATCTATCTTCTACACATTCCACACTTCCATCTCATTGAAAAATTTCTGAAATCCAAGTTGTCTAAATCCATCAATGAGTTTCGATTGAAATTCATTCATGGATCTGAAGAGCTTTAATTGGATTCATTCCAACTTTAGTGGATTTATTAGGTGAAAATGAGTCCAAATAAGCTATTTAAAGCTATCTCAATAGTGTTCAAAATGATTTGAAACTTTTAGAACACTGGGGTGCTAGTTTTTGAAGACCAACTGTGGTGTTGGTCAAACCAGCACCTAAGTGATTTTTTATTTTTTATTAATAAAATCAACTCTGGTTATTATTTTTATTTTTTACTTTTTTTATAATTACATATTAAAAATTGAAGATATTAAAAAATAGGAAAAATATTTTCAATGTTTTATTAAACCTTTTTTTTATGTATTTTTTTAATTAAAGTTTTAAAATAAAAAATATAAATAAGTAAATAAATTTAGATGAATATTTATTAAAGTTTAAATGTTGTTTAAATTAATATAATTTAATTTAAGAGGAAAAATAAAAGAAAAGTTGAATGCATGTAAAAGAAAGAGAAAGAAAAAAGTTCCAAAGTAGGACGGTAAATGGACTGAATATTTATGAATAAATTTAATATTTGATTTGTTAAAAGTTTATTTAATTCGTTCATTACACATAAGATTAATTAAATAAATAAGTTTGAATAACTGATTAAACTAAATAAATAAATTTGAATATATATATATATATATATATGTGTGTGTGTGTGTGTGTGTCTGTGTGTGTGTGTGTTCAACTCATTAATGTTCATGAACAATGTTCGTGAATACTGTTCATGAACTATGTTTATTAATAAAACTTTTATCAATATGGTTAATAAACAAAAAAGTATTATAAATAAATAAATAAGTTTAAATTATTAAATTTAATAATCAATCAAACAAGCAAAAGTTTCAAACAATCAAATAAGTTTGAGTTGAGAGCTATATAATATTTAAACTTAAGCCAAACTTGAATTGAAAGTTCGATAACATCAAACGAGTCAAGTTCAAGTCAAGCTCAAGCTTATCCAAAATAAATTAAGTCAAGCTTGGACAGTTATTTCAAAGACTTAATTCATTTTAGGTTTGACATGACTTGACCCGATTCAATTACCTTATCAAACAAATTTGAACACCTTAAAACTTAACTCAATTTAGCTTATTTACAGCCATAATATAAAAGGTAAAATTCACCTATGCCCTTTCGAAATTTGCCGAAGAAAGTACAATCGTATCGAACAGTTTGTTTATATTATTATCATTATTTTTTTTCCTTCTTATGTCACTTGGATGCTGTACTCACAAAAGTTAATATGGAAAAGTTTTGTTTTTTTTCTATTTTTATAAGTCAGGTGTTGAATTTTTCGAACGTATTAATTTTAAAGATGATTAATCTAACCTTATAGAAGTTTTTACTGATGATCAAAATAAATTAGAAAGTATTTATAAAGACTTAGATGATCAATTCTTAAGCCCATTTTTTAAGAAAAAATGTTCTAGTACATTGCTAATCTTGTCCGAATGAAGGAAATTGGAAAGTCAAAGATGGGGTGACTGTTGACGGGATGAAGACTTCGTTCCTGCAAATAAAACCAAAACCAGGGAAGGGGTCCCTGACATTGACCCTCCGATGCTCAAGTCAAAATCAGAAAGAGAATCAAGTAATCAGAAAAAAGAATAGAATCTTACTTTCCTCATACCTAGCGTCCCCTTTTATACCTTTCTCTATGATCATTCATCTACCCTTATTTAATAATATTAATTGCCAGGGGAAGACTTATTTATCTTGACTTCTGTGCATTAATGATAAATGTAGTGTTTTTCTTTACCTTGACTTCCTCGTATTTAATTATAGACAGCGTGTTCCTTTTTGTTTTCTTGTCTCTTCCTGTATGACGTCATTCCTTGCGCTGGATGGGCGGTCTAAGTGGCTCATTTCCTTGCCAACCGGCTAATGTTCCCCGACTGGCCGGCTGATGTCCACTCGGCTATTCCTTTGCAAACTGGGATAACTGTAAGCCCGACATTGACCGCCTTGACTTTGACCGACACCGTATCAATTAGCCAATGACAGATGGGTTCTCCCTTATTACCGCATTACAAGTCTCCCGCTCAAATCTAGTCGAAGGAGGCTACATGGCTGACTGACTGGATAATTGGTCTTGGGTGATTTTTACATCCGATCGGAACGTTCGGTCCCTGATTTCCGATCGGCGCATTAACCAATGCTGCTTGGTCTCTGTTTGACCATCGTCAAAGGACAATCGGAGGGTCTCTATGTCAAGCGGGACAATGAGCGGTGACACTTGGAGAATTCTCTAAATGCGCTTCTTCGAACAGTCTTGGTCGTTGCGGACATCACCCATGCAAATCCTTGATAATTATGGCCGAGCATGTGGTTATGCCTTTTAATTAAGCACATTAAATATCGTCCGATAACTACATGCCACGTGTCCCCTCTCTTCCGCCGTACGCCTGACAAGACAGGGGGATATCCTTTGTTGACGTGACTAGTGCCTTTTTGAATTCCACAGTCAGATCTTCTTCTAGGTTTTTGAGACCTTGGATTGGACGGTTGAGAGCGACCGACCATGCAGTTTATAGGCCTCGTGTGTGTCGTCGTCGTCTCCACTGTGTTTTTTTGTCTTCGTGCTTCGTTACTATGGCCTTCTGCTTCCTCGTCGGCAATCTCCCTGTACTCCGGTAATCTCCCACTTTTGTAATCGATTGTGTAATTGTATTCCCTTTCGTGTAAGGTTTTCGATCTACTCAGTCTGGTGTTCTTTTATTGTCCATCTCCTCCTATCTTTCTCTTTTGTTTTCCTGATGGCAAGCTCATCTCAGCCTCCCGTCGCCATCCCTGGACTCTGGTATACCACCCTTGAGTTTAGGTTTAATGCAGGTGATGTGGAGAGTTTGAGGGTTGCATACGAAATTCCACCTAATTATCAAATTGGTCTTCCTTCTACTTTTGACCATCCGAACGAACCGCCACTCAGCTTCGTTACATTTTTCAGGGATCAATTTACTATTGGTCTACGGTTTCCAATCCACCCTTTTTTCTCAGTCGTTTATAAATATTTTTATATCTCTTTACATCAATTAGTGTCGAACTCCTTTCGACTGCAGTGCAGAGTCGTCGTCCTATTTTGTTTGCACGGCATCCCCCTTACTCCCTGGTTCTTCCATTATTTTTATTATCCCAAATTGTCTGAGCCGGGGACTTTCCTTTTCCAAGCCCGAATTGGCCTTGTTTTCTTTGATAAAATGTCGTCCTCTAATAAGCATTGGAGGGAGTACTAGTTTTTTGTTCGCTTTCCTGAGTGGCCGAACTTCCCGACCAGATGGAAATTAGAAGCGTTGAATCCTCCAGAGCTCAAGAAATACAAGAGCCGATCGGACTACCTCCACGCAGCTTTACAATTGGTCGGGCAAAAATACCATATTCACAAATTGTTGCACGAGGGAGTCCTCTACATGTTCATCTTGAGCCCGATCCGCATGAAGCTTCTGTCAAGCCTAGATATGCCCCTTCTTGGATTAACTTTTGAATCTAACTGATTTTTCATTCTCTTTTGCAGCTTATGTCATGTTGCGTGCACATTTGGCCAGCAAAGCCAAGCTTGCAGACGCTGAGATCAACGTGGTGGCCATGACTGAATTGGAGAGCCGCAGTTTAAAGCCGATCATCTTGCAAGAATACCCGCTCGGAGATAGCGAGGGAGCACAAGCCCTAGCAAGTGAAGGAATAGCGAGCCGAACACCGAGTGGTGTAGCGGTTGGTGCATCTAATCCTCCTCCCACTCGGCTGCTAGTGATTCCGGTTGAGGGGGCATCGAACTCGGCCTCTAGTGGAGAGCCATTGATAAGCCACAAGAGGCATCTGGCAGAGGCTACATCCCGCTCTGCTTCCTCCATTGTGCAGATACCCACCAGCACTAGCCCGCGCCTTCCTTTCGTCGAGCGGGTTGAAACCTCAACGCCAGCTCCCGCCACGGTGACTATTCCCCTTATCTCATCTGATCGGACACCATCCCTATCCGGTCTGTCCCAGGGAACCATTTACGTGCCACGAATTGCTTTTGTGCCACCACCACTGAAGATTCAAAAGTCTAGCATCTGACCGGCATCATCATCTCAACCGTACGGAAGAGCTACCTCGGCCCAATTAGCCCCAAGCGACCAACGCCACATAATAGCGGTTATTCATCTTCCGACGGAGGAATGGTGTGAATCAGACGGCGTTGAATCCTGAGCCCCTGAGCACCCGATAATAAGTCAAGGGTCGCTCACCCAGATATGGGCAGACGCTCGAGCCCGTGCAACGGTCATGCCTCCAGGGGCGCTCGCGGGCAACCATACCCAGATGTCTACTGGGTAAGTTTTTTGTATATTCTTAATTTACCCCTGATCGGCTCATAATTTCCCTATTTCTCTAGTATTGGGTAGAGAGTCCAGCCATGTACCAAAGGCTTGCTTTTTTGGAGCATGAAGTTAAGCAGCTGCGTGTGTCGAGCGACCAACCATCTGTTTCCCAGGCGCAGCTGGAGTAGATGAATATTGAGATGGTGCAACTAAGGGTCGATTTAGCTAAGAGCGTTGAGCTGCTGGAGACAAAGAAAGGCAAGAGTGCCAAGCAAGTGACACAACCGGCTCATCTCCATAAACAAGCCAACACCTTCGAAGCCAAAATCCATTCGGCCAATACCAGGAAACTCCAGGCTATTGAAGATCTAGAGATAAAAAATAAGGAGTTTCGGGTGTTGGCCCAGAATTTGAAGGAGGTCGAAGCAGCGTTGAAGTCCGAGAGAAATGGGCAATTGATCGAGCAGACTACAGCAAAAGCCCAGCTTGACGCTAAGGATGAAGAGCTGACCAAGCTGAAGGAAGAGCTAGAGGACTCCCGAGTGGCCCTAGAGACTTATCAAGGAGCCGAGTCGAGTAGGTTTGATCTCATGAAGCAAGCCTACATCTGCTCGGATGCTTTTAACGACAAAGTCACCAATTGGGCTCTTTGTCTGTTTAACCTGGCGATTGAAGGGGCGTTCGTCCAACTCAGAAAAGGTGGCTACCTCCCCGTTGCTCTATCAAGCCAGGTCATCAGTCGGGACAACCTAACTGCATCGCTGCCTGACGATATATTAGGCTATCTGGAGTGAACCAGTTGAGAGTGACCTTTGTAAAATTTTGAAGTTTCAATGAATACTTGTCTGTCTGGAGAGCCTTATCTTATATTTTAACTTTTCAACTCGATTTTAAAGCATCGTGTACTTCTGATTAGCAAAGGTTTATTTACTTAGTCGATTGATCTGATTTGCTCAAGGTTGCTTGACCATTTTAGCGTAGAAAAAGATTTAAGGTTGTCGCTCAACCATTGATGGTGACTAGGGTTTAAGGTCGTTGCTCGACCATTGATGACGACTAGGGTTTAAGGTCGTCGCTCGACCGCTGATGTAGACAGGGGTTTAAGGTCACCGCTCGACCGCTGACGTAGATAGGGGTTTAAGGTCGTCGCCCGCTGACGTAGATAGGGATTTAAAGTTGCCGTAGACAAGGGTTTAAGGTCACCGCTTGACCGCTGACGTAGATAGGGGTTTAAGGTCATCACTTGACCGCTGACATAGGGCTGACATAGGCAGGTGTTTAAGGTCGCTACTCGACTGCTGACGTAGACAAGAGTTTAAGGTCGCCGCTAGACCGCTGACGTAGACAGGGGTTTATAGTCGCCACTCGACCGCTGACGTAGATAGGGGTTTAAGGTCGTCGTTCGACAGCTAACGTAGACAGGGGTTTATAGTCACCGCTCGACTTTTAACTTGGCCCGATCGACCTAAGAGTCTCGAGAACTTTAGTTTTTATTCATGTTGGCCCTGTATTCAGAAGGCATATACACAAGTACATTTTTTATATTTGCTCACGCACCTCTCACCTGGGCTTGTAGGATTGAAGATGATTCATACTCCACGGTCACTCGAGTGGTTTCCCATTTTCATCTTCCAAGTAATATGCCCTCGAGCGGAGTCTCTGTATGACCTTGTACGGTCCCACCCATGGTGCCTTGAGTTCGGTGACATCATCGACCGACTTGACTTTCTCCCAGACCATATCACCGACTTGGAAGGACCTCGGAATCATCCTCCTGTTGTATTTTTACCTCATCCGCTGTCGGTAAGCCATTAGCCGAACGACCGCCTTATCTCACACTTCATCCACCAAGTCGAGCTCCATTAGCCTTCGCTCGCCATTTCCTTCGTCATAGAGTCGCACTCGGTCGGATTCTACTCCAACCTCTATAGGAACCACTGCTTCTCCTATACACCAGTTGGAATGGTGTTATGCTAGTCGACTCCTTTAGAGTTGTGTGAAGTGCACACAAGATACTTGAGAGCTCGTCGACCCAGCTACCTCCTACATGGTCGAGCAGAGTTGTTAAACCTCTAAGGATTTCTCAGTTTGTGACCTCCGCCTGGTCGTTGCTCTGGGGGTAGGTGACTAATGTGAAGGCCTGCTGGATGCCATAGTCTTCGCACCACTCCTGGAGTTTCTGACCCTCGAACTGTCTCCCATTATCTGAGACGAGCTGGCGAGGGATGCCGAACCGACAAAGGATGTGCTGCCAAATGAACTTGATGGCCATCTACTCTCTTATCTTTGCCAGGGGTTCAACCTCCACTCATTTTGAAAAGTAGTCCACAACAATGAGCAGGAACCTTCGCTGATCGGTCGCGATGAGAAATGGTCCCACGATGTCCATGCCCCATTGGTCGAACGGGCAAGATACCATGGACTACTTCATCTCTTCAGTTGGTTGGTGTGAAAAGTTGTGATATTTTTGGAGGGATAAGCATGTGGCTGTTGTCCGAGCGGTATCCTCTTGGAGCGTTGGCCAAAACTATCCGGCTAGGAGAATCTTTCGAACTAGTGAACGACCGCCCGGATGGCTTCCATTGGAGCCTTGGTGTACTTCTTGCAAGAGGTACGTTGCGTCCTCTGGTCTAACACATTTGAGCAAAGGTCTAGAGAAGGCTCTTTTGTACAGTTGATCTCCTACCAAGGTGAACCGTCCGCCCCTCTTCTTTAATAGACGCGCCACTTCCTGGTTGGTCAACGTACTTCCCAATTGGAGAAATTTTATTAGTGGTACTCTCCAATCATTTAGAAAGATAACTCCCTCCATTCGGTCAATATATGTAACCAAAGAAACTTGTTTGATCGGCTAGCTGATCACGACCAGTGATAATGAACTAGCTAACTTAGCCAGTTCATCTTCTGCTTGATTGTCAGATCAAGGAATCTTCTGTACAGTGACTTCTTGAAAATTTATCTTTAACTTCTCGAAGGCTTCTGCATATAACTTGAGTCGGGGGTTGCTAATCTCGAATGCCCCCGTTAGCTGATGGGCAACGTTAGCTGCTGGGCAGCCAATTGGGAGTCTGAATGAATGAGGACCTTTGTGGCTCCAACATGTCATGCTGCTTGCAAGCCAGCTATCAAGGTTTCATACTCAGCCTCATTGTTGGTAGAGCGATGATCTAACCGAACGGAAAGTCACATTCGGTCTTCCCTTGGGGAAATAAGTAGGATGTCGATCCCACAGCCTTGTCGGGTGGAAGAGTCATCAACATATATTCTCCAAATTGCTTTTGGCTCGTCATTTAGAATTTTCGTGATGAAATTAGCCAAGACCTAAGCTTTTATTGCTGTTCGGGGCTGGTATTGGATGTCGAATTCACTTAATTTAGTGGTCCACTTGATTAGCCGACCAGATGCTTCTGGGTTGAGGAGGGCTTTTTCTAAGATACTATTGGTCATCACGATGATTAGATGGGAGAGTAAGTATGGGCGGAGTCTCCGAGCAGCTAGTATTAAAGCGTAAGCTAATTTTTCCAGACCAGTGTAGCGGGATTCAACGTCTTTCAATATATGACTTAAAAAATACACGGGTTGTTGCTCTTGCCCACTCTTCTTAACTAATGTCGAGCCGACTGCATTTTCGGTAGACGACAGATAAATCCAAAGCGGCTCTCCTGTGCTCGGCTTAGCTAATACAGGCAAGGAGTTGAGATAATCTTTTAGTTCTTCGAACACCCGGTCGCACTCTGCATCCCACTGGAATTTTGTCTCTCGACGCAACACCTTGAAGAATGGTAGGCTCCGGTCGGACGATTTGGATATGAATCTGGATAGAGCAGTAATACTCCCAGTCAGTCGTTGGGCTTCCTTCAAGTTGAGTGGTGGTGGCATATCTTGAAGAGCCTTAACCTTGCTTGGATTTGTCTGAATCCCCCGCTCGGTGACTATATTGTTGGTGCAATATCCCTCAGGTCAAGGTTGACCTGGGTAACCAAGCTGAGTCTTGGTTTGGGTTTAGATGTTTGACAATAAGATATTGATTGAATAAGAGTCAAGTAGGTCAAGGTTGACTGGATACTTGACTGGGAAGTCCTAACTGGGATGTTGGGCAAAATGAAAGACCTAGTGAGTGAAGCTAGGCAGTATGAAAGTCCTGGTGAGTGAAGCCAGGCAGAAGAAAAGTCCTGGTGAGTGAAGCCAGGCAGAAGGAAGTCCTAGTGAGTGAAGCTAGGCAGATGGAAATCATGGTGAGTGAAGCCAGGTGAAAGTCCTAGTGAGTGAAGCTAGGCAGATGGAAATCCTGGTGAGTGAAGCCAGGTGAAAGTCCTAGTGAGTGAAGCTAGGCAGATGGAAATCCTAGTGAGTGAAGCCAGGTGAAAGTCCTAGTGAGTGAAGCTAGGCAAATGGAAATCCTGGTGAGTGAAGCCAGGTGAAAGTCCTAGTGAGTGAAGCTAGGCAGATGGAAATCCTGGTGAGTGAAGCCAGGTGAAAGCCCTAGTGAGTGAAGCTAGGCAGATGGAAATCCTGGTGAGTGAAGCCAGGTGAAAGCCCTAGTGAGTGAAGCTAGGCAGATGGAAAACCCTAGTGAGTGAAGCTAGGTGAAAGTCTTGGTGAGTGAAGCCAGGCAAGGGAAAATCCAGATGGATCAAGGATGATCGGACATCTGGTGCTGGGAAGTCCAAGTAGGTCAAAGGATTGACTGGATACTTGGCATGAAAGAAAAGTCCAAGTAGGTCAAAGGGATTGACCGGATACTTGGCACAGAGAAAAGTCCAAGTGGGTCAAAAGGATTGACCGGACACTTGGTAAGGGAGTCCTAGCAGGTCAAGGGAGTGACTAGATGCTAGGCATGACATACCAACAGGTCAAGGTTGACCGGATGTTGGTTTGGGAGGTTTAGGACTTGGTTTTGGACAAAAACCAAGTGCTGGATCGATCAGTGGATCGATCCAGGCTCTGGATCGATCAGTGGATCGATCCAGACCTGTCCCAGCGAACAGAGAGCCTCTGGATCGATCCGTGGATCGATCCAGAGGTCCCAATCGATCAGTGGATCGATTGGGACGCGGCTGCTTCGCGCAATAAGCGCTGGATCGATCCGTGGATCGATCCAGGCGCGTTTCCAGAGCACAGAGGCGCTCTGGATCGATCCGTGGATCGATCCAAAGCCTCCCCGATCGATTGGGAACATTCGAATCGATTGGGATCCGACCGTTGGCGTCGTTTATAGCTGCAGGCGTTCAATGGCTGCGGGAATCTTTTCTCCGATTCACTCCAGATTACTCGCCAACTCCTCCACAGCGCTCACAAAGCTCAGATCGCCAGTTCTTGAAGGATCTTGGAAGCTCTCCAAGTCAAGAGGCGGATCAAAGCCAAGAAGAGAAGCTAGGGTTAGGGTTTTGTACTCATTGTAAGCTTGTATTTCTTGTATCCTTTCCCTCTCTTCTTGTATTGAGTCTTGTAGGGCTTCTCCGCCCTTGGTAGTTACCATAAAGGAGAGTTTTATTTAGTGGAGGGTGTGTGTGTTGCTGTGGATCCTTGGATTAGTCACCTCTTGTGAGGTGGATACCAAGTAAACCAACCGTGTTAGCGTTGTGTGTTTGTTTCTGTATTTTCCGCTGCACATCTTTGAAGGAACAAGCAACGCCGAGCACCGAGCGAACGCGACGAGCTATTCACCCCCCCCCCCTCTAGCTACTTTTGGTCCTAACAAGTGGTATCAGAGCGAGGTTGCTCTTCACCGGAATCACCGCCGGAAGGGGCAAACATATCAAGAAAAGCTAGAGGGTGAAGAAGTTGGAGCAAATTCTTCAAGTTCAAGATTCTATCAAGCTCAACTTCAAGATGCAATTCCAAGATGGACTTGGATTTGACACAAGGGTGGCTCCACCATACACATCGGCAAGCTTCGATTCTTGGAGATCAAGAATCGAAAACTTTCTTATGATGGAGATAGAGCAATGGTTTGCTCTAATGGAAGGCTTCAAAGCTCCAACGAACTCCAAGGGCAAGCTTCTAAAGAAAAGTAGATGGAGCTCAGAGCAAATTCAAAGGGGCGAGGCAAATGACAAAGTGACCAAGCTTCTGGTCAACTTATTGCCTAGCCACATCTTGGCTCGAGTTGGAGAATTCGAAGATGCCAAGGAGCTTTGGAGCAAATTGG
The DNA here is from genome assembly GCF_018446385.1 of Zingiber officinale. Classification (NCBI taxonomy): domain Eukaryota; kingdom Viridiplantae; phylum Streptophyta; class Magnoliopsida; order Zingiberales; family Zingiberaceae; genus Zingiber; species Zingiber officinale. Next base: position 22,067,527 of record NC_056005.1, on the reverse strand, counting down.
CCAAGCTTAATGAAGAGATCCCCTCCACTGCACAAGATCATGAAGAATCCAAAGAGGGTGACTCTTTGGAGCAAGACCAAAATGAGGATTCCGAGGTTGATAGATGCTCAACCTCCGAAGAAGAGGAAATCCAAGATGCTTCATCCTCAAGGGAATGCAACGAAGGGAACAAGGAGGGAGCATACTCCTTGTTTCATATTCAAGATGATGAAGCCTCCACCTCTAGGATTGAGGGGGAGCAATCTTTGGTGACACCGGATCAAGAAGAAGGAGAAGCTTCTACATCCGGGTCAAGTGAAGAAGAAGAAGATGGTGCCACCTCTGAAATTCAAGAAATATCAAATGGAGGAGCAAGTGCCATCCCTATACAAGAAGGTATAAATATTTCAATTAATAATAAAAATCATATAATATGTTTTGAGTGTAGGGAACATGGGCACTATAAGAGCAAGTGTCCCAACTTGGCCAAGAAGAAGGGCCAAATGGCACAAAAGGGCAAGGAGAAGCTCAAGGAGACCACCCCCGGGACAAAGAAGAGCAAGGAGCACATTGTGTGCTTCTTGTGTCAACAAAAAGGGCATTACCGAAGTCAATGCCCCAAGGGGAAGAAGATGGTCAAGGCTCAAGGAGGCACTAGTCAAGGGGGAGCCTCCAAGGTAAAAAGGAAGGTAACTTTCGTTGAGCCTATTCCCTTGCAAAATGGTAAAAAGCATGCTAGGTCAAATTTTTATCATTTTAATGCGATTTACCATAAAAATAGGAAGCATGAGGGCTTTAAGGAAAAGCATGTGGCCCTACATGCCAAAACTACTATCCCTAAGGCTAGGAATGTAGGTAAAAACCTAGGCGATAACTCTAAGGATGTAAGATACAAGCCTAGAAACAAAAATGCTCATGGATCAAATGAAAACCAAAAACTAAGGACTTAGTGATAGAAAATCAAGTCTTGAGATCAAGGCTTGATAAAATGGAAAAGACCCTAAAAAGGATGGAAAATATCCTATTAGGGCAAAATGAGCATAACCTAGGTTTAGGGGTACAAAAGCCATCCAATGGCCATAGAGGTTTGGGATACAAACCAAAGGCTAAGAAGGATGTGCCCTCTTACCATAGAGTTCCATATAGTTATGGAACAAACCCTAGGTCTAGTGGTCAAGCCAAAAATGCTAGGGAAGTCATCCCTAAGAGTATTTTTGCAATAAATGTGACTAAGACTTCTAAGAAGTCTAAGAAAGTCACAAACAAGGTCACAAGGGAGGTTATCCCTAGAGTTGATCTAGAAAATGTGACCAAGGCTTCTAAGAAGCCCAACAAGGTCACTAGGAAGGTATCTAGGGAAGTTATCCCTAGTGAGTACCTAGAGCATCCAAGGAGCACCAATAGGTGTTGGGTTCCTAGGAGCATCTTCTCTACCCCATAGATGGGTTAGAGAGTGTCAACTCCGATTAGAAGGGTAGTTAACCCAACTTTGAGGAAATTGACACTCAATGAGCATTTTCAAGGTTTTAGTTAACCTTTGAAAATGAAATGGAATTATTGATTACTCCTTGAAAGAGTAAATGTGCCAAATTGGAGAAGTATTGATTTTATTTTAAAGTGGCACAAATTTGAGAAAACACAAGAACTACCAAGTTGGGATTTTGGTATGTTCTTAGGAAATTAAAGGCAAACTAAGCCTTAATTTAAAAGTGCTACTCTTGAGGAAAAATGGAATATGCCAACATTTGAGGACATGTTACTTTCAATTGGCATACATTAAATCAAGGAAATTAGAAATGCCAATTTAGGTTTTGGCATTCTCTTGTAGCACTTTAGGGCAATCTAGGTTTAAGGTGTAAGTTTAGCTAAGACTTTAAGGATACTTAGATAGTTAATCTAGGTATATTTTATTTATGCTAAATCTTGCCATGATTGTTTGCCTATAATATGCCATGACATCATGTCTAGTTTTGCATTCATGTTTTATTATAAAAAATCCAAAAATACCATGTCATGACATTCATACATCATGTAGCAATAGGATATTTTCTTTTGAAAATTATTTTCTTTTGATGTATGCCATAACATAATCATGCATTAAGTTTAATTTCTTGTAATTAAGGACGAATGGCATCTAACGACACTTATTGACAAGTGACATCCTAGGTGGATGTCTAACATTTCTAAAATGCCTAGATAAATATGCATGATCCCTAGATTAGGGCAAAAACCAAAATCTACATCTAACAAAGACTATAAGGTGACTTGTATGTGTTTTGTCCATATTATATACAAGTGAGATGTTAGGATGATGAACAAAACTCAAGATGTTGATTTAGTGCATTCTTTTGAGTTTTAGGTTCATCAAAACACATAGTTATGTGTTTTCCCATCATTGGGAAAGCTAATGTACAAGTCATGTGCATTAAGCCCAAGGAATGTGATGGGATATTGGTTTTGAAAATATTTTTAAAATGTTTTTGGAAAACCTTGGTGAAGGCTATCTTTTGATAGTAATCACCATTGAATAGTTAGACACAAACTTGAAGAAAAACACTAAAGTTTTTGCAAGTTTTCAAGTTTGTGTCAATCTTTGAAAATATGATGTATTTTCATAGAAAGCTATTTTTCCATGATTAAGTATGCCCTAAATAATGTCTACACGAAATTTCATAATTTTTAGATTTTTGTAGAATTTTCTAGGGGTTTCTGAAGTTGACTGAAATGGAATTTCAGCAACTATCAGAGCTCCGATCGATCCATGGATCGATTGGAGTGCCTGAATCGATCCAGGGATCGATTCAAACGGCAATTCTCGCGAGCAGTAGCTCGCTGGATCGATCAGATCCAGAGAGTCTGAATCGATCCGTGGATCGATTCAGAAAGGTTCAATCGATTGGAACCCAACTCCAATCGATCCAAGTTGCTGATTTTGGCTGGGAAGGCCTGATTTCAGCATCTTTGAACCTCTTTGAGTCTAGGTAACCATTCCAAACCCCTTAAATACATTTGTATACATACAAAGGGTGTTTTCATGTTGAAAACAAGGATGGATTGGTTAACGAAGACTAAGTAGAAGTTTAGGTTGAGGTTGTTTCAAATTTTGAATATTTGAACCTCAAAACTTCTAAATTTGGGTTTCCTAAAGGTTTAGGGATTCCAAGTCATTGTTGGTGCAATGACGAAGTTACCACCATGTCTTTAGGGGAGGGACTCTTTAAAGACATGAAAATTATTTTTCATGAACCTTGGAAGGTGGTTAACCTTCTGTTGTGAACTTGCTCAAGGTTGAGCATTTAAACTTGAAATGGGGAGAAATGGGGAGTGGATATCCTCATTATTTCAAGTGGACACTCAAGTGGTAGATAATGCTCAAGGTTGGGTAGTTGTCTACATTGAGGGAGAAGTTAAGGATAAATGAAGGGTATGGGACCTTCATTATCGTGTTGATCACAACGAGTGATGTTGTGAACAACGATGAGCAACTCTTCAGGGGGAGAGTCTTCAACAAATGGATTTGTTGAAGTGTGCCCAGAATTGGAGCATAGGTTGATGTGTGTCCAACGATGGGTTGATGTTTGCCAATAGGGGGAGAATGTATGGTTAAGCTTAGTCCTTAATTACCTATGGGAAGGTCATAGGGGGAGAATGAAAGGACTCATGAAAGGGAGTAAGTTAGGCTTTCAGTACCTAGAGGGAGTTTGCCCTCTTAGGGTGAGAATGAAGAGCTTAATTTATGCTTTCATTACCTAGTGGCATGAAGAAGGAGACTATGGGATTAGCCTAACTTACATATGGGATTGTAAGTGTTATTGTGGTATTGTCAAACATCAAAAAGGGGGAGATTGTTGGTGCAATATCCCTCAGGTCAAGGTTGACCTGGGTAACCAAGCTGAGTCTTGGTTTGAGTTTAGATGTTTGACAATAAGATATTGATTGAAGAAGAGTCAAGTAGGTCAAGGTTGACTGGATACTTGACTGGGAAGTCCTAACTGGGATGTTGGGCAAAATGAAAGACCTAGTGAGTGAAGCTAGGCGATGAAAGTCCCGTGAGTGAAGCCGGGCAGTGTGAAACGAGAAGCAAGGAAGTCCTAGTGAGTGAAGCTAGGCAGATGGAAATCATGGTGAGTGAAGCCAGGTGAAGTCCTAGTGAGTGAAGCTAGGCAGATGGAAATCCTGGTGAGTGAAGCCAGGTGAAAGTCCTAGTGAGTGAAGCTAGGCAGATGGAAATCCTGGTGAGTGAAGCCAGGTGAAAGTCCTAGTGAGTGAAGCTAGACAGATGGAAATCCTGGTGAGTGAAGCCAGGTGAAAGTCCTAGTGAGTGATGCTAGGCAGATGGAAATCCTGGTGAGTGAAGCCAGGTGAAAGCCCTAGTGAGTGAAGCTAGGCATATGGAAATCCTGGTGAGTGAAGCCAGGTGAAAGCCCTAGTGAGTGAAGCTAGGCAGATGGAAAACCCTAGTGAGTGAAGCTAGGTGAAAGTCCTGGTGAGTGAAGCCAGGCAAGGGAAAATCCAGATGGATCAAGGATGATCGGACATCTGGTGCTGGGAAGTCCAAGTAGGTCAAAGGATTGACTGGATACTTGGCATGAAAGAAAAGTCCAAGTAGGTCAAAGGGATTGACCGGATACTTGGCACAGAGAAAAGTCCAAGTGGGTCAAAAGGATTGACCGGACACTTGGTAAGGGAGTCCTAGCAGGTCAAAGGAGTGACTAGATGCTAGGCATGACATACCAACAGGTCAAGGTTGACCGGATGTTGGTTTGGGAGGTTTGGGACTTGGTTTTGGACAAAAATCAAGTGCTGGATCAATCAGTGGATCGATCCAGGCTCTGGATCGATCAGTGGATCGATCCAGACCTGTCCCAGCGAACAGAGAGCCTCTGGATCGATCCGTGGATCGATCCAGATGTCCCAATCGATCAGGGGATCGATTGGGACGCGGCTGCTTCGCGCAATAAGCGCTGGATCGATCCGTGGATCGATCCAGGCGCGTTTCCAGAGCACAGAGGCGCTCTGGATCGATCCGTGGATCGATCCAAAGCCTCCCCGATCGATTGGGAACATTCGAATCGATTGGGATCCAACCGTTGGCGTCGTTTATAGCTGCAGGCGTTCAATGGCTGCGGGAATCTTTTCTCCGATTCACTCCAGATTACTCGCCAACTCCTCCACAGCGCTCACAAAGCTCAGATCGCCAGTTCTTGAAGGATCTTGGAAGCTCTCCAAGTCAAGAGGCGGATCAAAGCCAAGAAGAGAAGCTAGGGTTAGGGTTTTGTACTCATTGTAAGCTTGTAAGCTTGTATTTCTTGTATCCTTTCCCTCTCTTCTTGTATTGAGTCTTGTAGGGCTTCTCCGCCCTTGGTAGTTACCATAAAGGAGAGTTTTATTTAGTGGAGGGTGTGTGTGTTGGTGTGGATCCTTGGATTAGTCACCTCTTGTGAGGTGGATACCAAGTAAAACCAACCGTGTTAGCGTTGTGTGTTTGTTTCTGTATTTTCCGCTGCACAACTTTGAAGGAACAAGCAACGCCGAGCACTGAGCGAACGCGACGAGCTATTCACCCCCCCCCCCCCTCTAGCTACTTTTGGTCCTAACATATATATCCCAAGAATCGGCCGCTTTTGGCACCGAATAGGCACTTGTTCAGGTTCAGCTTTATTCCATAAGTCCTCAAAGTTTAAAAGGTCTCCTTGATGTCTGTGCAAAGATCAATATCTTTTGGAGATTTTATGAGTATGTCATCGACATATACCTCTATGTTTCGGCCGATCTGCTTCCGGAACACCTTGTTCATGAGCCTCTAGTAGGTGGCGTCGGCGTTCTTTAGTCCGAATGACGTGACATTATAGCTGAATGTTTCATTAACTATGATGAAGCTGACATTTTCTTGATCTTCTTGGGTGAGTGACACTTGGTGATAACCTTGATAAGCGTCGAGTATACAGATCAATTCGCAGCCAGCTGTAGAGTCCACCATCTGGTATATCTGAGGCAGCGGATAGAAATCCTTCAGACATGCTTTATTTAGGTCGCGGAAGTCTATACAGACCCTCCATTTGTTGTTCGACTTAGGGACCAGTACGATATTAGCAAGCCAACTCAAAAATTGTACCTCCCGTATGTGATTGGCCTTCAGTAATTTCTCTATCTCCGCTTGGATGACTAAGTTCTGTTCAGTGCTGAAGTCCCTTTTCTTCTGCTTCACGGGCCGAGCGTCCGGTCGGACGTGTAGCTTATGCTGAGCCACACTCAGCGAAATACTAAGAAGCTCATGTGTCGTCCAAGCGAATACATCATGATCAGCAATACTTTATTGCCTGTGAAGCCGTAGAGTGGTGTTGACATGGGCAGCAGTTGACTTCGGTCAATTTGCAATTGATCGAAGACCTTCCTATATATGATATTTACCGAACTCCCTGTATCAATAAAAGTTCGATGGGATGTATAGTTGGAGATTACTGCTCGGATGATTAATGCATCGTCGTAGGAGACCTCTATATTGGTGCGGGAAGCATCCGACGATCGAACCTAAGTTTTGATAATGGTAAAGGGATTCAAAGTTAAGATTCTTTGTCATCTAACGTGTGTGAATAAGTTTATAGGAAAGTTCTAACTGCGGTTAGGCAGGTGAAAAACCTTAGGGGGTGGTAACCCTAGGTCCTAGGGGGTGGTAACTCTAGGTGGAGGAAAACCCTAAGGGACGACAACCTTAGGTTCTAGGGGGTGGTAACCCTAGGTGGAGGAAAACCCTAAGGGGTGGTAGCCCTAGGTGGAGGAAATCCTAAGGGGGGTAACCTTAGGTCCTAGGGGGAGGTAACCCTAGGTGGTAGAAAAAATCCTAGGGGTGGTAACCTTAGGTCCTAGGGGGTGGTAACCCTAGACAAAAAGTCCAGTCGATCTGGAGGACCGGACTGGCATCAGGTATGCTCTCCTGAGTGGAGTAGGTGAGGACGCGTTCCCCGCGGAAGGAACAGTAGGTGTCGGTTCGACTTAGGATTTTCGGTCAAAAATTCGAAGTCAGAACTGGACAGTCCGGAGACTGTCAAAATATTTCTGTTGCTATATTTATTATATGCTAACTTTGTTTTGCAGGATATATTGTTGTCTTGTGGACTAACATATCTTGCAGGGACAAAATAGCACTTTATGCCTCGGATGAACAGTACCCGAGGCGCCCTCATGGAGCTTGGAGGCGCCTCGGGTGCAAAGGTTGGAGTGTGCGCGCTGCGGAGCTGGAGGCACCCTTATGGAGGCTTGAGGCGCCTCAGATAACCTTGAAGGCACCCTCAAGGAGCATGGAGGCGCCTTCAAGTGGATGAGTGACGACGGGGTCTGGGCTTATCCGCGCGGCTGACTCGGCTGTGATGGAGGCGCCTTCAACAACTCTTTTATGGAGGTGTCAACCAGCACTTGTACACAACACATTACGAGCCATCCTTCAGTTGTGCACTACTAACGAGACGATCCGGCTGAACTACAACAAGTCTCCGACGGCCCGAAGTTGCAAATCTTCAATTCTTGTTGTCGGTATAGATTTTTCAATACTGTTAAATTGTAATAATCTTGTAACCTTTTGCGCGATATAGTTGTTGGCAAAAGTAAATACTCAACGAGCGTGGGCCTTGGAGTAGGAGTCGCCCTAGGCTCCGAACCAAGTAAATACTTGGGTCATTCTGTGTTGTGTTTTCTTATTCCGCTGCTTAACTCTCGAACATTTTTCGATTACGATAAGTGAAAGCCACGAGCGCTATTCACCCCTCCCCCCTCTAGCACATCTCAATCCAACAATTGGTATCGAAGCGAGGTCGCTTCGATTTGGTGCAACCACGAATCAAACATATTTTCGTGATGATTTTCAATTTTTTGGAGTCAATCAGAGTTGGTATTTTTACCGCCTTCCGATTGAATTTTTTGTAATCGAATTTTTCTCGAAGTCGGTGCAACACCACTCGAGATCGTATTTTATTCTTATTTTAAACCGCACTACTAATCCAGGATCTATTCCTGGAACAAGTTTTTGTTTATTTTGTGTGCAAGTTTTATTGTCGATTTTATGGCACTCCAAGAAGGCTACAGTACAACCCGACCTCCGCTCTTCACCGGAGAAGATTTCGGCTACTGGAAGAGTCGGATGGAGTCATACCTCCAAACAAATTTTGAAGTCTAGATGATCATCAAAACTGGTCTGGACCTTCCAATGGACAATGCTGGCAAACCAATTTCATGTGAGAACTGGGATGTTGCACTCATAAAGAAAGTAGAGGCAAATGCTAGAGCAACCTATACACTTCAGTGCGGCCTAACGAAGGAGGAGCTGAATCGCGTTGGCCCGTTCTCGAGCGCCAAAGAACTATGGCAAAAGCTGATCGAGTTGCACGAGGGAACGCCCGACATGAAGGTAAGTAAACGTGATTTATTACTTAATAAATTGTACAATATGAAAATGTAGGAAGATGAGACGGCTAGCTAGCTCCACGCCCGGATACAAACACTGCTCAACGGGCTTCACGCGATCGGACAAAGAGTGGAGAACCGCGACATCCTAAGGTATGCCTTAAACGCCTTTCCAAGGAATACCTTGTGGGCATCCATGATAGATGCTTACAAGGTTTCTAAGGATCTTTCATTAATTAAGCTAGATGAACTTTTCGCAAAATTAGAATTGCATGAATAGATAAACTCACGTCCGACCGAGAAGGGTATAACTTTGATTACAGGTACAAGCAGAGCGTGCGAACCAAGACCAAGACGCAGAACCGAACTGGAGACAGAAGAAGAACCAGACTCGGACAACGACGACGACGACGACAAGGAGCTCACGACCGAACTAGTCAACCTGGTCAGGAAGCTTTACAGAAAGAAGAAAGGTTTTAACAAGAAGGATGCCAAAAAGGTAATCCAATCCAAGGAGGCCCAGCCAAACTCCAAGATGAAAGTCGAAGTCACCTGCTACGGATGCAACCAGTAGGGACACATCAAGGCGAACTGTCCGAACCAGAAAGACATGAAGAAATCAAGAAGGAAGAAGGCACTGAAGGCGACTTGGGATGCGTCGTCTTCCGAAGAGTCTGACGATGAAGGACTCGAACAGACGAGTTTCCTTGTGATGACGACCTGCGACCAAATCAACGAATCTGGAAGCGAGGATGAATCGGAAGCTAAGTCCGAGAGAAGCCATGGATCCGTATCTGTTTCCAAAGGGCCTAACCCCTCTGTAAGTACCTCACATTTATACAATTTAATTAATTACTTAATGCAAAAATTAGCAAGATCCAACATTCGGATCAAATCACTTTTAAAGGAGGTAACAACCCTTAAAGAAGTGACTATCTCCGAATCCTTGACTGACCCGATTCAGATTGGAACATCAACTCAAGTCCAAAATCTTGAGGAAGAGAATTCCAGTCTAAAAAGCCAAGTCAAAGATTTGAATATAGCATTGGAACAGTTCACACTAGGTTCCAAGAATCTTGATTTGATTCTTGGAAAACAGAAAGTCGTATACAATAGATCCAGACTAGGGTTTAATGCTAAAAGAAAATATAGGTCTTATTTATCGCTTATTAACAGACCGAATAGAAATATAGTCCAAGCATGGGTACCTAAGTCCAACTTGGTCAGCCAAGTTAGACTTAGTCAATATTGGGTCCCCAAGGATCAAGTCCATTACCTTGATAGACCATATCGAGGCTATGATCCAGGAGGAGTCAATATAAAAACTATCTTAATAAATAGATAAAATTTGCTTGATGATTGTTTATTTTCTTTTCCTTGTAATATGCATATTTAGATTAGGATAGATTAAGGACCTAGGCGTAATTTACACTTGTTAGTTAAACCTAGGGGTTTCAAAAAGAAAATTAAATATATATTTTCTTTGAAAGGCTCTGTCTAAAAAGTGGTGGATGATCTCATACCCTAGAAGGCCTAGTACCTCGCCACTGCCTGGGAGCCAATCTTTGAAATGTATATTTAATTGACTAATTGAAAAACCTAAGTTTAACTCAAATGTAAATTAATCCTTAGAAATAATCTAAATTAAAGATAATCATCTCACAAAACTACTTAAGAATCCCTGATTGATAACTTAGAATCGAGTGAAATAGATCTAGGTTGAACTTAGGCAATTTTTAATTAAAATTAATATAATTAAATTAACTTTATCAATTCAACTTAATAATTAAATTAACTTTATCAATTCAACTTAATAATTAAATTAATATAATTAAATTAACTTTATCAATTCAACTTCATAATTAATTCAACTTAATAATTAACTTAATAATTAAATTAACTTTATCAATTCAACTTAATAATTAACTTAATTTAATTAACAACTTAATAGTTAACTTAATAATTAAATGAACCTAATCAAATAAATCAACTAAATAATTAACTTAATAAATTAACTTAAATCAGACAAATTAACTTATCCCAATAAATTTAATAAATCATCTCACAAACACCTATAGGAATACTATGTTTGATCATTTAGACTGGGTGAGATGGAGCATTAAGTTGATTTCAATCAAACTATCTTCTGAATCCATTAATTTGACCCAAAGTAAATACTTTATGTAGGAACATAAAGATTTGGATCAATGGATGCTAGATAGTGGATGTTCCAGGCATATGATTGGAGATAGATTGAAATTTAGTAAACTGAAACTCAAGAACCTAGGGTCTGTAGCGTTCGGCAACGACGAGACCCTTAAGGTAATCGAAATAGGTAATATCCAATTAAATTCTGATTTTTACATTCGAAAAGTATTATTGGTTGAACAATTTAGTTTTAATTTACTTAGTATTAGCCAATTATGTAACTCAGGATATTTAGTTACATTTTCAAAAACTCAATGCATAATTAATAATATTAATAATCCTGAAATCACACTTGAGGAAATTAGGAAAAAGAACATTTATACAGACCTACCTACCTCCTCACTAGAGTGTCTACTGACACAACAAGAGGAAACTGAATTGTGGCACAGGAGACTTGGTCACACCCATACTAGACTCATTTCAAAAATGAATCAAAATGGTTTAGTTAGAGGTATTCCCAAATTAAAATTTATTGAAAATACAACTTGTGATGCTTGTCAACAAGGTAAACAAACCAAGCCAAACCATAAGTTAACCAACCTAAACAGAACAACTTCAATACTTGAGCTCCTTCACCTAGACCTGTTTGATTCACACGGAGCTAAGTCACTAAGCAAAAAACCAATATTGTTTAGTAATAATCGATGACTACTCAAGATTTACTTGGGTAAAATTCATAAAAACTAAAGATGAAACCTTCGAAGTTATTAAAATATTTTGTAAATTAATAGAAAATGAAGAAGACACTCAGATAAAAAGAATTAGAAGTGACCATGGGGGAGAATTTGAAAACCACAAATTTACTAAATTTTATGAAATTAATGGCTATAAACACGAATACTCATGCCTTAGGACCCCCCAACAAAATGACCTAGTAGAACGGAAAAATAGAACCCTATAAGAAGCTTAGGACCATGTTGAATGAATACAAACTATCTAATCAATTCTGGGCTAAAACAATTAATACAACCTGTTATATACAAAATAGAATTTTGATCAATAAACTTCAAAATAAAACACCTTATGAAATATACTATAATAAAATTCCTAATTTAAATTATTTAAAGGTATTTGGATGTAAAATTTCCATTCTAAACACCAAAGACTACTTAGGAAAATTTACGTCAAAAACAACCCTAGGAATATTTTTAGGGTACTCAACAACCAATAGGACATATAGAGTTTATAACAAAAACACCCTAAAAGTTGAAGAAACTATAAATGTAATTTTTGATGAAGAAAATAACTTACCCAATATTATAAATGAAAATAATAATACAGAAAATGTTAACTCAAGAAACATAGAAGATGATGAAGAAATTCAACTTAAACCTAGTGAATTATCAGAACCAGTTACTGACCCAATTACAAGACCAACTAGAACAAGTACCAATCACCCATCTGACCAAATTTTGGATGACCCAACTCTAGGAGTCAAAACTAGGTCATCTTATAGAAACCTAAGTCAAATAACCCTTATTTCCAAAATTGAACCCAAAACTATAGACGAAGCCCTACCAGACCTAAACTGAACATTAATAATGCAAGAGGAGTTAGCTCAATTTGAAAAAAATTAGGTCTGGGAATTAGTACCTAAACCCATTAACAAAACAATAATTGATACTAAATGGGTTTTCAGGAATAAATTAAATGATTAGGGTGAAATAACTAGAAATAAGGCAAGATTAGTAGCTAAAGGGTTCAATCAAGTAGAAGGGCTAGACTATGATAAGACCTATGCCATTGTAGCCAGACTTGAATTTATTAGGATGCTGCTAGCCTATACAGCACATAAAGGATTTAAGCTATATCAAATGGATGTAAAATCCACCTTCTTAAATGGATTTATCAAAGAAGAAGTATATGTAAGTCAACCCCCAGGATTTGAGGACTTAGAACATCCAAACCATGTTTTTAGACTAAAAAAGGCCCTATATGGACTAAAACAAGCACCTAGGGCTTGGTATAAACGTTTGTCTAATTATCTAATATTTAAAGGGTTCAACTAAGGTCAAATAGATCCAACCCTATTTGTAAAAACCTTAGAAAAAGATATTTTTATAGCCCAAATTTATATAGATGATATAATTTTTTGCTCAACTAATTCTAAATTTTTAAAAGAATTTACCAAATTAATGGAAAATGAATTTGAAATGAGTCTGGCATGAGAACTTAACTTCTTCTTAGGTTTACAAATTAAATAACCCAAAGATGGAATTTATATTTTTCAAACTAAATATGCTAAGGAGTTAATTAGAAAATTTAGAATGAAAAATTCAAAAAATATTAATACACCAATGGCCACCAACGTTAAAATTGACTCGGACTTAGAAGAAAAATCAGTAGACTTGAAATACTATCGAAGTGCGATAGAGAGTCTACTGTACATAACTGCAAGTCGATCGAACATTCTTTTTGTAGTAGGTATGTGTGCAAGATACCAATCTTGTGCAAAAGAGTCACATTTAACATACGTCAAAAGAATACTTAGGTATATTAAGGGAACCCTAAACGTAGGATTCTGGTACCCTAGGTCTTGCACCCTTGATCTAACTGGCTATTCTAACTCAGACTATGCCGGGTGCAAGTTAGAAAGGAAAAACACAAGTGGCAGCTGTCAGTTTCTAGGTCAGTGCCTAGTAAGTTGGACAAGCAGAAAGCAACACTGTGTTGCTTTATATACCACTGAAGCTGAATACATAGTCCTAGGAAAATGTGCATCTCAATTATTATGGATGATGCATACCTTAAAAGACTATCAACTAGAATATCAAAATACTAAAATTTCAATTGACAACATAATTTCAATTAATCTAACCAAGAATCTAATTCACCACTCAAGAACTAAACATATAGAAGTAAAACACCATTTTGTAAGGGATCACGTAGCCAAGGGTGATATTGTACTTAACTATGTTGAGTCAAAATCAAACTTGGCTGACATATTCACAAAACTCTTACCTGAACTTGAGTTCAGTGCACTTAGAAGACAAATATGAATGTACTTAGTAGAATAGAACTTATTTCTGCATAAACCAAACTTGGTTTTAAAATTGGTTTTAAATCCTAGGAAAAACATTTTTCAAAATTCCAACTTTTGTTAGTTTTTCAAAAGTCTAGTTTAGCCTAGGAAATTACCCCTTAGAAATCATGTACCCCTAGTTTCAGCCAGAGCATCTCACAAGTACCCTACGATTAACTTGCTTGTGTTTGAAAATACTTAGAATGGTGTGAGATGCATAGGGCACTGCTTGGACTTAAGAATGCTTATGTTTGTGCATCGACATAAGTCTGGGCTATAAACACCTAACTTACATTAATCAAGTTAAGTTATCCTGTCTTAGTCAAATCTAACTGGATCAATAACTTAACTTGACTAACCACGTGAAAATTGTTACGCTCTAGGTAAATAGCTAGTAGCTAATGGTTAGACATTTGGATAAGGAGGTTAAGTATTTTTGTTACTCATGCTTGGACTATAGGACTTTTGAATGTTTTTAAGGGTGGCCTTAGCTAAAGATTATCAAGTTTTTTTTTTAATTTAATTTTTAGCTAAATTTAATTTTTTGATACCCTAAAAAGTTTCTTTTTGAAAAATTTTAAAACATTTTATCAAAGTCTTGTTCGAAAAAACTTTAAAGTGTTATCCATTTTTCTCTAAAGTTTTCTTAAAGTTTTATCATCTATTTTCTGCAAACTTTTTAGCTAAGTTACTTTTCAAGTCAAAACTTTCCCTTAGCTAAAATTAATTTCTAACTTAGTTTTTGAAATAATGATTTCACTTGGCTAAATCTTACAAGAAAATTCTTCTAAAAAGCTAAGTGTTTTTCAAAGTATTTTTGAAATAGCTTAAACTCCTATTTAAAGCTAAGTGTTTATTCTATTTCCTATCAAACTCCCTTCTTTAAAAACTAAGGATTTAATTAAGTATTTCTCTCTATTTTCATATATTTTTCAAAGTTAGCTAAGTCACTTTTCAAGTCAAATTTTTTTAAAAGTTTTTACTTCCTTGAAACTTTTTCTAAAAACTAATTTTTAGCTATACGTTGAAAATTGAGATTTGAAAATTTTTAGAGGTGTTCTCCTTTTTTCGAAAACAATTGTAAAAAGCTTAGCTAAATCTTTAATCTAAGGATCTTGAAATCAAAAAGTTAGCTAAGTTGTCAAAAGAAAGATTTAAAAATTTTTATCAAAGTGTTTGCAACTTTAAAAGCTAAATCATTTCTTAAACAAAGTTATTCTTAGCTAAGGCCAATAATAACTTTCTCAATTTTTCTTTACCTTCTTTTTGTTGATGATTTTGATATATGGCAAAGGGGGAGAGTATAAGAAAATTCAAAGGAATAGAAGAAATTCAAAATTGAACTTTTTTTTAAGAAGAGAAGCTTTTATTAAGTGGGAGTCTTTATACTTAAGTTTTTCACTAAAGGGGTGCTCTTCACTTAATTTTATAATTGTATTATCATTATATTATCATGTTTATGCTTGTATTATCATGCTTATCTTTTTATGGCATTATTTTTTTTAACTTTGAATTTTTGTTACCATAATAAAAAAGGGAGAGATTGTTGGTGTGGGAAGAATCCGACGATCGAACATAAGTTTTGATAATGGCAAAGGGATTCAAAATTAAGATTCTTTGTTATCTAATGTGTGTGAATAAGTTTGAAGGAAAGTACTAACTGCGGTTAGGCAGGTGAAAAACCCTAGGGGGTGGTAACCTTAAGTCTTAGGAGGTGGTAACTCTAGGTGGAGGAAAAACCTAAGGAGCAACAACCTTAGGTCCTAGGGGGTGGTAACCTTAGGTGGAGGAAAACCCTAAGGGGCGTCAACCTTAGGTCCTAGGGGGTGGTAACCCTAGGTGGAGGAAATCCTAAGGAGGGGGGTAACCTTATGTCCTAGAGGGAGGTAACCCTAGGTGGCAGAAAAACCCTAGGGATGGTAACTCTAGGTCCTAGGGGGTGGTAACCCTAGGCAAAAAGTCCAGTCAGTCTAGAGGACCAGACTGGCATTAGGTATGCTCTCCTGAGTGGAGTAGGTGAGGACGCGCTCCCCGCGGAGGGAACAGTAGGCGTTGGTTCGACCAAGGGTTTCCGGTAAAAAATCTGAAGTCAGAACCGGACAGTCCGGAGACTGTCAAAATATTTTTGTTGCTATATTTATTATATGCTAACTTTGTTTTGCAGGATATATTGTTGTCTTGTGGACTAACATATCTTGCAGGGACAAAATAGCACTTTATATACCTCGGATGAACAGTACTCGAGGCGCCCTCATGGAGCTTAGAGGCGCCCTCATGGAGCTTAGTGGCGCCTCAGGTGCAAAGGCTGGAGTGTCCGCACTGCGAAGCTGGAGGCGCCCTTATGGATGCTTGAGGTGCCTCAGACAGCCTTAAAGGCGCCCTCAAAGAGCATGGAGGCGCCTTCAAGTGGATGAGCGACGACGGGGTCTGGGTTTATCCGCGCGGCTGACTCGGTTGTGATGGAGGCACCCTCAAGGGGCTTTAAGGCGCCTTCAACAGCTCTTTTATGGAGGTTTCAACTAGCACTTGTACACAACACATTACGAGCCATCCTTCAACTATACACTGCTAACGAGACGATCCGGCTAAGCTACAACAAGTCCCCGACGACCTGAAGCTGTGAATCTTCAATTCTTGTTGTCGGTATAGATTTTTCAATAGTGTTAAATTGTAATAATCTTGTAACCTTTTGCGCGATATAGTTATTGCCCAAAGTAAACGCTCAACGAGCGTAGGCCTTGGAGTAGGAGTCGCCTTAGGCTCTGAACCAAGTAAATACTTGGGTCCTTCTGTGTTGTGTTTTCTTATTCTGTTGCTTAACTCTCGAACGTTTTTCGATTACAATAAGTGAAAGCCACGAGCGCTATTCACTCTCCCCCCTCTAGCACATCTCGATCCAACACTCTACTCCCTCCAAATCCCTAGATCCGAAACTAATCTCGGTTCCCTTAGCTTTTTCCTTGCTGTAGCTAACAGAGTGTATCTCAAGCCATCGAGCATGCAACTTCCTTTCTCGGTTAGAATCTCCGTCGGTTGGTCCGTCGACGATCATTCCTATCTCCCCTCGAGCGACATTACTCCAGTTCTCTTCTTCCCTCACAGACGGTCTGGTCCGTTCAGAAGGTGCTCGGGCAGGGATTCGGTCCCTATGGTGGTGGCGTGGCTCGGTCCTTTCCTTCCTTCGTTCTGCAGATCGGCTTCGATGACGCCGAACTGGAGGCAGCAAACGGCGGCGATATACGCGTGGAATCGGCCTATTAGCTGCCAAGTCGTAGCAGTCCCTAGTGTTGTGCGTGGTTGACTGGTGGAAACTGTAAAACATTGGTGCCCACCTCTTGCTTCCTGGACTGATGACCGCCACCTGCTGTACGACATGTGGCTTAGTCTTCTGGTGTGAAGGGGCTCCCAACCGCGGTCCTTTTGGTGGTTGGTGACTGCTCGACTAATGTCGCTCGGATGCCATTGTGGGATCGGCGGTCATCTCTTTCTTCCTTGCCGCCTGAGCTTCTTCCACATTAATATACTTGTTGGCCTTCTTTTGGAGGTGACTAAAGTCCTTCAGAGGCCGACGAATGAGTGATCGAGAGAACTCTCCTTCTGTGAGCCCTTGGGTGAAGACATTCACTAATACATCTGAGGAGACTGCAGGAATGTCTATCGCCACCTGATTGAAGCGCTGGATATAGGCTCTCAAGGTCTCTCAGAACCCTTGCTTCAACGAGAATAGGTTCACGCTAGTCTTCTGGTGTTGGCGACTACTAGCAAAATGGTATAGAAATGCCACTCGGAAGTCCTTAAAACTATATATAGAGCTATTCGGCAACCGCTAGAACCACCGTTGTGCCGATCCATATAGCGTGGTGAGGAAGACCAGACACTTCACCTCGTCCGTGTACTGGTGAAGGGTGGCCGCATTGTCAAACTTGGCCAGATGGTCGTCGGGATCGGTTGTTCCATTATACTCTCCGATTATTAACGGGGTATAATGTTTTGGCAGAGGGTCATTTAGGATCTCCTCTGAAAATTGTTGATTTACCTGCTCAGGCGAGTCATCTTCCCTCGGCCCTTTTCCTTTTCGGGCATCCCTAGCGAGCGCCTCGTCTGAGGATCCTCGGTCTCTATCCGCTCAACCTCTTTCTATTGGGGGAGCCCATGATGGTGCGTGGTTAAAGGGGATTGGTGCATTACGGGCGTCCCCATAGGAGTCGATTAGTCTCCTATTTGGCTCTCGAGTGGGAAATTGATCTACTCAATATTCTCTTTCTCTTTCACTCTGCCGACCTGCTACAGAGGCAGCTGACTCATATATTGGCCGATCGACCATCACCTGTTGTTGTTGCTCTAGTATTTTCGTCGCTCGAGCTTGTATGAGTGCATCGAGTTCTTCTTGCGTCAATGCCACCGTTGTGAGTCGTCCAGCATCTTCCATCTTCTTATTCGGATACAAGTAATGTTCCCACATACGGCGCCAAATTGATCCTGTCTGAATGAAGGAAGCTGAAAAACTAGGGATGGGGTGACCGCTAACAGGACGAAGACTTCGCTCCTGCAAATAAAACCAAAATCAGGGAAGGGGTCCCTGACGTTGGCCCTCCGATGCTCAAGTCAAAATCAGGAAGAGAATGAAGTAATTAGAAAAAAGAACAGAATCTTGCCTTCCTCATACCTGTCGTCCCCTTTTATACCTTTCTCTATGATCGTTTATCTGTCTTTATTTAATTATATTAATTGCCAGAGGAAGGTTTATTTGTCTTGACTTCTGTACATTAATGATAAATGTAGTGTTCTTCTTTACCTTGACTTCCTCTTATTTAATGATAGACATCGTGTTCCTTTTTGTTTTCTTGTCTCTTCCTGTATGACATAATTCCTTGCGCTGGACGGGTGGTCCGAGCAATTCATTTCCCTACCGACCGGCTAATGTTCCCCGACCGGCGGGGTGATGTCTGCTCGGTCATTCCTTTGCAAACTGAGATAACTATAAGCCCGACGTTGACCGTCTTGATTTTAACTGATACCGTGTCAATTGACTAGTGACAAATAGATTCTTCTTTATCACCGCATCGCAGTTAAAACTCGAACATTAATTTTTTTTTTTGATTATTCAATCATTGTACCATTGCTTGAGGGTATGAAAAATGTTTTGTTGACTGTATTACAGTAGGAGCGATAACATAAAGGAAATAGTTTTAATATATTGCAAAATAGTTTATAAAAATATAAGATTATTACTTTATAAATTTAAAATTAAATATATTTTCATGGATATCATTATTTCTTACCTAATAATGAGAATTTATACAGAACAATTATATATTTTAGGTGTATAATAAGAATTTTAGACTAGCTATAGCCAAAGAGAATCTGAACTTGAATCAGAAAAAATACAGAATCTTCGCAACAGTTGCAAGCAAGACCATGCGCTGTGGACCAAATCGACACCTCATCCACGCATGTGAATCGCGTGCTTGGAAATATAAATGACGCTGTCGATCTACTTACTCATGACCGGTCCCTCTTCCACTCCGTTACCCACAGCTGACCCTGAGCCGCCCCCTTACTCCGAACGGACGGGCAAGATGTAGCCACGTTGGAATAAGAAGTGGTCCCGCTTGGTCCAGTCCACACCCGCGTGAGCCGCGGTTATGTTACGCTGCAACCTCCTTCCTCGAACGAGACGGAGGCGATCCTACCGTGTGCACGCGCCGCCTCCTTTTTTTTTGTCTCTCGCTCTCACGCCGAAACATATAAATAACCTTCCCCGTGCATCGCCGCTATTGCGCCCCCAAATCTCGATCGCTCGCCCAATTCATGATGGCTTACCAGACTACTCCTCCTCTCTTCGCCTCCGCCGCTGCCTCCGTCGTCGACTACTACGAAGAAGACTTCTCTTATTACTACTCCTTCTTCGAAGACGCCGCCGCCGCCACTGCCTCGGTTCCTCAGTCTTCATTATTGGCCCCCGCCGCTGACATGGAGCATAACTCCAAGAAACGTCCGAGGGTGGATGATCCCCTCCCGACACGGTTCGTAGCGATCAAGCCTTCCGTGTCCTCTTCCCCACCGCCTCCCGAATTCACAGAGGAGGAGGATTCCCTCGCGCCGGCGAAGCCCCATCAACGCCGCCTCTGGGTGAAGGACCGGAGTCGGGACTGGTGGGACCGGTACAACCACCCGGATCTACCCGAGGAGGAGTTCCGGCAAGCTTTCCGGATGTCCCGCGCCACCTTCGACTTCCTCTGCGACGAGCTCGGGTCGGCCATCGCGAAAGAGGATACGGCTCTCCGCGCCGCCATCCCCGTCCGGCAGCGCGTCGCTGTGTGCGTGTGGCGCCTCGCTACCGGCGAGCCCCTACGGCTCGTCTCCCGTCGATTCGGGCTCGGCATCTCCACTTGCCACAAGCTCGTCTTGGAGGTCTGCACCGCCATACGTAACGTGCTAATGCCGCGGACGCTCCTCTGGCCCGCTCCGGAAGCCGCCGCCGCCATGGCGGCGCGGTTCGAGGCTCTCTCAGGGATTCCCAATGTGGTCGGCGCGATGTACACGACTCACATTCCCATCGTCGCCCCCAAGGACAGAGTCGCGGCCTACTTCAACCGCCGCCACACGGAGCGCAACCAGAAGACGTCATACACTATCACTGTCCAAGGCGTTGTCGACCCCGACGGCGCCTTCACTGACATCTGCATCGGGTGGCCCGGCTCCATGGCCGACGACCAGGTGCTCGAGAAATCGGCCCTCTACCAGCGCGCTAACGGCGGCCAATTGAGCCGCCAGTGGATTGTCGGCGGTGTCAGCTATCCTCTGCTGGACTGGGTGCTCGTTCCTTACTCCCAACCGAACCTCACATGGGCGCAGCACGCCTTCAATGAGAAGATCGGGGACGTGCACAGGGTGGCGAAGCAGGCCTTTGCCAGGTTCAAGGGCAGGTGGGGATGCCTGCAGAAGAGAACCGAAGTGAAGCTGTCAGACTTGCCGATGTTCCTGGGCGCTTGCTGCGTCCTCCACAACATATGCGAGATGAGAAAGAAGACGATGGACGCCGATATGGAATTTGAACTGGTGGACGACGAAGTGGTGCCAGAGAATAGCATCCGAACGATGAGCGCCGTACAGGCTAGAGATAGCATTGCCCACAACTTGTTGCACCACGGCCTTGCCGGAATGGCCTCCTTGTAGGCTTTGCTGCAAGCCCAGCAATCTGCTATTCTCTCGTTCTGAAACAGAGAGAGGGAAAGACAAGCTCATGTGGAAGGAACGGATGATGCAGAGCAATGGCTAAGATTTGGGAGGATCAAAACAATTATACCATAGATAGATTGGTAAATTAGACATGTCTCATAAACCAGATTGTTTTTGGATTTTTGGTGACTTGGTGTGTTGTTTTCTAAACGAGGAAAAAGAAATGAGACTGAATTCATTCAGCAACATGAACAAAACAGCAAAGTACTCTGTTTTGACATTCTATGAGTCATTGGTGGCACTTTGGTTGCTTGGTTATTGATTAAGTATCCTGTTTCAGTTTTTACATATTTAGTCAAATTGATAATGATTCGGTCTAAAGGTGTGGAGAGGACGTGTTGGGCACGTGAGCATTGTTGTTTACCGAGATATGACTTTGTTAGGGAGAAACGATGATGCCTGGCATTCCTTCCGGTTCCTCTCTGTTCATATTCGAAAAAGCAAATAGAACGTAGGGCGAAAATTAGAGAGGGGGCCCCTGTCGCAGGCCCTCTGACGCTCAAATCAGTACGGTGGCCTAGCGAAAAATAAAGAAGATGAACAGTAATATTATGTAGTTAAGCGTAATGCATAAAGTATCAAGCATGCAATGTACCTTGTTGATCCTGTCCGAAAGTTGAGTCGGACGAAGGCTGGTCGCGACGGCCTGGTTGTTGACGGAAAGTCGTGGGTGATTCGGCTTCCACGGGCGGCTGACGATGCTGCAAGATCCTGCACACACTCAGACGATCTCCCCCTCCACGTTAGAGACCAGAACCCAGGGAAAAAGTCCCCGGATCAGGCCCTCAGACGCTCAAGTCAGGTCCTTTTTCCCCAGAAAAAGTAGAGAGCCGAAAAAATGACTGAAAATGAAAAGTTATGGAAAAAGTGACGAGAGAGCGTGTACCCGCATACGAGGAATCCCCTCCTTTTTATGCACTCGCCTTGCTTCTAGAACCTGCAACCCTGTCAGAAAACGTTAGACGCTGGGCTTTGTCGTGTATCCCGGACACCTATCGTGCTGCTATTGGTCGTGAAGGCATCTTCTTGTTTAGGAACCTCCGTCTTTACACATGGGTTTTGTCTTGTAGCGAAGGACATCTGTCAGGCTACTATTGGTTATGAGGGCATCTTTTCGTTTAGGAACTTCCGCCTTCACACATCTCACTGGTATGTAATGATTACCCTTGACGGACAATTGTGATCCTCCGACTCCTGCACAGCTTAGCTCATCCTATTTATCGCGGTCTGCATCTACCTCACACCCCTCGACCAGATCCCGCCTCAAAGCGTTACTTGTCAGTCGGGCTAACCCTGAACAGCCCTGTCGATCACGATCTGTACTCTGTACCCTGTATTTCCTGGCGCTCGACCATAAGCCTATAGATCGGGCTGTCTTTACACAGCTCTGCCGCTTCCGACCTGTGATTTGTGACTTGCACTTCTGGGCCTTCGAATCGCAGGCCTGTAGATCGAGCTGCCTCTACCCAGCTCTGCCAATCCCGACCCGTGAGTATTTGCTGGCCCTCGACCGTAAGCCTGTAGATCGAGCTGCCTCTACCCAGCTCTACCGATTCCGATTTGTGACTTGCACTTCTGGGCCTTCGAATCGCAGGCCTGTAGATTGAGCTGCCTCTACCAGCTTTGCCAATCCCGACCCGTGAGTATTTCCTGGCCCTCAACCGTAAGCCTGTAGATCGAGCTGCCTCTACCCAGCTCTGCCGATTCCGATCTGTGATTTGTGACTTGCACTTCCGGGCCTTCGAATCGCAGGCCTGTTGATCGAGCTGCCTCTACCCAGCTCTGCTGATCCCGACCTGTGCTCGGTGTTCCGCCTATCGTCTCCCTTTGTCTTTCAACTACTTTGCCCCCTTGATCGACAAGTCTGCCTGACCTCTGACTACCCCATATGCTTGCCTCTGACTGCCTAGTCAGCTTGACTATTGACTGCCTAGTCACCTTAACTATTGACTGCCAAGTCACCTTAACTATTGACTGCCAAGTCACCTTGACTATTGACCGCCACGTGCTCTTGACTTTTGGCCGCTATATGGCCTTGACCCTTCTCACCCTTTCCTCTTTGGCCCCTCCATTGCCAACCATATCACAAGCCTCCCTCACAAGTCTAGTCGAAGGAGGACGACAGTCTGACTGACTAGACCTCAGCACATCTCTAAGATCTCAGAATATCTCCGTCACCTCAGCATATCTCTATGACCTCAGCCTATCTCTGTGTCTTACCACACCTCTGCGCGCTCTGCTTCCTGCCTCACACATCAACTTTTGTGTCGCATCACCGGGGATGCCATGCCTCCTTAATTGTTTTGCCAGTCGCTTGGGGTACCGTGCACACGTAGTTGCTTTGACTTGGCTACCCATCCTCTTTATAAAGAGCCTTACGGTCACTTCTTTATTCTATCCTTCTTCTGTCACGCCTTCCCACTTTCTTTTGCTAACCCGCGTTCTACCACCTTCTTCCCCACGCGATGCATTCTCCTTTTTCTGAGGAGGTTGATCAACCACCTTCCCAAATACGGATAGATCAGCTCACCTTACAACTTGCCTAGAAAGAACGTGAACTGGAGCGCGTATCCAAGGATCGAGCTCGTCAGCTAGCTGCCTTGCACTCCATGGAAGCCCAGTATCGTCTCGCGAAGTCTTGCGTGCATGCTGAGAAGGCGAGGAAAGAGGAATGCCAGGCTAGCCTGCAGCGCCAACTTAGTCTTCAGGAACGTTTGCAGCAAGAGCATAAAACGGAGCTATCTCTCCTCCGTGCGTGTCTCGACGATAAGCAACACACGATCGCTCAGCAGCAAACAGTCATCATATCCTTAAACGCGCAGCTGGCTCGAGCCTTGAACGCCCCAGAGGCTCCTGAGTCCCCAGACATTTCTTCACACGGCAGTGCTCATTCTCCATGACCAATCCTTTCCCCGAGTTAAAACTAGTTCAGGCCATAGTTGTCTCAGTGGCTCCTTTGCCGCAAAACGTTCCCTCTTGTAGTCTTAGCTGTATCGCCTGCTTATTGAACTGTGCTGCTGTACTTGTATATCTGTCCTTTTCCGGCATAGTCTTTCCTGCTCAATTTTCATCTAGCAAACATTTTTAGAAACTGGCTCGTATGTAAGAGCCAAGAGTTGCATCATGACTCCTTTTTATGTATGAATTTTGGATAATAAAACCAACATAGTGCCTGAAAATTAAAACTGCAATGAACGTGAAAACCTGATTCCGCAGTTAATATTGATGCTTTAGGGGTAGAGTGGAAGGCCTCTCGTACTCCGTACCTTGCATATTTGCTGCATATTTGCAATTTGCATAAAGGAACTACGACAAGACCAGATGTAGTTAACCTGATTATTGGGAGACGTTCCGCTCATCGTGAGGCATACCCATCTGAAAGGTAGTTAGGCGTGGGCGCCGAGTTCGCTTAAGATTTTCGCAGGGGAGATGATTTTTGATTCCCGTATGGGGGCCGACCTAAAAGGTCGTTGGGCGTGAGCGCAAGGCTCACTTTTAATTCTCGCATGGGAGCCGACCTGAAAGGTCGTTGGGCGTGAGAACATAGCTCACTTATAACTCACACTGGGGCGAGAGTCTGGAGATACCGACCTAAAAGGTCGTTGGGCGTGAGCGCAAGGCTCACTTTTAATTCTCGCATGGGAGCCGACCTGAAAGGTCGTTGGGCGTGAGAACAGAGCTCACTTATAACTCGTCCGGGCCGACTGAGAGATCGTTGGGCGTGAGCGCAAGGCTCACTTTTAATTCTCGCATGGGAGCCGACTGAAAGGTCGTTGGGCGTGAGAACAGAGCTCACTTATAACTCGTGACCGGGCGAGAGTTCTGAGATACCGACCTAAAACGTGGAGCGCAAGGCTCACTTTAATTCTCGCATGCGAGCCGACCTGAAAGGTCGTTGGGCGTGAGAACAGAGCTCACTTATAACTCGTTAGGGCGAGAGTCTAGAGATACCGACCTAAAGGTCGTTGGAGCGCAAGGCTCACTTTAATTCTCGCATGGGAGCCGACCTGAAGGTCGTTGGGCGTGAGCAGAGCTCACTTATAACTCGTGATGGGGCGAGAGTCTGAGATACCGACCTAAAGGTGGTTGGGCGCAAGGCTCACTTTTAATTCTCGCATGGGAGGACTGAGTCGTGAAAGTGAGCTCACTTATAACTCGCACTGGGGAGAGAGTCTGGAGATACCGACCTAAAGGGTCGTTGGGCATGAGCGCAAGGCTCACTTTTAATTCTCGCATGGGAGCCGACCTGAAAGGTCGTTGGGCGTGAGAACAGAGCTCACTTATAACTCGCACTGGGGCGAGAGTCTGGAGATACCGACCTAAAAGGTCGTTGGGCGTGAACGCAAGGCTCACTTTTAATTCTCGCATGGGAGCCGACCTGAAAGGTAGTTGGGCGTGAGAACAGAGCTCACTTATAACTCGCACTGGGGCGAGAGTCTGGGACACTCCGGTCCAAGACCGGTGGCAATGGTGTTGGTCTGAGACCAGTAGTGATACTCCGGTCCGAGACCGGTGGCGATGGTGCTGGTCTGAGACCAGTAGTGATACTTCGGTCCGAGACCGGTGGCGATGGTGCTGGTCTGAGACCAGTAGTGATACTTCGGTCCGAGACCGGTGGCGATGGTGCTGGTCTGAGACCAGCTGGACCCCAAACGGAGAAGGCATAGATGCATTGCTCTTCTCCGCCTTCATCTGTCTCGCCTATGCCGACCTCATTGCTTTGGTTGATCTGGTCGTTATTGCTAGCTTTGGGCTTACTCATTCGCGTCGCGTTCCTCCCTACAATTGCATTATGTATGGTATAGAATTAAGAATAGAGAAGGGAGCGTAAAAACCTTACACAACCCTTGGGCCACAGTGCCCTTGCAGCTTATGATGACCCCGCAGTTCTCGCGATGCGCTTGGTTAGCTGATCGGATCAGGGGCTGCCTACGCAGAGCTACTTGCTCGGGTGATCCGAGCAAGCAACACCCCCACAGGCCCGCTTGATACTTCTCTGATTTGACATTCACTTCTGCTGACCTGCCTTGTCTCATTCGCGACCCTTTTGAATTGCCTGGCTTCTGCAACTTTAAGAAACTTCCCGCCTAGCCTCGGGCCTTTCATGAAGAATGCCCTTTTTTTGGGGCCATGCCCCTTCATGATTACCTTGCCAAGTCAATCTTTAATGCGCTTCCTCTCGCGATGATACCTGTCCGGCGCCTTTATTGCTCACGCCTCCTGATGCCAGCTTTCGACCCTTTTTCGCACCCTCCGGCGCTTACTTCCCATCTGACGACGCTGGGGTGTATTACCCAAAAAGATACTTGGCTCGACTCTCGATGTTTCCTAGGAATGAATGGGCTTTATAAACCCTAAAGGCAGTCCGCCGTCTTCACTTCGACGCTTCGCTATCATCTTTCTCTTGTTCGTGGCCGCTTCTGGTAGTGCAACTTCTCGTCTTCCTGCTCGCGCCCGACCTGTGACCCCTCTTGTCTTCGACCTCCTCCTTTGCTTACTCCTCACAATCATGGATGGTAAGTGTAACGACCCGCCTCCTACTGACTAGGCTGCGAGGCCGGACCGTCACATTATGCTGTGCTAAACTACATCCATGACCATCACTAAATCTAGATGCGGAAGCTGTACTAATTAAAACTTGGCTAAGCTATCATCATTTCTTTATTCTATGTGTGCTAAGGGGTGTAATCTAACTATTCATGACATATTTTACATCCCCCATGGTCAAGGAACTGAACTAAGGGTCTCCCGGTTGTTATCAGGCCTCCCAATCGATCCAGTGATCGATTGAAATGGTCCAATCGATCCAGGGATCGACTCAGCATGCTACTTACTGTATGCGGAACTTAGGTTGGATCGATCCAGTGATCGATTCAGCACGCTACTGTGCTCGGGCAATATTCTGGATCGATCGGCTGATCGATCCAGACTGGCCAATCGATCCAGTGATCGATCCCAGGGCCTTCTGGTTGCGACAGAATGCGACTGGATCGATCGGCTGATCGATCCAGAAGCTTACTGTTCGCGACAGAAAGCGACTGGATCGATCGGCTGATCGATCCAGAAGCCTACTGTTCGCGGAACAAGATCACCAATCGATCAGCTGATCGATAGAAGACCCCCAATCGATTGGCTGATCGATCGGGATTTCTGATTTCGTATCAGAAGTCTGATTTCAGCACTGCTTCGTGCCGAAATCACATGTATAAACTCTATAACATCAAATAAAACTACTAGGCATAATACTACTCATGGTTAGCTAACTAAAATCATGACAACTAAAGATTCTATGCACAACTGTCACCATTCTGAACACTTAAACAACCAAAGTGCAGGAAAGTAATGACATAAAGAGAATGCTATGTTCTAAGTGGGCTAGTTCCCAAACATCGTTATTCCAAGTTCCTTTTTCCACACACACCGTCGTTGCATTGTCCTCCAGCCTCCGCTAGTCCATCTTTCCTTTACCTTTATCTGCAGTATAAGGAAAGAGTCTCTGTAAGCTTTATGCTTAGTAAGAAACCATCTACCTCACAAAACATGCACATGATGCAAATTATGTTTTTAAAACATGCTATTTGAAATATATTCTGAATATGCTAAGCATGGCATGACATACAACACATAGAAAGCAGAATTGATCATGGAACTATCACATGTATCAATAATGAAAACTAAGCTGAAGCATGAACTGAGCTAAAACTAAAACCAAGCTAGAGCTGAGTTTAAACTGTGTACACAATTGATTTGTGAGTTTTGAAAACTATTTAATCATAGATAGATGAAAATACATAATCATGCTGCTGATGGGCCCGGCATCTGTACATGCTATGCGCGCATCCCTAACTAGACCCGGGTTTGCAAGTCTCGAATCTAGTAGGGTTACTAGGTTATCTGAACCTAGGGACGACTATGGGAGTCCAACCCAATGGATATCTAATCCAGTACAGTGCCATTGCTAAAAGTAAAATACTGAACATAGCTAATATTCTTGTCTTGCTTTTACTAGGTTATCTAAACCTAGAACTAGGTTGTCTAAACCTAGAGGCGACTGTGGGAGCCCACCCATTGGACATCTAGTCCCATAAAAGCTGTAGCAAGACTACATGAGCTGTAAAATGCTTCTATTGCATTTATCTAGGCTATTAAAATGCCTAAGGTGGCATTTACCTGAGCTAAGCATTTAATCGAGCACTTGGTGTGCGCTAATGCACACCCTGTGTGCCAAAAACTGCATAAAATTAAACCAATGCCTAAAATTCATACGGAAGCTACTTATACTGCAGGTGAGGGGTTTCTTACCTCCTATTCGGATTTTCTTACAAATCTAATCGCTAGATTTTCGATGGGGACGATCTTCTCGACGATTCTCTCGCGTCTACGTGCTCCTCTCGCGAAGGGAAGCATCCTCGTATCGGAGTCGTCGCCGGAAGGTGCTCCTAGAGCCCTTAGGCTTGATGCGCCGAGAGAGGAAGAGGAGGAAGAGAGGTTCGGCG